>NC_045641.1:70459646-71059646 GCF_009829145.1 Chiroxiphia lanceolata
CAAAAGTAGTTGTCAAAAGTATGCATGTAATGTTGTGCTGAAAGTATTTTTAGGGGGACTAGTAAATGATGCTGGCGATGTGTTTTCTTTTTTTGGGAAAAAAATGCTTTAATGCATTGGCAAAAACTTAAGTGAATGACATTAGAAGAGTAGAAGTTGGTTGTTGATTTGCCAACAAAAATGAGATGTGAACTTTGTGAACTAAAGGAACACCTGACTGAAATTTTGACTCTGGGGGGGGGTTGTGCTTTGCCTTTCTGCTGCCTTTCTGCTGCCTTTCTGCTGCCTTTCTGCTGCCTTTCTGCTGCCTTTCTGCTGCCTTTCTGCTGCCTTTCTGCTGCCTTTCTGCTGCCTTTCTGCTGCCTTTCTGCTGCCTTTCTGCTGCCTTTCTGCTGCCTTTCTGCTGCCTTTCTGCTGCCTTTCTGCTGCCTTTCTGCTGCCTTTCTGCTGCCTTTCTGCTGCCTTTCTGCTGCCTTTCTGCTGCCTTTCTGCTGCCTTTCTGCTGCCTTTCTCCTTTTCCTAAACTAGGAAATGCCCTGTAGGCATTCCGTATCTTTGCTTAGTTCTTTAAGTTCCTTGAAGAAAAACTAGGCTAATTAGTGAGATTTTTAGCTGTACTATGTACTTACCTTATCATGCTAAAGGAAGAATGTCAATTCTTGCAGTCTGTCACAGTGGTTAATGTTTCTTTTCTACTTATGTCCAAACTGATTGTGCTCGTTCAGACAAACCCCTGTAGTATGATCACGTCAAATATTTTTAAAAGTACAACAATTTCTGTAGCACTTGTAAAAGAGAAGCATACTCTCTGATCTTCATTTAATATACTACTAAGCTTGGTTATTCCATGATTCTGAAGTTCAGTCTCTGCTTCATTTTACCCATTTGTAAAAGTGCAGCATGCTCAGCATCAGAGTTGCAATGAACTTAGTGCAAGCTCCCAGATTCCTGCAACATACTCTGGGGTTTTCAGATGAAAAATTACACTTCAAAAAATAATACTCCTGAGAAAATGCAAACAAGCATTTTTTTTACCAGTTTTGTATACAAATGGTCATTTATGTGAAGATTTTTTTTTCTCATTGCAAAGGAAGATTGGTAACACAGACTGCCTTTGGAGCAGATGCTTGCTCTTCCTATAGAATTTTTAATTAACAACCACTGAAATAAAAGACAGGGCAGTGTAGCTTCCAAATACTTTTTAATATTGCTACTTTCTTTTTAGGATTGAATTGACTAAAATGGGAATAGAGAAAGGAGTAAAATGTTAAAAATCAGCAGGTTAATAACTGGTGACAAAAGAGGTTTTTAACAAAATTCTGTTGATTCTCAATAAACAAAAGGAATAGGGAGTGCAATTACAGATGGATTATAGTCCAGGCAATTGAAAGGTAGGCTTCTTTGGACAAAGAATAATAAAAAGCCACAGGTCTACTTTTTTGTGGGGGAGGAGGTTTGGTTTGTTTTTCTAATTCACACAGGTTTCTTATAGGACTCACATGAGAAGGATGAATCTGAAGCAGTCTTTTCATTTTCTTTTTATCCTTCAGAAGAAAAAGTGATATTTGAAGCTTCCTCTAGGTCTAGTTTTGTGGAAGGTGTGGCTTAGGAAAACTATTTCCTATAGGCAAAAGAGGTGTCTTGTAGGGGAGTCTCCAAAAGCCCTTTGAGTAACTTAGGGCAGGATGTTTTTTGAAATTTTGATGTAGTTATTGAAAAAAAATATATCACTTAAAAAAGTAGAAGCAATATTTAAACCAACAACTTGCCATCAAGACTCTCTCAAAGTTGTGAATAGATCCCTCTGTTTCTCACCAAGTGATTCAGTTTGTTTCACCAGCTCTTTTCTACATTATCTCACTGATATGTTACAGAAATCCTGACTATTTCTTACTTTTATGGTTGTGGTTTCACAACAATTCTTTGATAATATAATAAATTAAAAATTCCATGTGAGCTTTCAAAGTTTATGGAGTTACTCTTCACTTCAGTTTTTAAATCTCTTGGTCCTCTTCTTTCACTTTATATATAGACATCTTAATGTTATGGTCAGGCTTCTGTTTGTTCATGGCTGTAGCTGAACCAGGTCACAATACACTGATTAATGGATGCTACTGAGATGACATACTAAGGTTGTGAACTTCAGTCTGATATATTTTCCTATTCCTTATTTACAAAGGTCTGTTTAAGGGTAGTAATGTGAAAATAAGCACTTGCATTTGAAGCTTGTGTCCCAAAGCATCTTGATGCATTTTCACTTAAGCACCAGCAGATGTTTAAGTACAGTGAATGCTTTAAGGGAAATACCTTTATATCCACTAGGGGAGTGGGAGACAAAGAAGGAATAAAATAATACATTCAGCTCCAGTATCCTGCATCAGATTTATCTGTATTTGAGAATAAGACTATTTTATAAATTTACCAACTAGAGTCCTTTAAAGAGAAAAAAATCAGAATGAGAAAGTTCCATTTCAGAGTGTTAGATCAGACATTTGGTCAAAATGGAAACACAGTTCAAGGAGAGAGAGAACAAATAGGGATGTGCCAGGATTGACTGGACAAGGAGCCTAAATTAAGGAATACTATGTGTGCATGATGAGGGGCAGGGGTTAGGGACAAGACCCGTTCAACAATGCACTGAGTGACAAAGAAGTAATCCACATATTTATTAGACTTAAAATATCCCTCTCTCCTCACACCTCTCGTTTTAAGTAATAGTGAGAGAGAAGCTGTTTTCCAAGACAACTTCAGTCCTGCTCAGAAGGTATTAACTTTCTTCTTGAATTCCTGTTTTATTTTCTACACAACTTTAAAAAGGAGTTTTGCTTTGCCACACTTTTTCTGGATCTTAAAAAGTCTGGGCAGTTCCACACTTTTTCACAGCCCACTTGGAATTGCCACCTGGCCCTGTTACTGCTTACTTTCTGCCAGCTGCTTCCCACTATGATAGAGGCTGCACTATAACAAGCATTTGTTATTAGGATTCTGGTGATTTCAGGAGTGGAAGAAGGACCCATTACTCTTGCAGTAAACAGGTATTTTTAAAGGTCAGGTAGAAATAAAAACTCCTATTTTCCTCCTGTACTTCCTACTGTACCTCAGTAGTAGTAAATTCTCCTGTCCCATCTATGTGTCGCTCCAGGGATGAAAAAGAACACTTGGGTTTTTTAATGACATCATGTTGCATTGGCTGTGACCAGGGCAACAGAACAAAACTCTGTTTCCTCTGGCAAGAGGGGAAAATCCTGTGTTTTCTGATTGTATGGTGCACTTCCCATATCTGCAGGTGGTTGTTGGCTTGGAGACATGTCACTGTGTCAGGCTTTATTTTTGCTTCTAGTTATAATCTGGTGTGTGTGTGTGCATAGACACATTTTTAATTTTGAAAACTAAATACAGTCTTAGTACTCGGGAGTTGTTTCTGATGTTATGACTGTGGTATAACTTGCTGTGTTTGTTACAAATCCTAAATTCTGGATGGGTACCTATACCTCCTCCACAGATCTCCTGTAGAAGTTCTCCAGATAAAATATGGGTGCATGCTGAAAAATGGCAGGAAAATAGTGTCACATTAAGCACAAAGAACTTGCAGATCAGGTATGAGTATTTTGAAAGAAAAATTGAATATCAGCCTTTCTACCTTAACTAGACTTTTGGAAGTGAAAATAAGAGTTTTCTGGTTTCAGTAGTGGTTTACAAATTTTGTTGAGTAGGTTTGTAGGTCATTGTAAATGATTCATAAGGGGAAGATCAGTAAGATCATATTTTGCTCTGTTATGTTAGGTGATGCAACAGCAAATTCTTTCTTCACCCAAAGTAGGCATGTCTAAAGAAATGGTATGGAAAAATATATATAATTTGTGTGTTGCTAAACAAGTACACTTTAAAATATACTTGCCTTGCAAATGCAAGCTCATAAAATTATATATTTCATCAATATTTTGCTCCTATCGTCTCTACAGGGTAACCTCTTGTTCTTTCTTTTCCTCTTTCCTGATCTTGAAATATGTAATGGCTTGAAGCTGAACAACCACACCTCAGTGAATGTGTAGGCCCTGCATCCCCACTATATTCATGTTCAGTGAAGCTCTGGCAAACCTGCTATTTCTTATATTGTAATGTGTAAGACAGAACAGAGCAATCATGTTACTGGGGGATGGCAGGAAGAACAAGCTATTCCTTCTCAAGGAGAAGCAAACATTCACTTCAAGGTTGGGTTTGGAACATTTTGAAAAGCACAATGTGGCCCCAGTTAGTATAACTGTTCTAGGAGTGACTTTGAGAGGCTGGAGTTCATGAACTTGAATGTTTCCAGCTCAGTCAGCCTAAGAAGCCTGGAATGTGGTGATATCATGGGCAGTTTTGCCAAGTGACTTACAGAAGTAACTTTTTGTTGTTTGATGAAAATTGTTTTCAGAAATGCTTTCGTACCTCATGCCTTTAGATGTGTTTAGAGAGCTCTCAGGATTTCACTTGTAGAATGTGCAGGTGCTGCCACACTGGGATTTTTTCCTAAGGCCTAAGCTGGTATCCTTGCTTTGCTCTTGTTCATTGTCTGTAACTTTTAGTCTTCATTTTTTGAAAGACCCGGAAATAGAGGGAAAACAAACCTGACAGCTTGCCGTAGTATCATAATTGAGGTATAATCTTCAAAACAGCCTTCTTTTTTTACCTACCAGCTTTTAATGATTCCTGAAGACATGTCTCTTACCTATGGACTGTTTTGGTGCAAAGCACTCTGTGTTTCTTGATGGACTCTTTAGAGCTTAAATGCCTTCTCTTGGCAGGGGACCATGTATGTCACAGTCACTGATCTTGTTAAGCTTTGAAAAAGAAAATTAACTGCCATTTAAATGTAGCACCATTTTATTTAATGTTACATCTTTCTACTGCATTCCCCAAAATATTTAAAAATCAGCAGGTTTTTTCGGTTTTTTTTATTTAGTATTTTCAGTCATACTGATGCTTCCTTTCTCTTTTGCAGCAAGCTGGCCAGCAACTGTGATTCGATATTGTAAAAGTTCCTTGTTCTTTTTACTGAAACCACGAAGTGAGGTAGAAAAATACAGCCTTTCCTGTTTTATGCAATGTATGTTTCATTTTGAATGTGCATTTTTTCAGTATAAGAACTGAGCTTGGTTTTTCAAGAATCTAACTTTTCAGGGCACTTACATACAGAGAAAACAGCCTGAAGTTCTTATCCCTAAACATGCCAGGTGCTGTGAGACTTCTGAAAATCTGAGTTCTTCTGCAAATGTCTTGAACCCAGGTGCTGCATAAGCAGGTAACCCAACAATTAACATCTTATTTTTATTGTTAGAATGAAATGGGTGAAATTAATGAAATGCAATACTGACCTGAATTTTTGCTCTGCAGTCATGTTAGACTTAGCCTGGATACCTCCCACTGTACTTTGTAGAATAAGCCACAGACATTGAAATGCTTCTCCTGGCCCTGTTCAGTGAGCTAGTCAGGTATTCCTAACACAAAGGGGGAAAGAAGAACTGGAGATCATAGAAATAAACGTTCCAGCAAGATTTCCAGCCTAGCCCAGACAAAATGCCTTTGAGTCTCATTATTGGTTGCAATGACATTTTAAGTTTAGTGACTACTTTTACACAGTTAGAATCTTTCAAAGTAGGAAAGAAGGCCTTTTAAGCACAAATACTGAAGCCTGGCAGAACCTTTGTATTGTTGTTCATTACAAGAAATGGCAAAGCATTTTGGGGAGAAAAGATCCCACTTGCAAATAAAATTAGTCTAGTACTAACTTGGATGTTAAGAAAGTTTTCTTTCATTTGCCGCAGATGTTGTTAAATTTTAGCCAACTTGGAATTTTATGGACAGCAAAAGGCTTTATTTTTTTTTCTTTTTCGAACATGGTACTAGTTAAATCAGCCCTGGCAAAGATAAAGCAAAACATTGACGCACAAGCTTGGAATGAACATATTCAGTCCCTTCTCATGCAAAACCCAGCAGAAACCCCAAAAGAGTTATTTTTAGCTTTTGTTTTCTCCCAGGATAGATAAATGGAATCAGCTGTGACAGAGACATGATTCACCAGCATGAAAAAGGGACTGATATAATCCAGAACAAACAAACAAAAGCAGAAAAGGGTTTTAGGGAAAACGGAGCAATGGGTTTATTTTTAGTTTGAGCCCGTAGGTTTTGCAGAGGTAGGATTCTTCTTTCTCCTACCTCTGCCCTGAAAGTTGAACAACTTTTAGACTAACAAGCAGGAACGATCTCTGTTTATGCTACTAGAAATCTGAAATGTACCAGGACCCTTATTATTTCTTTCTCTTAACCCTTGCAAATATACATTGAGACACTACAGGTTTTTAAAGGCATCTGATTTAATTTTTTTCTAATATGACTGCAGAAAGTTATTCCCTTCTTTGCATCAGCAATCAAAATGTTATAGTTTGGCTATCTTTCCAGTAACAGAAACTTGTGTTTCTTGTAAGGCAGAAAGGACATTGGGCTAGTGAACAGTAGTTACATAATTCATGTTTTTCCTATATCTTAAAGATACGCAGCTTTGATACATTCTGAGTTTAGCACAGATGGTTGGTATTAGAAACAGAGATATTACATGAGTCTTGAACCAGAAGCTATTAGAAAATAATGTGCAGTGCTAACTTCTCTTTAAAGTACAAATCCCTCCAGCTCCCATATTTCACCAGACATTCAACCACTGTCACTACTGGTTTCTGTTTGCTAGAGTTCAGTGTATCTGTGTGTAAGCTCAAATTGTTGCTTTGTTTTGAAGTTCTAGTGTGTGCATATTTATTATTTTTTCATTTTTTTTCCTGTGGATAGGATTTTTCTTGTGTTATGGTATGATGGATGTCAAGTGAACTCAAGCCCATTAAGGTGTTTGCGTGCAACTTTGCAGGACATATTGGTGTATGGTAAAGCTGGTAAAGCTTTCATGGCAAAACTGTGTTTAAGTTAATTCTGAATCTGCTGCCTTTGTGTGAAAGCAAAGTGTTCTCAGAAAAGCTCCCCCCATCAGAGCTCACAGGAATTATCTGTTTTGCAATTTTGTGTGGCTGTGAGAAAAATCCTCTCTGTTTTCCTCGTTTTCCTTTCTTTTTCCCACTTGAAAGTAGCAGTATGGAACTGGTGCTGGTGCATGGTTTGATAAAGCCTGCCCATCCTTTGGTGGGAGTCTCACAGGACAGATGTTTTGAGTACTTCTCTGAGAGGCTACAAAGCTGGAGGGACAGGAGAGATTTCTGCAGAGAATTTGCGGGGAAGACAATTTGCCTCTGTAAGCCCACAGTGGTGACAAATAATTCTAGGCATGACTTCCTTGTATTTTCTCCAGAAAGAGCAGAGTTAACTTCCCAGCAAAAATGGTCAATAAGTGGCAACACATCTATTCAAAATGCAGGGAGTCAAACAATATGTGAAGTAAATTATGCTCTATATTTAGCCATCATAGAAACTATAAGCATTTGAAGGCTTTAGAATAAGTAGTGTTCATATCAAAGGAGAATATTCCGCCCTAAAGACTACATTGCTGGAGTTTGAACCCATTTTCCTGACAGGCTTTATGTGATGACTGTGGGCCTTGTTATGTGCTGTAAACCCATCAGCACTGCTGTGCTTCCTGAGCGTGAGGTACTGGGTCATTGAGAGCTCACCTGTAGGTGTATTTAAGGAGTCTGTGGGTGCTGTGTGCAGCATCTGCAGATTTATGTTGCTTGATCCTTGTAATAAATTAACATTTTGTTTTTGCTTGAGTAGGTGACACTCAAGTTAACAGTAACTTCATAAACAAAAAAGGGAACAAAACGTGGAGTTTCTTGTGGGGAACTACAGGAGTTGTGTGCAAAGTCCCTATTTCTGGTTTCTTGATAGTGGCAAATAAGTATAGAAGAGTTTCTTTTATGCATTCATTTAGCTTCTTCAAATTATCTGTTTCTGGGTGTTTTATCTTTCAAGCTCATGTGAATTTTAGGAAAAAAATTATACTGTTGCAGAAATTTGAATTTTCATTGTGAAGCTCTGTGTTGAGTGACTGTGTGGGTAGGGGAAAGAGATGTAACTAGCATGCTATGGGTCTGCTTAGCTAGGGTGCAAGCATAGTCTTCCTTATGTCATAATACTGTGTTCAGTATGAGTAATCTACTGGTCTTTTATCCTCCCTCAGTATTGGTAGGGTTTACATACCACAGCGTAGTAAAATATAGAAAGAATCTCTTTGAGACACATTAATGAAAAGAAGGTCAGAGCTCAGTTAGTGGTACATTGGCTGTCATGTTTTCAAATGTATTAGTTATTCTTATATGTGATTCTTGATTAGTTATAAAGTGTTTTGTCATTTCCTTATTCGTGGCTTCATGTCTTAAATGTGATTTGATGAGTCTATTCTTCAGAAGGCTCTAGAGGGAGAGCCATATGAGGAGCAGCTGAGGTCTCTTGGTTTGCTCAGCCTGGAGGAGGCTGAGGTCAGACCTCACAGCATCTGCAGCTTCCTCATAAGGGGCAGGCACTGATCTCTGCTCCCTGGTGACCAGGGACAGGACCTGAGGGAACGGCTGGAGCTGTGTCAGGGGAGGTTTAGGTTGGATATTAGGAAAAGGTTCTTCCCTCAGAGGATGGTTAGGCACTGGAATAGGCTCCCCAGGGCAGCGGTCACAGCTCCAAACCTAATCCAAGCCCTGAGCTCAAGGAGTGTTTGGACAATGCTCTCAGGCACGTGGTGGGATTGTTGGGGTTGTCCTGTGCAGGGCCAGGAGTTGGACTTCGACAATCCTTGAGGGTCTCTTCCAACTCAGGATATTCTGTGATTTAATGTTTTATGCTTATTGGTGTAGCTGGAGTATATTGTCTTTTTTGGATCATTCTTATGGGAGGACAGGTTTTTTTACTGAAGCTGTTTCTTCCTCTCTCCTTCCATATTTCATCACAAAATTGTGCTTTTAGCAAAATCCTGCAACTTGTCAATTTGATGGGAGTTTTTATATCTACATTCCACTATTTTTTCCCCATTGCTTGCAGATTGATTGTTGCAGTTTATTTAAAATTTGTCACTGAAATGTCTTCTTACCAGAGGATGGCTGTACTCCTTGGCCAAAAGCCCATTAAAAAAAAAGAGCGGTTTCATTTATAAATATGCATATTCTGACTTAAAGTCAAAGCAATAAAAAAGCACACTGAATTATTTCTTACAATCTAGTCCACTTGGCTTCCGTGCTGTCCAGTAAATCCTTTTTTCAATAAGATGAGCATGTAAAAGTTCTACTCTCGCTGCTCTTGTAATTTAAAAACATAGAAAAGTCCTACTACAGATTGTCACAGTTCTAGCAAGATAACAAATACCATATGATTTTCCACTCTGCTCAGCAGAATAAAATGGATCAAGTTTAAGGCAGAATTTAAGGCATAAAGTAGATCATAAGTTGTTATATAATGGTCCTAGTAATTAAATGTTGAGGTTATTGTTTTTTTAAAACCATGAATGACAATCATTTGAAAGACCCATGATAGTATTTCTTTTAAAATCTATCAAGGCAGTAATTCTCAAAGGGTTTTATTTCTCCATTGATCATATCAGCTGAAACCCCATGTTGGTAAAAAACTTTCCATCATGTAGATCACATCTGCTGCCACAAATCAGACAGACCTTTTCTGATATAAGAAGACTAAATAAACACAGGAAATTGCCGTTTTTTTAAGAAAGCTTTAAAAAGAAGCTGCATTATGTCACTTCAGAAACTGCAAGTAAAATTAGCAGACTGAATATGTTTGTTTTGGTGACTTTCCACTTCCTTTGATAATTAGAACAGTTATAATGTTACTCAATAAACCAACTTGCTGTAGCGAAGTGACAGTGGCAGAGAATTATGCAAGAAAAACAAGACCTCAGTTTTTCTTGCTTGCTTGCTTCTCAAGGCCATATAGATGAGACTGCACACATTTGGAGCATGATATAGTCATCCTTCTGAACCTGATAGGCTTACCTGCACACACATTTAAAATTTATATACTGATTCATGCAATAGATGACTCAAAAGCTTGACACAGACCGCTGCATAAATTATATTTAAAGGATTTCTTCACTGGGATTTTAACTTGTGTTTTCACCTTAGGTTTATTATTAATGTACCCTACTCTTTATAGGTAGTAGGTAATAATTCTCTTCATCTGTCTAAGTTTCAGTCTGGTTTTCTGCTTCTTCTCTATTATGCTATTGTGGATACAGATATGGCATTTAAAATTCAACAAACAATAAAAGCAATACAGGACATGATGTAGAGTATTATCTTTTTATAGATCTGTTGTAGATAGCAAATACTGCCCTAAAACTGACTTGGAGCAGTAAAAAGTTCTCATGGCCAAACACAAGCCTGTTTTACTGCCTTGATTTCTAAAGGGGAGTAGGGGAAAAGTCATGTAATTTTCAATTTGAGAAATACTTCCTCTTCTGGTTAGAGTACAAAAGAAAAGGATGCTCAGTTTCTGGGTTCTGTTCCTGACACTGACACCAATCTTTTGCTCACCCTGAGCTTTCTGTTTACTCAAAAGTGAGGGCAGCATGTAAAGAGTCAGTTGGTGTTATTTCCTTTACAGTCTCTTCTGTAAAGTGTTTTGAGATCCATTGGTGAAAAAATCAGAAAAGTTATGCAGAAACCAAGTTGTTCTTTTAGTTCACCTTGCCCAGGTAGAATAATAACATCATAACCAGCTGCAAAGACTATTCAGTCGGATGCTGTCAGAAAGTTTACAACCAATATTCTCATGAAACTCAAATGAAGAAATTAATTTTTGTGATGTTGTTTTTGTTTTGTGTTGGTTTAGGTTGTTTACCAGTAGATCTCAAAACACTTTACAGAAAGACTACTGATGCTGTTTCCATTTTGCAGGTGGAATCTGGTGCATAAGGAGCAGGATGTGTCCTTTGTAATTTATCTGGTAGAAGGACTGAACAGGGAATGCAGTCCTCCTGGCCTCCCCAGCTCACAGAGGCTGTGACACGTGGCCATATTTATTCCCCATGCACAGTTTTCCTTCTCTTCCTTCTCTCTATTTTTCTCCCCCTTTTCTCCCTGTTCCAAGGAGAGAGAGATGTTCAGCAGTGTAAAAAATATTATAAGGCAGTTTCTCTCCTTTCTAATTTTCAAAAGCGGGTGTGTATATTTTCTTTTTGCGTGTAAATTGATCTAAAACTGAAGGCAATAAAAGTAACTAGACCTGTGCAATGTCACCTGTGTACTATCTTGGTTTCCATTTGTCCTGTGCCATCCAAGCATCTTACTTATCTTACCAGATAGGGTCATACCAGCTCATGAAAAGCAATTATTTTCTTTTCACCTGGCCGTTCAGACTCCTTAAAAAGTCCCGTGGGAACTTCAAAATTCATTTATAAAAACAACAGACCAGACATGTTGAGGATGCTGCAGTGAAGTGGAATTCTTGCCTTTGCTGTCCACAGCATTACTTTTTTTCCCCCCTTTTGTTTTCTCTGATGATATCTGCCAATACTTCTACAAATGTTAAGCGGCACCAAAGAGTTCTTTCAAACTCTCCACAGCAAATGCTGCTGCAGTACTATGGTCTCGTGGTACTCGACCATCTGCCAAACATCTGACCCTGTTGTGCACAGTTCAGCTGCACTGTGGCCATACCTGTTTTTCCTGTTGCTCCTGCAGCCTCTCTGTGCCAGCAGCAGGGAGGAGGAACCGCAGCTGCAGGTGTGAGGCCAACAAGGACCTGTCGCAGCTGGGAAGCGGCTGGACTGGGCACCAGTGCTGGGATAAGGAAGAGAAGATTTACCAAACCAAGTGCCCTTTTGTACTGCACAGTCTGCAAACAGTAAAGCATTCTGGGACCTCAGCAATAGGAGGTGTGCTGACAAGTGGGATTAACTGGAAAAAGGTTTGCCCAATCTTCAAATTTTTGAAAGTCTTGTGTGCTCCTTTTCCAGAAGTGCAAGAAGTTCTATGGTATTTCATGGTATTGTAGTGTTTTTCTAGTGAGAATTGTGAGGGAAAAAAACCAACCAACCAACCAACCAAAAAACCTTATATTCCTCAGCAAAGCTTCTCCAGAAATTTCAAATCAGAATTCAGGATAAGTAGTATTTTCCACTCAAACTGTCAGTGTGGATGAATGCACATTGCTGCCAGCTTTCCAACACATAGTGCTGTGTACATACAGTGGAGAAACAAGCACCAATAGCGTGAGGAATATATCCTGGAGCTACAGGAGAGATGTCTGTGTACACCCTGTAGATTGTACCTCAAGAACTTTGAGATGGAGCTCTGATAAAAATGCACTCTGGTTGCAGTGCAACACCATGATGACATTTTTAAACTGTGACCCAAGTAGCTTGATGCAGGTTGTGCTGGGGGTGTGCATTATATCAATTTTGTGGAAAGGAGCCATGAGGAATCTTATTTATAATACATGAGATGCACTCAGCCTGAACACAGGCCACAGTGTTTCATCCAGAATAATTGCAGAGAAGCTGCTTCTTGTTGTGTGTTTGGTGATCCAAAAATCTGTCCCAGATTCTCAACTGGTGTAAGCTAATACATCTCTATTAAGTTTGGGAGTTCTGCATTAATTTCCAGCAGCTGGTCCGGCGTGTGAATGAATGAATGACAGCTTATGCCCATAGCAGTGGTTGCTGCTCCTTTGTATCTCAGCCTTTGCAAACAAGTTGCTTCTGCCTTTTCTCCTTGTTTCACTCAAGGAAACAATATTTTAGACATGTATGCCCTAAATGCAATTAATATGAGGATGATGAATATGAAAGAATATCACTATGCTAAAACAAATAATTGACTTCGGGAGAATAACTGAGTCTTTTAATTTCTAGAGAGATAGTCTCTGATGTAAAATTCAGAAAGGAAATGAACCCTGTTATATATTTTCCTTCCTTGTATTTCCTTCTAAGTGTGGGAGTAGAATTGTAAGTACAACTATGATGTCTTAATTATTTGTAATTTTTCAAAATAGTGTTTGACGTGAGAACAAATAATTTTGGAAACATTGCAATTATACGTTTTTACAGAAATGGAAAACATTCTGGCAATATATTACATTTGGCTACCAAAGTAATTTATACAAGGCTGTATATTTTTTTTTTATAAGGCTGAATGGTGAGAGAGGGAGGCTTAGAACATAATGTTTATATAGTAAGTCAACTACAGAAAAAATAGGAACACAAAAGCAGCAGCCATTTAAGCAAAGACCACCATGCTGAACAACAAATATCCACACTGGCTGTTCTTTGAAGTCAGACACTTAATGCCTTTTATGTCAACAGAAATCAAAGGGAAAACTGAAGCACCAAACTTGAAAGGTTAAGTTGCACATTGGTCATGGCATAGTTCGGTATACACTGCAAATGTACAAAAATGCAGAAGTTTGGGGGTTTTTTAATGGAAAACTTTTGCTGAGGGACTGAATGAGCAGAGATTCTTAGCAAAAGCAAGGTAGAACTTAATGCTCCCTTTTTTATTTCTGATTTAATGTCAGAAAAACTCATCCCCAGTGCTAAAGAGTGAGGAACTATTCACGGTCTGATGTATAAGTCTGAGTAAGGGAGGCACAGATTTTCTTAAATCTTTTAAGTGAAAAAGCAATGGAAGACCTGTAGGTAGAGATGTGATGTCCTGAAATGAAGCAATTGTAATTCTTGTACACTTTAGAATGTTCAGTTTGCATTCAAAATACATGTTGAAGCAGCCAGTATTCACATATATTCTTTGCTTAAATTGCAAGCTTTGTTTTCTTGACAAGAATAACACAGATGTTAGTGATCTTACAGATGCCATGTAACAAATGACAGAACTCTAAATGGGAAGAGAAAACCAGAAAAATGGATAGTTGATATTTCAAATTTATCTTGCTGCCTATCTACATATCTTCTAGACAGAATTTGGAAAATATATCTATTTCAGAGAGGGAGGGGGGAAGTACCATAGTTAGTTTTTGATGTAAATTAAAGCAAGTCGATCAAATTATGAAACAAGCTAAAAAGGTAGATTTTTTTTTTAAATTATTTATGATGAATATCAAAAGACTCACTATTTCATATTCTTAATGATTCTATTTTTTTTAAACAATCACTGTCTGTCCACTCAGAGAAATTATGTTTTCATATGCTTCATTCCTGCATAAAACAGATCTGGAAATAAAAATTGGTTTCTTTCAGTAATGTATTTATATGGCTAATTTGACTGCCTATTTTCTTGGCAATGAAATTTTGTGCTGTAAGCACTCAGTTGTTAAAAAAAAAAACGTAACATGCAGGCAGTATAAGATGTGTGGTTAAAACTTGCTTTAGGTTTTCCCAAGCTATCATAAACCATCATTAGTGAAGAGAAATAGAGTGTACTTGATAACTGAATCAGGTTTTGTAAATATACATGCTTGTTAACACACACATGCGTGAGTGCAAGCATTTAGAATTTGATAATATTTAAAAACTTCACTTGTTTTTGAAAAGAACCAAAACAATACTTTTGTGCCAGAATTAAGGTGTCAGTTTTGGTATTTGTGTTGAATCAGATCCATTTGTAAAATGTCAGCTCAGTAGTTATTGACAAGAGAATCGTCACAGGACCCACTTTTCTGGATATAAAGCATCAGCCTGAATATATTAAATAACATCTGGCAGTGACCTGCACTTTGTAAACCATATTTTTGAAATCAGCTTAACATATTTGGGCCAAACAAACCAAGAAATTAAGATGCAGATGAAAGAAAAGCATTCCAGCTGCAGATAAAAATAATTGCTGAAGTACTATCAGGAGACACTGAGTAATTGCAGAAGTGTGATTGAGTGGAGGCAGCAAGTATTTTGTATTTTAACTGTAAAACAGGACATCAGAAAAGAAAACAGAAGGTCTTTAATATCGTAGTGTCATTAAAAAAAGGTTCGGTTAAGCAAGTATATTGTACACAGAGAAGTGCTATGTTTGTTAGAATGTGTATGGAAGGAACTGAGAATAATTAGACTTATAATAGGAGTTTTTGGCTCTGGTTCCACACTGTTTCAAAGCTTCAACTGTTCTTGAATCCTTAATAAGTTAAGGAATGAGTACAGCAGAGGAGAGAGCAGGCAGAATCTGTTGCAGCAGCTTGCCCGTGCCAGTTTGCCAAAATCTAAATAGCCCTTTAAAAAAGGCTTATTTTTTGCTGATGACATCATTCTTGCTACTGTCAAAGTGTGACAAGTCTTGGCTTGCCTAAAAAAGAAGAAAAAAACCTCTCTAAAATTGACACTGCACAGATTTAAAACATATACAAGGACTACTATAAATGTAAGATATTTATACTCTTTTTCCATGCTACAAGTTTTCATTCACGGATAGTTTTTCCTCAGGCATTTTGACTTTGTAAGTCTTTGAACAATGCATTTTACATATCTAGTTTGTTCTTTGTGATTTTGTTATGGCTGCCCTAGATTAGATATTGGACTATTTTGATACCAGCACCCACAACCTCCCTTTTCTCCACTGTAGTTAATTTTGGAAATGTCTGTATAAAATCAGGAAAGACACAGGTATTTCTGCAAGTGATCTTAATGCATGTTTTCCATAGTACCATACTAATCTTATCTCTTTTTTTTTCTTCTGATTTCTTATTCACTCTATCTGAAGAAATATGGAAAAGATGCTTTATGAATGTATTTTTTAATGCTCATATTATTTGCCAGTTTAAGCATCATCACCAGCTGTGAATTGTACAATGAATAATTAATGTTGAATGGTGACCTTGAACCTCATAAAGCTGATTAGTAAGACAATGCATCTGGGAGAACAACTTTAAGACTGTGCTTGTAAAAGAATATCAAAACAGCTTAACACAGTAGGGAAAAGCCCCCTGGAGCCCTTTTAAAACCAATTGCCTACAAACACTTCTGAAAAGAACAACTCTGTAGTGGAAAAAAAAAAAAGCATGTGTAAAAATCCTATGAAGTTCAGAAAATAAAACAGCCTTTATACTTAATTGTAACAGAGATATTTGCAGTTAAACACTGCATAACATTATATAGAGGGTATAGTGAACCAGAATAGAGCATATTTGTCTTCTTTTTAGTTCAGATTGTTACGGCACATTTGTTTTCTAGTTCACTGGATTCTAAACTCATTCATAAATAAGGACAGTACCCAGCTTTGCTGATACTTCAAAGCAGAAAATATTTGCCCTGATTCCTTGTTGCAGAGGCTGCTGGCAAAGTGCTTAAAAACCCAAGCAAAACTCTGTGTTATTTTTGCACAGTAAGAAAGCTAAGTATGATGGAAATTTCAAAAATAATTAAAACTTTTTTTTTTCCTGGAAAAAACGAGTAATTTTCTTTTCATTTGTACATTTGCTAAATGGCATTTGCTTATTAGTTGTAGGGCTGTGGCTGTGAGAGAGAAGTGAGTCTTTTCCTCAAAGTTCAGGTTGTCTGAAGGGGCTAGGTAGGTATAAAAGATGAGAGAAAGGAAGCCAGAGATGTAGTTCAAAGCCTGAGATTCAAAGACATTAAAGACCTTGCCTGAGATTATGAAAGAGCTGATTGACAACAAGTTTGAATTTACCTGAAACTGAAGAATTTAAGCTTCTGAATTAGACCAACTGGCCCAGAATGGGCCCCCTGTTCCATGGCAGAGGAGGAAGGATGTGCAACTCTTTTAGTTGACCAGGAGCACATCTGTCCGTGGGTGACAAGGCTGGACTGGTCTCAGGCAAAGCTGTTTTATTAAGATCAGTGAGTATGAGTGATCATCTGAGTATCCCTACCAAAGACTGAATGGTTTATTATGAAAACACGGCATAGTCCAGTTGTGACCTTCAGCAGCTTTAACTCAAGCAAGTCTACTCTTCATTTTGCTTGTCTAAACCATGTTAGAAGCCCTAACTACAGACTACATAATTCATGCATTAACTTTGGTTTTCTTCACATATCATTAAATCTGTTAAAATTTAAAAGAATTAAGCAGTATCTTTTTGTTAAATGGTTTGATTTAGTTCAAGAACTGAATTCCATTTATTTAATGATTTTTGATTCAAACACTTTAAAATATTGTAAAACATTTTAAATGAAAAAAAGTCAACATAAACAGAATATTCTCATTTTTTTTTCCTTTTATTCAGCTATGGATTGCAACAATTTTGGAGATTTTATTCCAATTTTGGATGATTTTAAACCAAAAATCTTTCAAAATGTCACAGTTTGAAAACATCTGCTGCTCAGCCTTAGCCTCTAAGTAATTAGGACTACTGCTTTCTTAGAAAATTGAATAAAAAGCCCCCACACCTTCAGGGAAACCAAAATTATGTCTGAATTTGGATCAATCTAGTTAAAAGTGGTTTTGTACTATAGTGTATAACACAGTCTAGTGTTGAATCACTTTTGGGTAGACTCCCTTATTTTTACTGAATTGGTCTTGTCGTGGTGTTAAAAGCAGGTCGTGTTCACTGAAACCATGTGAGTTCTACACTGCAGATCTAACAAGTTTTAAAAATGTTTCTACAATTTTAAAACATGCTGGGTAATTTTGTCAGTATAGGGAAACTTCCAGTGGTTCAATTAATATGCTCATTATTCATATACAGCTATACTTTATAAAATAACAGTTTGCTGAAGTTACTATGGATTGTATGTTTTTGAGTGAGTTTGTTTTCTATAAATAGATTAAGATAAAGTACTTTTAATTGTTATTTGAATACAGAGCACAAATAATTATGAATTTGTCATGAAAAGTAAACTGGATTTTTGAAGTTATTTAACTTTTAGAGTGTTTTAGTTTTATAGTTCCAGTGCAAAGCCATTCAGAATTTTTAAACAGTCTGAAATACATGAAGATTCAGTTTACCAAATATTTGAATGTAAAGGAAATTCGATTTCATTAAAGCTATTTATTTTAATTATGTACAGAAGAACCTATTGAAGGATACACAGGGAATTCTGTCCTCTGAAACAAATAATTTGTCTTTGTACTGTGGAACTAGAAATAACACTCAGAATTGGGCAAGTTGTACTTCTCTGCCCCACATCTCATCTAAGCAATTTTCTAGGATTTAGTCCTATTTGCTTTCTGTGACAACACAGGGAGTGCAGGATGTTGAAGACTTGCATCTGTATGTTTGTCATATGCCAGACCCCCCAAAAGCTTAATCTGTTGTATGCTGAATATGGGAGAAATAAATTAATAGGTAGGGTAAAACCCCTGTGTACTGCTCCAATTTTATTTTGAAGGCTTGAGTGAAGCTCAGAAGGGATGTTAAGCTCAGCTTAACTGCACACCCTTTTTTATTGTGTTGGGTTTTGGTTTCTTTCCCCTCACCCCCAAATACTATAATATCAGCCAAAAATAACTCAAGGACTGCTTTTTAATGTTTTCAAAACATTACAGGAATGTATCTGATACTTTTTCATTCTAGATTCTTTTCTTTTTCAAGGCACTTAGTAAAACCAACTAGTCCCTGAAAGCAGCAAAATGCTTGTGCTGGAGCTGCAGAGAACAAAGGTTCTGAACCCAAAATCAAAATATTGGGCTACAGGAGAGATTCCCTGGCAACTCTCTGGCTTCAGGCCTTTCAGTATCCAGAAAGCTCATTGTGTCAATATGGGCAATTTTTGTTCCAAATTGCCAAAATCTTATAAATATCAGAGCACTTGGCTTTTCCTGCCCTGAACTTTCTGCGTATTCATCAGGACTCTTTTCCATTTTCTTATAAATTGACTCCATTTCTGACACATGAACTGTGAGATGGGTAACAGTTTTATCTTGTAATTTAATGAGTGAAAATATATTTATCTTTGTGTTTTTACTGTTGCTTTCTCTTTATGTATCAAAAAGTGTTTGATGAGCAGGTTTCAGGCAGAGTGAGAGAGAAGAGGAGTAGCTACTCAGACAAGCGCAATCTCAGAATCACAGAATGGGTCAGGTTGGAAGGACCACAGTGGCTTATCTGGTCCTACCTCCTTGAGTACATGTCCCTGCTTGAGCAGGGTCATCCCAGAGCACATTGCAGAGGAGTGTGTCCAGATGGTTCTGGAATATCTCCAATGAGGGAGACTCCACACCCTCTCTGCCCTCAATCTGTTCCAGTGTGTGGTCCCTGCACAGCAAAGCAGTTCTTCCTCATGTTCAGGTGGAACTTCCTGGGCATCAGTTCCTGCCCGTGGCCTCTCGTGCCATTGCTGGGCACCCCCGAGCAGAGCCTGGTCCATCCTCTGTCCCCTCCCTGCAGACACTGACACACATGGATGAGGTCCCCTCTCAGTGTCTCCTCTGGAGGCTGAACAGCCCCAGCTCCCTCAGCCTTTCCTCAGGGAGATGCTCCAGTCCCTGAATCATCTCTGCAGCGTCCACTGGACCCGCTCCAGTCGCTCCATGTCTCTCTTGTCCCGAGGAGCCCAGGACTGGACACGGCACTCCAGATGTGCCTTACTAGGGCTGAGTAGAGGGGTAGGATCACCTCCATCGACCTGCTGGTAATGTGCTTTCTAATGTAACCCAGGATTCTGTTGGCTTTCGTGGCCCCCAGGGCACACTGCTGGCTCATGGACAGCCTGCTGTCCACAGGACCCCCAGGTCATTCTCTGCAGCACTGCTTTCCAGCAGGTCACCCCCAGCCTGTGCTGGTGCCTGGGGTTATTCCTCCCCAGGTGCAGGACCCCCACATTTGCCTTTGTTGGACTTCAAACAGCTCCTCTCTGTCCATCTCTCCAACCTGTCGGGGTCCCTCTGAATGGCCACGCAGAGCTCTGGGGTTTCAGTCACTCCTCCTGGTTCTGTGTACTCAGTGAGCTTGCTGAGGAGGCACCTACCCCTTCATCCAAGTCACTGATGAACAAGTTAAACAATGTCTCGATTCCACCCTGGATCATAGGCTTACACTGCTCCCACAGGAGGCGTGGGCTGTGAGAGTCCTATTTGAACACTCATTGGCTTACAGTGACATTTATGGGTATTAATGGCCCTACAGATCTCATGATGAATGTCTGTTATCGTGAAACAGCAGCCACATGGGAATCCCCACATGAACTTCATGAAAGTTAGTACATGTCCTTTACTGGGGGTGAATACAGAGAACCTTTTACATTCAGCCTGCAGCCCAGCTACGTCTGTGCATGACTTCAAATTCTGCCTTGTGTGGTGCAATTTGATCGCTGTGCTGTGCCACCAACTGTTTGTCCAGCTGGTAAAAGACATCCTGAAGGCTTTCAGCATCTCAGGTATCTGGTTGGAGTTGAAGTGTAGTATAAATATGTTACACTTTGCAGCCTGTTCTGAGCCCTCTGCATTGCCTTATCCCATACCAGTTCCTCTTTCCTGTGGGGCCAAGTCCTGTGTAAAAATCTTTATCTGTGATTGTGATAGCCACACTCTAAAATGACAAAAACCATTTTGAATTGTGATTGTATATTTGCTGAGGGATGTCTGTGCGTGTTCCTTTTCACGTACCTTGGTACAGCCAAACCCCAAAACGTACTCACAAAGTGGGAAAGCAGGAAATCTTGCCTCCTCTCATCCAGCTTGGCAAGGTGCTGCTCAAAACTCCATCTGTTCACTTATTCTTTAGTCATCGACTTGAACCAGGAGTCATCATGTGTAGGTAAAGATAGTGAAAATAGAATCTGTGCTCCTGGGGAAAAATCTGACAATAAAGTTATTGAGCAGGAAACTAACCTAGGTATGTCAGACTTCATTAAATTTTAGAGCCTGTATTGTCTGATAATATGAGACAAGAACGGCCCCTTATAATGGTGTTTTGTTGTGAATTATCCGGTGTGAGCTGATACACGGTCGTGCTGCTTGTTTTACACAGATCATTAAGCAACTATGAGATCAACAGTAGCCTTGCACTGAATACTTCCCTGTTTCAATTATTGCAGCTGCATGTTTATTCTGAAATATTCAGATTCCTGAAATTAGGCAGCTTAGGTCCACTGTCTACCACCTTAGTTAACTAAGAAATTCTGTGCTTATGGACTCTGTTGTGATTTGTGGCTTATTTTTCACATTAATTGTTTGCCATCACAATTCATATGGGTCATTTATAGTAGCTGGTTCTGTGAGGTTTCTGTCAGTTTTTCTTTACTGTCTTGTAAAATTCATCAGAGTTTGGTTTGGGATGAGTCACGTCAGAGTCAACAGTACTATTTATATTCTTGCATTGTTCCCAAAGAGACAGAAATGTAAATAAAGATTTGAAAGCTATTAGACAATAGATGTACTACTTAATGTTAGAATGATTGAAATATTTAATTCCAAATTGATTTACTAAGATAGAAGATAAAAAATCACTTTAATTTCATAAAAGTAAAAATTCTTCAAAACAGTGTCAGCTGAGAAATTATAAATTAGTCTTTTTCAGGGATATTTTACAAAACTGGGAAGAACTGTAGAGTATAAAATAAGCAGAAAAAAGTGTTTAAACAATGTGAAATTATTAAAAATTTGTGTAACTTAAAAATAAAAGATGTCATGATGGGGTTTTTTTTTCTGTCTCAAGAATATAATTTTCCTTATAAACTTTATTATGACTTTAACAACATTTGGAAAAAAAGTATTCATTCTGTCTGCATGAAGATGTCTTGCCTTTTTTGTTCCCTTACCTTTTATGTGTTCAGCTTTCATCTCCAGTTAACTCTACTATCCTTTTAAATATAATGGAATTATATAATTTAGATTTATTTTATGTAAAATTGTTTGCTTGTTTATGATTTTATAGAATAATTGCAAAGCAATGTCTCAGAAGACATATCATGGAGTTCCAAGAAGGAGCTAGAATATAGTGGTGATGATTTGCCAGGTAGATTTATTATATACTGTCAAATGCAGAGATAAAATGCTCATCTTTGCTTAGAGGTAATGAAATGGACTTTCAGATTAATATTATTCTGACAAGGGAAACAGTCAATGTATTTTTCTGCTGAAAGTCCCAGTCTTTCCCCTCAGCAATACAAAGTGCAGAGGTGACAGAGAAGTATCCAGGCAATGGGAGGTATTGAAACTACAGAGCAGCTTTTGTACTCCATATAAAAATAAAAGTGGGTTCTTTTCACAACCCAGCCTGATGTATATGCTGGCAAAATAAATCAAGTGCTGGCCAGCTACAGATAGTTGGAATACTTTTCAGAGAACTCCATTTACCAGGAGTTCTGTAACTATCCCGACTATCAAAAGAGGGGTTTCCTATGAAACTGCGTGTGACAGGGGAAGCAAATTAACGTGTGGGTTTATTAACAAAGATTATCTAATACGATACCATGATGTAGTTATTCTAAAAATTGCTACCCACTAAGAGAAAAATGTTGGAAGAGATTGGCAAGGAATGTCTTGTGCATATGAATGAACTTAACATGTGCCAGCCACGGGTAGGTGGAATGTACCACTTAACAAATTATGCTATTTTTAGCACCCTAACCTTCTTCATATGCTTTCAATCAGGAGACGAGCCTTATGTATGTGAGGCAGCCAAAACAAGCTGCCAGCTGTGGCCTTTCCATTAGCTTTCCATGGGTTTAGTTTGCAGACTGAAACCGAAAAATCCTGCAGCAGCTGGCTGCGGAGTGCTGGCCCGTTGGCTGTAGCCATGGTGTGGAATTTCCCTGTGTTGAGTATATTTAGACAGCAGCACACTTACAAATGTGTTGTAAAATTGGACGCCTGCCGGGGGAGGCTTGGGCCTCTTTGGTTTACTTACTAAGCCTATGTTTCAATGGAGAAGCAAATTTGATTTTTCTCCCCCCTCCCTCTCTTTTTCTTTCTCTTTTCCCTCCTCCCCCATCCCTCCTTTGCTAAAGAGGCATCAGTGACTGGTGAGAAGAACTGACCAACTTGACCTCCTCTCCCACTGGTGGTCATGAGAATAATATGGGAGGAGGTCAAAGGTTAGCTTTTGAATACTCTTAGGAGCTAATTTATTACAAGGAGGGAGTTTCACATTGGCTGAATTATTTTCTTGAAGAGAAGACCACACTTGAGTTTGTTTATGCCTTGTGTTCGTTGGGAGTTCTCTTTAGGAGTCTTTCTATGCACCTGTGCAGAGCACAATAACAGCCCTTTTCTGCAGGGTGGAATAGCCGACAGCCAGAGAAAAAAATGGGCTAGCCTGGAGCAGAACCTGGAGGTTATTTGATTACAAAATGTAGTCCAGAGGGTTTTTTCATTGTAATTCCCTTTCCCCACCCCGCCTCTTTTGCCCTTATGTTGTTGCTGGATGTTTTTTAACTGGTGGAATATGGGGAAGCTGGGATGGTGGAGGAGGGAAAGAAGGAAAGCATATTTGCACAAACATCTTTCTGAGAAACAAAAGCACAAATCCCTCAGGAAATAAGGATCTGGGATACTTGGAAGTCAGTGATAGTAAAACCTGCCATTGTCTCAGTGCCTCCATTTGCTGTTGGGGTACAAGAAAATTATATATTCTGCTTGCATTTCTAGTTGCCTTAGCTGCCTAGAACACTGTGATACCTTATGACTTATGAGTTTGAAAATTATTTGCCTAGATTTAAGTGTCCAAGCTACACTTAGTCTCTGCCGCTCAGCTACAGCCCAGCAACCTACTCTTTCAGTTATTCCCTGTGGTTTTGTACAGTGTCTAGTGATATCTCAAACAACACTTACTGCCAGACAAGGCAGCTATGGCTGCATATTCTTTCAAGACTCCCATTATCCAGAAAATCTTGATCTGTTGCGGTTTTTCTTTCTACAAAACAACTCTCTAGCCTTCATTTGCAGTTCAAAGAATATCTGTTGTATGTTAGGAGATTCTGCACATTAAGCTCTCTGTGCACTGAAATCTGTAACTTTGCTTGAATGTTCTACTGATTTAAATTTGTCCAGATTGTTGGTGAAAAACTCTTAAAGCCAAATTCACGTAAACAAAGCAGCTTTCTTTTGAATGCAATGGGATTAGGAGGCTGAGCCTCCTCAGCACTGGAACCTGGGTTTGTTGGGAGAGTTTTACATATTCCACATTTCCGAGCACCAGGACTAGGTAAAGCTCAAGCTCTAAATGTGCTCATTAGCTTTGTCTGTGCAGGCAAGGGGTAAAGCCACTCTGGGGGGCTTGAGAAGGAATTGGGTGGTTCCTGGAGCTGTAGCCAAATTTAAGGAATACCAGCTTTCTGCCTATGCCATTTCTCCCTACCTCCACAGTTTGTATTTTGTCTCTTAAGACGTTTGCCTGTTATGGTTTTGGAGAGAGATTTACAGCTGTTTAGCAGATATTGCTGGTAAACCTTTATAAGTTACAACATCCACACAAACAGACACAGCAGCAGACAGGGCCCTCTCAAGGCTGTCACAGGGGAACATTAGCTCCACGGTCCAGCATGACTGACCAAGATGGGAGGGAGCACCTCTCCAGGTACCAGGCTGAGGGGGTCACATCCTAGGGTATGGTACTCACTATGGGGTGCAGGGGAAGAGCATCTTGGGATAGCAGAAAATTTACTGTGGGTTGTTATGTGGAGGAAACAAAGGTGGAGAAAGGGGAAAACATGTAGGTGGTTTGAGGAAAAAGAAGTATGGAAAGTAGAGGGAAGAGGAGAGAAAATAGATCGGTCGCATGTGAACAGTTTCTTCTCGGTACACCTGTCTGGCCTCGCCCTCTATCTGATTGGCATGGACTGTCCTGTCTTCTGAGTAACCTTTGCTCTTTTTTGAGGGACTCTTTGTTCTGTGTGTGAGTGCAGCAGTCAGCAACAGAAGTCAGACCGTGAGTCGCAGGGGTTGTTCATCTGTGGAGCCTGCAGCTGGAACAAGGGAGGGTTTGCAGGTCAGTGTGTGATCACTGGCCAGTACAAAGCTGGACTAGCCAGAGGGTTGCTGGGGAAGCCAGGTAGTGGCCAGAGGAACTGAGGTGGCAACAGCGGGAATCATGCTATTTATGATGGAAACTGCAGGGCTTTTGAGAGTCAAGTGAGTGGATGCATACGTGCCTCAGGGTGAGACACCTGGAGATGAGAGGGTCCAAGGACAAATTGCTGAGTAGACTAACAGCAGCTACTGTCAGAATCTCTAGTGTGTTTGCCTGTGCCTTTGTTGGTGTGTGCAGGGGTGACCTCTGCCAGCAGCTGGAGTGGGCTCTGGGCCTCAAGGGCTTGTATGTCTGGCTCAGCTACTGGAGAGATCAAAATTTTATACATGTGTATATATTTTCTTGTAGCAGGCCTTCATCCAGGTCAGCTAGTGAGGGGAACAGGGTAAGGACATTGCTGCTGAGTGTTCCTGTCTGTGTTGATCTGTGTGGCTGGCCGCATGTATGTGTATATATTTGTTGTATATATGTGTGTGCCTACCTACTAGGAATGCATCTCTACCAGTTGAAACCTCTGGCAGGAGCCTTCCCTGTCTTAGTCTTCTGGATTCAGACGCTGAGGAGTTTGTTTAATATCACCTGAAGGAGGAGTGAATTGCATGGCTGGGTGCCTGGCGCTGACAATAGTAAAAAGTCTTGGTGTAGGCTGAACATTATCACAGTGATGATAAAACCACAGACCATAGTGATGAAACTGAAAGGAAATATGTACATTCTTGTGCAGATCTGGAGTGAAGAAAAAAAACCCAGACATTTTTCCGTGCTCTTTGAACATGTGGAGTCAGTGATGAGTCCCACAAATTTCGGAAAACAAGCATCATCCTGGCAAATAGGTTGACCCTTTGGTGGTCTAGTAACAGGAGAAGTTAGATATTCACGTTTCTGCCATAACATCTGACCGGTATCCTGAGCCAACTGCTTTTCATTCTAGCTACACTGCCCTGTGAAAGAGGAAGACATCTGAGAAACGGTGCTGCTGTGCTTAATGAAAGGCTGTAACTGAGCACGTGCTCACCATTGCCCCGGCGGTGCTCCTTCCACATTGTAGCACTTGGGGCTGCCCTTTGTTCCCCCTCCTTTGTCCTTCAAGTTATGAGATCTGCAGGCCAGAAACTGTCGTCTCTCCCACTTGGGCTGTGTCCACACCTCTTACAGCATTAAAAATGATAGTATCTATCTGGCAGCTGAGGTTACTGTTCTGTGAGACCAGGGCACTACTAGAGAACTGGACCTGCATCGCTGCTGTGGGCAGCAGCCTGTCACTGACACCCAAACCTCTATTAAAGTGTGGTTCTGCTTTATTCCGTGTTTTCTCTGCTGTTTCACATGCTGCTGGGTTTGCTGTGCAAAGTGTTGTCTTTTGTGCAATTACAGAACATCCAATGCTTGTTCACTGGCGTTCAGAAACTCACAGATAGACAGAATCAATGAAGGCAAAGCTGAGAAAGCCCATTTTAAGTGTGAACTGGCGTTAAGCAAACAGGTTTGATACAGAGCCCACGTGGCTGCTGGGGAGCTGGCACAACTTAAGGTTGTGACTTCAGGATAGCTTCTCTGTATTGGATTGGATGAAGCTTGTTAGATGCCAATCTTATTTCACAGGGGAAGGAATTTTTGCAACCATCCAATCCGACGGCCAAAATAATACCACTACAATAGTTTATGTTAATATATAAATTTTGCAGAGTGAAGCAGCACTTTTGTTACTGCTTACACTAAGTGGAGCCTTGCCTGTTTCAAAGTGTTCGTGTATAGGAGGTAAAATGATATCTAAAGTTTCAGCTGCTTCCTCAGAGAGTTGTCAGGCAGGGATCTTAAGAGTGTTTTCTCATATTTCATTTTTGATCAGCAAGGACATATATACAAATGTACTCCTTGCATTTGAATTCCTTAAGAGATACAAAGCACAGGCTCAGTAAACCCAAAAGTTTGAAATTAAATTGGTTGCAATTTCTGTAATTGTTTAATGTATAAAAACTCTAGTTCTAAACAGAATTAAATCTGGTTTTTACTTTAATTAGCTAACCATCAAATAATTGCATACATAATCTCATAGCATACTTAACATTTTACTTATTCATGTGTAACTGCTCTCTGCTTTATTCCCTCCTGAGAAGATTTTATTTCTTTTCCTACCCTTTCAAAATACAAGCATTTCAGCAATTTAGCTGAATTAAGTGATAATGAATATCAAGTAAAGATAATAATCTGGGGGATTTTTTTCATTTATATGTTAGTGACATTGAGAGTCTGTATGGATTACTCACATCCTTCTTGTCTTCTGTTTACACAGTATTCCACTTGAGGAAATCTTGATTTCTAGGGATGAATTTACGGTTTATGACTGATAATAACTGGTTTTGTACTTCAATGTTATGATGTTTTGCTGAAATACTGTGGTAGACAGTAAGATTCTTCATGTCTGTTCTACCTTGAAAAGTCGTATTCTCTATTTTGATTTGGAATAGGCAATCTGCCAAATTGAAAATTGTGAGCAATGAAGGTCAAGATAGATTTTTATGATAACTGAAAGCTGTGTAAAAAGAGTGAACACAGTGATTTCGTAGTGGGTGATCTACCCTATATAACCAAAATAGCTTTAATTTCCACTTATAGCTGTTATCCAGAAGCTGGTAATTCTTCCTGGAATTTTGTTCTGTCACAAATAAGCAATGTCACACCACCTTATTCTCAAATAAAGCATTCATAATATTTGACAACCTAGGGAAAGGTAGTTATTGCTAGATCTATGTATGGTGGGGGTTTTTTAATTCTTCCAAAATCTGTTTTTTGTAAGTTTATTTAAAAAACTCAAAACCAGCTTATTCAGCAGGTTTTTAGTTAATTTACTAATTCTAAAACTTTTAAAAGAGAGGGCCCTGCATGAGCAAACACTGTGTACCCACGCATACAATCACCCAGCCTTTAAAAAAATTCTGTTTACTCTTTTCTAAGGGAAAAAAAGTGCATTTCTTTAATAAAGAGTTAGTATTGTGGAAATACTTCAAAACTGTATCTTCTCTACAGAACTACTGGTTGCTTAGCTGATGTGCTCCTAGTTGTCTGCTGAAAATATCCCAGTTCTAGCAGCCCCCTTTGGTCTGGCAGGGATAGCTGAAATTAAGGCTTTGAGTGGGTGAAGGCTATTTGCAAGATCTCCTGCTGAGCCTGCTAAGACATATATTGTGGGGTAATTTCTGGAGTTTTGCCAGTTGCAAACAGAGGGCCCCACCAAGCCTATTAAAGTAGGAATGAGGTTGGAATGCCACACTTTGCTACGCTCTGTTTTCCACTGTCCCTGCTCTGCTGACCACCAGAGTAAAAATAAATTAGGGGATTTTTTTTCACTGTAATGTCTGCCATCCCTTATTACATGTTGTAACTTATAAATAGTTCATCTGATTAACTGTGATTTTATTTATTTTTTTAATACAAAATAGAATAAGAAATATTTTCTCATTGACCTCCCTCCCAGACTCTGCAAGTAGTAGGACAAGATGACATTAATCCACTTTATTTGTTATGAAGCCATAAATCTTTTTTTGCCTTTTGTTGATGTAGTTTAGGAGGATCAAAATTAAAATGCAGTTTTTACATGCTATTATAATGTTTTTAAGAATGTTGTCATTGGAGAGTTCTGTCAGTCTAACTCATTTATGGTTCAGTAAAGTGTTGTATCTCAGTACCTGTTGTGAGACTGGCTTTCATGTGTGGTGGAAAGTGTGGCTTATGACAGAAGCAGAGTTGTTGCCTTAAAACTGGGAAAGGCTGCTACCTTGCCATAATACTTACAGACAATAAGGGGTTTTGGGTGTCCAATAAGGGGGTTTGGGTGTCCAATAAGGAGGTTTTCTAAAGAGAGATGTTCTTGGATTTATTAAAATAATGAAGGAGCAGACTCCTTGCAATGTGGTATAAAGCATGAGATGCAGAAGTTTGGGAAGAAATATTTGGGTGGGTTTTTTGGTTTGTGGTTTGGTTTGTTTTTTTTTTTTTTGGTACAGGTTATTCATCTTGGAATAATTTAGCATTAAAGTACTCTACTGTATGTTGCACACAGCTGTGGTTTAACACACAAACTGAATAGCCTGTTGCTCTTTTCTTCTAAGTTTCAGAACTAGATTTTATAGTTTTTGGCAGTCTGTACCTAGAAGTTTCAAAATTGTTCTATAAGCAATATCTTGTGGCCATAAATTATCACAACCATTTTAGGTTTGTAAAAACCCTACATAAATCTCCATGTAAGCACAACAATAAAAAGTGCAAATGTGTTTAGTAATGTTTCTTGGGTCACCATTGCTCTGAGTTGTGTGTAACAGTACTCTAAGAACTACAACTGGAAACCTATCTTATTACCTGTTTGTTAACTCCCACCATAACATACTGCAGTAATAAAATCACTAAGCTTTGCTGTTTATTGCCCTTTTGATATGTGGCAACATAAGTGGACCACAGGCACTCTAAGATAAAACAGGAGGAGGCTTTTTTTCAATATTAATAGTGCAGATGTCAGATCTGTGCCTTCTTGGAGCCAACAAACCAAATTTGATTGTTGTGGGCTTTCTGGGAAGTTGACTTCATGCAACCTCTGGGTTCCTTATTTACTGGTAGAGAGAGCATTGTTCAACACATGGCTGGCATCACTCTCAGTCATTTTAGAAGAATATTATCTAAATGACTGAACTGTTATTGGAAACATCCTGCAAGTTCAGCTGTACTATGTGCTTTATGAACTTATAGGAAAGCATGGTTCTTGCTTCAAAGAGCTAATAATGAGGTTCAGAATGAGGCCCACCACATCAAAAGAGGGATGCAGTATATGAGGGAAGGACAACAGAAGGAACTGAGGTGCTTTTGTCCGGTGGGACATAGCAGGATCATGCCTTTAGCTCCTAACTCCTCTAAGTAGCTCAGTTCAAGAGTTTTAATTGTGGTTGCTCCAGCCAGTCCCCCTTTCCATGTGTGTGCCCCAGCTTGCAACAGAACTTGATCTGAATCCAAAACCTGCTCTGCTTTCCTAAGGAGGACTGTGGCCCAGATACACCAGCAGCTGAACAGCTGCAAAGCACCCGACTCTGCTGGTGAAGGAAGCCTCTCAAGCAGCCAATCTTGTAGTGCAAGCAGCTGGATAAGATTTCTGCTGTGCACCTGATCTACTGCTTACAATTACATTTCATACTGTAGCTGCAAATAAGTTAATGGTAGTCTCCCCATGTGCATTTTTTCCCACAGTTCTCTAATCACCTCATAATTTTACGTAAAAGTTGTATTGTGACGAGCATGGAAAGGTTTACCCAAGGTATTCTTATTTCCCAAGTAGTTAGTGAAAAAAAGTAGCATTTTGTTCTTCATTTAATGATGGTGCCAGTATCTCCTTGCCAGGTGATTGCCAGCATATGCTGCAGGAAAGAGAGAATCTTTAATGTATTTTGGCTTTTAAGATTGATAAAAAAAACAGAAAGCAGATTGACTCAAATGAAAAGAGAACTCTGTATCACTGAAAAGGATGCAGTCGGACTGTTGTCTAGAAAAATGTGTGATTTATTTTTTTTCAGAAGAGGGAATATTATTCTATATGACTGTGGGAGACTGAGTTCTAAGTTTCTCCACCATAAATCAGTAGGACATGCAGCTGAACCTGGGTCTCCCATTACATGTTCAGTAAATGGCATGGAAGGTATGGTATTAAAGGGGTCACATCCTTGTTTTCATCAGAGAATTCTTCCTCAGGTTGAGAAACTTCCCATATCACAACTGCTGAGGATCTACCCCTTAGAGAGTTTTGGTTTTGGCTCATGATGGTTTCTTACAAAACTACTGCAAAAGGTATTTTTGGAAGCTCTGTTCAAGAGGTGATGAAGGGGGAGGATAGGCCAGTGTATATATGCTATGGATGCATCTCAGAACAGAAAAAATCGGTGCATCATCCTAAGCAGCTCAGAGAAGCTGTTTTCCTCAGTCTCTAGAATTGGAGGCTGCACATCCTAGAGTAAATGATGTAGGTAGAAATTGGTGTAAAGTAGAGTTCACTGAGACATAGGTCAAAATCATCCCAGATGTCCATTTTTTTCTACTGTGCACAGTAATTTCTATATGATCCCAACACCCACACATTTCTTATTCTGTATTCCTTGAACTTTGTTGAAACCCTGCATGCTCAAAGCCTCACATTATCAGTGGCTCTTTAAGGCTGGCTAAAACCTATTTAAGAACAACTGAGCCTGTTTCTATTGGATTTACTGTGTCCTCACTGGCAGATGATCTTTCATCCGTGTCTGTGTGTCAGTGCTTCTGAAACTGCAGTTGCTGCAGTACTGTTCAGTAAAAGCACGAAAAATCCCTGAAGCCCAAATCTTGTGTGAATAGTTCACTGACTGCTGAGATATTTTGTAAGGAATATATATTGCATGTACTTTTCTGCTGTTCTAACTATTTCCAATGTAGATAATTATGCAATGTAATTGTTTTGAAAAAAAATAAAATAAAATTGCCAAAACTTCCGACTGTTATTAGCTAGTAGTTGTTCTCTCACACCATTTGCTCTCTCACACCATTTTGTCTCCTGGTGACCCAGGAGACAAAAGCAGCCAGCAATTTGACTGCACAGCCAGCTTCTGTTGATGTGTTGAAGTGAAAGATCTGGCTGTCCTGTAGTTCTGTCCTGGCCAGTTCTAGACTTGGCCCTTCAGTGTGAGAATTTGAGGGTGAAGTTCAGCCGTTGCCATATAAGTGTCACAACCCCCCACCAGGTCACTTTACAGGTATCACTCTGTATGGAAGGGCTAAGGAGACAAGAAAAACTTGTCCTTCCACTCTTGCCCCATGCGCTGACTGTGACTGACCTCTTTCATTCCCAAGTAAGCAGATGCATTCCCTACTTCCCACTACTCCTCAAAAGAGAAAGAAAAATTATACCTGGGAGTGGTTGGCAAGAAGAAAAAAGCAATTGGGAGTATGTTTAATGCATACATTTAAATCAACATGCACCTTAAAAGATGCAGAGGGCGCTCAGACACCAAAAGAATGAGTTACATTGAAGTTCTCTGCTTTAATTTGTGTCCATGGAATTCTTTAAAATTTCTTGTATCTTATAGTTAAAATTACTAACCGAGTGATTCCACCTTCAAGTGAATGGTGTTTCTAGGTTCATTTGCATTTGAGGAGAGAGGAGGGTGGGTTTTTTATTGTCTTTATGAGAAGGAATGCTACTCAAAGGAATATGTATTGTAATGTGTTTTCTTGAACTGTAGAAATGTCAGTAATATTTGAATGTTATTTTAACGGTGAAAGCCAACACACATTGTATACAAAACCTTCCCTTCTTTCTTAGGTATGATGTGTCTAAAATTATGATAGTGTTATGCTTGGAAATGTAAATTGTTCCTTTGATAAAATATTTAAAAGTAGATAAATTTGCGTATTTGGATACCCAAAGCAAAAACTCAGTTCTAGTATTAAAATGTGGCCTAAGATTTCCTGACAACTGTCTGCAGTATCTCAACATCCCTGTGTAATAATCAAAACTGTCTTTTTCTTTTCTTCTCTAAATTTAGGCTTTAAAACCTGACTTGATCAAAATAGAGGTATCTTGGCTTTCTTCCTTTTTTCTCTGATATATTTATTTAAGCTAGATTTTCAGATGTGATCAGCATACAACAGTAAGAAATCTGTTCTTTTCTGTTCATTGGACAGTGAAGTGCAAGATTTAACCTTTTCCAACTCCAGTTATCTGTGCTGAGTTTCTTTTTGTTGTTTTTCAGCTTTGTTGACAATCTGTCCTTGAATATGACTGTATAATTAGAGAAGGTATATGGAACAATACCTAGAGTGAAAAGGGATTCAATTCTCACTCTCATTTTCATTTTTTAAAATGTTTATGTCTTTGCAAGATGTTTTCATTTAGGTTGATACTACCCATTTTTTTATTGCTATGTGGAAGAAGCATTTCCCCAAAACTTAAGCCTGTTTGGATTTTTTTTTTCCAGCGGGGAAAAGTATTTTGTCATAGGATGCATTCATGAAAATGCACATACATAGTGTATTTAAGTTGCTATATTATTATTGTAATAGAAGAAGTAGTAACAGTAATAAAAAGAAATAATACTTCTGGATCTCACGCTACAGGATTTTGGTGTTTTGGAAGGGTCATCATCCTGAGTCATACATCATACATCTTAAGAAAATCTGTTTGGGTACAACTACATTACAGGGGTTTGATGAAAACAGTTTGTGTGTGTGCACCAGCCTTTCTTATACTTTTCCACTCTTTGATCTTTGTCTTTGCAAAGATCACTCACCATTCCATTGATCCTGCCCATAGAAGTGTAAGTAAGTGGAGTTGATTTCCATTTGTGTTTGTTGAGCTGACAGATATGGTCTGCAAGGTGAGAGTGGACTGCTTTTGTGCTCTGCAGCCTATGTGTATATATTCTAGTTACTAAGGTTTATTTCATAGTTTTTCCAGAAGCTATAATAAGGTTATTGTTTAAATGTATATTCCATATTTGTGGCATGTGAAAGAATGAGAAAAAGGTGTTGCTCTAATCCAGCTCTTATGTATCATAGTTGAACTGTACTGGTTATATTTTCATGGTTTCCCAAGGAGACGAGGGTTATGAGATCATCCCCTCTGTGTCTCTGTTTTTGTCAGTCTCCTCCCTCCCTCCCACTCTTTCTCCCTCTGTCTTCACCAGTAACTTTTGAACCCACTGGCCAAGTTCAGTCCCATTTGCTAGAGCAGAAGTCTGAAATATATTAAATTCCTAGATTTATAATGAATACTGGCAGTCAGGTAGTGGAGAGAAAATCGAAGGAGTTGTTCTCCAAAAGGAAAACACTTACAGTGTAAATGTAATCCTTGTTGGAGTGCAGATAATCGACACAGGAGCAGCTACAAACAAGGACATTTTTCATGAGTTCTGCTGTTTGCAGATGTTTGAGTGCTAAATGTTTGACTGCTAAATGTTGTACTTTGTGTCAGGATTAATCACAGAAGTGCTGTTGTGTGGGAAATTTATAGGAGCATTTTGCAGACAGACACTAATTTATTTTCTTTACTTATTTGCACACTTCTGTGTATGTGACACCGAGCCAGCTGGGGGATGCACACACACACACACACACACACACACACACACTTCATCAGCCATTTGGGCTGAGCTTTAAGAGGGCAGCTCTCGACTGTCTTCACTTCTGTTACTACTTATAAACAAACAGTAGGGTGTATTAGCATGAAAAATAGATGCTTTGTGCAAACCTGTGTAATAGAATGTGTTGCAAAAGTGAAGCATTTTCTTATGTCTCTTACTCCTTGGAATATAACTACGGTACTGAATGTTCCACCAATCCAAACCCATCTTCCACAGATGTATTATGCTACATTTTCCTCTTTTCTCACACACGAGAGGAAAATGTGCTGCTTCTCCTGTGTAAGTCATGGATAATACCCCAGGTGATTCTGTGGTGGCGTTTTCCCACTTGGCTGCAGGAATCAGTGGGTGCATCCAGGGTGGCTCCACAGACACCACTCAGGCTGTGTGCAGTAGCTGTTTGCCCAGAGTTTTTGAATATCCTGCACCATGAATATCCTACACCCAGAGCTAGTAAGGATGGTGACAGTATGTAAAGCAATGCAGGAGAAATGATAGACTTGAAATAGGAAAAAAAAAAAAATTGGACATGCTTGCATGGTTTCCAAAGGCCCATATTTAGGGTTATCGTCCAAGGTAGGATTAAACAGTAACAACTGTATGTATTTATACTCACACATGCATATATATCCATAGATGTTGTATTTTTCTTTTATTAACAAGATACACAGAATACTCTAATTGTCACGGTCCAGTGTTAATGTTTTCTCTTTCTCATGTTGTCTGGGCATTACTAAACTGGAATGAAAAGGCCTGACTATGTGGTCATGACTAACTAGCAGCTGATCTCAGCAACCACACAATCTGTTTTTTATCACAGAGTTAAAGGAGGATTTTTATGCACAAAGTTGTACTTCTTGATATTTAATATTTCAGGTCTGATTCCTGCTGACAGTCTGGAGCAGACAGGGGTCATGACTTAACTTGTCCATGAAGTAAATAGGACACTATTGATGCTATAAAGATAAGTAATATTCATTACAAAGACCACAACTCATGTACTTGAAGAGGATAGTGTTTAGAAACCAGGGCATGCCAGATTTATAATTGTCTTGTGATATCAATTCAATCATTGCACACATAAGCATAATGTTTAAAGCTGGTTGATAATTCAGTAACAGATGTTTGCTTTATGCTTCAGAATGCATTAAATATTTTAGAATTCTGTAGTGACATATAATGAAATACAAAATATCTTAGGAAAAATGAAAAAGACATCTGTTTTCCTGTCAAAGTGATACCTTGGCAAGACTGAAACAACACTATTTGTCTCAGTTTGCTGTTTATTTCAAATTGGTAGCACTTAGGAATGCATTCTTTAATTGCTTGGCTACAGTTTCATTAATGTGTTTGGAGTAGATGCACAAGAAAGCTGTTTGCATGTTGAACAGCTGTAGTTGTCTCATTCAGGGTGGGATTTGGTTACCTAAATGTAAGTGTCTGTTGTCCTTTGAGACACTAAGGTATCCCACCTGGCTCCTAGCTACTGTTTCTGAAGGGTGCAAGTCCCTAATCAATTTTTTCTCCTGCCTGAAGCCCTGTGCAAACATTTCAGATGCATAATAGTGTCTCAAGTGGCACTAGTGCTTACACATAAACAGATAACATCACACTTGACTGACTTTGGAAGCTGGAAAATATTTTTAAAGTGGAGTTGTATGTACATTAATGTTAATCTGAATAAGAACAGATCACTTGTGTATCAGCTGTTCAACATCTTTTAGTAGGCTAGTACTGCCAGTTTTGTTAAATGGAACAAGACGTGCAGCAGGAAGAGTAAAACACAGTATATGAATGTATGAAACGGGATTCTGTGCCCCAGGGGGGTGTGTGGGCTCTTACATAGTAAAGAGGGGCAACATCCTTGTGAACAGAAGAGTGGCAATGCTGATACAAACTGAAGGCCTGTCCAACTTCCTTGTCCATATGTGCTCAGCAGCAGATACTTAGAGAAGTCAAAGCAGGATAAATGTACAGTGCTATGTACATAAAAGTCCTCACTAGGATTCTGAATCCTTCAGGAGAGTGTGCAGTTACTTTGAAGCCAGGCAGTCAGTTTTTGAATCATTATCTCCTTTACTCACCTAATAACACTATCTACTTTGTAACCAGTAAATAGGCATCCCTGGCCTACTTATGAACTTCTTGGGAGGGTAATGTAATATTATTCACATGTCTGGTTTCAGCTTTGGGGTTTAGAACTACAAACAATTCATAATAATTTGCTGAAAATCTTTTGGTTTAGTTTTTCAATTCATTATCAGACATGAGGCTAGTCCAATTTTTTAACACTTAAAAAACCAAATCAATACTTTTTGGTGAAATTATGAGTCTCTTTAAAAGGCTGTGAAAAGATTTCAAAGCTTTCTTTTCTGTCTCTCTTTTGACTGTATCTATTCAGCATTTTATTCCCAAACAATGGCATAAAATGCTACCTCAAAATCTCTGAGTGTAAGAAATGTCAAAGTACTTTCCTTGGTGTGCTACTTCATGAGATGTATTTATGGCGGAGTGATATCCAAACGGATATTATTGAATTCTGTGAATCATAATTATTCACCTACTGAATGAAGGATGAGTTGAGTTCACGTGTTTATATTCTCAGAACTGCCCTTTTAATTTGAAGAAAATGAGTTATAGCATCTCTAGTTTGCTTATCTGGTATTTGGGAGGTGAGAGGTTTACAGCAGTTTGTCACCTTCATCCTCTGAGCAAGGTTTCTGTGAAGCCTGTTTTTTCTGAGATCACTCAACTTTTGATTTTTGAAACCACTGGGCTTTGGGAGTTGATTAATCAGGAGATTGTAGAAGATGAGTAGAGCAGGCCACAAACGTTTGGGAGGTCTTCAGCTTAAAAGCATTATGTTGGATTTGATTTCAAATCTCAAGGCCTCTTTGAAGTCATTATTGCAGCAGCACTGTCATGCAACACTGAGGTCAAGGCATGGGAAACTCTACTGGCTGCAGATTTTTGCTTTCCCTGCAGGGACAAGTTGCCCTGAATTAACTGGTTACACGACCTTACCTCTTTGGACCTCCCAGTGCAGATATCTGTGTGTGCTGGTCTGAAGTTGAGCTGCTAAACTGGTTAGTTCAGCTAATTAGTTACCAATACTTGAAACAGGTTCAACAGCTGGGAGAGGTGAGGGCTCATCTTCTTATTAGGTAGGAGATCGTGTTGTTATGCAGTAAAACTGTTATTTTGCAACCATGCCTGCACCAGGTCACTGACTGAGAGAAAAAATTACTTGGCAAAAGAAAGGCACAGGTAATCCATGAAGTTCTTAAATGAGTTTTTATATGTACCCGGGGGGGGAGGGAAACTCCAGCACAATAACAGGGAATATGAATTCTGTCCCAGATGAAACCAGGACAAGGTTTCTGTAGAAGAAAGTGTGTAGGATGGGGCTTCTGTGCTTGGTAATTTATCTGTTGTTATGTTGCCTTTCAGCAGATGGACTTTTTCCTACTTTGAATGTTTTCACTTTAAAACCTTACACCTAATATGTCTCTTTCTCCCAATCCTTGTTATATGAAAAGGAAAAGGATAGCGGAGCTCTCCATCTATTTTGAGCTATTTTAGCCTTCACCATTTCTAGTAGATAAACTACCAACAAATGCAATTCTGTTTTAGCACTTGATTAAAGCCCTTGATTTTACAGAGAAGAACATACCGAGATATATGGTAACCTTTTGAGTAATTCTTTATCATTATGAGAGTTAAAAATTACACTTGGACTGTAGTCTGTACTGAGGTTTTAGCCTTATTTTGCACTCCTATGGCATTCTGAGCAATAAAGGCCTCTGTATAGCTACAATTGCAATGTACCTTTATGCCCACTTTCTCCAAATTAATTACATTTTAATGTCATATTTTCATAGTCAGATAGTAGCTTTTTTGTCCCAAAACCACATTCCATAGAGGGAGGTTCGGTTTGGTTTGGGGGGGGGGGGGAGTTTGGGGGAGGTTGGGTGGGTTTTTTTCCTTCAGAAATCCTGGCTTTGAGTTGCTGATGTTTTCCATTCCTTTCTGAAATAAGATACTGTATGCAGTAAGTGACAGAATAAAAAATATGATGCTTTGAAACATTGCTCTTTCCTATTCCAGCATATCAGTATTTGCTTCTATGTGTTCAGGATTTACACTGACATTTTCCATCGTCTAAATGAAGTTTCAATGTTTTCCTTAATTCTTGCAATAAAATATAAGGCCCTTGATAAATTAGAAGCTTTCTGCATTCTCCTCAGATGATTGGCATATATTTTCCTGCTACATTGTGTTCTATTATTTTAAGTACTACTGTTCATCTGTTCATGTCAAAGGATTTTTAACTCTTAAGACCTATCCTTGAGGTGCGTGCAGGGCAAGAAAGTATAGATATGCAAATAACTGAGAAGAGGAAAAGGTTTTGGAGGCAAGTATACAAGAAAAAGAGTGCTCCTTTCAATACCAAAACAAACATACAAATTGTGGGGTTAGTTTAGATGTCTCTGTAAAAAAAAATAATTTGACAAATGGTCAATGTATATCTTTTCCCATTAAATTTTAGGAAGAGTTTGCCTGAGCATGCCATAGTATTAGTAATCAAATAGTCATTAATAATTCTTCTGTTGTTTTTTTTTTTTTAATTTTTGGAATTCTGACACAATAGATGTTGTACAGATTTTGTTATCCATGTTTAAATGATTTTAAAATAAAATACTTAAATAGTTAAAACTCAATTTTAATTGAAAGCAATTGGCTAAGATCTAAATATTTGGTAGGAAAATACTTTAGCCATCATTAGTTGCTGTCCATAGGCATGGATATGTAGCTTCCCTGTAAGGAAATCCAAGTAGGCAACTGTAGAGATGGCTCTTTCTCTTGCCCTTTTGTTTCTCTTCCTTCTGTGTTGTTGAGGAGCAGGATTCTTCAAGCTGGTTTAAATTCCAGGTTGTGTAGTTATGGAAGTTTGAACAAATTCAGGGTTGTGCTTAGCTAATTCAGCTTTTACTTCGGTGCTATCCAGTGGAAGTTGTTCCTCTGTACAGGAATTGCAGGGGTGAAAGGAAAAGATATTAGGGAAGTTGTGCTTTGTGTCTACTTTGTTAGGAAAGTGTCTAATTTTTAGATGTTCTTGGGTCTGTGTGACCTCTTGGGCTCTCCATATATTCACTGCTGATTCTCAGTCTTCTTTTAGCTAAGAAACAAATCCTAATGACTAACTAAAAGTTAAAATATTTTGTCACAACCAGAGCTAGTCACCTATGTGTGTAATCTCCTGTCTAGTTGACTACAGTGTATTCTACAAATGGAAGTCTTTGGAGGAGGAAGCAGGAACACATAAAAGCCATTTTCCATTGGGCACCCAAGCTATCCACTGCTTGTGGGTGTCTAGTTTTCTGTACTGCATTAGTTTTATAAATCCTTCTGCATCCTGGCAGAATTCCTGCATCTGAAAGGACAACCTCATAAAGCAACAACAACAACAAAAGGAAAACCCCAGAATCACAGAATATTCTTAGTTGGAAGGGACTCACATGGATCGTAGAGTTCAGCCCTTAGCCCTGCACAGGACCATCCCCAGCAGTCACACCATGTGCCTGAGAGTATCATCCCAATGCTTCTTAACTCTGTCAGGCTCGGTGCTGTGACCACTTCTCTGGGGGGCCTCTTCCAGTGCCAAACCACCATCTGGGTGAAGAACCTTTTTCTAATATCCATCCTAAACCTCCCCTGACACAACTTCAGGCCATTTCCTCATGTTCTGTCACTGGTCACCGGATAAAGTCTGAACTATACAAAGATTGATAAGCCAGGTGGACTCTGCTCGCTCGTTTAGAGTGTGTAGGTCAAGTGACCAGTTACAGTAGATTGCCATTATTTGCTTTTCTCCAAATAGCAGTATCTTGCCCTAGTATTTAACATCAGCTGCTAGTAGCACTTGGATGCATACATGGCGGTTAAGGGTTGGCCTCACTCTGCTTCCATCTATGTATATTCAGTCAACATTTCTAAAATCCCACTCTAATGCAGCATATGTATTTCTACAGCCTTGGACGAGGGCAGGGAAAGAGTTAATTTACCTGGAGTGCACACACTATTGTAGTTGTGACTAAGAGACTGCCCAAGAGAAGCTTTCTAAAGGGGGAGGTACTTTGTTTGCCTAGGATAACTCATATGATTAAAGTATAGGGCAAAAATTGCATCATCTGTTTCCAGTATTTCTGTTGGTCACATCAAAAGGTGAAATCTCTCTAAGTCCTTGTCTTGTTTATATGGAAGCAAGTTGTGCTGTTTTTGTCCAACAGCTTGCCATACTTAATAGACAACTAGTAAGAAAAATAATATTTTCCATTCAGCTGTCGGTTTCTTTCAAGTTTTGTTTTTATTCAACAGGAAATAAATCAGAAATATTTTTTTTTGTGAGTACCATAGAGTTTCTTTGTATTAACCAGTTAATCAGAACTTGTATGAACCCACTGACTTTTGTGAGGCCTTCAGAGAGAATTTTGCTCGTTAGTGGAAAGTGCAAATCGGTTGGGTTGTATTTGTCCTGACTGACAGTAAGAAGAAACAAGAAAGTATTACTTGAATGTAGTGCTAGGACATTATTAAATAATTTTATAGTCTAGAAGCTTAATTCGTTAAAAGCACTATATAAAATGTTGGGGTTTAATCTTATTCATAGGGTTATCTCTTCAGAGTTCCATAGAGACTCTCTCCCAAACTCTCATACAGACTCTACCCTGACCAGTGACTCGATGCCAGACTGTTGTCCAAACTCAGAAAACCTTGTCAGTGGAGGTTGTTTAGATCTTAAAAGTTTCCATTCAAAAATTTTCATCTCTTGTGCAGAGGGTTCACAAACTATCCAAAGGAGGATTTAGAAAAGTAAAATTCTTTTTCACTGATGTTGTGTATATAGAGTTAGAAAAAGCATTTTCCTTTATTAGGCCTTTAAAATACCAAGACTGTGTTGTCTAAAAAACTGAGCCCAGTATAATATTCACACTGGACATCTGCTCTTCCCCACAGATCAGTGCCCACTAGGATACACTGTTCACAAAAGGAAAAGCATTACTAGTTGTGAATGAGAAGCGAAGTCTCAAGAATTAGACAAGTCCCTGCATAATTTCACTTCTCAAGGTGCAAAGGTGACTTGAGCATTGCAAGGACAGAGAAGCAGCAGTGGCAAGGTGCTGTTGTATCTGCTTCTCAGCTCTGCTACAGACTTCCTAATATTAAGCCACTTACAGGATATCTTACTTCCAGACCAGGCCCCAAGCTGTTCTGGGCTTGAATCTTTTATACAATCAGTCAAGAGAAGCAGTCAAGGCCTTAGACCACCCTTTTTCATCAGCCATGTGAGTGCTTTTGAGTCTGAGTACCATGCTGGGTTGATTATTGCTTTTTTATGTTTAAACCCACCTGAAGAGTCTATAAATATTGGAATAAACATGTAGAATGTATTTGAACTCATGATTTCGTTGTTCAGCCTGAGCAGAGTTGCTGTAGGGCTTATTTTTGTCCTTTTCAACCATGCATGTGCAGCAGGATTGGACAAGGCATGCTTTGATCTAGCTTGCCTGCAGATCAAACCACAGGCTTGGTCCAGAGGATGTTTGTTTGTTTGATGGGGGAACGCTTATTTTTTTAGATATCTGCGTACATTTGGGTTTTTTAAACACTGAAATCTTTCTTTTTCTCTAATGCAGTAAAGATTAAATCCCAGCCTATGTATGAGTTGTCATGGGTGTGAGCCATCAAGACATTTGGCTTAGACTTGTGGGGAGGATTATTTTGTAAACAGACTTGCAAAGTAGAAAGGTAAATTCCACTGGGAAAGTTAAAAAATAATGTTATTTTCCCTCAGTTTTCCTGAAGCTGAATATGTGTCTGTGTGGTATTGCTTTTTAAACCTAATTTCAAGTGTAATGCCATAGAAAATGCTCATAGACATTGTTCTGAAGTGATTTATCCTTTAAATCACGGCTGTCTTCCTGCCTGCCTTCATCTGATCCTAAAAGTATAAATGAACTCCAAGGCTTTGATCTGGAAGGTTCAAAACTCAAAGGAGATTTTCAAGGGCTTTGAAGTTGAGCTCTAGAAGGGACAATGCACTGTGCAGTTATTCACTGGGGGAGTGCTGTCATCATGCAACCAAGACTTTACCAGTGTAAATTCATCAGTGTTTGATGTAGCATTATTACATTAGTATTCATTTTGATTTAGAGTTAGGATAAAGGGGAATAAAAAGGAGCTTCTTTTGCTGTTTGGCTCCATTTGTTAATTGAAACAAATATATATTGATTTTCTTATGACAGTTTTTCAGAATTAAAAGAAAAAAGTTGTCTCCTGGTATCACCCTCTCTACCATTAAATAAAGTTCTGAGAAAGTATTCAGAGAGAATTACTTTTATCAGCAGTTTTCACTAACTGACAGTAGGCAAGAAAAATTAATATACAATTTAAAAAATGCCTTGCAAAGGCTTCTTTCAAATTTAGAAAATGCCCCATGCCCTCCTCTTGTGATCTCGTGGGTAAAATCCTGTGCCTGCAAAAGAGGCTCAGTAATTGCAAGATGTTGCGGGGTGGCATTTGTAGAGTCCAGCCAGTAATTGATACCTAAAATGACAATGAGAATTCTGTGACTTTATTCTGACATAAACTTCTGAATTAGGACTATGGGTTACAGCCCATGGAGGGGTAAGCACCTTGTGTGGCTGAGCACACCTTCACTGTTAAATCAGCAGTCACTGAAGGTACCTCTGGGTCTGAAACTACTATCAGAATCACAAAATAGAAAGAAAACCCACAATTTGGGTTTTCCCAGATCATTTAATGAACACATTTTGGTTATTCTGTCAAAATTCTGGTGTTTTAGTTTTTGGTCTGTGCCTTTTAGATTGAGCTGTGTGGTACCTCACTGGTAAGAACGTTTGAAACCACTATCTTTTGTGACCTGAACCAGATTAAAAGAGAAGCTTTTGCAGATAAAAGGCTTGCAGGTTTATCTTTTCTGCTACCTACTCCTTCTTTCTGTAATTTCATGGTCCTTTTGTTGGAAATGAGTATCATGAGACTGGGGATAATGGCATGCTGTGACTGGCTGTTTCAATAAAGACCGGATTATGATGATGAGGCTTCTTTCCCCCTCTCTCTGTCCTTGTCAATTGGTATGATAAATAAACCAAGTCAGCTGGCATATTCATCTTGATATTTCAAGTTGACACTGTCTTTATCTCACTCCCTGTTCATAAGTTAGCTGTTTTCCAGCCTTTATAGCTAGGAAGTGCTCATTTTATGGAAATCACAGATTTTGTTCACAATTCATCAAACAATTCAAAAATTTGCTTAGACTAATTTAGTGATCACTGTTCTTTATAATGGAACAATTTTCTGATCTTTGCATGCAGTTGTTTCCCAGGCCTTTTTAAATTCTTCCTTTCAGAATTTCTACTTCCTCTGAGGTGCAGTGTAGTCTAATGGGTTAAATTTAATTCAGTTTCCTTTGCATAAAGACTTGTAGCCACTATCTTCCTACCTGATAAGTGGACTGGATCCTTGGCTTGCTGCTGTTACTGAACTTACTTGGAGCAATGGGTTATCAGCCCTCATCAGAAAATAGAAGTGCTTTTTGGAATCTATAGTGCATTTTCATGAAAGCCTTGGAGGAAGAATATTATTTCACATGTGGTATTCTGTTCCCCTTTTGCAGTCTTGCTTAGGTGTCACACAGAGAGAATGAATTTGAAGTTTATTGGCAACTGCCTTAGCTGCAATTCCCTAAACATCTTATGGCAATAATGCAATTAGTGTACACAGATGTGATCTATGTAACCAGATTAAGGAACTAGCTACTAGTGAACAGGTGCTTAAGAATGATAATTCTTAAAAAATATGACATAATTATTTGGAGGCCTAAGAAACATGCTGACCCAGAGAGAGTACAATCAATGTTTCAGATTTAACCAGTCCTGTGCCTCGTAGTTCTGTGGGATCTCCTGCCTGTAAGACAAGGTGTTTGTGCAGTAGCACATCCGTTCAGTTTAGGAGTGCAATTTGAACTGCCCTCATTTTCTGCAGATTAGTATTTATTGTACAGCACTCTCTGAGCATGCAAATGGATTTATTTAATGAAATTAAAGAACATACATCCTAGAATCCTTTAGTCCACAAATCTAGACTAGATCTAGCCAGAAGTAAAAACCCAACATGCATATAAATACACATGCCAGTTCCCTAGAAGAAAATCCCTTTACAAATCTAACGTTTTTTTGCTGCTATACTTGCTAATGTAAATACAGCCAAAGTGTAGTGAGGTAGAATACTTTTCCTAATGTATTCATCGCTGGAAGTGATTGAATTTTCAGTTTAACCTATTTGTGGCCAGGAGTTTAGGAGAACATTTATAATGCTGATGGAGACCCCACAGAAATTAAACATTTTTGAGATATTAATGCTGCTTAGAACATTGTGTCAGGTGCTGGACATCCGTGTAAAAGTTTATATTCCTTCAAAAATGTTACTTGAGGCATAAATTTTTTATTCTAGCAGTGATTAAATAAGTCTGGGAAAGATCTGTCTATGCTAATCTACACACTTTATGTCCTGAAGTTGGACTTGCTGAACTCAGAGGTCTTTTCCAACTTAAGTGATTCTGTGATTAGAACAGTGTTTGTCACTCTATTTTTCCATGGCTGATGACAATCTAATGATAAGCAGTGTCTCATGGATGGAAATTTTGTTTTCCTTCAGTTCTGCTGGTTTTCCCCAAGTTTAACAGTGTCTCAGGGTTTATGCTAGATTCCATCAGCACTGCATCTGGACCTTTTAGTCTAATACTAGTTTTGATTTTGATAAGTAACAATAAATAGCTGTTGAAATCCTGCCCCCTAGTCTTAGTTCAACAATTAAAAAAATGTAACTGTGTGGATAAACTTACAGGATGTTATTATCACGTGATTGCTGTGTGGTATTTAATATATGATGCTTTCACATATAGGTGTGTCTGTGTACTTCAAAATGAAGCTTACGTGTCCTCCTATATCACACTACAAGCCCTTTCTTTTTCTTTCTCAGGCGGATTTTTTTACACTTGATAACTTTTCTATCAATAGACAGAGTTTGGCAATATGAAAAATTATTTCCTATTGGTGTGGAATGCTGGAAAAACATCAAAGCAGATGTCCCTCTTTTGTCACTGTGTTCAGTTGCAGATTGTTCTGGTGCAGGATGAATGGAAAGAGGGTTTAGGCCTCATGTTCTGGGGCACTGGCAGAACTTGTCCTTCCAGCTCCTATACAGCTCTACAGTTTCTCTTTGGTTCTTCCCAAACCAAGGAAGGGCTGCAGAGAGAAATCTGGGAATAGTCACACAGCGTGAGATCTGACATAGGGATGGTTAAACCAGGTATTTCCATATGGGAAAGGAAGGCACAGAGGAAGAAGCACTATAACTTTACTGAAGTTGGTTTTTTTCACAAAGAGATTTGTCACCTCTAATGCTCCTATGTTTTCTCTTTACCTCTGTTTCTTTTCTACTTTATATACTTTCCTCTGTAATTTAATCCTTTAACTAATAATACTGTTTTTGTAACTCTGATCTGAATACGCTCTTTATAAAGATTTTTTTTATCTGTCTTCTCTATGCGTGCTGGCTAAGAAGTAGGGATGCTTACAATGTTATCTTTTATTCTCCCCAGGGTGTAGCAGTTTTGAGTCAAAGAAGTTAAAACTGTGACTAGATCACTATAGGACATCACTATGATTTAAAGTAGATATACTCTATTCCTCTGCCACAGTATCCATCATGAGGAAAACAAGGAAAATCTGTGGAAAATAAAAGCTGGTTTATATTGTATCCAAGGAATCCAACTGTTGATTTGGGAATGAATATGGTGATTTGGAAGGAAATTAGGTAAAGGGTTAACTGTGCAGTTAAAATGGAAAGAAAGTGGTATGCTGGTCAGGGTGAATTGGTGTGCAGTGTTTGCCTAAGGAGTATATCTCTTGTGTACTAAAAATGTGTATTGGTAATCAGATTCATATTTGTGGTTGTGAAAGCCTAAAATGTGTATTAAGGTATGCAATAAACCTTTGAGTATATTTCCTAAAGTTAATTAAGTTGGTATGGTTGCTCTCTTCAGAGGGTGATGTGTTTGGAAGCTGTATGGAAGTAGAAGAGAAGGGTTTGTAGAAATCAGTGTTTGTGCGAAAGCATGATTTTTTATCAGATTGCAAATGTTGCATATTAGCTTGCTAAAGGTTGAGTTCTAAAGGCTAGAAAGACCGTTACAACATTTAGTTTAATGTAAAAGATAACCTGTAAGACTACTGCTCATGTTTTCTGAAGTAAATTGCACAGAATTGTTTGTGTAGCAGTGATTAATATTGTTTATTTTGCAGTAACACTCAGCTATCTCATCCAAAGATTAGGTGCCACTGCAAGGGATTGTTTCTTTCCCCCAGCTCCACAAGGATCTTTCCTGGATAGTGCCTGCATATGTAGTTAATTGTACTGATATTAAGTAATGATAGTATTAACATTCTCATTGAAACACAGAGAATCATTTCCAAACTTTGCCATTTTTTTGTACTTTGAGGTGCAAATCATGTCTACAGAGTTGTACTTGTATTTTCTATGAAATTTCAGTGTCTGCTAATTATGACATTCAGAACTCCTGAACGAGTTCTCTTTGCAGGAGTTCTTACGTTCAGCTTACTACTACTTTTCTGGGAATGAATTCAGGAAAGCTTGACAATTTTACTGCAAAATTATAAATAAAATGAAGGGCAAAAGAGATTTGGGGTTTCACTCTTCACTCAGCCAATGCACTATGGTTCCTGAATGTGAAAGGCTTAGCTAGATTTTTAATTTACTAGTTTAACTTGGAAGTCACTTCCCAACATGAAGTGTAGAAATATCTCCTTATGTAACCCACTAGCTTTTAGATATCCAGGGAACATTTTCACTAACTTACATGAAAAAATCCAGAAAGAAGCAAGTAAAATATTATTATTATAATAAAGGATTTCTTTTTCTATTCCATTTCAGTAGTAGTTGTACAACAGTGTGTCATATAAGATTGTTAGATTGTTGAAGTTAATTCCTAAAGCAGAAGTAAATAAATTAAAGCCCACACGAACAAATAACTTCAGTGTATTTTAATAAAGAAGTGGTTATGCAGAACTAACCTGCCCTCCTTCTCCCTCCCCAGCCTCCCTCCTTCTTCCTTAAACCAGAATCTCATTTTTGCTCCAGTTTTAAAATGAGTGTTACTAAAAATTTGTTTGGGGAATATTATTTAGTGTGACATTCCACCCTTAAAGGGAAGGAATTTAGGTCTCTATCCTGAGTAGATCCCTATTCAGAAATTGGATTCAGGTGTTTAAAAGTTAGATTTTGTTTGAGTTATCATAAGAAAAGATGTTTTCTCAAGGTGAGATTTCTCACATGGTCATATTATTTTCACAAATGGTCCACTAAAGTATATGTGATTTAACATGTTTTTCTGACTACAGGTGGCACACTTAGGCTCTTACATAGGAAAAAATCTCTTCCAATTTTTGAATCAGCTACTTGAGAAGGAAGCTGGAAAATACCAGGAAACTCTGGAAGTTTTCCTTCTGAGAGGATCTGTTTCCTCCCTCTTGCCCCTGTCTGCTTTTGAATAACAGAGGTAACAACAAATGGGTAGTTACAGAAAATGTTTCAGAAACAAAGTCAAGCTTGAAACAGCTTATTGAGAGTCTACAACATGAGCAAGTTACTTATAAGTGGCTAAACAGAAATCTCCTGTTTTCTTTTATAATTCGTTCTAATTTCTTTTTCTTCTTTAATTCTTTTACATTGGTTTTGATGCATTGGTGTGTGGTTGAGGAGTCGAACTTACACTATGCTATGATAAGCAAATAAAGTGACTAAAATTTGCAGTAAGTAAAACAAAATGTTGTTTGTTTAAGCCAAGACAGATTTAAACATTTAAATATTCCGGTTGCTTATTATATTTATTATTATATGAAGGATTTTAACTTGAGGTGCAGATTAACAGTCTTGTTTTCAGAAAGTTTGCAGGTGTCCATGCTTTGAAAATTACAGGATTTTTCAAAATTAATTTACCAAAAATTGCATACAAGTCCAGAATGACCATGCTATTGTGAATGTTGCTGTTAGGACACTGAAGTCTCTGAAGTTTTCACAAAGAATGTGCTTCAAGCCATTGGATACATCACCTGTGTTTATGAGACACCTCCTGCTTTGTGTTGCTGAGCTTAAAGTGGGCCCTTTTCTAGGCCAGGATTACTGGCAGGGAGCTGGAGACTGGCTCATTATTTTTCTGTGCCAAACTAGATCTGCTTTAGAATTTCCAGGTTTCCTTGGAAATTTTCAGATTTCCGCTTAGGCATGTCATGAGGATGAGCCAGTCTAGCCCCCCTGCCAACCACCAGTGTAGTACTGTACTTATTCTACTTGTTTTTCTGTTCACTGTTTCTGTGACCTACACTACTTAATTTCACAAGGGGTTTGTGCTTCTACCTTTACATATAAGCCCACTCATTTAAATAAAAATAAAAGCATTCAGAGTATAGACTAATAAACAAAACATTATCACCATTTTCACCCCATTCTGTGAGAGTTAAGCACACATTAAATATGTGCTATCCTGAAATGGTGTATATTTCATGACAATAATGAATATGTCTTTTAAATAGAATTCTTAGGGTTCTGGACTTTCATGCATAAGGTACATTTCCATGGAAGCCTAACTTGCAGTTGCTTTTTGGTAGGATACCTGGTTTATATTAGAGCAGCAAGTTCTCAAGTCCCATCACAACCAAACTTGCCAAACACAGGTTGTTTTAACAAGCTGCAAAAAAATGAAAATGTGCTAACATCAACTTGAAAAGTTGACTTTTCTGTTGTCTTTCTGTTTTCTGTTACCATCACTTGAATTTTTATGATACTATTTTAACAATGCTTGATTTCAGATTTCAGTTCCTCTCATTAAAATAGTTCATTATGTCTTTTATCTCACCTAAGTTTATCATCTACAAATTAGTTGTCAGATATGTACTGTTGAAATTTGGTTTTAGAGAGACAGTAATAGCAAAATGCTGTCTACTACAAAGATACCTTATTAGTTGATAAGGCATTATCTACAGCAGCCTTTAAAGGTTAAAACATTGACTGATAAGTTGTTAAACAATTCAAGCATTGTCCTCTTTGGAGTACTTGCAGTCCATTACATTTCATGTATAGTTAATTTATCCCATTCAGCCTATATTAAAATGTCAGTTTTACACTGAATTCTGAGGTCATGGTTGTGTGTGACCTTCTTGGAAAACAACAATGGAAGTGATTCAGGATAACAAGTGTGGAAAATGCTGTTCAGTGGATTTTAAGTTCTCTGTATTTTCAGTGGATTTTATGAATGTGCAGTGCTGTGCATTTAAAAGAGCTTTTATTAAGTATGCAAGACCACAGATTTGATATGGTATTCCTGGCATTACATTGTTTGGCAATTCCTTGGCATTTCTGATGAGTTGCAAAGTGTTTTTGGGGAAGTGTGAAAAGTTCCTTGCACATTGTTCTGTTTGAATGTGCATCTCTAGTCATGCCAAGCTGTTCTTCTCCCACTTGGATGCTAAATACAGAATGTAAGACAAAAATGATACAAATATTTTGGTCAATGCCTTCTCCTGTAACTTAAAAAGAGGGCAGTAAAGTTTGCTATCAAACATGATGTGATGTAGGGGGAAAATGCAGCCCCTAGAATATTTTAAAGCTCAGCTACAGCAAGTGATGTGGTGTGATGTGCAGGGGAGGGAAGAAGAGTATGGGGCAAGAAGCTAAAACCAAGAGCCATTAATCATGCACTGGGCTTCAGAGACCTTCTCTCCCCTCCCCCCTCCCCCCAAATAAAGCCAGTTCTACAGTAAACCAGCTGTAGAAATGAGTTTAAAGTCTGTGAAGACTGAGGCCTACAAATCTGCCTCTGTCCCATAGGGTTAAAGGGCACTTCTCCTGCAGGCAGGGCTGCAGACGGTCCCATAAATGCAGGACTGTTACCACGACACAGGAAAATTGTCATATGGAGCAGGATGGCAAATGAGTGAAACTGTCTGCAAGCCTACACAAAGGAGTTGGGAAGAAAAGCTTTAAGTAGATAAGTGTTCTCTCTGAAAGCATAAGCATCTAAGATTCTTCTTCACAGGAATTATTCAAAGCAGTATCTCAGTTTGTTTTATCTGGCCTGCTAAGTGATGTGGCTTGAAAAATTTAATAAATTGGGCTGGCCACAGCTCCTGGCCTGTGGAGATACTCACAGAAGTTTGGTTACATGAATCCAATTTGATTTTTGAGAACAAATTAGTTACCAATAGGACTAGCAGATAGGTATTTGAAAATATTTAGATTTATGATTTTTTTTGCATAGAATTCTCATTAATAATTGTACTAAGTCACATTCCAGTGGTTCAGTCTGAATGAGTAATGATACTCTTTGAAGGCAGCAATTGGAATGTACCTGGTTTTGTTTTAATCAGAATATAATAAGCACTCATTTTGTATTATCACTTTTATTCGTAATAACAGATTGTAGTCAATTCTCAAATTTTTTTGAGTGATCACTTACAATCTCTTAAATTAAATGTTGGTGCAAATGTATATATATAGAATCTCTTCTCCTCAGTCAGTACCAGGCATATTTTGGACTGGATTGATAAAAGCTAAACTTATTTAGGCAACAGATAAACTAATTATGCTCACAGTGGGAACCATCAACAGTGAAGGTGTGTGTGTGAACCAACACATGAAACATATTAGGGAAGAATGGTTTAGGACACTCATATCTGTCACGCCTCAAATGTGTTATATAGAGATAGATTAAATAACCCAAGTTAATAACAATGTAATTATTAATTGAGTAAAAATGTTTGATGTTACTAATGTTACAATTTTCTGAAATTTGCCCTTTTTGTTCCATTTCTATTTGGCTCCCTCAAAAACGTTCTTCTCCAGTCCTGTTGAACCTTTACTGGACAACTACAGTGACTGCTCCTTGCTCCTGTCCTGTACATAACACTAAATATTTGCTGCTCCTTTGCTTTTGCCAGACTGTCTATGATTTTATCTACACCTATCATACACCCATTATAATCTTTCTTTCCAGATAAGGAAACACATTGGTTTTTAATCTCTGGTTTTGCTTTTTATACACTAACGATTTCCATTATGTGTTATCATTGTTATCTTGCCATTCAATCCCTTTTCTAATTCTCCTACATTCTCTTGTGATATTTGCAATTACATATCAGTTTAATAGAAATCTTATGACAGGATCGCAAGATCTCCTGTTTAATTACTGTCACAGAATATTCAGAACCTATTTCCTTGGCACCTTTATTTCCTTCTTTTTGTATTTGAGAAATAAAAAGCCAGGTAGATTATTATGCTCCCACTGCAACAGTCAGTGATGCTCCTTTCCTTGTATATTGAAAGTGTAGCTTTCTGTTGATCCACAGTCAGAGTAGGAATTATTTAGTTGCAAGGGAGGGTACATCTGTCTGACATCTACCCATAAATTCAAAAATTATCTCACAAAAAAGCATAGTGTCTGTTGCCATCATCATTTATGCCTTGTAGCAGATGTAATTCAAATCAGATTTCTGTGAATGAAGTGGAGAGGTGTCAGGAGGATTCAGCTGGGATGGAGGGATGTGCTGTTTTCTTTTGTACGGTGTAAGATACAAAAAAATCCACCCAACAACACTCCCCTCCACCACCCCGAAAATATATTGTTGTGTCTAGATTTAAGGAGTAATACATGATCTTGGAGTGAACAGGGTTTCAGGATTAGCATAAGAATAGTGTATTTTTCTGCAAACTGAGTGGAAGACTGCTTTATATTTGAAGATTAGTTTCATAATTTCTGATTTGAAATAAAAGACCTCAAAAGATGAGGGCCTTTCTAAACTCTATGGCTTTCACTGAGTAGCTGAGTAACAACGACACGTGTTCTCAGGACTGAGCAGTGCTTCATTTGCAGTTGTTTAAATCTCACACTAGCACATTTTGATTTCTAACATCTATGGTTTTCTAATATAGAGGTCCTGTCTGATTTCTGCTGGGTCACCTGAAGCCAGTGTGAAATACTAGTTTCTCTCTTCACAGCAGAGAGTAAACATGGCTAATAATTCCACTTCAGGGAGACAGAATGTACTGGATCAAAAAACCTTTAAAATTGTCATCTGCTAACTTCTTTGACTCGAAAGGAATAAAATGCACACAGCTTTGCTTCTTAGCTTACTAGAAACAGTGTTTAAAACTAGAAGGCTCGTATCAACATGGCAAATATTTTAGATGGAAGCAGAATATTCTCAGATAAATCAACTTAATTTTATTTCTGGAATTATCAACCAGTGATTCCTTCTTGTGTTTTAAGAGGTTTTCTGTGTGCAACATGCTCAAGTACCGAGTCTGTTTTAAGTTGCTATCCCTGAATGCAAGCAAATGGGAAAGCCTGAGTTAAGGAGAAAACCTAACAAAGAGAGGAAATGGCTTTTGATGAATTTACTGGCAGTTCAGTGTATGTCCTAGTGGGAAAGGAGAAAACATAAACTTATCTTTTATTTGGTCTGAGCAGGTTTGGGAATACAATGTAGGCATTTATTGGAAACAAACCCACAATGTAGTGGAATATGATATGAAGGTTTTGTGGTTTTGTTTTTTTTTTCCAAAAACCTAACTCTTTTTAACTACCTGATTGTCATGTCTGCATTTCTAGATGAGTAATAGTCCAGAAATAAGACATAACTGTAGTTTTGCAAGCGCTTAAGATTTAATTCCTTTGTCACCTGATGATCTCTATTAATTGAAAATGTTCTCAGAATTATACCACCTGTTGAGATCAGCTCAAGTGGAATCCTGTGGCCTCTGTCACTGTAGCAGAACTTATGATGCTGGACTTTTGGGTGCTGCTGGGGGGGGCATATTCTTGTTTTAGTGGAAATTCTTATATTTCTTACCAGTCTTTTTTAATAAATGCACCTTGAAAATATGGGGGCTTTTTCCCCCACTTTCCTTGTTTTATAAGAAGCTGGAGCACGTGGCTCTTTGTCCTGTTTAACACTTGTGTTTGAAAGCTAAATAGACTGGGTCAGGAGGGGATGAGTGCAGGGGACTGCTGCAGGTTTGAAGAACTGAGAGTTTGCTCAAAATGTAGTAACTTTGGGTGGTCTTCTGGATGACACGTGGGAATAAGCATTTGAAATGTGACTCATTTCCAGATCAATAAAATGGGAAAGAAGGTGGCTCCACTTTATAAGTGTTCTCAAGTTTTTCATTTTCAAAAGCAGCAGACAAGATTTTAATTTGCAGCAGATTCCCCTTCATAAGAACACAGTGTTCTGAGCTAAGGGTTAAGCAGCTTGAAATAGTTAATTCACAAAACAGTGCTTTCCCCTGTCCTTTTCCAGGTTCTTCCTTCTCTTTCATCTACTGAATAATGCATGAGGGCTCTCAGAGATCTACACATATGTGGAGTAGAATTTTTTTATCATTTTGTATGCATTCCTTTTTATATTTTAAGAGATGAGTCTTTACTTTTTTAACTGCATTTAAATGCAGGGAAATAAAATGTAGAATGAATCTAAGCAATTTTAGTTATTGTTATTGTTATTTCTACTTAGAACATGAAAAATGTGGTGGTAATCAGCTTATATAATGCAGAAAGTCAGTTCCCAGTGAATTTAGAAAATATTGTATACAGAACACTGGATAACAGAATGCATTACAAATAGATTATCTCCCCTGAAGGTCATTGCATTGTTGGTGAAAAAAGTGCTGTTTTTCATTGTGGAGAAAACAGGTGCTTTGAGAAATAATGCTTGGTTTCAAAAAACATTAAGGAGAATTTTTATGCTGTCGATGAATAAGTGAATTTTGACTGAATTCTCCTTGGACATGTTTGAGGAGGAAAGCATTGCTGGTATATGAAGATACCAAGGCTCATTGGATTAAGCTCTGATGTAGAAGAATAGATTTACTATCAACTAGACACAATCTGGAATAATATCTACAATCAAATGCTAAAAGATGAGTTTTCAAATGGACTAACGGCCTACTCATCTTCCTATAAGAAGAGAAAAAAGCTGAATCCACTTTTTATACGACAGACTACTGTTTTTAAAATATTCATGAAGTTGGATCTGTTCTCAGAAAAAAATTAATACCTAATAAAGAGAAAACAGAATAGTGAGGATTTGGGAGGGGAGTGTGTTTTTCTTTTTGAAAATATTCAAAATCTGTTTATCAGGAGGAAAAGCTATTTAAAGGATTTGCACACGAGTGATACGTGTATTTTTAAGTCAAATGGGCAGTAAAGCTGACTCAGAAATATTCGGAAGTGTATTATTATACTGGAAATTTCATGAATGCTGAAGCATGCCAGGTCACTCAGAGAGCACTAATCAGGGCTGTGAGCACATTACAAAACAGTAGGAGTGAAATTAGATTACATTCAGTTCATAGTGGTCATACCAAAACCAACATTTGACACTCTGCAATTACTCATTTGTGTCACTTCTTACAAGCGTTCGTGATATCATATAATACAATCATATAAATTTGTGGGTGCAGAAAGTATTTTCCCAAAGGAGGCCTTTCTTGATATTATTGCAAGAATTTCCTAGTGTTGGAAGCTGTTTTCCAACACACTGCTCTGGATTGATTCTCTCTTCCAGCTGGTAATCATATGGTACAGGTCATCCCCCATACCACCCCCATTCTTTCTTCATTTAATTGCAGCTAAGATTGCACATTCTTACAATAGTTATAGAGTTGCTATTTTCTTGGCTCCTTCTGCAGGAATTTTTTTTATTGCTTAGCCTTATCCTATCCCAAAATCCAGCCTAAATAAAGAAGAAACATTTACTTGAACTGGAGGAGTAAATAGTAACCTGCTGGAGGCAGAAAAAAAAATGAGTTAATGTGTGCCTGACAAATCAGAGATCATCTGTGCAACAAATATGTGCTCTTGAATTGTTGACTGGGACATTTACTTTACTTAATCCTTAAAAATTATTTTGCTTTACTCATCATTGGGTGTGGGAAGTCGTGGTGGGGAGTCGTAGCAAGGAGTCAATGAACAAAACAAATTCAGGAATTAAAATTCAGAACATTAAGAGGAGGCAAGAAGAGGTGTGCAATAATGGCTCTTGTGGCTTTATCTTCCAATGCAGTAGGGCAAAGTCCAGGTACATGGAATTGCCTGGAGTCAGAAATTCCATGGGTTTGTCAGATGTGATATCCCACTGAAGAGCAGTAGGGAAAATACACTTCTAGCTGCTAAGTCCTACCCATTTTCCACCTCAGCCTTACTACATCCTGTTGGTGAGGGGAAGAAGAATTGAATGTTCTTGAAATGTTCTTTCCAAATATCTAATAAAGATTCAACCTCTTCTGCTGAAACCTTTTCCATTGTCTACTACCCCAGTAGATGACCAAAAATTTTCATCCTTTAGTGAGGGTATGGACCCATTGTTCCCACTTATATTCAGTGCAGATAAAAGGTCAAGTTTCAGGAGTTCACCTTCCTCTTGTAAGGAAGATCTTCAAGACGTCTTTTAAATTGTTCTTCTGTTCATCCTCTGATTGGTCCACACTTTAGCATTGCAGGAATTCAGACAGCAAACTCTGTATTCTTTGTTTTAAGCTGGGAGTAATTTCATGTCTGTCACAATTAGGAGTCTTAAATCCTTAAAAAAAAAAAAAAAGAGGAGGCGTGTGTAAAAATGAATCTGTAATGTATTGCATTTGATACACATGACTGTGAACTTAAGACTGTCTCATATTCCATATGCACAGAGAGTTAGGATGAACTTAACTGGGATGTTTCCTGAGTTTTTAGTGTAAAATTCTCTAGTAAAATTATATGTTTGCTAAAGGGAGAATGGAGAACAGGTCTGAGCAGAGTCTGAACTCTACTTTCAAAGTTCTGCTGCAATATGGAAATTTTAAAATTGAGTATGCAAATAAAAATTATTTCACAAAGATGAAGACCGTGGACTGCTCCTTCAGTTAATGTTATTTTCATACTAGATTAATAATTTCAGTCATGTCCTGTTTAAGTCAAAATAGGCCAGAGGGTTAAGTTCATTGGTAGCACAGAAAATGTTGAATTGAGGTTTTTTGAACTAATCTACTTGTGATTTCAGCCAGCTCTCAACTTTGGAAATTTGATGTTAAATCAATATGTGGTACAATTAAGTCAATATATGAATGTAGTCAGCATGCCAGCTGGATCAGAGGGACCTGGGTCTAGGGAGAAGAATGATTGTTTATTTTTTTCCAGCTACATCTGTTTAAATTTTAAGTTGTTTTTCCCCCCCTGAAAAGAATTTTCCTTTTCATTTTAAGCTGATTCAAATAGGCATCTAAGCTTTTACCAACTTGCATACTAAGTTGATCCACTTTAAATATATGTAACTCTGGATTTAGGCTTGCAAATAACAGCTTAGGTGGTTTTGATTTTTGCATTATAAATGTGTTTTGAGGTTTTTCTTGCAGAAGATACTAGGTCTCTCAACGAGAGACCTATTTTTTACATACTGGTTAAAAAATATGCAATTATTTCATTTTTACTTTCACCAAAATGAAAGGTCTTTGTGGCCAGTTGTAAGCAAGTGACAACTCTGTCATAAAAGTGGAATAACCCTGGAGCAGTAGCAAAGGGGAAGATTGAAAACAAACTTCATAGTCAAGTACTAGTTAGGAACAGTCTGTATAGGGATTCTTTGTGCTACATGTGGAGATACAGATTTCTATCTTTAGAAATGAAGTTGTCTGCTAGAATTCAAGTTTTGCCATCAGGGGTGACTGTTTTTATTACAATTTTCATGGTTAAGTTTTCGTTCCAACCAGGATTACATAGCACTAGTGAACAGTGGGTTTTATTTTTCATAACCATACTACTTTAATTAGAAAAATAATAAAGTTTCCTGGGTAGTCAATGTTTTATATAAGCATAGAACGCACAAGTATATTCCCACAGTTGCAGTTACTTTACAATAGCATTTTGGCTTCTGTTAAAAAGTGACTTTTACTTTCTTAAATTTTTAATTCTGAAAGGATTTTCTCTGTTGCAAATGGGCAAAGGAATGCAGAGCAGTTATGCTATGTCAGTATGTGACATTTGTCATTCCTAAAAGTTCTTGTTTTTATGAGAATACTTTAGAAAAGGCTTCCAGCAGATAAGTATGTATTCATTTGTGTGACCATATATATGAAGAGACGGTGACCTCTTTAAAATACTAGTATTAGCAGTGGAATAACAAGTTATCCTGTTTACTTTATCTCCTGAAAAATAAATCCATCATTTTCTTATGTATGCTCTAGGCCTTTGCTGAGTAAAGAGTGCAGTGTGAATCCCATCCAATTTTCTACCAACAGTTATGCATTTCTTTCATTACATTGCCATCAGGTCTGAAATAACCCTACGAAGTCTTTACATCAGTTCTTTGAAATTCAGGCCACTTTCATGTAGTGCTGTGTATGACATCAGTTTAATTGAGGCAATAGTTAGAAATGTGTGTCAATGAAACAAACCCATTGTCCCTCACTGTCAGTGCTAATTAGTTTTAGTGGTGGAAAAAAAATTTCATTCAAAGCCGATTGCATTTTTTCAAAAGGGACAGTAAGCAAATAGCAATAAGCATCCAGAAAAGCAAGTCAGAAGTTTGTCCAGATGGCCTTTCTCCTGGTGCCCAATGTTAATATGCAAAGACAGCGATGATGCGTGGCTTTTACATCAGCTAGAGCAAATAACTCTCAGAGATTCAAGCAATTTCAGAGTCATCATGGGCAGAGCCCACCTCTTCAGGAAAAGATGCAGTGATCTGCTTTCAACAAGTTAACACAGAACCTTCTTCTGATCTTAGCCACATGTCAACATGATGTTGTGACATGGATGAGCTTGGGAAATGTGACTCTGAGGAGGGTATTGCTGTGTAGATCTGCAAACCTGCTAGGGAAATCATACCGTGAGAGTAGGTTGCTGTGGGTAGAGCAGACTGAGTTAGGATTGAATTATCTTGTAAAATGAGGGAAAGTATTGAGACAAAACAAATTCAATATGAAAATTATTAGTGACAAGTTCACTTAGGGTCAAATACAAGAAGGATATAGTGCATAAGTAAAGGATGGGGAACAGGAGCAGTTTTATAGAGAAGCGTAGAGATGTTATTTCAGCACACAGGCACAGCATTAGTCAGCAATGTCACGCTCTTGCAAGAAAGCAAATACTATCTTGGTATGTATAAACAGGAATGTAACTTTCAAGGCACACAAAGTAATCCGATAAAACCTCAGTAGGAGTACTGGGTCCAGTTTGGGGTAATATTGTTTCAAGAGAAAGAAATATTATAACTAGGAGCAATGAAAATGATTGGCAGGCTGGACAATCGGACCTGTGAGAAACTTATTCTTCTGCCTAGAGAAGCTTGACAATGACTATAAGGTTTTTAGAAAATGCACAAAACTTATGTAAGCAGGTAGGAACTGATATACACACCGTTTCCTTGACAGATGAGATTTAGAACGTGGCATATACTACAGCAAGATGGATTTAATATAAATCTCATGAAAGCTTTCTGTTCATAGGAGATACTCTCAAACAGACTGTACTGAAGGTCTTTGAGAGGAGGCTGACAGAGGCTGTATCTAAAAACTGCTGTTTGTATAAAACTCTCTGTCTTAGCTCTAACCAGATATAGGGTGGGATAACACTAGTTCAAAAAACTATTATTAATTGGGATTGCAGCTGTCTTTTGCATACAATTTTGAAATGTAAAGGGATTTTTTTCTGCTCTTTGTCAGATACCTTATTTTCTGTTTAGAAATTATTAATCATCTAACCATGAATGTTTTGAAATTTAATTCTATTCGTATCATGCAATTTTATCAAGACATAAAGTCTATTAAGCATGGTATTTGAATGGCCCTTGCTGGTTGTGTTTAAGACCTCCTTAATTTTAGTGCTCTGAGCACAGAAGAATAAAGGGGCCCTGAGTGAGGGTGACTGGGGGAAGAGTCCAGGGGTGAGATCCAGCTATGCAGAGGGTTCCTGAATTCAGGAACCCAAACAGCATCCCTGAGCCCTGTCAGGACCTGGAAGCACTCGGGAGCCAACCAGGCACAGTTTGCTGGGAGCATCCACGGGAGACTTAAACAGCTCCAGGGAGCATGAGAGACCTGGAATGCAGGGAACAGGGCAGTTTGCACAGGCATGGTGGGCAGGAAGGGCTCCTCTCTGACCATCTGGGAGCACCCAATAGAGGCAGCAAACAGACTCAGTAGTCTGGTAAGGAAGAGCAAAGAGGTCCTTTCAGCCCAAGTCTTATTAGTATATCAGTTTAAGCTTCCTCAGTTAAGGTGATGATGTACTGTAAGGCTCAATCCCCAGTAGCTGCTGGAGTTGCTGTACCAGCTGTGTCAGAGGCCTCCAGACAGACAGACCTGCTGATGGGAGACACAGCTCTCCAGTTCACAAGTTGGCAGGAGTGCCCGGTGCCCGTTTGTGGGGCTGGGGCTGACAAACAGCTATTTTGCAGAAGGTGTGCTGTGATTGAAGAAGGGCTGTGTCGCCAGGTGAAGGAGCTATAGGAGGAAGTGAACAGGCTGCATAGTTTTTGAGCAAATGAGCAAGAGGGAGACCAGTTATTTTCAGAGATACTACAGACTCAGGACTCTCGGGAGTCTCAAACCTCAGCTGTAGTGGAGAAGCGGGTAGACTCAGAACCCTGCATGGTAATTAGTCAAGGGACTGTAGGTTAAGGGTCTGTTAAAGATGGAATACTGGAAATAAAACAGAAAAGAAAGGTATATGCCTGGTGGAAGAGAGGTCAGTGTCAAGGGAGGTGATTGTCCTGCTCTGCTCTGCACTGGGGTGGCCTCACCTTGAATATTGTGGCAGTTTTGGGCACCACAGTATAAGACATTAAGCCACTAGAGGGTGTCCAAAGGAGGCTGCAAAGATGGTGAAGGGCCTTGAGGGGAAGCTGTGTGAGGAGCAGCTGAGGTCACTTGGTGTGTTCAGCTGGAGAAGAGGAGACTGAGGGGAGACCTCATTGCAGTTACAACTTCCTCCTGAGGGGAGGAGGAGGGGCAGGCACCACTCTGTGGTGACCAGTGATAGGACTTGAGGGAATGGCCTGAAGCTGTGTCAGGGGAGGTTTAGGTTGGATATTAGAAAAAGATTCTTCCCCCAGAGAGTAGTTGGGCACATAAATGGGCTCCTCAGGGAAGTGGTCACAGCACCAAGGCTGACAGAGCTAAAAAAGCATTTGGATGATATTCTCATGCACATGGTGTAACTCTTGGGGATGGTCCTGTTCAGGGCTAAAAGTTGGACTCAATTCTCCTTGTGGGTCCCTTCCAACTCAGCATGTTCTGTGATACAGGATTTGAGAGAATTCAGTCTCCTTGTATGATTACCAGATCTTATTCTTTCCTGGAGGAACAGAACCATCCACCCACAGGAGGCCATTGGTGTTACCCAAACAGGACAGAGGCAGGCACAGATGACCCAGCAATATCTGAGTTTCAGGTAGGGCCACTCTTAGGCTGATTCTTTTCCTTCAGTGTTCATTTTTAAAATGTTACCAAATAACATGTTGGAGAAATCTCATTGCGATGACCCAGAAAAAGGTAAATTTTCCAGTTCTAAAGCCACATGGGAGTTGTCTAGTAGAAACAGTTGAAATAAATCAGTCTGAAGTGGGGCGTTTTGTCTGTTTTAAAGAAAAAAAGTAGGCTGTGTATTTTCTCCATTCTCCTGTTCTGGACTCTAATCCATTCCTGAACGGCTTCTCCTTTCTGTGTTTAGCTGTGACCTAATGTTTTACTCTTGAGATTTTTTTTATTACATTTTGACACTTTTTCGTTGCATCCTAGGGCACCTGGTAAATTCTTGACTGGTGCTCTCTGTCAAAGCCTTAGTAGGTGCTAATATCAGCTTCCCAGAAACCTGTAGCATTACATTCCAGGTACATGGTCCAAAAAGAAATACAGGTGTCTAATGGAGGAATATAAATATCATACCTAAGGGCTCGTCATATAATTTCAGGATTGCCTTTTATCCTCTCTCATTGTGTGGCTGCATTCTCTGCAGTGGCAGCATTGTCTGTCTTGGTTTCAGACCACTGTAATGGAAACACCTAAACAATTGCCACTTGCTATTTTTCTATCCCATTATTTCTTCTGTTGTGAAGTACTTCTTTGTTAGAGGTATTCCTTTCGCTACCTGTTGTGTCTCATGTGCCTTATTTTTTGATCCCAATTGTACCCAATCTACAAGCACGTTTTTTTTGTATAGCTGAGGACCATGAGGTGCAGTCCATAAACTTTGGAATTGTTGAAGGGCATTTCATGGACAAAAAATGGCATTTGCCATCCCAGGATTTCACTGGTGCACTGTAAGCCTGGGCCAACTGGGTGTGCACCCAGGAAATCAGTCTTAGTTTACAGTGGTGGCTCCTCTCCAACTACACAGGGGTTGTGGGTTACCCAGGAGCCAGCACAGCTCTAGTACAGCAGTTACAGTTCAACTGCCCAACACCTGATGTGGCTCAAAGGCCAGAGACTGACTGGCACTGCAGTGCATTGAGGTGCTGTGCTGTAGGTTTAGACAAAGATTTAACAGGCTAAATAAAAGGAAAACTTAGCCAAGGTGATTAGAGAGAGATGTGCAGTGTATTTTGTATGTGTATAGATGCAGTAGTTGAGTTTTTAAAGGTTTCATAGCAATTAAAACCCAAAGTAAGGAAACTGTTTTTAAGTAACACTGAATTGAGTTCACACTGCAGCTGAAAAAACTCTGGTAGAAGCCAACAGCAGCTTTTTCTTTCACCAGTAGGTGTTTACTGATTTAAATCTTTAGCTAAATGCTAGTCTTCTAGGTTTGTTGGACCATCAGGCTTCATTACACCCCTTGATGTAATACATACTGCATGGCAAATTATTGGCTACCTGCAGAATAGCTGAAAAACTTGCAAGGAGTTTTCTACCATGATGAGTCTGTTTCTACAGTATTGTTTCTTCCTGAAATGTGCACAAAAATATCCACAAAGAAAATATTAATGCCAGAAGACTTCCTACCTCTTGTGGCTGAGCAGGGGCAAACTATAACAGTTCAAGGTCAGACAAATATAAGTATCTTGAATTACATGGGAATGCACATCTCATTACCTACACAGTTTCCATATCTATATATATGTGTGTGTGTGTGTGTATTATTTTTCCTTTGTTTTAGGAGGTAATTTTTTTCTTCCTCTCTTGGAAGCCAAAACATGGAGTCTATCCGGTCTCATTTTCTTGTGGGTGAGAATGTTGTTGTCAGCTCTTTTAGCCTTCCTTTTCCCCACTCGCCTCAGTAGACAGGTGTCAGATGTTTTTTCACTGGTGCCCACTCTCCCCACTGTGCTCTAAGTTAGGAACATATGTCCCAGTAGAGAAATCATTAGATTAACTAGTTTTTAATGCAGAAGTTCAGTTGTATAGTAAGATTATTTCAATGCCATGTTTTATTAATAAGTGCTGTGGGGTGGGGGGTGGGGTTGTTTGGTTTTCTTGGGGGGTTGGATTTTTTTTGAAGGGAAGAGGAATAAAAGAAAAGCTAAACTTTTTAAAAAGAAACTGAGGGGTTCAGTTGACCAATATTCTTTGCGTTGCTGATGCTCTGTGAGTCATGTTTGACTCATTTCAGCACAGAAGATGGAATTAGCCCAGTCAGTTTCGTATTTCTTTGTTGTGTTTTGCTCACTGAAAATCATGATTTAGCAAGGAAGTATTGTTTCAGCTGCCAGGACATGAAGGAGACCTTAGAAATAAAATCTCTCAGTCTAGAGATTTTTGAGCACTTTTGTATTTGCCATTAGAATACTTCTGTCTGTGCTTCAGCTTCTGATCCTTTTCTGTTTTACAGAACTAGTTATAGTTTCTTTTAAGTGTTTTTTATGTAACATCTTACTTCACTTAATCGTTAAGCAGCATAATCATCTGTATCTTTTGTAACAATTAAATCAGGTTTTATGTCACTGTGATTATTTGACTTTCTGTGCAGACTCAATAACCTCAGTTTGGCCTCCTTTGGGGAGACAGATGATAAATCTCTTTTGTCTTCTGAACATATGGTTAACTTGCTTCAAATATCCCTTCCTGACTGTCAGTCAATCATTCTCCAGAGCTCCAGATATGAGTTACTTCTAATAACAGTATCCAGTCATAATTGTCTAGGATGAAAGGCAACCTGTTTTTTCCTGTGTAATAGAAAACCAGAGTAAGCAGTCATCTCACACCTTTACATGGAGAGACCACATCCTCTCCCCTGCTCTGGGTGGCTGGATCCCCACACATGCGTGACTGGTGAATCCTTTCATTGGCCATCAATTCTCATGTCACATTTACTCATGGAGCAGAGGAGAGATGACAAGTTGGGACTTTAGTGGCAGTGCAGTGTGGGCTGTTAGTGAGTCCTCAGCTCAAAGTTGTTACAGCTTTTTATCAGCCAGTGCCATGCACTGGGTTTAAAGCTGAAACAAACTGACTTGTATATAGCTTGCAGTAAGAAAAAGGTGTCTTTGACACCCTGGAATCTGTCCTCTAATTCTTAGGGTTGCCAGCACAGAAGATGACCACGTGGCTGTCAAGGACTTCATGTTTGTATCTTATGACATGTCTATAATTCTCATGATTTTCTGCTTTTTTCAGTTCATCTGTGGCATCACCTCAATCATTCTTGCTTGGACAAAAAATTTAACTTCTAGTAATATGCTTATTGAGTTCTAAGAAAAATTTTAGTGGTGTATTTAAACTTGTGTTACTCCTTTTATATATCATGGCTATTTCTAAGTCATACACTGTTCTGGGCAAGCTGTTCAATATGTTACTGTTTCCTGTCTAGTTTCATAACTTCTGGTAAATAGAGAAAAGGTACATTTCACACAGTCTGAACCTCAACATGAAACAGCAAACACAAATGAAATACATTTTATTTTAAAGTGTATTTAAAGGTATGGATATGTACTTAAAGACTGTTAGGAGTGACTGGCATCATATGTTGTGCACAGTGGTGTTACAAAGCCTCCACTAAGATTTCAATGTGTGAAAATATTATTATACATTGTTGGTTTATAAAGGGAACCTTGCTTTCTAAAGACAGGTCCTATCCTTTTTAATCCATTTAAATAATATTCCACAACAAAAAGGTATTGTATGTTAGCAGGCATATAAAATTCAGGCCCCAAACTCAACGTTAATAAGTAAGTCAACCTCTAGCCAAACTGTTCATATTATTAATTTGAAAAAGTAAAGAATATGTGTTTAAACCTCTAAAAGCAAAGAAATCGCAAGTTCAGCTTGAAATCTGAGCTTAGGGCATTGCAAAGTCCTTAAGATTGTAACACATGTAGTCAGATATTTTACTGGGAGGGATGTTCTTTTCTTTATACATCTTTACATAACTGTACTATTGTACATTCCTTTTACTGACAGAAAAAAAATGAAAATTCTTACTTTTTCTAAATTAGAACCTGAACACAAATACGTAAGATTGAAAAAAACAGAACAATGACCCTCCCTGAAACTCACCTTCCTTTCATTTGTTAGCACTTTTTGCCATCTCCCACCTCTTCCCTCCCCAAAGTGTTTCTGCTCTGACAACTAGCAAGTGTAGTGCAGCATTTCCTAAGAGAATCTTTTATGAAGACATCTTTAAACTCCAAATACGTGGACAGATCGAGAAAGCTCATAGCTTAATATGTTTTGTTTGGGTCTTTTTGAACCACCCTCCAGGTTTGCTAGTGCATAGAGTCCATCAGTTGTCTTTGGGAGTAAAGTTTCAAGATAAATACATGAAGGGCTGCAAATGTGTGATATGTGTTTACCGAATAAAACTAAATCTATTTTTATTCAGTGTAATGAAAGCTTGCTCCAGCTTAGTTAATACATTGTTAATATCGCTACATTAGCTTCCTAGCTTTGATGTCAATTGAAGGTTTCACTTAAGTACATCAAGTAACTACAAGTCTTGTTGCAAATGATCTTATCATCCAGCCATGGGTAATTGTTCATTTACCCCTTTCTCGTTTACATTACAGTGTATTTCTCTAAAGGATTTTACTATGTTATTCCTTAAGCCTTATCTCTCATTCCAGACTTTTTAATACTGGGGTTAATTCACTCTTAATCCTGAGTTGGTTCCAGCACATTGGTCTGACATCCTTGAAGACTTTAAAGTTATCACTGAACCCAAGTTTTTCTCAGCATGTCTAGGTCTGTCTCTGCTTTCCAGAGAACATCCTTCCACTCCAAACAGCAACACCCTAGATTTGTCTCTGTATTTGGAGTATTTTCTTCAGTACCTCCACATCTCAGCTGACAGATACTTCCAGTGATATCTTACTGGGTACTGTTTCCTGCTTCTTCCTTCTTCCACTCATAGCAAGATGCTATTCTTTTTTTTTCTTCTGCAGACCTTTTCCCCACACACTTGATTAAAGAGTGAGTATTTTTAAGCATCAGTTTAATGGTTAACAATGTCCAATACAGTCCTAAATTACAACTCCTCACTGTGCTATGACCTAAATTCAGTTTACTCAGTCAAAATGGCTTCACTCTCACTGTAAATGCTGGATGCAGATATATTGTGAAGATCTACCTCTGACCTCAATCTTCAGATGTGTAGACACCTTATTTTAATGATCTAGTTTGGCTTCTTGCTAGAGAGGAGCAAGGAATATTTGGAACGTTGAATGTGGATGTCTCATTCACACAGAGCAGCAGAACCTTTAGTTTTGTTTTAAAGTCCATTAAGATAATACCACAGAGAAGTGTTGAACTGACAAAATAGATCTGCTTAGTAGGAAGTAGCTGGAATTCTTGGACCTCTTAAGATAAAAGTATATTATTTGGAACACAATCAGCAATCTGTATTTTTCCCCATATCCAAATTTTCAGGGTGCAATGCCAGTCTTGATGACAATATTTTGGATCTGATGGCCCTGGTATATCAGCTTGTGCAGGCTTGTGAAGATTTTGGTTTAGGCTTTCCTATAGTCAACTGATGCCTTTGATCAAAATTATCTTTGACTTGAAATTTTCCTGTATCTGGTAGAGAGAAGAATGAAGAAGAAGGAAGGGGAAAAGAAAAGCATTTTCAGTGTTTGGATTAAAAACTAGGGAAAAAAAAAAAAAAAAAAAAAAGAAAAAGCAAAGCTTCACGTTCTTCAGTTTTTTGAGATTTTTTTTTAGACTGCAGTGTCCAAATTGGTCTGCTGGCAGAAAAAGGCAGGAAAAACTAATCATCTGCCACTTTTGAGTTTGGAATAAATCCTGCATATCGAAAGTTGGGGGAATAATGATCCTAAGGTCACTCTTATTTTAAAACGTAGCCTCCTCAAGCTTCAGAAATCTTCGTAGTTAGAAATAATGGAGCCAAGAATACTTTCAGAAAAATCATAGCTGTTAAAAAAGAGGCAGTTTACATATTTTGTGATGAGTCTGCAATGTCAAGCAGCCTGTATTCCTGTGCCTTCAAAGTACATTGAGTGGTTGTAGTGGAAACAGGGTCCTGCAAAGCATCTTGTAAATTCCTGCTTAACTTTCCAAAGTGTGTAGTGCAGGTCTATTAATTTGCATGGGCTGCACTGTGTATGAGAGAGGCACCTGCATCTTGAAATTTGGTACCACCCCCGTGGAGTAGCTTGGGCTGATCAGGGGATTATAAAAACAGCACGTTGTAAAACTTAACTGGACATGCCCAGAAGTTGATTCAGCGCACAATAACACGTGAGTCCATCCAGAGGGAAGAGGAGTTGCGCAGGGGTTGGTTGGTTCGGAGTTGTTTTCTGGTAAAGAAGAAAAAGGGGATGGCAATAATTTTCCTCACACGAGTGAAGGGACTCCTTTCCCCAGAGCTCTGGTTTTAACCAGGCACTGGAGTTTGCTCACAAAGCTCATAAATCTGTTATGAATAGAGAGTGCTGTGTACCATCCCTGCCTTTGAATGAGAAACAGAGTTTAGGATAAGACGTGGATCAGTCAAGTGGCATCACTTTATGCCAAGTTTCAGTCCAGTGTGAATGTTTATGGCCTCTGAAAATTCTGTTGTAACATAATGGCTGCCAGATTCTGAAGTTCAGTGGTGTTATTGGGCTCCTAGTATAATACAAATGTTTTTGTTCTCCTTATGATTTATGGGCCTGTCTCCATATCTTTTATTTTTTCTGGGATCTTGGTTAGTGAAGCAGAGTCTTAAGCCTGCCAAACCTCTAACTGACAGCTATCTCACTGGTACTAAAAGAAGGGAGATTTGCTGTCTGGAGTACCGAGCTGACCAAAGAAAATAGCTTACAGTTGGCATTGACAAAAGTGCAGTAAAAATATCACGAGTCCAGATATGCAAACCACTGACAGTTGAAGCCAAACCTGGGACACTTAAATGTTGCAACAGTTTGGACTAGCACTTCTTCCAAGTAGATAAAAGATTTTTTTTATAACGTAGAGTTGTTAATTTTCATGCTCTGTAAAAATAAGCAGATCTTGGAAAGCTACAATTTTTAATTTATTTTTTTTTTAAGTGAAGTCATTGACAAAATGAAGTGCTTATTACTAAAGAAATGCATGCCAGGATTCCTTGAACAGTGCCTTTAGTAAGACAGGGATGATTACCCTGCTGATACACCCAAGATATAATTACATTGAAGACATTAGGTAAGTTAGGAATTTGTAATACTATAACTTACCACGTGTGCCAGGATACTGGAAGCAGTCTGCTGTTTGTGTGCTTAACTTATAAACTGTGAAATGCAATTTTGTTTTAACACTTGCAGTCCTCAGGAATAACTAGTTTTTTTAAACACGTGCTATATATCCAAGATACTTTTCATTACTTATTAATACAGAGTAATTTCATACTGTATTCAATGGATATATCAGTTTTTTGTCCAACTGGTTATTTTCAGCTTTTATTCTGGAAGCTTTTAGACATAGTACAACTCTCTCATATTTTCATGCCAGCTTAAACCTAGCTTGACCTGGCACCGTTTCAGGACACACATTTTTATTCTCTGAGTTCTTGCTGCTGGAGCTGTTCAGGACTGAGGTTGCCAATTTAGTGTCTGTTCACTAATCACTTGAATGCAAGTCTGACCCCAGTGGTAGTTTTCTTCCCCCTCAGCAATAAATCTAAATTTGTTGAGGAGTAAGAGCTGTGTCAGGTTTATAATGATGTATGATGGTGTCATACAAGCTTGGAAGCTTGTAAAAAGGTATCTACCATTCATGGATCTTCCAAATACAGACTAGTTTGTAAAACCATGTGTCATGTTTTTACTTGTCACAATACAAAAAGTATGAAACCACTGTGGCTTGAGTGTAAGGTGTGAGCACAGTGGAATATATTTGGCAGTTAAAATGAAACAAAGCATTTCTATGCAGCTTCCATTCTTCATGAAGCGTGTACCAGAGCAGAAAGTATCTATTTTCATGCCAAAATCTGTAATATTTTAATAGAAGGAATCATTTTGGAAAGTTATTTTACACTTAAAACTTTATTTAAAGGAGATGCAATGTTACCATAAAAATTACAGATTTGTTCAGAATCTAATTATGTGTCTCCTTTAGCTTATGGTGTAGTTAAGTGACAACATAACAGTATCTTTCATTTGGTTTCAGACCTTGAATGTTATTTAGAAAGCAGTTGAATGTAATGTAATAACAAAAAAAAAAAGGGAAAAAAGAAAAAGCTTAATAACAGGCTTTTAGTTGTGAATTTTCCACAGATTTTCCTGGTTACCTACTTAGGTGAGTAGAAGGCAGAAATCTGTAGCATACCTGAGTGGAATGGAGAAATATGACTGTGTAACATGATCCCCTGCCTCCAATTAGCTTTGTAGTCCTTTTCTGTTGTTCTCTGAGGGCTGCTTCAGAGTCAAATGAGTCCTTTCTGGTGCTTTTCAAGTTTCTGTTTCCTCTGCACCATGTCCATGTTTGTGTAGGAAAGCACAAAGCAATTTCAAGTCTGAAATTTTGGGAGAGAATAAGCAGTGCAAGCCAAACTGACTGCAAACGTGCATCTGGTCCTCCAAAGATCAAGTAAAAATCTTGTCCCTTTAAATTGTCAATTCCTGAATTAAGCTCTAGGGGTGTTCTCTTAGTGATGGACTTCACAACCTCAGCCGCTGACTGGCAGTGGAATTCTCTGGTGCCTTCAGAGAAGTTTCTGGTCAGGGTGTTGTTGCCATGGCCATTGAGAAAATCCAAGTTATTTATCAGTGCTGAACCTGACATCACTGCCAACAGAGGTCCCGACTGCTACTAAGACTTGACACAGATTGATATTGTGGCTGATTTAGTAAACTTCACTGGCTTTAAATATTACTTCTCTGAGCTCTGTTTGCTGATCATTACTTCTGTTTTTGCCTCATCTGCTGATACAGCATTAGGAGGTATTTGCTTTATGTGGACACATAAATAGAGAATGCTGTGTTTTTTCTTGGCTCAACTCCTTCCTCTGACTGAAAAGAACAGTCAACAAATCAAAATACTAATATGTCTCTACAGAGAAAAATATTCATTAAATACAGATTGCTTTAAATAACCTTAACTTAAAACATAAGGAAATAATACAATATCCTGCATACCACTAGCACTTACTGCACATCTAAGTGACTTCTGCTTATTTACATCATATTTATGCTTTCTGATGAACATTTAACTTTTGTATTTACGTTATATGTGTTTAAATGCATGTCTGTTTTTAAGTTATGTATTGTTAGGTAAATACTTCATTTACATTGTGAGATAAATCTCCATTTGCTTTGAAACCTTATGTTGTAGTTTACAAACTCACTAGGTTGTTTTGCTTTTAAAGTAGAATAGATCCATGCCACAATAATGTTAATGTGCATTTTAAATATTGTAGTTTTATTAAGTTGTGTAGCTAAGGAGTAGAGTAAACAAATAGTTGGAATTTAATAAAGAGGAGTAAAACTGAACTCTACTTATTCCAATTCCTCTATCTTTGACTGTGAAATCCATGCTCTGCCCAAAATGGAAGAATAGTGAGAGAGAGGCTGAAAACTAGGATGTGCTGACAGATTTCCTCTGACTTTGGTTGGATGTTGGGTGTTTATTTTTATTAAATCTATTTAAGCAATAATTAAAAAGATGAAACATTTGAGTAGGGCTGATTTATAGAACTTTCAAAAGAGCCTGTGAATTGCAAGCATTGTTTCCTATTTCTTTCGTTAAATAAAATTGCTACTTTTGAGCCTGGAAATGCTGACTGTTTTATTTGCATTGCCAAAAAGTTTTGCAGAATTTGATTTGCCTTGCTCTTTGTTCAGCATTTCCTAGGCATGTGGAGGAGTAGACTTGCAGCAGCAGCACTGTGGAAGAAAACTAGTTGCAGAAGTTTGGAAAATTTGGCAGATGGATAAGGGGCTGGGAAAATGTAGGAGATCCCAGCCTGAGTAGCACTCAGTGTGGTGTGGGAAAGTGTGAAAAAGAAGAAAAAGAGAAAAATCAAAAATACATACTTTGCAATGCACTTAGGGGAAATTTTCAAAATAAAGCCACACTTTTCCCCTCTGAACCCCATAAGAGGAATATGGACATCTAATAAACTAGTATTCACTTATCGGCAAGTTCTGGTAATAATCCATTTATTTCTACAATAGCTGCTGTGTTTTGATATGATATGTGATTTGGTTTGATATCTCCTCTGGGGATCTTCAGTCTATTTCAAGACAATCTACCATGACTTTTTTATTGTTTAATATTTACTTCTTTATTGTTACATTTTGTTTAGCTTTCAAAAAATAATTTTGAAAAACACTTTTGGGATTTCTGTATAATGTTATGCTCCCATCAGATTCAGAAATTATTGAAACAAACTGTAAAAGAAAAATTTACCCCTAGTGACTTACAGTTGAAGAAAAAAAGGAAAACACATAACAATGTGATCAGAGGAAGAATTGCAAAATTATTTTGTAGCAGGTGTTTCCTTCCTATTCAATTTCTTCCTTTGTAGTGGGGTCTGCTGTGCAAGTTACATAAGAATTTTTATTTATTTATTTATTTATTTATTCTTTAATCCATGCTTCAGTAACTTTTTTCACTAAGGTTTCTCCTCTCTATTTAAAACATGATTCTGTTTAATCCCATGTCATCTGCTGTTGTGTTTATGTCAATGGGAAGGCTTTAGGAAACATACTGATAGTGCAAGACCCAAAGGGATTGATGTGAAACCAAAAGCGTGTGGTTCCTGTAAGGAGCAGATTCGTCAACTTTTAGCTCAGCATCTTTTCTCTTCCTCAGTCCTATTCTAAAACTGATGTGCTGTGATCCAGTTGAAAACTACTTGTGTTTTTTTTTAATTTCTTCTGTACTGCTAGTTTTCTTATTGAGCCAAAAATGCTGTCATGCATGCTCTTTAGCTGGCTGCGTGTCATCAAGCTCCATTTTAAAAACAGCAGGTAGGAATCAGTTACAGGCATCAAGCTGAGGGTGATATTAATCAAATCCAATCCAAATTAGTCTTTTTCCCTCCTTCTAGTTTGTAGTCATCTACAAGGGAAAGAATATTATGTAGGAGACATGCTAAAGTTTGGGTGGGTTTTTTAGGTGTTTCAAAGTGTTTAAAATCTTGTGCTGAACATCACCCTGTACCTTTGGATTCTCATAGTCCAGTTTAGGCCTTGATTCATTTAGTTCTTTCAATAGATTTACTTTAGGTGCTGGTTTGGTTGCATAAAATCCTTGAATACTCTACTCCTTCCAAACCTGTGACATACACATATGAAAAAAAATGAGTCAGTTCATCTCAGGCAGCAACAATTTGTTATGTGCAGCAAACACAATGGGCTGCAATAAGTGTACTGGAGAGACAAAGTGTAATAGTTCTTTTGGAGAGAGACAGAATTCCACAGACTGATGGATTGTACAGATTCACTGGCCTTAAATAAATGTTCTTCATTGCTGCTCCCAGGAACTATTGTGAATATACTTTTGATATTGGGTATTCTGCTGCGTTAGATCTGAATAACAGCGTTCAACTCGCAGCTTATTCAAATTCCCTTGCCCTTTGCCAGGACTCTGGTACAGAGTGGCATGGCCAGTTTAACTCCTCAGAAACTTCAAGGAAGACCTCAGGGCTTAAAGTCATAGACCTCTGTAAGCTACTGTGCAACTCTCCACATGCAAATGATGTAACAAAGGACACATGGCAGGCAGTGGACAGGACTTTCCTTGCTAGGCCCTGGTACCTATTTGAATATCTCGGGTTCATGTGCAGTAACACAGCTTCTCTCCTGTTTTTGTAATCCTCTGGGGCAGAGTTGGCTCCTTGGTAGAACACAGCAGAATTTGCAACATGATCTCACAGAAAAGACCTGTGGAAAGTAACTGGGGGATTGAGCAAGGTCTCACAATTGGGGCTCAAGACTTCACCTGGACCCTGGACTAGTGAAATATAGTTATTCCTTCTTGTTCATTCTAACTTACCTTCTTTGAGGAGAGGAGAAATCTGGGACCAAATAGAAGTGCAGCTGCTATTCCCACTAGGGTGACAAATGTGTGACTCTGTCGCTGAATTGCAATTTTGGTTATGCTTCCCAAGTCTGGCTAAGAGGATACTAGGTGGGTCCTCAAAGTCTGGCTGAGGAAATCTGTCAATCCATTTTAATTTTAATGACAGATTTTTAAGGTGCAGTATGCTTAGGAGTAATCCTTTTGTTTCATCTGCATGACTCAATTTTACCACATTTCTAGAAGTGGAAAGAAACCAGACCAGAAAGAAAATTGTTCATTTTCAGATTAGGCAAGATAGAAGATAATGAAGCAGGTGCTATGTGGAGTTCCTCTTTCTTTTGCCATGAAATTCTAGCTTAAGCTGTGTGCTGCATCAAACCAGTGTTGAATGATTTTGATGCATTCCTGTCTAATAAGGTGGATCAGCAATAGGCACATGGATGCTGTAAACAGCTATACTATTACTGGGCACGTATTAATGTGTGCTTGTACTTTCTACGGGATTCTTTAAAGCAGTGCCCATTTTCTCTTTTGTTTTCTTTTATCCATAACATCTTCATTAAAGCTGGGCAAAATGAAAACTAAAATTCTTGTTCAACGCAAGATAGAAAGCCCCCTTTGAGTTTAGTCATGCAACAAGCCTGCTGCAGTAAGAAAGGTGTTGGTGATTCTCTGAACATACCACTGTAGCATGGAAAAAGCCCAAAATAATTTCAATAACCTGTTCATATGACCTTTCTTGCCAGTTCTGTCTAATTGTATTAACAAAGCACAGAATGTTGAAGGGACCTGAGTAAATCTCCTGTATGCAATCGAAGCATCCCTAATAGTTTTCACTGTCGTTGTATTGTGTGTATGAGCCCTGCAGAAGTGCAGCACCACTGGCATAAATTGAGTAGTCACATTGTGTGCTGCCAGCAGAGAATGGAAAAGGCAATTAATATCTGTGAACACTCATATAGCACTTCTCTCATTGCCCTTTTTACTCATGTGAAAAGAGGAATCAATACAGTGTCTGTAGTGCATCATTCATCCTACATGGATCATGTAGCTATTATCCTGAATATACAATACACTCAGTTCCTGTTTGCTCAGAATGAAGATAGCAAAAACAGCAGCCAAACTTCCCAGGGACAATTCTGCTGTCAGTGCTCCAGCTAAAACAGCAGTGGCTCAGCACTTCTATTCCCTCATCAGCGGCCTCTCTGTTTCCCATGCATGCCCTGTCTTCATTTCTAGTGTGAGATTTCATCTGCATCCACATGGCAGAATTTAACTGGCAAAAATTCCCAGTGTCACTTCTGTTGGTTCAGCAAAAGGGATCCTTTGCCAGATAGTTTCCAGCATTCCTGATGTGTTTTGTTGCATCACTTTGCCCCCCACAAATGTAAACACTTCGATGTCCTTTTATACTGGGACAGGAACTTAGAGATCACAGTTTCAAGTCAGCTTCGCTGTCTTCTGTATATGGTGTATTTTGTTCTCTCATCCATGTGCCTGCATTGTTATATTGCTCAGACAGTAGGAATCATTTCCTTTTTTTTTATCTGCTGTTGATTGTGTTTCTTCTTGTTCTTTTCCTTTTTAAGATACAGAACAAAGTTAAGCATGCTGCATTACTTCTTTTTTTATGTGATATCTTGCTCCATGGAGTTCAGTGGCAACCAAGTGATTGAATTCAGCAGGCAACCTATCTATCATATCTGATAACTCCTTGTGACTTATATATATACTCACAAGGTGTTTTCATCTGAAAATATTTTATCTGTAAGAGAAAAGATCTTATTACTATTCTTTTTTTAAATTCACTATAATATATATATATTCTTTTTTTTTAATTCACTATAAACATATATATATGTATGTCTGCATACTAGGCAAGAGCTCATTGTATTAAACAATGCCCCATCCCTGGAAGTGTTTAAGGCCAGACTGGATGGGGCTCAGAGCAACCTGGTCTATTGGAAGGTGTCCCTGCCCAAGGAAGAGGGTTGGAATGATACGAGCTTTGAGGTCCCTTCCAACCCAGGCCAGTCTATGATCTATGAAACCTTCCCTGATGTGAAAATTTCTTTTTCCCTGAACCTAAAACCCATGAGAATGATCATACACCATTGGCACATATACTGAATGCACATTGAATTGTTAACAAGAAGTTCGTATGTACAGAATAACCTTCCAGTAATACATACTAATCATTCTTGCTGATGTTGTTTAGTGACTGATATTGCACAAAGAATTGAGATTATCTCAGCCCAGAAACGATTAGCCATGCAAACTGGGCAGGCACCAGAGTAAGGGTTCCGGCTCATAAGCAGTGTGACTGGTGTGATGGTTCTAAAAGTCTTATATTTATACTTTGGTTAATTGAAATTTCCTGGTGATCCAGACACTGGTTCCCAGTATCTTTTAATATATGTTCTGATTAACATCTTGCAGTGTCCTGAAGTATGTTAGTGGCTGAGCAGTCCAAATAAATAGCACAAGGTTGCTGCCATAAAATGCTTGTTATCTAAGCCCCTGATTTGGCAGATACCCAAGCACATACATGGATTTGCTCCTGTGAATGGCTTCACTGATTTCATTGGAACCTCTCAGGCAGATAAAATTAGACACTACTTTAATGTTTAAAAGTACAGGACCTAAGATGGAACAGGGTATGACTTAATAGGTAGAGGGAAAAAAGAGTGCTGGGAACAGCAATGATACAGCTGTTATGTATCACTTTGTTAGTTTTATTATTAATGATAAGGAATTGAGATACCTGGATCCCTGAACATTTTTATCTCTTTCTAGTTTAAACTTTTTCTCATAGTTTAAAAGAGGCATTAGTCTGATAAATTTTCTTTTGCTTTCTAAGAGGTTTCTTAATAAAAGTATTAATAAATCTGCTACCAAGGGTGTTATTTGTGTATATATTAAAATGAAACATTTTCCGTAACTTTGTTTATGAAAGCTAACAGAAAAAACATATGGAGAAAAGAACACACACACCTTGGTAACATATCCAGGGCTACTATTAATATAATTAATAGTATAATTAATATATTTTTAATTATATATAATTAATATAATTATCTTTCAGCCTGATTTCCTGATTTAAGTCTTAGGTTAAATCACTGGTTTTTTGTTTGTTAGTATTTTTTCCTCAAAGCTTTGAACCCATGGTAAGTTTCAATCAAAACTGACAGTAACAAGGGACCTTGAAGTTAAAGGCCCCTACTGAGCCAAAAGCAAAATGTGGCTATTAAAGAGTCTGTTCAGTAGAAGCCAACCAGTTGATTCTATACAGGCATATGGTCCCCAAGAAAGGGGATCCATATGTAGGTCAGGATAGTCCACAATGGTAGTGTCTCTTGGCTGACAGAAAGCCCCTAAAGGTAAGAAATTGTTACGACATAGAGGAGAATATGGAGGACAGAAGACAGGAATTGAGCCTGTATTAGAGACACTGCCCATGAAACAGGTGGTTTTCATGTGCTAGTGTGTAGCTCCAGTTAAGGGGAGCAGGTTACCTGCTTTACAAATAGATCATATACAGAGAGGTCGTTTGTTTGTTCCTCTGTTCACTCTCAATGATCTTAGGCCAGATGCAGCACCTTACTGTGCTTCCTTGGTGAAATCAGATGCTCTGCACACACAAAAGGAAAAGGAGAAATGTAGTGGTGACTGAATTCTAATTGCTTGCTCTGACCCAGCAAACTTTAGTCAGGTAGAAGTTTTGTAGCCTCTTTACAGTAGTGGCAGCTGAGAGAAGGACATGGGATTCTCTGCTTTAGTTTGATCCTTTAAACATTAACCCATGTATTTTGTTCCTTCCTCTGCTTGCACTCTGCAACCCAAATGCAAGTAGAATAATGTAACAGAGTCTATTAAATCCTGGTGATTGAAGCAGCTGGAGAACATGGTCCTGCAGCAGGAAATAGGCAGGTGAATCAACTTTACTACTGGTGCAAGTGAATGGGGGAAGAAGAAGGAAAGTAATTTAACACTACAGCAGCAAAGTCAGGTTCAATAGATCACTTTTGTCAGGGCCACATTCATAGGGGTACCATATGGTGAGCTGTTGTAAAAAATGACTCCACCCAGCTCTGCATATGGTACCCACCATTTATAATAGATGTTGCTACATGTTTGTTAAGTATTATTAAAAAGCTAATGTTACAGCTTCCCTTCAGAGACACCAAAAGCCAGGGTAAGATTACAGACGTAATCAAGTTTAGAAGTCCAAAATGAAGAAAGGCTTCTATCAAGCTTGCAGTCGCCTTTTTTCTTATTTTTTTGTAAACATTTATATAGTGTTATTTCCACAATAATATAAAAAGATTAAACCGGTGTCAGTATATATAAATGCAGATATCTGTGCTAACTTAGAAACTGGTGCCAGTAGAGACATTAACAGGTGACTGTCATTTTGAATGCCTTAATCAGAAAAATACTTTTCTTTCTTTCTGTCTTCTTTCCTCTTGATTTCAGTACATGCTGGCTGAGATGATAACTAGCTTATGGTGATAAGAGATGTGAATGATAGTCTTTGTTACTTTAAAAAAATTGCATATCTCACTGGAACTTTTGGGCCAGGTTTTTGTGATGGTTTTCGTTGACGTTTTTTTTGTTAGATTGGTGGACTTGTTTTGGTTTTTTTTTGTTAGTGTCTGAATGTGCAATAGTATTCAGCCTTGAAGAAAATGAGAACTGACGGTGTTGATTAAAAATGCTGAGAGCCACGAAGCAGCCGTGGTCAGTCTGGCATCCCACTATCGAGTTGCAGTGTTTGCATTGTGGGGTTGTCTTGAGTTGATACAATATGCTTACATTGCCTTTTAAAACACTTCGTGATAAATCCAAAGGGCAGAGTCCAAAGTCCAAGAGAAGCAGAATCAGCCTGAGCTCTGAGCTACATATGAATTTTGGCCTCTGACCCAGCTACATCTTTCTTTCTTGTTTTCTCGCCCTTTCTTCATTTCCGATGTCTAAGAACAAAAGGAAGAACTCTGTGCTTGCAAGGAGGATGCAAACTTTTTAATCTCTTCTCCTGCCTTGTTCCTTATGCTCCTCCCATGCCTTTCCAGGAAAAAAAAATGCCCTTCTGAAAGTGTTCTCACTTTCCAGGAGCTGGTTACCGCCAGATTTCCAAAAAATGATGACAGGAGTAATGGTTTTTCAACATCTTTTTATTTATGCATCTTAAATATTTTCAAGTGGGTATGCAAACCTCTTTAGAAATTTCACAAATATGCACAGCAGAAATGAATTTGCTTTCCTTCATGACATTTCCTAGCCTCTTACAAATAGTCTATAGCCTCCAAGTTTCTTCAGCCAACAGTTGGAAAACCAAGGAGCCAGTATAACACCTCTATGTTTCATCTCTGACAAGAACAGCTGTGGATTTGACTGTTCTGCTTGATTGAACTAAATCACATTTTACTTTAAACAGTGGCTTCTTAGAGGTGGTTGTTAAAATCATTTGTAACTGGTAATCATGAGTTAAATTCTGTCTATATTTAAGTAATTTCAGGTATTCCTTGATATCTGAAAGCACATTTTTGTCATTGTGTTGAGGACAGAGACTGAAACCAGCTGGCGTTAGGGCAGAACAGTGGCAGTAATAATCTAGCGAGGGAGGTATCTTAAAAAAAACAGGATACTGCTTAATGACTACAATATCACCATTTGTGTATCTTGAAATGTGAAAAAAATCAGTTTCATAACTTGGTCAAGAAGAGCACCTGTGTTCTCAAAGGATACAGCTGATGCTGGGATGAACATTTTTGAATGAGATGTGGTTTTGTAGGTTGAGGTATAAGCTAATTTCTTAAACCTGTAATTATGATTATGATAACATTTAATTATGCTAAAAATACAAATTGCCTACCCTTTGAAGTACTTTTTGATATTTAATTATATTTTTATGATCATTTTTGCACACGTGAAATAGTGTTTATGTAAACATGTAAACAAATTGTCATTTGTTATTTGTTTGCTAATTAATGCAGGTGGTTTGTTTTACTTAGATGTGCATGGCTTGTTATTTTAGGGAAAGTACCATATTCCTCATGTGTGGGAAGGGCTGGCTTTTCTCATTTCCCCAACACTGTGCCTCTGCCAGCTACTGGTACTCACACCTCCCTTTGGTCACGACAGTCAGCCTCCCCCACACCTTTTGGTCAGGTTTTTCTTGAAGAAATTAGGTTCTAAGCATCCACTTCTGGTAAAGACTTAAGGACTTTGACCAGGAAGTTTATTCTCTCAGATTCTTCTCTTCCCCTCCCCCACTGAAGAGGTATTCTGCCAAACTCATTTACGTTTATCAAAGTTTTCCTTTGGGGGGGCCAAAAAATGGATGTGGTGCAACATTCATTCAAACACATCCCTATCTTGCGTCACCCCTTTCATGAGTCCCTGATGTGGTCCTCCCCACTACCCCACACCTTTGCAGGTGACTTTCAGAGAGATTCAAGGTCAATTGAAGCCAAAACAGTAAGTTTATCAGACCTTGTACTTGGCTTCCAGTGAAGACTGTTCAGCCAGGGACCACTGGTGCTGCATCAAGCCAGCTTTCTTCACGGTGTCGCTTCATCCAGGACGTGGCTTCACAAAGAGTTTTGATCCTTGAGGAAAGACTTGAGGAAAACCCAAAATGCCCTCTGAGAAAGATGCATCAGTGCTCTTGCAAACTTACAGATTTTGACTTAGCATTGCTCTAAACGCGTTCGACACCTGGGGAATCTTCAAGACTCTGAAATCTTCCAACAAATATTAGACCCCACTTCTAGTCTCATCTGCTTAGTCAGAATGTTGTTGTCACACAAAGTTTTCCTTCAAATCTGTGAAAATTTTGACCACAACACACCTGTTGATGTAGGTTTTCTTGACATGGTCTAACCTTCATGGCTAGGCTTCGCGAATGAAGATTTGGGAAGGGCTCTACCCACGTTTGTCTAACCTTACTACTCTATTAAATGTCCTCCTATTGGTTTTTTTTGGTGTGGGACTTTGAACGAGCAGAGATGAGAAAGATTTCTTAGATTTTTTTTTTTTGTAGTATCAACTAATCTATAAGTCAATAAGTCAACAGCAGCTTTGAAATTTTTGCCTCCCAAAAATGCATTTGGAAACCAGGCTTGAAAACTACTGATTTTGTGTGGCTACAGCTAAAAAATTCCTTATCGGTTCTACTTCAGGGCTGTCATTTTGTAGTAGCAATCTAGGAAGTAGGTTTTGACACTTACATTTTAACCTGTGTTTTCACTTGCTCAGTTTACAGAACAAATGCTTCTTTTAATGCATACAGAAATAAAAATGCACACTATCATTATTCATTTTACTCATGACAGCCTGAGACAGATTAGATCTAAACTGTTCTAAAGCAGTTGTGCTGCATTTAAATAGGAGATGGCTGTTAAAGGCTTGCTCTGCTGTATTTTTCCAGACTTTCTGTTGTGAAAGAGACAGGAATACTTGATGGTCTGACTCGGAATTTGAATATTTTAGCCTATGACATTAGAAGCAAAGGTGAAGGCATTAGTGAACAGAGCTAGTGTTTTAGGGCAAAGGGCAACATATCAAGACATTACCTTACAAATAAAAATGGAATATTTCACCTTATTTGTAAAAGAAAATGGTGAAGATTACTTTCAGAATGATTGTAATACACATGTAGTGCTGTTTTATGTCTCCAGCAAAGTATAACAGATGGACTGTGGGTTTATGGGAAAAAAAATGTGCTGAAAGATTTTTATTATGTGAGAAAGAGAGAACAAAACCCAAGGAAACATCTGGACAATTAATCTCTCAATCTTTGTATAACATGACGAAAAATACTGAAATATTTCAGAAGTCTTGCTCAGAAACAAATTAGCTATTGTTAGCAAAGCACAATAATTTACCATCCTACACGTAAAAAGATCTTTGTAATTAATAATTAATTGATGCTGCTTTGTTCTTCACCCATGGAAAAATAAAGAACAGGGAGAGCAGCGTGTTCCTCATGAGGTTTTCTACTTTGTCATTATAAAGCGATGAATCACTTTCCCCAAAGCTGAGCTGATCTGTCATCTCTCAAGGAAGCAGATGTCATTGTGGGGAAAAAGGGTCTTACCTATTATTCAAGTCTGCATGGTGTTGATTACTAAGATGGACCCTAAACATCTGGTAGTCATGCCACCTCTTCCTGACATGTGTACGCAATATGCAATTCTGCTTTGTGGTTTCTTGTCGTGAAGGGGTTTTGTTTTTTATTTTAAAGCTACACAATGACAGGTGAGCAAGAAATAGGCACTTTTTGTCTGGGCTGGTGAAACATTATCTTTTTTTTTTGAGAGGGTAGATTGCTGTTTAAACTAGTGTTTCTCAAAGTTGTCGTGCCATTAAGCTGTTTTGAATGAAAAAGTTGAGGCCACCATCCACGCCTGCTGGCTGTTTCTCCATGTGTTCTTCTCAAGCAGTGCCTTTTCTGAGGCAGCAGCACTGGTACACTGCAGAGAACAGTCACAGATCAAACCATTCATATCCTCACTTTTATTCTCTTAGTTGTGATCTTACTATGTTGATTTCCTCTCCCTCAGCTTTACATATTTTAGGAAATGGGAAACAGTTCTGTTCATTGGTTTACCCGCCTATACCCTTTAAATTCTGGTTTTGGCTTCCCCTCCTAGCAACCCCACTGTGGGTTTTCTGGTAGATATTAATTCAAACACTATTAAAAATGTATACTTTGGCCTTTCTCCTCTTGCCTCAGCCAAATAAGAACACAGATATTTTGCCGCACAGTTTCAGAACAGGGCTCTCTCTGGACTAATGTTCCATTTCCATCAGTGTGAGCTCCATAGCAGGAACTTGAAGGAAGGCAGTCTGAGCAATAATCAAACCCCAAGAACAAATCATTCCCACTGTGCAGCTTGAGTCATGGCCTTAGCTGGAAAATCAATATCTTTTCTGACTTTTTTTCTGTATTTCTGTATTTGATTTTTCAGTGTATACTTACCAGTTATATATGTCAAATTAATTAATATCAGCCACCAAAGAATCAAAGGAAGATTTCAGTTACTTGCACTGACACCAACTTCTGTGTCTCTCACAGCTCTGCGGATTAACTGAGATTAACATAAGAGTTTTCATTTGTGATAAATTGTTCAGTAGCATTAATCTGTGCTAAATGCTATTCTCTACAATAAACTGTTAAATATTTATTTCAGTACTGGTCACTGAAATAATTTGAAATTCACAGGAGGTATATCTATCGTCAGTGTTTCACCAATACGTGCCTTCCTGGAAAATAGTAATATACTATTAATATGAATATTATAGATTTATGACATAGCATGATGATAACCTACTTTCCCTTACAGGTCTTCATTTGAGGAGTGTCAGGTCTGAGAGACAGAAGTTGTTTCAGGCTTTTTTTTTTTTCACGAAGGGGACTGTTTGGTAGCTGAATCATGGTGGTACTTGTGGTGTTTCACCAAGGAAACTGTGGCAAAAAGAGTTTTGATGACCTGGAAGGACCAAACAAAAGACCTTGTTTTGGAAGACGGAAAGTGATTATGTTCTTTTGGGGTTTGCATGTTTGCTTGGGTTTTAGTTATTTAGGGAGTAGTAATGATGTCATTAATTAAAAGAAGCAACAGGAACTCTGTGGACAGCTTTCTAAAAAAACAAACTCATTCAGAGAAAAAACAGCCTTCTCTCAAAATATAGTAAGAGATGTAATAGATGTTTTCTAAAAGCTCAGTTTTATACATTTATTATATGTGAATCTGGTATGTTTGCATGCCATAGCCATTGCCAACCATAATCAAGTTGAAAACTATAGGACCAAATTGCTTCACTCAGATCATTCCTAAATCAAATAAAATTAGTGTATTTGAATGCAAAGTAGATTCTGCAAATTAAGAGGTAAATCTTTTTCTGCTTTATTTGCCCAGTTCCACATATGCTCTCAATGATTGTCAATTCAGAGAAAACCAAAAAGGGTAGGAATACAAGCAAAACCAAAATGACATGACAAATGGAGTCTCCAGGAATTGGGCATGGCAGTTCCTTATATCAGTATCATCTCAGACCCTGTTGTCTCCCTTGAAAGTGTAAGGATGTTGTAGTCTCCTTTGCAGCTCTGGTATTACACTTTGAAACATATGTTTCTCCTCCCCACCTAAGTCTTTACTCTGTTGCAATGAAAAGCAAATTTCATAACTTATACTGTACACAAATTCCAGCCTGCAGGTTCACTGCATCTGACCTAACAGTGAGGAGATTAATCCCCTCTGCTTACCTCAGTCAAGAGAACAGAGCTCAGCAGGAGGTGCTTTTGTCTCAGAAGGAATGGGTGAATGGGTTAGCTCAAAATGTAGTTTCTGCACAGCGATTCTCATGGCAGTTCCAACAGGTAAAACCCCGTTGGACCAGAGCCTTTCAAACAACATTTGTTGGGCAGCTACTGCTCATGATGCTGGGCCATTTGAGGGTGGTCAGAGACCAAGAAGCACATCATTGCCCTCCAGTTTGTCCTGCTGTAGTCCCTTTTGTCACTCTCCAAGTGAGTCCAGGCAGAAACCTCACACACCTCCCTGTTTTGGACAGCCAGACTGCAAAGGAGGTTGGACAATGCCTCCATGGGAATCACTCTGGCCCAGGAAGGTGCCCTCAAACATGGTTGATTCCAAAGCATTGAAAAGATTAAATTGTCATGTGAGAGTTTTTCTTTCACTTGACTGTTGTTTGTTTTGGCAAAATATGGGAATAAAAGAAAATGTGGGTCCTTTCCATATTTGTATTCTTCTAGGAACTTGAGCTTTACCTTTGAATGTGTAGTAAAGCTGTACAGGTCCCTCTTCTATGGCTGTCTGTTTCCTCTTCAGGGTGAAGCTGACAGAGCGGCAGAGGCCTTGAAAGGTCTTGTGTTAACTCACTAATAAACCCTGTTGTCACTGAAGAACAGTGGATTTTTTTCCTCAGAATTAGATGATGTCTTGCCTTCTGAACTGCATTCCCCTTTATGTAATATTTTATTTTCCTGACTTGTTAGGTACATACAATGAACCTGATGATACATTTTCAGTACCATGAGTGCTGAATCAGGCACATTATTATTGTTGACTGGGAGTAAGCTCAGTCTCTTAACCTGACAGCACTTCTAAACCAAAATTGCTTATTTTACTGCCACATGCTGTAGTCTTCAAATTCATGTTCTATAGTGTAGGTTACAGGCACACAGATGTAACATTATCTGAGATATCAGTATAGTTCCTTTGAAAACACGAGAGACCCTTTGTTGTTACACACATTTTGTATCATAAGGAGAGGGTGTCTGGTTCCCTATATTAGGTAATGTCAGGGCTAAAGCTGCTATCACTGAACAGAAGTTTCTTTTGATGCTCAGTGAAACAATACAGCCCTGTCACAAGGACCTGACATCTGCAGTCTGTGTCACGCCTCTTGTCCCTGTCCCCTGAGAATTGTGCTTGCAGCCTGGGAACAAAACCAAACAAAGAATTGTGAAGGAATTTGTATACATTCCACTTTTTTTACTGATTAAGTCAGTCTTCCGTTTGACTAAGCATTTTTGATGTTGTCTGTATTATGATTTCTTTTTCATACAAGTTTACTGGTATGAGAAGCATTTCTGCACACATTTTTGGTTTTGTTTTCAGATAAGCTTTTGCATCACAGAGGCTCTGCAGAGACTCAAATGAGAGAAATCAATTGTCTGTGCTTGATTCTTTTTTGGAGTGGCAGAATGTGTCCTCCCAGCATTCTCAGCTTGTTGTCACAATTGCTGTGGGAACTGATAGCAGATCTAGTTATGTGCTTGTGAATGCTGTGCATTTCTTTTTAACATGTTGCCCAGAAAGGCTGTTTTTGAAGTGAAAATACTGTATCTCTTGAGTACCTTGTATAATACAAAACATATTCAAATCAGATATGATTTATTTTTTCTGTCACGTTCTGTTTTTCCTGTAATTCCTATTTGCTCTAACATTGGTGCACTGTACTCCAGTGTCCACTGTAGTCAGAACTTCAGAAATATATGTAACTACCTTTCTGAAAGAGCCTTTTTCCACATCCAAATGGGTTTCCAAGCAGCAGTGGGTTTCCTCATTTTGCAAAAACCCATTCTCTTGCACAGTGACAAATTCTTTTAGTTTGAAATTCTTCCAGGCATCTCTTTACTGCATAGACTCCAACTTTTTACTGCTGCAGTAAATCTGAGCAGCTGCATCAAACTAATGTTTTTTGTGTGTGTTTTGCAAATGCACATAGATGGAGAATGCATAATTATTAAGTATGAAAAGGACATTAGGGGGTAAAATATCATAACTCAGAAGTTGGAGTTTCCCATTTGTCTGATCTTATGTGTGTAATCCAGTCTTTAATTGCAGAATCACTCAGCATTTTTCAGTAGAATATTTGCCTCAGGCTGTACGAAAAATGCATAATCTTAAGGAGTGTTTACTCATTTCTGAAGGCTTGGCTTTGGCATCATGATATTCCTCTGAGAGAGCTGCTTTTATACATGTCTCTGTGTTAAAATTTAATTGCCAGTAGCTACAACATCCCAATCAATATTCTTAGACACTCATGATCCAATTCCCATTTATTTCAATGCTGGCATCTCACGTTCCTAACAAGTGCTGGAAAGAAGTTTGAAAGAAGTTGTTGGTCGGTGTTGCCTGGGTGTTGCACACAGAGGAGTACCCCGTCTCACAAAGCAGGTGTTTGTATGGAAGAACACTTCAAGGAAGGATATATTTGTAACTCCAGCCCATACAGTGCTGGCACCTTTGCATTTAACTTGGCCTCAAAAACCGATTTAGTTGCACGACACAGAAACACAACACGGAAATACAATGTTTGAACTCTTGTTGAAGCTCTTCGTCTATTGAACGGAAAGAAGGCTAAAGGGAAAGAGAGTAGATTCCTCTATGTTTTAAGGAACTCTAGCTGAACAGGAACACGTGGCTGGAATTGCCAGGGAGGAGGCTTCTTTGCATTTCACACAGTTAAGTCCAGAGTAATTTGAATGCTCTCTTGAAACAAAGACTGACTGGTAGGTGTAAACTGTAGAGTGCTGCTCTAGTGGCAAACAGGAACTGTTTGGTTTGTGTTGTGTTTCTTCAAGATTATGTATGTTGAAGTCTGAGAGCTCATGGAATATGTCAAGAGGAAGCTGTGACAAGAGAGACTGGTCTCTGCTCCAAGAGAGGTTGTGTGCAGACACTCACTGTAGTGATCAGATGGGACTGGGTAGAGTTTGCTGTCCTTTAAAGTCACCAATTTCATTAAATCCCTGAATGGAGCAAGAATATAGTATCTGCAGAGAGTATTTTTTGCTTCTCTCTCTGTAGCTTAGCTATTTTGTGTTCCTATTTCATAAGTGGTTTTGTTCCAATGGATGTTAGTATTTTCTCTTTTAAAATTATTATTATTTAAAAGCTTGTCAGACATTTGATGGGGAAGTCACTATGAGGGGAAAGTGTTGGCAGAACCATCTCAACACTCTGTTATTCTTTGTCTGTGTGCTTTTTTAGCATAGCCAGCCTGTACCCCAGAAAATTACAAACTATGAAGAACTTTTTCTTTCTGCCACATTACAGAGTATTAATTGCTAGGCAGGGCTGTGCTTAAAGGCAAGCAGAAGCATTGTCGTAACAAGCCCTTGTGGAGAAGCTTCACAATCTTTAGGAATATGCAGATTTCAGATGTCATGCCATGTTTTGGGAGTACCCAGATGGGCACCCAGTAACCCAAATACTTCAAATCAGTGACATTTTAGAACCCTTGGGCATAATTTTCTCCTTTTCTCTGCCCCTGGACACTAACATGCCATAACTTCTGGTTTTTGTGTACTGGGACAATGACAGGTGTCACACTCTAAGGAGTGTCTGAAAACCTTTTAAATAACCTAAGTTGTTTCCTTTGTGCTGTGTGTCTTGAAACAGAAGATAGTCCTCCATTCTCCCTTTTTAATGTGAAACATGCCACTCATACAGAAATTACCCTGTAAATGGCTTTTCTGCAAGCTCTACTGGTATAATGTGCTGTTTCCACTTATGTGTGCAGCGCTTCCTCAGACATATGATTCCAGGCATAAGGATTTTTTGGCAAAATAAAACTTAATTTTTTTATTAAAATGTCCAACAATCACAATGGCTACTGCCAATTTATATGTCTTGGAAACTGAGCTACTCAAACATAATATTTTCTTATAAATGCATTGGCTTAGGATGTTTCTCCCTTGGGTTAGGCAAGCTGGATGTAAAGTCTAGAAAGGGTATTGAAGAAGAAGAAATATAGAAGAATGTTTGAAATTAATTTGAGATGAAGCTTGAACTTCACTTTTCACTTCTTAAAGGATTTTATGTTTCACTTCTGCCTGCTAGATTGGCATAATAAGTAATTTTCAGGTGTTTGTTGTTGTGCTCTATTTGCCACCAAGCTGAAACTTTGGCTTCCAGCATCTTCAGAGTTATTGTGTTGTGCACATCTGGGTAAAGCTTAAGGATTTTACTGGTAAGGAGATGCTAGTTGGTGCTTTGAACATCTTACATGATAGGTGAGGCTGTTTTGATTTTGGGGTTTTTTTTAATTTTTACTATTGATAGATTTTTGGTAATGTGAATGAGATGAACCTCCTTTTTCTCTCCTGTTTCTGGGCAAAAGTTACTTTAAACCTCTTTGTGGAAATGGAGAGAGGAGAGGCAAAGGGAAAGAGAAGAATAATTTCTTTTTTCTTCACCTGAACATCCATGTGCCAGACTGCTCCATCCTTCCACCTGTAACCAGAGTTATTTGTAGGCAGTGAAACAATTCATTCCTCTGCTACAGATGGTCACTGGGATTGAAAGCCACTGCTCTAGGAGTTGGTTATTTACAGATTTCCTGTAATAAGTGGATGAAAGAACTAAACCTTGCAGTGAATTTGCATTTGCTTCATATTTTCAAGGCTCTCTTGCTGATTGGGAAGCTGAGCTTCCAGTGCCCAAATTAATAAAAAAAAATTAATAGCCTAGACTTATGTAACCGTGTGTACCCTGTCATATTCATGGTTTGTGGGATATGACATATATGAGTGAGCTGGACTCATTTAGTGATCACTTTATGAGCTGGTCAAGGCCAGATCCTCTTGACTCTCATCAAGCAAAGGTTAAGAGTAAACCGACACCGATTCGCCCGTTGATCATGTTTCGTAATGGCCAATAGTATTTCCACTTTTCAGGCTAACCTGTCCTATGCTTTGTGAGATGTCCAGAAAAAAAAGAAAGTGTTTCCAGAAGAACAGGTTCTCTATGAGTATCTGGCAAATTTCCTTAGAGCCATAGCCTCATGTGATAAATGATGTTGTATGTGCTAGTTAACTAGTTAACTGAAGGAAGAATTATTGGGGACCTTGAAAATAGAAATCCGAGGAAACCATGTGGTATCTGATGTCATTTACATGTCTCTTACCCTTACCATTTATCATATTTCTGGTTTTGCCCTTTTTTGTGTGTATGTGGGGGCAGGAGGAGTGAGGGAGGGGGAAGGGTATTGTATACACTGAAATACTGAATACATTTCAGGTACTGACAAGACCTGTTGGAGTACCATTGTCCGGTGGAAAATCCAGTGTCTACAAAGTCTACTTTTTCCATGTGAAAGTCTGAAATATTTCCAAAACACAGCAGGAAACCTAAATTGCAGTATATTGTTTCATGTCGGTTTGGTGCCCATCACAATTTTGTTGAATGGATTGCAAACATTTAGTTTTAAAACAACTTACTATACCTGCATTTTCCCAAGCAGCACATTTCCCTCTGAGGCCTGAAATTCAAGCTCCCTTTGTCTCCTGAAGTCTGAGCTGACCAGAGGACTATTCCTGACATAAAATAACAGTTTGCCCTTTAACCAGTCTTGTTTGAAACACATCATGGTTAGTATTGTGTAACCCATCGTGGAATTATACAACTGGAATTTATTATAAGAAGCATAGAAAGCCTAACATAAATAGGATCTGAACAGCTAAAAAACCTGCAGTGCTTAGATGACGATGCCTGGGAAAACACTGTAGTGAAACCAGATGAGGAAGTAACCTGAATTAGCTCATTAAGTCATTTCAGATAAAAATTAATCACATGTCGTCAAGTCAAAGCAGCAACTGTTGTAGAGGCAAACATAGCTGGATAAGATGCAGATGAAATATTAGTTAGTAAGCACTTCTGTGTTTATTTCCACACAGATGTTCTCATATTGATACAGAAATCTGGAGACCTTCCTGAAAAGAAGGGCAAAACAGTATACCTCTCTAATCATGTTGTGGAAATTTAACACCATCTTGTTCCTCTCATCTTTCGTCTTTTAGCACAATTCCCTCAGTTCACTCATTTTTGTATTAAAGCTCAATTGCTTTAGTAACATAATATTGGTGTCCAACTGCCAAAGCAATGTAGGGTGCAGATTTTCATTAGTTAGAGCTCTGGAATCTTTTATTTGATTAACTATTCTAAAGCAACTCAAGAGTTGCATGATAAAAACTCCGCGTGCTCCTTTACTGCATGTGCTTACTGGGGAGAACCCAGGGGGTTATTTATATATTGTGGTAAAAATTGCATTAGCACTTGCTGCCTCAGCAGACTTCTTGGGTTTTGCTGAAATTCTCCTCTGATTATCCGCTTGGCCCTACACAGTAAAATATAATGAAGGGCTTTGGGAACATTTCAACACATCAATTATCAGTTTTATACAAAGAGCTATCAGTGGGCAGGGTGCTTGCCCATTGCAGGGGAAAGACTGTGGCTTTTGTTCACACGGTAATGATAGGCAATTCACCAATGGCCAACAACACAAAATCATACTTTAGCCTGGAGTTGGGCAGATATATACCACTGCCAGAAAGAATAATTTTGATGAACTGTTAAAGTCATTATCAGTTCCATTACTCTGTCATAAACATCCATTCAGCCTGTGTCTAGGCTGTGTTTGGTTTGTTGTTGTAACTTCTGTGGTGGAAGTCAGCGCAGTGTAACCTCCTTTGTCAATAAAAGACCAACACAAACAGTTGGTTTTGTATGTTATTAGCCATTTGTCATGGACTTTTGTTTTCCTCTCTGGTGGCTGCTGAGGTCAGACGTCAGTCTCAGGGCAAAGAGAAGAGCACTGTGATGGTGTAGAGATTACCTCATTAAATGACTATGTGCTGTATTAATAGTGGCTTTGCCAGTGTTACTTTAGGTAAACCCTTGCTTTTTCTGTCATAGTCATAACACTGAAACACTTCCTGTTAATTATGAGCTCCCATCAACAGTGCCTGTAGAAGAGACAGACAAAGTGGACGTGCCACTAGCCTATTTCCTGCTTCTTTTGTGTTTTGTAGGTTATAAATTGGCGCTATGATGATAGTGGAATGTGGTGTTTGAAAGGACAGAGGAAGGGAAATAGGAACAAGTTGGATGTTTTTCTCTTCCTGCTTCTTCCCACATTTTGAAAGGGTTATACGAGAAGCAGTGAGCTAACTTAAGAAACATAGTGTTATCCTTGACCACACCCTTTCCCGTGGAAAATCGTGTGTCAGTGCTGCAGAAATCTCTCTTTCAGGCAGTGTAGTTGCACAGACTTGAGCCATGTCCTGGGGATGACCTCTCAAAGGCACTGCACATGCCCTGGTGACCACAAGAGTCCCTTATTGCAATTCTTTCTTAGCTGGGTTTGCAGCTCGGCTCCACCACTGTGCTGGAGAGAGCTGAGTACACACACCCACCTCACTGGGTTGAATAGCTCTGATCAAATTACCCCTCTGCCTTCTTTATGTTGGCTCTCTGGAAAAAAAAAAAAAAAAAGCTAGTGGTTTGATTTTAAGTTGGCCTATGAGAATGAGTTTAGCACAAAGAGATGTTTTAAGAAATCCAAGACCTGCTTTTTTAGAGTTTTGAGATGGCATTCATTTTGAAAGTGTTTGAGTCTCATAGCTTTGATTGGCAGGGTAAAACCTTTGCTTTAAGTGATTCTTGAAATGTAAAATTTATTCCTCTTGGACAGCTACCTCAGCAGATCCTTTAAGAAAACAATTCTGAACATACTTTTTTTTCAACAATTATTTTCAAAAGCTGGCTCTTTTATAATTTTCTACCCTTACAATACAAGTTGTCTATGTAGATTTTAATATGTTATTGCACTTTTATAGTCGTTAAACTACACTGCCTTGTAATTGGGTAGGTCTCCTCACTGGAGTTGGAAAGATTGTTATGTTTTTTTATTTTGAGGGGCGACTTCTACAACTGAAGAAGTTAAATTACTGTAGAAATAACAATGAATGTTGTAGTACAGACATCTGAGAGTCAGGTGTGTTTGATAGAAAACGAGCAGTGTGTATTAGCAGCACTCCCAAACTTCCTTGCTTTCATAGAGCACCTTTTAGCTGGGAATCAGAAAGCACTGTGTAAACATAAATATATGGATAAAGGAAGCCTGACCCATGGGAATGTTTGATTTTTTCCTGAGATCACACATTGAAGCCTGGTGAAAGAGTCAGGAAGAGTGCCAAACTTTCCTAATTTGTAGTGCTTTGTTCTTGCAAACAGACAGAATGTCCTGCAGGCTGCATGTGCACTGATTGTATTTACTGACATTTGCGTGTACATTTTAAAGGGAATAAAAATATAATTAAATCTCTGATAAATCTCATTTATTAATGTATTTTCTATGAGTAGTGAAACTAATGAAGCCCGGTTTCCTATGCATTTGAGTTTCATGGTTGGACTCTCTGATGTCCAGTAAAATCTAAGTTCCAATTGAAGCTTTTCCCACAGCTGGGATATTTACAAAGCTTCTTGTGTGCCTTGATTCTCTAGTGTCTAATAAAAAAGGAGCTTATATTGCAGTCTTTCCTGTTTGTGGGGCACCACTAATGGGGGGCTCCTTTTTTATCTTCTTTGCCACTTCTATTTTCATTGTTTATTAGAACAAAACATAACTGTGATCATTACTCCTCTGCCAAATTGCTTATAAAAGTCCATCTCAGACACACTAAGATGGAAAGCCAACAAAGATGTAAATTATGTAGAGTGTGCTATGACTTTAATTTTCTTAGGACACAGGACTGAAAATTGGGGTTTCAAGCATCATATTGTTTTCTTTTGAAGTAAAACATGAATAAGCACTGGTATTTACTTAATGGTGTATAAAATGGTGATAATACTTTAGTATGATAATATAGGTTGCCATCAAAGCCATAAAAAATTATTAGTCTGACTGATGATAATGGATATAAGTGCCTTGGGACTTCTAAGGGGAAGAACAAATCTAGTACCAGCAGGGTCTGTGAAGACAGGCAGAAAAACTGGAAACAAGAGAGTTGATATTATCCAGAAGTAAAAGCAATTGAACAGTCAATTACTTCTAGAAGTTGTTTGTTTAAACATTTAACCACTGCTAGCATTTAGAGTAAGTGCTCTAACTATCCATCTGTGAACAAATAACAATGCTGCTGTATGTCTCTCAGCCATTAACTGCAAACCCTTAGGACCAATTCCATTTTTACTCTCTTGAAATCACATATTTTTGACAAAATAGGAGTAATAATTTGGATTGTAAATTGCACTTGGTTTAAAAAAAAAAGTTCAAACTGCAATTTAGCACAGCCAATGAAAACATTTATTTCACAAGTTTAAACTTTCCCATGGGAATGCTGGATCAGGCCTTCTGATCTGTCTGTGTGTATTCAAAGGAAACATCTTTACAGTACAGATGCTTGGGAAAACATACTGGAACACAGACATTGCTCAGGATCACAGAAACACAACAAACCGTGTTTGCAGTTAAAGGTTTTGAAAAAAAGAATATCAGATTTAGGGGGGAGGGGTTATATTTGTTTCAGGAGGTGGGTTGTGGCGTTGTTTGCGCCTTCATGAGGGGTCGTGGGGGTTGGGTTTTTTTGTGCTTTCATGCCAAGGGTATCGGTTTTTTCTAAACAGGAGGAGGCATAAGCAAATCTTTGTAAACCAGAAATGAAATAAAGAGGTGAGTCTGACATCTGCAATGGCAGTGGATGTGGCTGCTGCTAAGTCACTGCTGGATCTGGGCCAGTTAATCAATGGCACCTCCCACAGGTCATATATGAGTAGCTCCAAAGAGACAATGGAGGGAACTTCCATCCACTTGGTGCTTAGGTAATATGTTAGTACTCGGGACATGACAGAGCCAAAAGAATCCTACATCTGTGCTGGACATGATTTTGTGTTTTTCCATGGTAAAACCTTCCCTTCCAAGATGGATGGATATTACTCGACAGAAAACAGGGCTCGGGCACTGCTGGATCGTATCCCTGCAGTGAATGAGCTACAGTGGCTCTGCTGGGTAGGTTGTGGTCCACTTCACTTACATCTAAGCACCAATCTGTCCTTTGTATTGTGGGAACTGGCAGGGGAACAAAGCTTTCTTGTGGAATTCCCAGCCACACTGGTAGAACTAGTGGCACAAGGACCAATACTGATCATCTTCAGAACTTGCTGAAGCACTGGCATCAGCTCTCCTACCAGAATGAAATGGCTTTATGTAATTTTAAGAACTTGTGAAAGTCAGCAGGTGTTTGAGGAAGGTATTTGTCATACAGGAAAGCACAATAATCAAAAGTGTCCTGTTCATTATCAAGTGAGCTGCTGAGCTCAGCCCCTGTAGCAAGTGACTGATAATGTCTGTCAAAGGTGATGAAATGTCTCCAGACTGTTTTGAGCATTTCTTTGAAATGTTCTGTTAGGACTGAGTGCCTAAATGTCAGTTGCTGTGATATCTAAATTAATCACCTACACAGGGTGATGTGAATGTAGTTTAAAGTTTATTTTTTGTGATTCAGTCTTGAATTATGATTGCCATATCATGCTATTTTGGCTGATCTTCTAACTTGTTGGGGTGCTGAGATTCCTCAAGGGCCAGCAGTTCAGACTTGTCTTTCACAAGGGCTCTCAGGATTGTCCTGCTAAAATTCCTAACACTTCCAGTGAACTGCATTCAGCACCGCCTAATAAAACAAGTGGACTCAGATTGTGTTTTTCTTCTACTCTGACCTCACTGTGGATTGTCATTGAGTTGTGTCATGGCTTCCTTTGGAAACGGTCATGTTGGTCACATTGCACATCCATCCTAACAGCAGTCTCAGAACATAACCTAATTAAACTGCAAGCCTTCTTCTTACGGCTGTATATGTGGGTTTGATATTTGATCTCTGACTATGGTAAAATAAAAGTTTCAGACCACCTTAAGTGGATCATAAAGGGTTTTTCTGCCAAAGATGTGGTCTTTCTCTCTCAAAATATCAAAGCTGATTTCATCTATGGCACAAAGCAGTAATTTAGTATAGTACCTTAAACAGAGTTAAATACTGCAGTATTGACATATGAGTAGTCCCCGATGCTGATTTGAGAAAGGTGTTCACTCATGACTAGACTAATAAAGTCAAATGTACTAATTTCCACTGCCAAGTTCATCCCATAATCACATATATGAATAAGAATACACTTGCAGTAACGGATTTCTCCTTAACATGATATAGTCAAAATGGATCTTCACTTTTGGTAGAGTTTAGGAATAGAGATGTAGACTTATAACTCTGAGAGTTATGATGTAAATGTGCAAAATGTCTTTTGGACCTTTATAGAGGGACAAGTAGGTATTTGATCCCCGTTAGCACTGCAGATCAGGAAACAACAATCTTGTCTGCTCTGTGCTCTTAGGATGAGATATACTGTGGCTCCAGTGATTCAAAGGTCACAATTCCTATATATAAATGTGTCTTGATTTGTGTTCCTGCTGACTGGGTGCCTGATTACAATTCTCTGGAAAATATCTGGTTTTCAGAACTAAATATAAAACTAAATCCCTAATAAAATTGCATGTTTTGTAGGAGACAGCAAGATAGCTAGATTCCCCAGAGAACTTATGTAGATAGAATCAGAAAAAATACAGTATTCTTGTCTCTTTTGTCTCTAGGGTAATGAAGCATTCCTGAAGATAAACTACGCTTTAATCATTCATCATAGCCACTTACTGCTTAATCAAATTACTGTCCAGTTTACTGTAATTTTGACGGTTTTAATATTGTGACAGAAACCATTGTTTACTTAAACAAAAAGAAGCAAATCTGTCATGGACTAGCTAAAGAGACTGAAATGTTTGACTCAAACAGCTGTCCACAGGCGTGTATTTTTTCTCAAATACCAGCTGCCTCCACTAATCCTCTTGCCAGCACACCTACACAGCAACAGCCTAATCGGGGCTTGTAAGAGTAGCTATCCATGTAAATTGATAAAAACATTACTAAACCACTCTCTTCCAGTAATAGTTCAATTGAAAAGTTCCAGCTGTTGGAGGCAAAAATATTCTGATGAAGACAATGTGGTGTTTTTCTAGTTCCCCTCACTTAGCAGTTAAGGGTATGTTGCCTTTAGCAATATTTGCCTTTGTTCAAGGCCTCCTGACCTAAAGGATCTGTTTTATAGTGCACTCACGACCTCTCATTACTACGTATACAAAACAAGACATGGATGGAATGATAGAAATACATCTGTCAAGTGAAAAAGCTAAAGGATATCTGAAGACATATACCCTAAAAAAAAGAAAACATTAATGGAAGGGACTGAGGATCCTCTAAAGTGAAGCTGACATTGAGTCTAGTATCCCCTACTCTGAAGTTTTAGTTTTATGGATATCCTGGTACACTGGCAGTTCCTTTTCTGAGGCATGCCAAAGCCATGTTGCTCTATATGTCTATGAGGTTGATGTTCATAATAAATAGTTATGTCAGTATTCAACTGTTACGGAAATTCCTGTATTTTACTGTTCACACCCTTCGAGCACACACATCTTTATAGAGATCTCTATATGGCCTCCACATACTCCTATGTCAAAGAAAGTTATATTTAAGCAGAGTAACTGTTTACTGAGCTAATTTCACAAACTTATTATATTTAAAATAGCCTTTTGAGAAACTTGTTTTAAAGAGAATGAGCTTTCAGTTCAGGCAGCATCTATATCCAGTGTTGGAGTAACCTCATGGGTTGCAGCATCTGTGTTTCATGACTATAGTGCAAATATCACTGAATATCACATTTTATAACATAGTGTGTGTTGACTGTCTTGGTAGTAACTTAAGTAGCATTAGGCATGTAATGGCCATTTTACTGCTGACCAGCAGTTGTTCAGAACACTCAGAGAAATTAGTGTGTATGTAGGGCCAAACACTTCTTGGAGGTGCACAACAAAAATCCAAGACACAGCAGACACAACATGCAGCCAAGGGAATTTGCAAGTATATGGAAGGAAAAAGTTCTTTATATGAGGGTGAGTAAGGGCTGGGACAGGTGTCTGAAGGAGGTGTGTAATCTCCATCCCTAGAGATATTCATATTTCAAGTGAGCAAAGCCCTGAGCAACTTGAGTGGAGGTTGGACTGGGAAATCTGGTCCAGAGGTCTCTCCTCTTCCAGCTTTCAGGGTGATTCTTCATATTGCAGCTCAGCGGGGCTGCTTGCCCATCCTTTGGGCTTTGTGGCAGATATAGGTTGCCTAATCCAGCCTGGTCTGGTTTTATGCAGCTCAAGGCCAGGTTGGATGGGCCTCTGAGCAACCTGGTCTAGTGGAAGGTTTCCCTGCCTATGACAGGGAGGTGGAATGACATGGGCTTTAAGGTCCCTTCCAACCCAAAGCATTCTATGATTCTATGATTCTAATCCAGAGGACTTGCTCTCTTGCAATGCTGGAACCATACTTTTAACACACTATGAACAGAAGGTGCATCCTTGTATGTAACAGTGGAACAGATCCCTGGAAGTAACACATTGTTTACAAAATGCTCTTTTTTTTAGAAAACTCACTGCTTTCCAGCAGGGAGGCTGGAGATTCTTATCATACTTCTAGGTGAAAGAAACATCCAAATGCTTCACGTTCCATTCCCTAGGAAATCTCCAGTCTATGAAAACTAGATGCACTGAGAGTTGTATGGCTGGGCTGTCTTTAAAAGAGAAAAAAAATAAAAAAGACAAGAAGGGAACCGAATTGTGATCCTCATCAGGAAAAACTGAATTTGCAGTGCAACAGGATTAAATGATTTTTCATTAAGAGCATCACTAAAGGCATTTAAACCTCGTGCAATAATGCTGAATTGTCAAAGATTGAGCTATTAAACATTTAAGCTTCTTAAGTGCATAACATTTCTCTGTAGCTTGGAAATTAACAGTAATATGAGCTAGGTCCTAATGACCTACATAAATGTATGGCCAAAACTATTTGTATAAAGGTAGCTGCTGGACATATTTTTGTGTCCATGTTGTGTAGCTAGAGAAAAAAAAAATTCTACTTGAATTTCTGTAGGAAGGAATGCATGGTCTTTTGACTTCAACATTGTAAAGTTGTAATGCTGAATCATTGGTAATTCATAAATAAATGGCTCTGACAATTTCATTAAAACGCATATTTAGAGGAAAATTTTCAAAACAAATATGGAGTCTGTCTTGTAAGGCTGATGTGACTGTGGCATTTATCATGCTGCAGCTGACAAATTACAGCATGTTGGAGATGACCTGACAAGTGCACATTAAAGTGCATAAATACTGATCAAGCTATTATTTCTAAAATCTGAGACTAATTAAGCAACTCTGCTTCAGAGCATGCAGAGTATCAAACATTTGAAGCCAGGAAGAGTGAACTTTTTTTTTCCCCTTTTAGAACAGGCACTTAAAGACTTTTTTTTGCTTTTTGGTGCAGGTTTGGCAGGCGTGAGCTAATGTAGGTCTCTGGTGAAATCAAAGTCAGCTGATCAAGCTGCATCTTTGGAAATGCAATAAAGTAACTTTTTGGAAAGGCAAGATTTTTAACTTGATTTAACATGTGTATAGCAAATTTAGTTAGAGAGCCCCAGGGCAAATAATTTGTTCATTCTTAGATACCTCATGTTAATGACAACATAGAACGCTGGCATTCAATCTGCTGCCTACAGGGCTTTTCTACCGCTGCTCTGTCACAGCTGGAACTGTCTTAAACTGTAACCTCCATCCTCTGGCTGAGCCAGAGAGACTTAGCCAGGTACCATACTGGCTGCTTGCCTGGGTGAGGAGGGTTGCTTTTAGCCTTCAAGTGTCCTTTTTTTCTGTGTATGAGGAAGATCATCTCCATCTTTAGAACACAACGATATCCTGAAAAGTTCCTGTGTTCCAGAAACCAGCTACGTTTTCAGCAACTACTTATGACTGTGTGACAGCATGGTTAACAGAGTGATCGTTAGAGTGTTCTGTATGGAAAGGGGGAAGTAAATTTACAGATACTACGGAAGGGGAGAGCCTTGATTTTTGCATGTCAGTTAGGAAATGAGGATGATGAAGGCAGTGCTGCTTCAGTTTGGGAAGGAAGGGGACGTGGGTTTGAGGTTTGTTACACAGATCATTTTCTGGATTCGCTGCAAGTTTTCCATGGCAGACTAATAACTTATCTACCTCAGGTCGTCTCTATCCAATTTAGGCTCATTACAGGTAACTGTCAAGCCTTTTCTCCACATATATAAATCTGTATTTAACTCTGGTTGCAACACAGACTGTAAGAGGACTTCTGCCTTATAGGCTCATCAAAGAATTTGAAATCCCTTAGAAGATGTTGTCCACTTAGTCCTTAACTTCTTATCAGTGGCATTTCCTCTTAGCCTAAATACACCCCCAATTAAATCACATACCTCAGCCTTCAGCCTGTTTTACTTAGGTAGTTTCTGCTGCTCAGTGAGCTTTCGTTCTGTCTACTTTTTGTTTGTTCTTTTTAAAGAAGGATTTTCATACCTGAAAAAGCTTTCAGACATGCCAGACATAAATCCTGGCTGATGTGGGGTGATGCAGGTCTGAGGGAAACTCACTTGATTCCATAGAGAAAGGAAGGGATCCAGAGCAGGGCCCCTGCCTTTTCCATACTGTCTCTTGAGCCTGTTACAAACAGATTTACTTCTAGGCAGACTCAGCAGTGGGGACTCCCCAGTTCTTGACTAGAAAGAAAATAATCTCACCTGCCTCATGATTAGTTTCTTGAAAGGCCATTAACTTGGTGACAGTATCATTCTTTAAACAGAAATTATTTGCTTTGTTTTTCAAGATTTCACTTTCTGTTCGTCTAATTGCTGAAAACATCAGTGGAAACTTGGAGCTCTCTTGCTTTTTGTGCTTGTGCTTTCCCACCTGGTCCAATTCTGGCAATTCTAAATTGGATCAATATCATTTTATGGGTAACAAATTCCAGTGTCTCAAATCCAGACCGTTACTCAGTGGCAGGATCAGGCAGAAACAGAAGTTTGCAAATTGACTCAGCTGTCAACCAAGACTTAAGAAAAAAAAGTAGGGAAAGCATGATTTCCCCCCCCTTTTTTTTTCTAAATTTGCATTATCCCAAAAAGATTCAACAGAGACCTGGCAGACCTTGTGCTGCATGTATATCTAGCTATATTTTCTGTTTACACACAGCATCACTTGGAATTCAAAATATTTTAGGTGAAATGCTATGCCTTCCTACTTTCTTAGACTCCTGGAATATACATCACTCAACTCCTGTGGGTGATGATAATATTTCATTAAAAATGGCATGGTTTTGAAAGCGTATTTCTCTAAGTATGAGAAAAAACTTCACCACTCCAAAAAAGATACGTTTCAAAAGATAGCGATTATTTTATCGCAATGGATGCTTGACATTGTCCTTTAATTAATTTATTTTTTTTTTAAATCTTAACTGAGAGAATTCTAATGAACAGTTTGTTAGGTTTGGTAAGGACAGGATTGTCCATATGCCACTTGCTATATCACCACTATTAAAACACTGGGGTAAAGACACCCTGTTCTTCTTATCTTTCTTCCCTTGTGTTTGTCAGTGGTCTCTTTTTTATTTGGATTTTTTGTGAAGGTCTCTAATTCTCAGGAGCCTTTTTCTGTACCCTGCCTTCCTTGAAAAGGACTGTCATTATGTTTTATCATCAAGAATAGATGCCATTCACATAATCATACCCTCCCATGAAATGAAAAGGAAATTTCCAACCATACAGAAGTTACTTACAGCTTAGGACATACTTGTTTGAAAAGAACTTTTCTCATTTGGTATTTTATACAATTTTTTTCAGAGAACTGTAGCAAATTAGAATTCTGGGATTCTACCCCATACCACTGGGAGTATGGCTGGCCTGCAATAGCTTGGTCTGTAATCTGTGGTTGCCTATATGTTTTTTCCCAATAGACTTGTAGTACAGTTATAATATTGAGATTTACTGGAATTAATGAAACATACCTCTGTGATTTATATCATTTTAAAGGAATGGGGTTTAATTTCAGATACACGTTTGGAATTTCTCTTGCTGTTGTGATTTTCTTAATCACCTCTTATTCTTACTCTTGGAATTTTTGTAAACTTACAAATCTGAAACTAGACTTTTTTTCTGTTCCAGAATATATCCCAGAATATATTATTTGAGCTATGTAAAGTTTTCCACAGCCATGCATTTTCTTCAGTGCCTTTCATTGTATCTTGTGTACAAATATGGTTCCTCTTTTGGGCCTTGAAATATTAAATAATATAGGGATAGGGGAAAGAAATGGGATTTTTTCCTGGATTTCAGTTTAAGACAGCTGGCAGGTCTGCCTCTCATCCTCTTAAAGCATAATATTTACTGTCCTAGCATTTCATCCTCAAGGGATGTTTTTATTTAGGGGAGAATCCAGTATTACCATCAGCGAGGACATGTTGAGCCCAGAGCAATTTATTATGCTAACTGTTTTTCTTACTGAATTTCAAATTGCAACATTGTTGGCATTTTTCACTGGGGAGAGTGAACGCTAGAGATTTAGTTACAGGTTTTTGTTTATTTTTTGCCCCTCAGGAAAATTCTGTCCTGAAACAGTCATTGCTTTCATATAGCAAGCCTAATAGGTGTTGCTTTAAAAAATCCTCTTAGGTCAGTGTGTCTAAGATGAATTGGTAAATTTTCATAAGAACCTCCATTACCGCAATATGTTTCCTATTTGACTAATGTAGTATGTGTAGATGGACAACTCAACACTTAAAGGAGGCAGACTCTTTAATGTTGAAAGCATTACCATTCACAGTTTGGAAAAAAAACAGAGTAAGCCTAACTTTTTGCGAGCTTTGCCTTTCAAGAACAAACATATACTCTTCATAAACACTCTATTTGCACTGCGGGGTGGCTGAGACAGCAACAGTCACAGGGATCAGAGCCTCACGCAGCCCAGACTAGTGGCATGCAATTTATGCAGCCTGCTCTGCTGGCTCACTCTGCTTTCTTTATCTCACATCTCTATTCTGCCTACAAAGATGTACAGTAGGTGGAATCTGTCAGGCATGAAGCCAGCAGGCAATGTGAAAGTGGAGACTGCTGGCGTCAGATTGATTAAGCCTGTGCACGTGTCTGCAGAAAGGAGACATCAGGTTTAATCACTCAGCCTGAATTTCTTTCTGTTCCTTTCTCTTGCGGATAAATGTCTTGTGAAATGTCTTGTGCAGATCACAGTGGGAGCACTCCACTAAAGCAGAAAAGTAATCAAGGATAGAAACTTATTATCTTACCCCTATTGTTTTGTTATCAGAGGTTTACGAAGTCTTAAAACATCTTAAAATAAGAATTTCTAACAAATTTCCTGAACTTTTCCCTAAACAGTGTTCATAGGGAATAATAAATGTTACCTGTGTACTTAACTATTCAATAGCAAATTTTTGGAAACATCAGTCTCAGCTTTTCTCAATTTGTAACCTTGATCTCTGTCTTGTTTACTGGAGAGTATAAAGCAGGAAAGCATTTTGGTTATAAACTCGTCTGAGAGCAACTGGATCCTTTTTAAAATACACGTATCTTTATTGGTTTACAAAAGCAGAGTGAGTCCCAAGTTTGCAAAGCCTTGAGCTTGCAGTAGAAAACACAGTGAATATTCGTTGTGCAAAACAGCAAGGAGCTGCCAGATACTGAATTTGCTGCATATTTTATTGTTTAAAACATTTGGCCAGCTTGTTTGAATAGAAATATGAGGCAGAAAAAAAGATGAAGGAAAGAAAAAGCCTGGAAGAGGAAAAGGAATGTAAATAAAAAAGTGAAGGAAAATTCACAGTAGATTGTGATTGAAATTTTGCCACTAATGCCTTTCAGAGTTGTCCTCAGTAGTTACAGTGCATATAAGTTTTTGTCAGTGCTGGCCGATGCTACGTAACATAAATTGTTTCCTTTCCATGTAGTAAAATAGCGTACAACACAGCAGTTGTTCATTATTTCTAATCCCTTGGTTGAGCAGGTACCGGAATCCCCTACATTTGTTATTTGAAGTAAGGGAATGAAATGTCTCAACAAAATACCTTAAATTGAACCTTTCAGCCCTGTGCTTTCTCTCAAGTTCTGTTTGCTGTATTCAGGAATATGCTATATCGTGTCTTCCATGCACCTCCAAGACTCTGTTTGCTGAGCTTGTGCACTATCTCTTTTTGCTTCTAAGGTTCTGAACCAAAATACTTTGGAGACTTAAAATTTATTATATAGCTATTTATTATATAGCTGTATTATTATATAGCTATTTCCAAATAGCTACACTTTAGTATGTTTGGGTCTTTGTTAAGTAGTTGTTGCCACAAGTTAAGGGAGATCAGAGAGAAAACACAGGCTAAGGATACAGCAATAATAGCGGAGAGTTTTACCCAAAGGGAAGTGTGGGATAAGAACTGAAACAGACGGCATGCAGGATTTTAATTTTAACTTGCAGATCCTATTAAGTCACAGCTATTTGGTGGAATGCCAAAGGTTGCAAATTAAAAGGATTGGACTGAACTGAAACTCCTTTGGTAGTGTCTAGGATTAACTACTACAACTCTTCTTCACTGGTCTTCTAGAAGACATTGTAGGTAAACTTGATTTATTCAAAACACTGCTGTTGACTCACAAAGTAGGATGTTTGCCCAAGAGATCAAAACAAAGTATGAGCGCTTGTGGTTCATAAAGTTTCCGATGATGTATTGCAGGACCTGAAGGTGCTAATCCTGATGGCCTGGACAAGCTCCTGCTTGAATGATTTCATTGCGGATTTTCCTTCACCTCTGGTGCAATTGCATTCGGCTCTGAAATTCATTCCTAGCCTTAATAATTTTGTAATCTCGCTGAGTTTTGTAAAATATGGCATTACTTTGCTCATTGTTCTCCATGTTTTCAAGGCTCATACTCCAGCTTGGACCTGTAGATGTGGCATAGCAACCATTCTTCCATACTTTCCTGTACCACTGGAGCTAAAGCAGGACTCTTTCCCTGGACCTGCCCTCATGTCTTTGAGCTGATCTTTGTGTGCAAGTGCTAAATCACCTATATCTCCTAGTGCTGCAAATCCCCAAAACTGTATTTCAGTTTTAAGTAGATAGACCTTCCGGTCACAGAGAATCTCTCTCATGCCTGGATAGGTCTTCACTGCGTGGGACTTGATGCTGAAGGAGCATTTTCCTCTCTTGTAGGCTGGGAATTTACACACCACTTAGCGAGGCAAATCAGTGTCCTTTGCTTAAAGGTAGTTGTCATTGAACTTGATTAAATTTTTTCAAACCTGCTTCCAAGAATCTATCATAGCAGTGAGTTGCATCAGTATGTACTAGAATAACAGAGAACAAATAATTTGCCACTTATGGACAAGAGCAGTTGTCTGCATTTGATTCATCAGAAGGAACATCTTCAGCAATAGATGTGATTTCTTGTTACTACAGATACAAGGTCATACTTTTATTAAATTATTTGTGAAGGTAACTTTTTTCCTCCTCTCTCTACCTCTGTGCCTAAAAAATATACTTTCTTTGTGAAATACATTTCCATACACTTTTAAGTACTGTATTTTGGATACACATAAAGGCATTTATCGCTGCAATGATTGCTGCTCATGGTAAAACTTTTCCTCTCCCTTTTTTTTTGAAAGTGCCCAATTCCACTTGCATTTATTTGATTGTCTTCTTTGACCTACACTGTGTACATTTGACATCTTACTATTCTGGAATTTAAGTGTAAGGTTTGATTAAACAAGACATCACTCAGTTTTTTGAGGGAGTTTGTCTACTCTAGTTAATGGAAGTAGTTTACAGATACAACTGAAGGTTTTAGTAGCAGCAGCCAAATGATCATCCACCACAATAATAATTACAGATTGGAATGATTAGCAAGAGAGCTATATCATGGAAAGCAATTGGAAAGTGTTTACATTGCAATGTTAAACACTTTTGGAATTATACACATGTGTACATACTTGGAATATGGAGTGATTTTTTTCTATATATAATTGTTAGAAACACTTGCACTTCAGGCCAGCTATTTTTAGTTTAGGCACAGTCCAAGGAGAGGAAGTTTTGGTATGTCACCACTGCCTTCTTGCGGATAAGTTTTTGGGAAGCAGGCTACTATTGATTGCAAGTGCATAATCAAAAATGGAATTAAGCATCATAATTCTGATAAAGAAGCTTTTTGACAGGAATGTCTTCTAGTCATTTCTACTCTCTTCAGAGAGTATTTCAAGGAGTATTTCCTTCAGAGAGTATGAATTAGGATTCAAGGCAAAGATTTGTTCAACATAATAATTGTGCTTTCATAAAAAGCAAGTGGAATCTGATTTTCAAAGTTCATGACAAGGATGGTCCCAGTATTCAGCTGGTTTCAGGGAAATGGTTAGAGGATGATGGGTGAATGGCAACTCAAAGTCAGCATTGACTCACTGGCCTCAAAAATTGAGCTTAAATTAGGAATGTGAAAATATTAGAAAAAATGTCTCTTATAAATAAACTTTGTGAGATTTTTTATGACTGTTCAGTTTTTAGAGTGGCAGGAAGACTGAATTATTTACTTTATTATTGTGTCATTTTTTTTTACATTTATGCATTCTCCTTTATTGAAAAGTTATTCCTTCTTTCCTGTGATTTGAATAGTTGGTAAAGTGACCAGTTGTTGGTAAATTGTCAAGTTTCTATGGGCTCCACAGAGGCCATAGAAAAGAATCACAAATCATAGAATGCAAAGTGTTTTGTCTTGGAAGGGACCCTAGAAATCATCTCCTTCTAACCCTCATGCCATGGGCGTGGCCACCAGGTTGCTCGAGCCACATCCAACCTGGCCTTGGACACTTCCAGGGATGAGGCAGCCACAGCTTCTCTGGGCAACCTGTGCCGGGGCCCCAACACCCTCACAGGGAAGACTTTCTTTCTAATATCTAATCTAAATTTACACTCTTTTAGTTCATCATTACCCCCCTCCTATCACTACACTCCCTGTTAAAGAGTCCTTCCCCACCTTTCCTGTAGGCCCCCTTTAAGTACTGGAAGGCAAATAAGAGCTTCTCTTCTCCAGGCTGAACATTCCCATCTCTCTCAGCCTGTCTTCCTAGGAGAGGTGCTCCAGCCCCCAGTCATCTTCCTGGCCTCCATTGGACCCACTCAAAAGGGTCCATATATTTCTTATGCTGGGTGCTCCAGAAAGGCCACACATTACTTAAAAGGTAACTCATAAAGTTAACAAGGATTGGTCCTGGACACACAGTTTTTGGATATTTTGGAGAGATCAGTGTTGTAGAAATGGAGGCTTGAATGAGGTGGAATGCTTTCTTTTGGTGAGAGGACCCCTGTTCAGTAGGCTACTGGTTGAAACAGCCTGCTTCAGGTGCTCCTGTTGGATAGCTTTTGAATGGACTCCTTGACTTTCTAGGTTGCCTGAAATTTCCATAATGCTCCTGATGGAAACATCAAATTCTACCTTTTTGTGTGTCCATACATAAGCAAGAGCTTATGTATGGCATATGTCCTTCTAATTTTATGTGTTTCTTCCAGGTATAACATATTTAGTCCTTCTTCCTACCTGCTGGTTTTATGTTTTACAGTTAAGTCCATTGCTTTATTAAAAAAATAAAATAAAGTATTTTAAATGTATTAACTTTTTTTTGAGCAGTTAGTTTAACATTTGTTGTACGAGGAAAGGTAATTTTTTTTTCTTATTTGCATATATTCAAAGAAAATAGTTCTTGTAGAATATAATTGCTTTTTAATATTTTAACCACTTCATACTCTGGCTTGTGGCAGAGCAGATCTGTAATTAGAGGTATTAATGGCATCATCAGTCATCTTTGCCTGCAAAGGCATTCCTTGGTGGGAAAGTTTAAAAAGAAGGTAAATCTCATAGATCAGGAGTCATGGCTCTTCCTGTGATGAGTTTTTTCAGAGAAACGGGAATTTGCTGTGGTACCTCATACTGCTCTTTTATACATTCTTGACAGTACACATATTCCTGTATCTTTAGAAAATAGCATTACTATGGTCAAGAGATTATATCACATGTGGACGACTTACTTCGACATTTGTCCCCATTCCTGGAAAAGTTTTATAACATCTTTTTTAACCTACAAAATTGAGACAATAACACTTACCAATTTGGTAAAGTTCTTTAACGTCTGCAGATAAATGTGATTATTGTGAGCTAGAACTAGAATTGAAAGTTGTGTACTTTTTAAAGGAAGTGGAATGGTACTGAGTCTTTTGGGCAGATTAGAATAGAGCTGTAACTGTAAGGAAAAATAAAAAGAAAATTATCTTGAAAGATGTTGGCCATAGTGTAGCCAACTGTCTGAGGGAGGACAGTAGCTATATTTACATTATGATATTCTTTTATCTTTTTTAACTTGCCTTTGGATTATTCACAAACACATAAGCATTTAAGAGAAAGAAAGAGAAAGTCATAATTTTAAAATGGAGCTAATAATACTGGAACATTATATGGCCTGCTGGAAATTCAAATATGAATAAACAAAAAGGATGCAAAATAGGATCATAAAATCATGAGATGCATTGAATGACCAGTATTTCTAGAAATTTTGTATTGCAGGCAAGTGAACTGCACTTAATCATCATATCAGAAAGTGAAACTGAGGAATGATACTCAGATATTGTGGTCTGGTAAGAGAGTGTGTGCTGGCTAGCACAGACCCTGACCTGGAAATTTACAGTATTCCTAGGCCAGTCAAGTGTTCATTTTCTGGGAGAAGTGGAATTGTCATTTTGAGATCTGCATTGCTTCAGCTCCCAGCATGAGCAAGATGTGCTTTTTATTTGTACTTCTTTCCAATGTTCCTCCCTTTGTCCAGATCCAAAGGTAAAAGACTGTCACTAAAACTATAACTTAGAGAGGCAAAATTAGAATATTGCAGTGGCATTTCTGAGATTAAAATAAGAGAGAAATGGATTGGCTGGCCAATGGCAATGGGTTATTATATGTTCATTGACAGTGTCCTGGTCTAAGTCTATCTCACATTGCAATTTACAACACATCTCTAATTTACTTGAACAATTATGATTCCAGTCCCAGTCTTCAATTTTGGATCTTGTTTTCAGGACTAGGCTTCTGTGACAGTCAGCTTTGAGTCTGACTCAAGGGGAGATTAAGGACCAAAGTCAACCATGTAGAGGCAAAATTATCCTACCCCCAGCTGCCTTAGTTGTGTTTCCTTCCAGTCTGAACAGAGATTTTATAGAAAGAATTCCAGTCTCCAAAGTGCTCAACACAGCACATTTCAGCAACAGCAAATCATGGCCCTTTCTGACATGCGGAGTTTTATCCGTGTCTGTGTCACCATACGTTCCCGAATCTTTTTCTTCCTGAATGCCTTCCCTTAAGGTCATGCAGAGTGGGTCGTGGTGGTGTTTTCTAAAACTTGTTTGAAGCTTATGAAATCCATGCCTTTTAGTCAGGGATTTAGTTAGCTCAGAGGTGGGGTTTTGTTTTATATAATTATACCACATTCAAGACTTGAAACAATTGCTTTAAATTTTATCATGCTCATTAGGAGGCCCTGTGATTAAAAGACGTTATCAGGTTGTATGACATCTCTAATTACTCCATCATATCAGCCTCTGCGGCACTGCTGAAGCATTTTGTTGGGTTTTTTTCTCCCTGGCTGTGCCACATTGTGTCACAAACAGCCAGTTGTTATAAACACTGCAGAAACAGAGCGGCACACAGACGGCCTATTCACAACTGAGAGGCGACCCAGAAGATAATTATAAACATTGCTTGGGGAAAAAAAAAAAAGCATAGCCAGACAAGGAAGGATATGTTTTTATGAAAGCAGACAGTCTTAATTTCAAAATTAATTGTGTCTCCAGCCACTGATAATTAAAGGAGGGACGAAGGGCTGAAGCAGTGCATTTCCCTTTGTTCTGTAATTTACCTTATCAGAAAAATGTGCTCATATGTAACAAGACAGGTTTGGAGGACGGCTCATCTGGCTTTGTTTTGGAGATGTAAGCACCAGCAAAGGAATGGTTTAGAACCAAGAGACTGCAAGGAGACTTGTATCTGATGAGCTTTAAATGGCTTTGGGTGACAAAGAAGTCTCTCCTGCATTCATTCTGAGTGACATTAAACGTGGTCGTATCTGCACAGCTCAGTGAACAAAACCAGCTCCCTGCTGTGTCAGCAGGCAGGGGAGCTGTGACTTGGTCAGTCTGTCAGCACCTGACATCCAGACTGTGAAACAGATTACGGAGACAAAGAGCCCGTGCTATTTAAAGTGCAGAGCAGCTGCCAAAAGGTTCTGCTGAACCAAGGCAAAAGGAGGTGGTGCTCAGGTGGTAGAGCTGATAGCCCAAGGGTAATACACGGTTTTGAGTTTGCTCTTTGGCACAAGTGCATCTTTTAGAATAAGGAAGACAGTCAGATAGATTTGTAGTTATGGAGAGCAGAATTATACACTCACTGCATCCCTTGCTTCACTGTTGCATCCATCCTTGTCTTTACACCAACGAGGCACTGGTGGATGCTGCTGTGGAACAACTCTTAGTGCTACATGAGGAGTTCATTGGGCTCCTGAAGTTTCTGAAGTAATACCCCAGCTGTTTCTCAGTTCAGAAAGACAGCTGCATTCCAAACCAAACATACACAAAAAATGGAGCTGGCAAAAGATTCAATCTGCTTTACTTAAAACCAGAAAATTGCTACCAAAAAAGAAAAAACCAAAAAACTCTAAAAATATTTTTAAATAGTAGTTCATTACTACTATATGCACTGCATTAAAGGAATGCAACATGCTAATTGTCATTTATAGTAAATATAGCTCCAAAAATTATTGTTGAACAGTTAGCTGAGAAAAAGGGTCTAGAAGTGTTGGTGGGGGAGGAAGGAAAAAAAGAAATAGAAGCTATCATTCAGCATTCCTGATAGCTGTTTCCGCAGCAGGACTTTCCTGTAATTGCAAAATACAAAATTTAGTTTTCCATTCTGCACAGGTTCTCGTATCCCATTCGCTACAATATCTGCACTATGCAATGTGATTAACTTCTGTCACGTGTTGTTGCTTAGCTTGGCACTTTAGCCCTGGCAATATTCATGCCCATAGTTCTATAGATTGAATTTAATAAAGCAACACTAGTGCATAAAGTCTGAAATGAAAAGCAACCCAGTATCAGGAAGGTGTGTATTCAGTGCAGTACCACACATGTAAAAATAATCTGGAGGGGTGGAGGGGTAGTGCTCAGAACAGTCACTGAGATGTTACATGTGAATTAATTCACTTGTTCTCATGATTGTTTTGTTTGATACCATGAAACTGGAGGAAACAATGGTCCCAATTCATACAGTCAAGTAGTTTACCTTGGCCAATATAATAATTTAATATAAAAAGTTCTCATGTAGGTTTAGAGAGATGTGCACACTCATAGACATGTCAGGGAATTTCCACTTTAATAGTGCAAGGCATCTTTACAGTGGTACAGTTATGCTTATTTGAAGGCTTATATGCATATAAACATTTCAGCAAAAACATTAGGTCCTTACCTGGATTGATTACATTGTGAAAAGTAATAAAGATTAATCTCTTTTTGTATTCATCCTCTAGAAATAAAGGCCAGAATTGCACAAGTGGTATTGAATTTAAAATTGAATTTTAAATGCTTACTTACATCTGCCGTAGTGCAATGGTACAGTATTTTTCCTTGAAGTAGTACTTGAAATTGAACTTCTTCCTTTCCACACACACAAAAAAAAAGCTACTGTAAAGTTTCAATGATTTAAACATGAGAAAGAGAAAGCAGTAACAGGGATTACAGCATTTGAATCAGGTATGTTGATTACCTCATTGGAGGGAGTGCAGTCCTTACACTCCATGAATGTTCTCCTTGGCAAAGCCAAAAGCTTTGTCTCAGATCAGGAAACCTGCTTTTCTGTTGTTGCAAGTAACACTGTCCTGCAATCCAGATCATAGTGTTATCTCTGTAAACTGTGTGTTCTTCAGCATGCATGGCGTGCTCTCTTTTCCACAGGCTGTAATACGCCATCCTATCAAAACTGCAGCAGTTTTCTTCAAATCTTTTTCTTTAAATGCTATACAACAGAAATGTCTGTTTGTTGTCTAATAAGAAATTATGATTCCTGTGGGGAAAGAAGCTCAAAGCATTACATTTTACTAAATGGACAAGCATTTGTTACATTTAGGAAGATTGGTCTGGTATTCCATGTCATTACTGCAGAAACACAGTGTATTTAATTTAAACAGGGAATCAGATTTCTTCCTGGGTGGATTTGTGTAGAACCAGTATCTCACTGAAGAGGAATAATATTTTTAAGAATGACTAATGATGTTGAGTACCAAAGATGACATCTTAGAGATGTCTGGAAGTTGTGGGTCATCTGTCATTAGAAAAAAATACCCTACTTCAGGTTTCCAAGGGTCAGAAAGAACAAACATATGTCACTGGGTTTTGGAATAAGTGCTGTTTCAGCTGTGCGTGGATAGTGGCGTGTTCACTTATAAACAAATGCTACACTGTAACCAGTGGAAAAAAAATAACATAATAAATACATACCCTTCAATGGGATTAATTTTGCTTGTCATTTGGTTTTCTGGACACCAAGGTGTCATTGTGTTAGAAATAACGGAAAACCAAAGAGTGTAAGTTTGATAAATGATAGAAGAGAGTAAATATTAACTCTGTTTCAGAGCAAAGGAATTGAGTCGTGAGTGTATTATTGCAGTCTCAGAGCTGCCCACTCTTATGACGTTAATTGCCTTTCAAACTTGTGCTGATCCAGGCTGGACTCTGATAGAATTAAGGTGTTTGAGGCATCACAGAACTGAGCCTTTTCTTACTGAGATTTTGTTAACATTGCAGTATTTGAACAAGTTCTCCAACAAGCCTCTGTTGGAGAACTCTCAGCTTAGCTGTAGGGCACGTGAGACATGTTACCGTGTTATCATGGCAAATTGCACACACATGACTGTGCTCTTTTACCATGGCTGTGTCATTATTTTCATTCCTTTGCCTCAGTAGCGGGATAGAGAATATACACATCCTTTGGATCATTGTCAGGCTTTAAATCACTTGTAACAGCAATGGAGAGTTAATAGTCTGCATCTTCGGAAAGAAGATTTGTATTTTTTGTTACTATTTAGTAACAAATACCTTCCTAATATCCATGTTCAAAGTATAGTCTGATTTTTTCTAAAATGTGTTCAATGTACTTTTCAAAAGCCTGTCGTGCTTTACTTCCTAAATCTAAAGACACTTCTTTTGAACCAGCATTCTAATCTCCTGTTGCCTTGCAGTAGATTTTAGGTTGTAATAAATTTGCTTTGATTGTATAGACAGGTGTTTTGAGTTTGCAGAACAGAAACACTAGTTTTTTTAGCAAATATTTTAAACAAGTAGTGCAAATTGTATCTATCAGAACTAATCCTTGGGAATTGGTGGCTCAGAGGAGTATGAATGTTACATTATCTAAGCAGAACTAATTCAAACATTTGCAGTCATTCTTCAGTTGTTTACCTCCTACTTAATTGTTGTTTTATAGTTAGAAGGTTTTGGTACTGAGCTTCTCTGAGCTCAAGAATTGTTCACGGCTTACTTCAAGGTACTACTGAAAAACCTTATCACACACTCCATGAAAATAGTAGAATTTTTCTGGCCAAATCCTGCAAACCTTACATGCTGTATGCTACTAAAATAATATAATCTTCTTCTGTGATTGAGGTTTGACTTAGGGCAGCTGAAGATAATACCCTTCTGAAATAGGAAATTTACTTATAAAATCTCCAAATAATTTGTTTCAAAGATATTTGTCTTAATGGATTAGATTTACAGTCTCTTGAGGAAGGTGAAGAGTGTAAAGCCATGCATTAGTTTTTCATTTCAGAACCAAATCTAATCTGGCACAGTAATTTTCATTCCCAGTGTTTTTGCAGACACACAGTAGGAGGTTTTGTTTGCTTGGTAGTTTGTTTTAGTGGAGATTTTTAGAAGTAGTTCAGAGACAGTGAAGTATTTGCATATCACAGGCTTAAAATTACTGATTTAAAAGGCTCCACAGGTTAGGCTGTGTTGCACTGTGATGCATCTTTGCTTTGGAATACAGGGGATTAATAAATTCCATGGTAGCTTCAGCTTTTGTTGTTTTTTCAAATATATTTCAGGTGAAATGACTGTAGGGAAAAAAAAAAGTCCTGAAAAATGTGGCACCAACTCAACAAGCCTAACAGTAGAAGGCACTAGCTAATTTAAAAACCTCTAACAGTGTCTATCTTGTGATCATAAGAATGTTGGTTTGTAAAGCTTTGGATGTGTGATGATTTGTGTACCAGTAGAGGAACGAAGTTTCATGGGCTGGTATCCCAAACTGAAAATTAAATAAAATAGCTATGCAAAGTATCATAATATAATGCAAGTTAAAGAATCAGTGAGTTAAAACACAGTTCCAGATATAATAATATAAAAGATGAGTGGAAAGACCGTGACTGAATAATTTTCCAGTGCAGTTGCCCAGCATGCATATATATCAGCTCATTTCTGATGAAGTCCTTTATGTGACATCACCTTAATCCTCCTCAAAGCACATTTCACAGCATTCTTACAATATTTTGTAGGTGACAGAACATATCTGTGTGTTGATGATTGCTGTTCTAACAACTGGATTGAAATACATTTCACATGTGACCTCTCAGTCTGCTTTTAAGCTCAAACCACTGACACCACAAATAGGGCTAAAGTGAATAATTTTTTAGGCTTATTTTTAAACATAATTTTGATGGATTTGGTTGTCTGCTCCTTAACTGCTTTTACTAACTGGTCAGAACGAGTCAATATAAAACAGTATGGCATTTGGATGTTTCTCGGAACATCAAGCATAGGGTAATAGTTTTCTACATGTTGATATAGATTAAAAATCTAAAAATCTCATAGTGCAACTTCAAAACTGACATTTTAACTTTGATGAAACATGACTCAGCGGGGCTGTTTTTCAGTTTGGATTCTAAATATAATATAAAGTCATTGCACAGAAACAGTAGGTAAGTTCTGAATCTCAGGCATCATACTCGCAAGTTATTCTAGAGCCCTGGGAACTGGACTTTTTTCAATTCTTACATAGACCCTTGCTGCCAGTGGCATGGGGTTCTAAGAAGTCAAGAAGTGTTATGAGATTGTCGATGAAGTCGAAAGAGTACATGTTCATTAACTACTTCAAGGTCTAATCTCACGCCTGCAAACAGGCATGTTCAGAGTGAGTGCCCAAATTTGCTTTTTACCTGCATTATTTTATATACTTCTCTATGTCATGATTAGCATACAGACTGCTTTTAAAATCTGGCACATTCATCACCCAGGAATTCTCTGAGGCATAATTCTAGTTTGAAAAAGGGTTTCACATCTCAGCTAAACATTTTCTGAGAAGGAAATATAATTCTGATGATCAGTGCGGTGGTCCAAAATAATTTGTCCTGTCTTTTGAATTAGTATTTGTTGCCACATTGCATGAATATATTTTTATTACCTTATTTTTAAGATTCGTTGCTGGGTAACCTACTGTTTTAGATCCTAGCAAGAAACCAGTCAAATCAAACTATAGAACTGCTACTAATGATCATTCCTTTAGATTACTGATGCCCCTCTGTTTCGTCTCTGCCTGTACTAATGGTCAATTTTCAAGAGATTGTTTTTTAATTAATTCTGCCACATGATGATTAGCGTTGTCAAATATTGAATATCTGCTTTCAAACTGTGAGAAGAACAAAACTTGCAAGTTTTTTGTTATTGCTGCCATAAGACCAGTGAGTTCCTGACTTGATGGTAATTCAGTTCTTTCTGTGGAGACCAAGAGACTGTAAACACTTTCTGCAGGTGCTGCTTAAAATGGGCACATGCATGAAATTTACTCTGTTCTCCAGAGGATTTTTTAATATGTTTTGCTGTTCCTTTAGGTAGAAAGGGAAATTAGGTAGATATCCATTGCAGTTGGCACTCTGCTCTGCAAGCAGAATATGTGTCTGTAGTTAAAAGTTGAGAACGCCTCAGTCCAGTAAATGAGTCTGTGACAAAGACTTTAAAGATTGTTTTTGTTTCCATTAGCTGTTTTTTCCTGCTGTAAATAGACTCATGTTTCATCTACTAGGAAGAATAAAAAGCGGCTTTTAATTTTCTGCATATTATGTTTATAATTCAGTGTTCAACAGAAAGTCATCCCAATTTGGGCACCTAGTTTTCCAATTTCTTCAGCAATAATGAAGTTGCCTGAAGGAACATGGACCTTCTGTTGCTCACAGCAGAGCTCAAGGGTTTTGAGAGCAAAGTGATCATGCCACTGAGGCTTATTTTCTGACCTAAAATTGCCTAGAGCTGTGCATTATGCAACCTCTGCAGATTTCTAGAGGAATTGTTAAATTAATTGGTGGTGTAGCTTGGTCATCTGAGTTTCTGGAGAGAAAGGATTTCATTTTTAAAAACTGCCTTAGATGCTTTAAATTCAGAAAGAAAGTGGCCATGATTAACAACTTTGTTATGAAAGACTAACACTGGTTTAATTAAGCTGCATTTCAGATTCCCAAGGAATAATCTGGCTTTCAGCTTCTCTTTGACCTGAGCGCTTTCCTAACACAAGCTGCCATTTCATACCTGTGCTCAAGAATGAACACTGCTGGGAAAAGCCCCACTTCCCCACTTTCTCTGCACGTCTTTTTTCCTCTGAAACCTTAGCTTGGATGTGCTGATAGTTTTATTTCCAATTAGCCAACTGAAGTAAACAACTGCATGAAAACCACAGAATATTAAGAAAATAAAAAAGTAAGAAAGCTGTACAGCTGCTTTTTTTCTTTTCTTTTTTTTTTTTGGTTTTTTTTTTTGCTTTTTCTAAAAAAAGAGAGAAGCAAGAAGGAATAAAACAATGCCTGTAATAGGAAATTCTATCCTAAGTGTTAGTGAAAAACAATTTCTTCCTCCCTCCAATCACTTTGCAAGAGAGGTTTGGTCCCCATGTCAATGGCAGACATCGTTGGAGAAAGCACAGTCAGCACTTTGGCATAAAACCCCTGAAAGAAACCATTAAGTCACAAACCATGCTGTCCCAAAGACTTGGATGGCTGAGGTCACTGAGGTCATGGGCCTAATAAGGGAATGTTTTAATTGGTTTCTACTGTTTCTCCCCTGACATCCCTCCTCTCCTTCCTCCCTCCCCTGCACCAACCTTCATACCTTTGATCCCTCAACTGCTGTGATTCTGAAATTGTATGGAGAAAACTGCAATTATTCAAATATCACCATTACTGTGACACATTGCAGATAGCGGGAGCACAGGGCCTCCACTACTAAGTAATCCTGTAAATTGCTTAAAATAACAACGAAGAGCACTATACACTTTTCTCCTTCATTGTTAGACTGAAATAAATAGGTCTTTCTTTAACATGCCTAATCCTGCTAAACAGTACAAAATCCTATTACTCAATGAATTATAAATCCTGCTTCAGCACCTCATTTGTCCTGGAGTGTTTCATTGTGAAAACCAGAAATTCAATACCTTATTTTAGTCACACAATCCCTAGCACGACTGATTTTCTCCCTCCCTTCCCCCAGCCTGTCCTCCCATGTTGATTGTGCTCAGTAAGGTTTATGTTACGGCCACTACAAACCCTGGCGAGGCGAGCAGAGACAGCATAAGCCTGTTTAAAAACCAGCCTGCACATTTCTGTACCTGCATTCTCACTGTGCACTTTTGGAAGGTAACGCAAGACAGATTGAAGACCTTGTTAAGGCGATGTTGTGATGAACGTTCCTTCTCCAGGTGCACCTGTAATGGCAGTATATCTTTATTGCTTTCCTCTTACTTGTGTTAGGAAACTTAAGTCTCAAGAAGAGCTCACATTTTTCCCCATGGAACCCTACATTCACTGGATTTCTGGGGCCTTTGAAATGCATCAAATCTGCATAAACTAGATTAAGTTACTTAGGGTCTTGTCTTTGGTAATGTGGGAATACGGGCTGCAGAAACTGCAGCTCCCAAAGGGCAATGCCCCTCCAGTCCCTGCTGTGACCTGTGCATTTGTTACTATTCCTGCAATGAGTGAGGTGGAGCTGTTTCACATCGTGTGCAGATCAGTAGTCAGCGTCAGGCCCGTAAGACCACCATGAGAAGGTTGTTACAGTGCTGAAGGAAAATTGGGGCACAGAGGAGGAGTTTTCTAGCAAATAAAACCTTCATGAAAACCAGCTGAATAAGAGCAGGGTTAAGCTTTACTCGTTTTCTTTGGTTTGCAAACTGACTGTACAGCAGGAAGGGAGAAGGGAATGTGAGAAACAGTATTTCCTTACCTCGTGCTGGAAGGATTTGATACAACTCAGGGCCCAGATCCGTGACACTGTCTCACAACGTTGATTAAATGTGCCTGGACTTGCTGGGTGTGTTGTGGTGAGGGACAGCACCTGCTCCTCCTGGAGGTGTGTTAGCTGGCTGTGCTAGAGTTCCTCTCCAGCTGTAGCTTAGATCCTTGTTACCCTGTCCTGCTTGGGCCTCTGGTTGTAAAAATAAAATCTAAACCTTGGAATTTGAAGGATTGTATTTCAGAATATATGCCATAAATATCTCCTATCTAGTCTGAGATCTGCCGTCTCTCTTGCCATCTTTCCATTTCTAAATACTATTTAAGATGTGGTAAGTATATTTCATTTAACTAGCCTTTTTAGTGGAATTCATTTATGATGCATGATCACATATATGTCATGCTTGTTTCTGTGTTTAATTTTTTTAGGGCTTTATGTGATGAAGAATTCTATTTCTTGTAATGAGTGTATTTTCCCCTACCATGAATACATTTTAAAAATAATCCTTTTGTGTCAGTTCTGTTTTCCTTATGAAACCCAATGCAAGCTGCTTAGAGAAGTCTTTTGGCCAAATTAAATCCAAATGAAGTTTTTTATTAATTAATTTTATTAGTTCTAACATGATAACATCTAGTGCTAACATCTTGACTTATATTTTGAACAGGTTCCTATTTAGAAATATATGTAAATTTTATTTTTAAAAATAATTTCACAGACATGAAACATTTTTCCTTTTTTTGGCTCAGGCTAGCAATATTCATACATGTCTAAAATTACTTTCCACCCAGTGCATCATGTTGCAGACTCTAGAGCTATCCTAAGAATCTTTGAAATTTATGAAGAAATATTTTTGTCTCTAATGATTGGTAGCTTTTATCCGAACTGTGAGATGATGCTTCCAGCAAGTCATCAAACAGAACAATCAGCAAATGTATCATAGTACTTTCAACCTACAGTCTTGACACAAATCTGGGAAGTACAAACATTTAATGAATTCTGAAATAATTCAAAGAAAATTACTGCTTTCCTTTCTCTTCCTAAATGCACACAGTTAAAGATTAAAAAAACAACTGTCAGCAACCAAATGTTCCTGGTGATGTGAAGAAACCAAAAGCCTGGAGCACATAGGGAGGGGAGAGAAGGGTGAGGGTGTGCTCAACCTACATTGTTTCAGAAACAAGAAAAGAAGATGCTACAGCTGTGAGAAATTAACACAAATAAATATTGTGCATGTTGATATTGATCGGAGGGGAAAAAATCCAGACTGAGAAGGCTAAGGTTTTTAAGATTGTAGGGCAATTATTTACAAAAGCCTTAGAAGAAGGGGGGAAAAAAAAAGCCACATCTGCATTCTAAACAATGGAGTAACAAGAGTTATCTCATTCCTGAAAGTAGATTTTTGCATTTAAAGATTGATGTCTTATACATTAATTTGACTCAAGACAGTATTACTGTAGATGAAGTTTTTTGTAAAAAACTCTACAGGCAAAAGTTAAAAAACCTCTGTCTCAAACACTTCGTGATTTGAATTCTCAAATTTTTTCCTGTCCTTTCACTCATGAGTAATTTTACATATGTGAACCAGTCCCCCTGAACTCAGTGAGACTCAGCGTGCATCAGCCTTTGGTGGGTCACAGCACATGAGCAAGGATGTGAAAAGATGGGGGAGAGCAAAAATGCTGAATATGGGAAATCAGTAGGGAATGCTACAAGTAAGCAGGTATAAGCTGTGCAGGGCTGTACCTCCAATTACACACAAAGAAATTTATGTTTTCCTTTTGTCTATCAGAATCTTTGATTACTTCTGACTAATCCTTTCCCATGTGCTCTTTCCTTCTATTTCAGTCCACGTCATGTTCCCACAAGAAGAAAAGTGTCATTTCATGTGATTTTGCTGCAGTGAACCACTGCAAAGCCTTTGTTTTCATAACACATTAAACTATATTCTTTAAATTCTTCATTGATTCTATTAAGCTTTAAAAACAGCCCTTTCCCTCTCCCTCCCCACCTCCACCCACCCACACCAAAAAAAGGAAGAAAAATCCCCCCAGCCCCCCGAGGCAATGGTCTGGAATGATAGACAGGCTCTGCTCAGAAGAGACCTCTGGATCCTAATAGCAGGGTTGCTGCAGGTCAGGACTGAGGCTCATTTACAGAGCCCAGAGGGGCCCAAGACTGTACCGTGGGGCACTGGCACAAAGCTGCGCGGCGGCTCGGGGAGACGAAAAGTGGGGAGCTCATTGCAGGTCAGAAAGGAGGTCTCAGCAGAACCTTTTAGGAGCCCCAGGACTGGAATAGCAAAGGGGGCGTTACAGGTCAGAACTGAGGTGTTTTGGCAGAGCTACACAGGGGCCCAGGACTGCAATAACAGGGGGTGAAGCAGGTCATTGGCATTGGCAGGGATGCGTGGGAGAAAGCTGTGCAGAAGAGCCTGCCTTGCTTTAACTGAAATGCTATTGCTTCTACTCCTTAATGAGTGTTCTCTTCACCCCTAAAACCAGGAAATAATTCCTTCTAAAGCCTGATTCTCTACAGTCTTCAAAAGGCATTTTAGGTATGGGAGAGAAGTGATATCACAAACTACAACAGTGATCACATTTTGTGTTGTTGCGTAATTAGTGATTTAAAAACAAAGCAAAACGGAGTTTTCAAAGGATTTGGGGAGTTCTGGGTTTACCAAACTCCCAGGCTACAGAGACTCCACAAAGTCTGCAGACAGGAGAAGAAGTCGCTGTGTGGATTCCCTTTGGGCTCAGAGAGTTGCTCATAAACAGACTGAGGTCTTGGGTATCAGGCTGTAATCTGCTCGCTCTTACAATAATGGGCTTGCTCTATTTATGAGGTAACCCACGTGTACTTAAATGAGGTCATTGTACTTTCCAGTAATATATGTTATAGAGAGCATGAAGTTTACTTCTCGTAGGTGCATTTTCTGCCAACAATACCAGGACTTTGTGAATAGTTGTTTGAGCTGCTTATCAAAATAAAAGGAGAAATTTGCTTTGGGGGAGAACATAATTAAAAAGAAATGAAGTTAAGAAACATATAACTAGGTCTAGAGCTAGTTAAATCCTTTCCCCCCTTTTTTTCCTTCTTCCTTTTCCCAGCTTCCCCTGAGAAAAACAGTTTGGGAAATACTTGATTTTTCTAGTAAGCTGTCCTAGATTGGATTGACTCGATCTTTGCTCAGTAGCAAACATTAACCACCAGAAACATTTAGTTTCAGGTGAATAATAAGGAATAAAGAGGAAAAAGAACTGCAACTTTACAGTTAGTATAAGTTTACTGAAAACTATGTGTTTTACTACATATTAGGTATTTACTTATCCGTCAAGAGGATAAAGGCATGCTGTTGTATCCTGCCATACTTAAAATACTGAAATCTGTGTTTAATGACCAATAGGCATATTAAATATTTTGTGAGCAATTTGCTATAAAAATAATAGCATAACTATAAAATAGTAACAGCATAATTAGAGCAGTGAGAAGATACATTTGATTATTTCTCTGTTGACATAGGTAGTATAAAATATTCTCTGCCCAGCTATGGGCAAGTCTAAAATGCAGAATTTTATCTCAAGTTATAAAGTTGCTGTCTGTAGCCCAAGGAATAAATTATTTCCCCAAGTTTAAACTAAAAGAAATAGAAGATGCAGAGAAAAGACCCAATTAATCTGATCTTCTGTCATGTTTCAGGGATGTATCTGGGTTTTCATTCCATACATTTTCTTGTTTGCGTTGTGCACAGAGTTGTTTCCCTCCCTTTCTCTCCTACTCACTGTCAGCAACAATAAACCCTTACACTGCAAATGTCAGTGTGTGTATGTAAATGCCTTGCTGGAGAACACAAATACCTCCTGTCCACTGGCTGAAATGCGTTGCTGGACCTTTACACAGGGCCCCCATTTTGTGATTGAGGGCTCCAAGTCCTGTAACAATTCAATATAACAATATATGGGATCCCACCAAATATTTGATTAAGGTGGTAACTGAAGAAATGTGGTAATCTTGTAGTCCTTGACACACTCCAAACAATCCATTCCATGTAGAAATGTGAGGAGCTGTAGGAGGACACTTTTTTAGGCATAGCTAGATGTCAAAAGTAGACTACTTGTTTTAGAAGTACTACCTACCATTGCTGTAGTCTAGTATTGTGGCATATTCTTTGTCATTCATGTTGCTCCTTGCTCATTAAATTGCTTACAGTCCCCTGTAAGCAATGGCTTGAAACATATGATAAATGCTTCAAATTCTTCTTCTGCTTTCCTGCACACTTCAGTGCAAATTCCTTCACCTTCAAGAGGAAAACACCTAAATAACAGCTCTTCTGGCTTTTCATGCCTTGCTATTTCTCTTTACAAAACCAACTCTTTCTTACATCATCTGTTTCTTACCAGGTTGGATGGAACCTCCTCTCTTCACTTATATCCATCCAGGTATGTTTACTTCTCAGAATCCCTCTGGTGACAACTCACAGCAATCAAAATGTCATATCCCTTTTACTGATTACTGGATCTAATCCAAAGAAGCATGAACCCTACAGATTTATCCTGGAGGGAATTTGGTATTTGAGCTGTGTCTTTACATGGGGCTCTTTCTCTTTTGCCCATGCCCAATCCTGTACTCACACTAGGAATGCTTATGCATCACTTGACTGATCTCTCTTAAACAATCATGGCCTAAGACTGCACACAGTAAGTGAGATTGGACCCCAGTTAAACTCTATGGAATCCCTCACAGAGTGCAAGTGTGGGCAAAATGTGGGATTGGAAGTTTCTTGTACATCCCGAAGAGCGAGTGCCTGGGTTGACGTGTAGGGTGGCAAAACCAACCATGTGACAGAAGGAACAGTGAAAATGGAAAGTCGTGGAAAAAGGAGACAGCTCAGCTTTGTTTCACCTGTGTTCAGAAGACCGTAAGAGCGAAAAGAGGGGCAATCAGTGATGGAACCAAATTTTAGCAATACTGAAAGAGGAACATCAGCACAGTTCTAATGTATTTTTGCTGGGATGTGAAATTAAATACAAGAGTTCTGGTTTTTAATATCGCATCACAGCCAGCCTTCACGAACAAAGATTTGGGAAAGGTCTTTACCCTTCGAGCCTGCGCAGTGGATTTTTTAGGTGAGACACAGTGTGCACTGAACTGAGCCCACCCTTTAATCCTAAGTTCATCTGCCGAGCGAGCTCAGATGGTGGCAGCGAGGTCCTCAGGACGTAGGTTTGTTTTGAGTGCCCTTCTCTTAGATGGATGGCCTTACAGGGCTGACAAGCTCCATCTGCTCGGGGGAGTTTCCCTGACCGGGAATCGAACCCGGGCCGCAGTGGTGAGAGTGCTGCATCCTAACCACTAGACCACCAGGGGTCCTCTGGTTTTTTTAGTATATATTGGTCATGAAGGACTGGTTTAAATAAGTTAAATATGCATTTACAGTCACCAGGTTCACTATTAATGCTGTAAAATGCCAGTTCATAAACACAGATGAAACATCAAGCGTCTCTGCTTTTGAACACACTGAATGGTGTACTGGGTTATAGTCATGTTTTCCTTCAATTGTTTGTTTCTGCCATCATAGCACAGTTTGTTGTGCTCACTATTCAGAGGAAAATAGGGCTGAGAAAACTACTCTGTTTCCTTTGTAATTTTTCACCAACATTTTTCACTATAGCTAAAGCAACGGGGTCATCCTTTAATTCCTTGATTGCCTAGAAATACAATTCAGCACAGCTTTAGCACCAAGCAACAATCATTCCATCCATTATTAGCATAACACTCAACTCCATACTTAAATAAATTGCTTTGCTGAGTAACAAAGATGTTATTTGTGTCCTTAAGTGCTTTGCTGAACTACAGACTGTATTCCTGGTCTGTAGGTAGTCCCTGCAGCACAGGTATCAACAGATTTTGCCCATTTTTAGCAGATCTGACAAGAAAGCAGAATGCAAGCATACATATAACAGGAAATAGTACAGAGTGCAGACAACTCATGCGAAATAAAACAAAGATGTGGGTCACAAAAACTGTATGTCACTGTACGGTCAATCATAAACATTCTGTGGTTCTACTGTGAAAAGAAACAAAATACAGACAGTGTTACTACACAGTTGTCAGACTGCTATAGAACCACAGCTACGACAGACTGAGACTTTAAATAAGCAGTAATAAAAATGGAGTAGATATGCAGTACAGTAAGGCCACATGTTGTACATGGCTTTTGAAAAAAGTTATAAAATTTCTTGTAAATATTTTATATACTTTTCAACATTTGATGAGCATCTTTCATAACAGAACTAGTTATACCCATTGGAATTATGCATCTCAGCACAGTATTAACCATCAGAGCTATTCCACACTTAAAATATTCATGTAGAAAAAGAATGTCTAAAAAAATGAGGAAAATCTTTATGAGTGGACGGGATCCTTTAATTTTGTTTAATTACTTATTTATTTTACCTCAGAAGGCTTTAATGCGTAAGAGTAGGGAATTTACAGTTGCAAGGTTTAGGCCTTTATCCATCAAACATCAGTCTAGGTTTGCAAGAAGTGCCATTGAGGGCAATAAAGTTATTCACGTGCATGAAACTGAAAGAGAGCATATCTGGGCCTGAATAAGTGACTCCACAGGATATATTTGTCTCTAGGAACTCTGTGTTTCCCTTTTCTCTTTGTAGGTACGTTTTTACACTATGCAGAAGTTCAGTGAAGCGGTTCAAACACGGGATGGGAAAGAAGAATCTCTGCAGATGTGAATCAAAGCTTAATTGCTACGAAGAGCCTCAGTGCTATATTTCAGTAGCCAGAGCTTGTCATGACTTGCACAGGCCAGTTTCACAGCAAGTTAAATGTCTCTTCTTTCTTTTGTCCAGCAATAGTGTATGTGGCACTGGTCATGCCTTGTGGAAGATAACCACCTGTGCAGGCCACACCAGTGTCGTGCATAATAGTTCAACTCTGACATGTCCATTGCTGGCAAGTTCTGGCAGAAAGGGACTCATGGGCAACCTGAATTAGTAAAACACCTCTGCTACTTCAGCTTTAAGATTTCTTAATGATAAAGTCCTAAGCAGGTTCTTAAAATTGAATTTTTAAAAGTTTGATATACTTTGAAAAATTCTCGTCAGTTTTTCTCTTTGTTGGCATACCAGAAATGACAACTCAAATTAGCCAGTTCTCCTTTTCTTTATTCTCACTGAATTTCCGTTCCTATTCTCAATTATAATGCAGCACAGCCAGCTGTTTTTTTCCACTCTCTTACAGAGGAATGTTTATTTACATTTATTCATGGAATTTAAAAATTGCAACCTAAAGTTTATGGTATAGATGACAACATATGAGACATATGAGACATATGACAACTATGAGAGTATGAAGGCCTACTCAGAATATTAGCAGTCCTTAACATTTGACCTAATGATGCAAAATTGTTGCCCTACATTACTTCTAAGATGCCATATGGAATATTTGACAGTTTTTACTTTAGGAAAGAGAAAATTTCAGCAACTGTACTTCAATTTAATTTGATTGTGCTTTATACTTTCCCCTTTTTCTACTCTTTCCTATGCCAGTCCAAGTATATTGGCTCAAGAGATACTCCAGCATCCACTTCTTTTCCTGGATCATCTCCAATGCCACAGAGATTCTGATTATCATTATGCTCTCAAGTGTACTATTTCTCTTTTTTTCCACACCCTACACAAATGATATATGACTATCCTTTGTAGAATACTTAATTCTGCATCAAATGAGAGCAAGTTTTGACATCTCCTTTGGTTAGGAGCATCTTAAAGTCTAATTTATTCCTTTTGAATTTTCTGTATCGGGTTTGGGTCTGGGAAGAACAACATGTGGACAAGGCTATTCTTGTAATTAATTGTTTGCTTTCTCTGACTGCTCTGAGAATCTGTTCTTTGTCCTGCATATCTGATAATGTCATGACTCTGAGGTTCTTTATAGCTGTAGTAGCTAATGTACCTTAATGCATTTATATTTCAGCGTCCTCAGAGAGGTTCCAAGCTGTGGTCTTATTAACAGAAACCAGAGCAGGGTGTAAGCAGAGTTCCTGATAACCACACATTTGAGACCTCTCATTGTGACTCTTCTCGCTTGCTTTTTCTGTGACCTCTCCTGTTCCCCTAACAGCCCAGCCACAGGCTAATCATCCCTATTACAGTAACAAACATCTTGCATTCTCTAATCTATTGTTTTTAATCTCACAGTTTGTGCTTGTCTAGAATGTCACATTTATAAACAGAGACAGAGTCCAGTGCCTTCTGTTCCCAAAGCACAGGCATCCACCATGAGAGTGACTGAGGAATCCTTTTGGGCTCTAGGAGATTTAGGGTTCATGATTTAAGATAACTGTAACTTCCAGATGTGGGGCACTGGCTTTATGTAGGGAGCAAGGGAGTGTAAAAATGTAGTACACAAACAGCAACATTAGATGAAGTCACTGTTATTTTTGCCCTTTTGAAGTGCTTTGTTTAAAATCAAACAGCAATTAGTCTCAATGTAGTAGAATCACAGCTAACAAAAACTATGACAGAGACTACTGGACACCAGAGGCACCTAGGAAGATTTAGCCCTTCCATCACCATCTCTCATGAGCATGGTTCACACCAACAGGACTGCTGAAGGCCTAACAACATATTGAACAAGTCTATCCAGCTTAGTCACCTGCCAGTGATGTGGATACTTTAGGAAAAATGGGAGAAGAGGGACCCAGGGATACTTCCAGCACCTTCCCAGCACCTACTGCTTAGAGAAGTTCCTCAGATCTCAGATCTTCATTCTGTGGGTGCAGTGAGTCAGATGCATCCAAGCACACATGTTGTGTAGTTAGCCTAGGCATGAGCAATTAAGTCTTTTGAGACCTGGAAGTATCAGGTTTCCTGTATGGGGCTAGTGTTCCTTGGAAAACTTACAAATTAAATACTGCAGGTCTTCTGCTCAGCGTGCCTGGCACGTGCACCAGTATTTCTTTCAAGGAGTCTGATACAGACAACAAACAAGAGAAACAGAAAAAGGCAACAGAAGATACCTCTGCTTGAGGAAAGAACAAAAGTAATAACAAACAGCCGTGTTCACTCCTGTCAAAGCAGGGCTATCAAAAATTCACTGTTATCAAAATGATTCTTGGTACTGTAGGCAGCTGTTCAGACTACAGATGTCACTTTTGATACCTGGTCATCAACCATTATCAGAGGGTACTATAAACTTGGGTTGTCTTCAGCTTTGGTAATGTGTGCATTTGATCTCTTTGACCACCTTCAGCACAGTTTAACCCAAAGCAAGAAGATCTGATATTTACCAATAATTTGCAGAATCATCCATGCTCGCTAAAAAGACCTCATTTCTGGCATCTTCCACTTTAAGCAGATGAGAAGGACAGCAAGAAAGGGAATTTCACAGAACTAATTAATTAGAAATGTCAAAATTAAAGCTAGTGGGCTATAGAAGGTGGTTGGGAGAAAAAGTAAGATGATGAATAAGAGCAGCATGCAGGGCAGGAGAAAGTGAACAGATGGAGGGATGAAAGAGAAGAGAGGTTTAAGCAAGTGAACTTTTGTCAGCAAAAGCAGAGAATATAAAACTAAAAAATATCACAGGATCATCAGAATGGCAGCTGGATGTCCTTATCACTTATACTGTAACAGCTTTTAAAAGGATGGAAAAATCCTAACTGAATAACCATTCCTTTTTTTTTTTAATAAAGCATCTGACTTTCACATTCAGAGGTTTCATTATAACCTCTGGCAACTAAGTGCTAATGGGTTCAGTTTTCATGTCTGCACTTCAGAGTGAAGAAAAAGGTCAGCAATGGGTTGCATTTTTCCTCTTCTCGTTTAAAAGAAGCGATATTTTGACTTGTAAGGAGCCAAGTGCAGTTCACGTGCTTAGTTTCCTCTGTGCTGCACATAAAAACAGGAAAAGCGGGTCCTTTGGCCGCGCTGCTTTTTATTGTTGGTTGTTTGACATGTTTTTCTATTACAATTCACAGCAGGGAGCGTTTATCTCCGTTATGAAAACCAGTTGGCCCATTGTTAGGAAAGAAAGCTGCACTTCCCCAATAGGAAGTCAAGTGTCTCTACAGTGTCATGGAAAGGCGTTCTGCCGCTGAAGTCAACATGTGTCGGCGCTGGGAGACTCTGTGCGTGCAGCACAAGCGCTCCTGGCCCTGATTAGCACGAGGGAGTTTCCCCTCGCACACATCGGGACGCGACATCGCGCACAGAGAGAAACAGCAACTCCAGCAGTAGCCCCTCTTCCTGCCCACTGGGGATGGGGGGGGAGGTTTTGGTAACAGGGCCTTTGTGCAACATTAGCTACAGAAGCTGTGGGATTTCTTTCTTTCTTTTCCTGAAGTTGGTTATTTTGAAGGAGATGCTCAGCCACTCTCCGAGAAATGTCAGCTCTATTCACTTAAAAAATGCAAATATTGCATCTTCAGTTCTTTTCGACTTCCTCTTTCTTTCCAAAACAGTAAGAAAGGATTGTTTTATTCATATTCTTTCCCTTTTACAGTCCTAACATTAAAAGCTCACTTCACCATTTTTTTCCCCAAACACAAGTTCCTTAAACATTTGTGTCTGATGGTGCCCAGTTATTCATGTGGGTGTTTCTTAGAATTTATCTTCCTGTTCAGCAAACATGGTCAATATGGTGTCTAGCTCAAAGGTATGTGTTCATACAAAATTAAGCCATGGGCCAATTTTCTTCTACAAGTCAGTCTTCTGGCCAGTGCTTGGGTGACACTGCATCTTTGAGAAGACCCATTAGTTTCCTTCACTCCGGGTCGAGTAAATGTGACTTCATCTGTCTAGACCAAATAATAAAATGTCTTAAATATCACCCAAATCATTCATAAAGGATAGAAAGCTCAGTCTCTGCAATATTTCAAAATGAGCTTCAGTCAGGATTCAGTATCTACTCTCTTCAGCAACATTCTGATCTGAAGTCAGATTTTGCATAATTTTATTGTCAAAATCTGAATGAAGAACATAAAAAGTCAGATATTCATCTTGATTTATATTGTGTGACTTGGTCATATATCCGGTAGTGTTTAAAATACATAATTTAATTACTCTACTTTCTTTTAAGTAATTATACACAGAGCATGGAATTGTTATAGTTTGTTAATTTATTGGGCTAATCAAATTATTGTGTAATCCTGTATTTATTATTATTAATATTTCCCTTGGATGACTATTTGTTTTTATACATGGCTTACAAGCTAATAACAGTTTTAAGACTAGAAAGTAAAACAAAGATAAAATATAACTGAATTCTCACCTTTTAAACTGCTAGTCCAATGCTTCATTTGTGCACTTGCCTATTGGGCTCAGTTTGACCTTTATAAAGTATATAAAACTGGAAGACCAGACTAGAGTTCATATTCGAACATCTGCCTTGTGGGATGTAGTTTTTTTAATGAGTTCTGATTTTAACTGGCTCTTCAATGAATATGAAGCAATTGTTTAAGTACAAGTTTTAGGGCAAAGGCTGTCAATTGCCTTTGACATTTGCATTGTTCCCTGTTGCTTTTGTTCTTTTATAAATCCATAAAAAATTCAGCATACTAGATTGCATCTGTGGGAAGAATATTTATACCAAGATCATACGAAGATAAAAATCTCATTGAATATAGCTCTTCAGTTCTGGCTGAAGCAAAACAGCAGTACTAGAAAAATAATTGGTTCCAATGAAAAAATGCAAAGCAAACAAATTCCAAGTAGTGGGGTACTTTTTAGTTTGTTTCCCTAAGATTTAAAAATTCCATAGCAAAGAATATAAACTTCCTCATCAAGCTGTATTAAAAGTCCAAAGTATTTCAGACTTCAACTCTTCTGTGTTCTAGTTAGTTTTAATTTGATTATGCAGGACTTTGTCCATGGGTAAATTATCTAATAGTATTAAAAACTACAGATATCCAGCATTTCAAATATCCACTCACATACACTTCATTGTACAAAAACAACAAAAAACTTGTTAACTTTTGCTACTGTGTACAGTATGTATTTTTTTAATTTTATGCCCTGTTCATTGTGCCATTTCTGCACAATTTCTTGCTTATAAAACTTGCCTTGAGATAGAAGTGACAAATTTTTGGGACTGAAATACTTCTACTGATAACTCTCTTAATTTAAACAGAATAGAAAAGGATCTAGAAAATCTTCGGACTATTTAGAGAGTGAAGGCATATTTGGGGAGAGCATTGATACAAATCATATTGTAAGTCTCAAGTGTTAAGATTTAACTTTGTTGATCAAGAGTTATAATCAATACAAGGGTTCAGTGCTTTCCAGGAGAAGAAATTCATTCCGTGGCAATGGGTAAATTCCAAAAACATTTTGAAGGGGAGATCAAAGTGATTTTACTGCCTTGCTAGGTTTGCATCCATTAGCAGAGCTTACTTCTAAAGAGCAAATGCTTTCCTTTGAAATGCAGTAGGCTGCCTCAGGTATAAGATGTCTCCAAAACTGTTCCCCATAGAGAAATACCAAAAATATAATTCTTTAACTCTCATTTCAAGTGGTATTAGTTTGTATACTAACTCATATCATCCAAAATGTATTTTGGGAAGAAAGTATAAATATTTCCAGCAAAACTACTTAATTTGTTTGCTTACTATCTGCTACCTCCTTCCAAGACTGCTTTTTTCCTTGACATGAAAAAAATGAACGAAACATCAATCAGACATCAGTATATTCTTCCTTCTTAGAACTATCTCTTGAAAGGAGCTAAAAATTCTACTGGTGTCTACATTAAAATTCTCATGGACTTCAGCAGATGAGTAGTTCATACAGGATTGAAAATGAAATGAAAAGAAATACAGGATAATACTGAAAAGTCATTACACATATTTCACTAAACTTGGAAAATAAAGAGGATTCCCTTGAAGACAAAAATTAATACAGAATATTGGTGTCATTGTGAGGGACAACTGGGTGAAATTTCACAAACACAAATACTTATAGCTGTTTCTGCCTCTAGAATAATTTAAACAATCTTTTCATTCTGAAAATAAGTAAAAAAAATGTGTTATTTCCCATGTAACAAAAGTCAGTTATAACAGGCTAACTGTATGTTCCTTTAACAGATCAACAAAGTTGATCTTAACTTCAGTTTGTGTAATTTTTCACCTACACACATTTTCACTGCTGGTTTTGCATGCTTTGTTAACTGTGCATTAAAATGGACTGTCATAAAAAACTCCTTAACAAAAAATCCAGTAAAGCTTCTCACAAGTAAATCTAATCCCTCTCATATTTGCCTAATTTGGTTACATCTTCATTGTTACTATTGTTATTTTTTTGTAATGCAATAGCATCTATAGATCTCATGCAAGATCAGGGGCTCGCTGTGCTAGACACTGTGTAAATAGAAAGTGAGAGACAGTCCCTATCCCTAAAGCACTCCTAGTCTAAATAGACCCAGTAGGAAAGGAAGCAGAGCTCGGAGCACTGAAGTGATTTCACCTGAGGTCATACAACAGTTCATTAGTAGGTTTTGGGAAAGAAGCTAGTCTTTCTGCTGCCCTTCCAAAATCTCTTACATACACTTGTCATCTGGTGATTGAAATTTTCTTAAACATTTACAGCTGTAGTGTTGTCCTTACTTGTATTTCTGTGTAGTGTGCTGGTGATTTGCTTGCCATGAAGCTGATCTCAGCTCATTCATGTGATATTGGAATACAGTTTGCCAGCCTGATGGACCTCTGGGATTATTATTACCTAACTGGAGATTCTGTACCAAAGATTTTCAAAATTTGAGCAACCTGACCTAACTCTGACATGAGGCCTGTACTAACAAGGGATTGAACTGTACTTTCAACCTGGATGAGTGTGCGATTCTGTTTTTAGTGGTGACTAAGTCACTTCATTCTCACACATTTTTTATAGCTCTGGCAGAACATCATCTAATTCTGAGAGAGTTTGATGTTACCCATTCTGTCAACCCAGCATCTACGAGCAATTTAACCCATGTTTTTACTTTGCCCCTTTAGTCTGTAAATGCCTGAGAGAGAGCTGCAAACTCGAAGAAAGGCCCCCAGTTTCCCTAGCTGGGTAGATCCCTACCTTTTTCTCTTTGGCAATTCAGGGAAAGCACTGATGCTGCTCACATTTCTGAGTTCTTGTAGCTCACCAGCATTCCTCACCTTGTCTTCAGGGGCATGGGCAATGTTAGCAGATTTATAAGCCCTCACAGAAGGAGAAGGGAGTGCTGCCTACCCATTGCAATCCTCCCCATTCACTCACTTACGAGATGTTGTTGACGTGGCAGCTTCCCATGTAAACAGGAACTTTTCTGAAGAAAAAGACCATTTTCTTTAGGAACACTTGTGTCACTGCTATGCATTCTGTTCTTTTTTTTCCCCCTCTCTCTCATTCTTTATTATCAAGGAAGTTTGCATGTAAAGAAGACCCTTTTATCTAGTGAGTTCATCTCACTCTGAAGCCCTTAACTCTGTCTGCAGTAGCCATTTGTGAAGGCTCACACAGAGGGTTATGGCTTCAGGTGAGCAACAAGCAGTGGGAGCAGATGGAATCCTGGGGAAACAAAGATACTATTCTCATGCAAATCCATCTGCAAAAAGAATGCAAAGAAAATACATTCAGTGCAGACACTCTTTTAGTGAAACCTTATGATCATGAAGTCAAAGGCACAAAAGTCAGAAGTTTCAGCAGTAGGATTCCACAGCAGCTCTAAACTTGGCTGTCTTGTTGCATTTTTCTTGAAACTTTTAGAAGTTTCAAGTCTCTGTCTCCCATCCATATTTGCTCCTGTGGATCTGACCCTTAATGTCTGACAAAGTTTCTGTTCTAAATTTCTGACACAAAACCATCACTGTTAGGCACCATGGCTTAACTTCGCAAACAAGCACAAGCATGTAATAAAACCCCCTAAAGTTAAGTTTCTCTGTGAATGCTGATTTGAGCTTTCTGACTCTTCCAGGTCTAAATACTATCTGCAGTTATGTTGCACGAACAGAAAGCTTTTGTACTAAGTTTCTTCTGCATTGCTTTTGGTTTTTTATGTAGTGGGACATTATGTCATCTGTTCATTGCAACTTCTTCTGCATTTAGTTTGCAATCAGCTTCTTGAACAACAGTGAGGCCTTTGAGGAAGGGGAAACCTAAAGGAGTCAAGATCGCTGGGAAAGTTGCACAGACCTATATTTAAAGGGCTAACTGAACTGTCAGTTTGGTACAAAGTTTACTCTTACATTTAATTTGTCATGCGCACTTTCAATCTTCATTGATCTGACACTGCAATGTACTATCATGTGTGAGGAAAGGCACACCTTTCATTGTTTCAGTTGTTCCTTCAGAGTAAAATAGAAGTTGGTCTGTACCTGAATTGTGTGGATGGTCCATCTTCAAGTCTCCCACCTTTGTTAGCTCAACCCAAGCAGTTAACTTCTCCATCACCTTTCTTCATCTGGTTTGGGATTATTTTAATGTTTGTTCAGTGACCCAGATTTTAAATGAATACAAAACCTGAAGTTTTCCTACTGCAATGCTATTTACTGCACTGTATTTTCTATACATAAAAAACAAACGAAAACAACAACAACAACAAACCATAAAAATTGTAGTCACCTGAACTTTATTGCAAAAAGCAAGCTAAATCAGGTAAAGGAGACTGTTAATACATTGTAACATGTGAACTTTCTCCATTCTCAGTTGAATATATCACAGTAGATAATATCTCAATATATTTTCACTCATTTTGAAGTCTCAAGCAATCCTAATAGTATGTGTATGCATAGAGGCTTAAACTGAGTTTGTGAAGGTACCTAACATACAGTATTCCCTGATCTTTCTTAATTGATGCTACTACCCTACTATTATTTTTTTTTATCAATCATTTTTATTTCAGAAATGTGTTTGCTCTTGTTCATTAAACAGAAAAACTGCTTCATACTAATGACACAGTGACATCCTATCCTTCATTTAAGACTTTAAAGTCATTATGTGTGCTAACACCAAAGGAGATGCAGACACACACTATATAACAAACTTTGCTAAAAGCTATTTTCTATCCCATTCCACAGCTTCTGCCCCTGGATTTTCTGCAAATATTTTTTGCATCTTCCCCATTTCTGTTTCCTCATCCCAGTCTATCTTCTCTACCTCAAACTTGGTCTAGTTTGTCAGATGGCTCTAGCCCCTCCTTCCTGACTCTACATCTTGCTCTTTATGCCTCCACAGATTTCTGACATAGACACGTTCCCACTCTGTATTACCTAGAGGCATAAAAATAACAAAACAAATGAACAAATCAAATCCCCAAACATCTTTTGGGGGATGTGTGCAGGAAATAGATAGGCTTCATAAAGCCCAAATCAGAAGTGGATAAGCATTTGTTGCTGAGTACATCATAGTCTTTTCTCTTTCCTGGCTCACCAAGATCCATTGCAATGGAAAACAGAAAACTTTATGTAGAGATCTGTCTCTAAATTGGGCAAGTGTGATTGATGGTGCTCCTGATTCTTTTTTTTGAACAACACCTGAGATGACCCTACGAGTGCTGTGTTTAGAGGTGACACATGAACTACAAGAAAATAGTGTTAAATCTCAAAAGAACAAAAATATGTCCCCTCCCCCCCAAAAAAAATTGTAAAATTGACACAAGCCTAAGGAGTTGTTGCTTGCTGCTGATGTGTCAATGAGAGGAAGAAAAAATATTTCCATCTTCTGGGTAACATGCTAATGCTGTGAGGGGAAGAAGTATTTGGGCACATCTAAAAGATTCATTGGGATTAGTAAATTGCTGGTGTAAATTCCTAGACTTGAATCTATGCCCACAGACCATGAATTTCTCTGTGCTGTTCCCCTGGCACCCATTATCTGAAACATCCCTTCGCCACTGGGCAGCTACTAAGCTTCTGCAGCACTGACACCTTTGAAGGGAGATGAGCATCCAGATGTGTGGGATTTCAGCAAAGGAGAGATGAGGGAACAAGCTTTGGCAACTAGCATTTGGAGGAGGTCAAGGCCCTCCAGTGTGAGCAGGATAGGGAGCAGGGGCTGCAGAGGTGTGGTGAGGAGCCTTCTCTCACGGGAGCTTGGATCTGGCCAAGCGGAACAAAGTGCTGTGAGTGAGGTGTGAGGTTTGCTGAGGAGGTGTCTGCAGGCAGGCTGAGCTTGTGGGAAAACTAAGTGTGAGCTGGTAGTGATTCAAGCTCACCCGACCATAGGTGTTTTGATGGAGATTTAGGGAAGGAAGAGGAGTGGGGAAACAGCTTTTCGTGAAGACGCACAGGCTCCCCCCCTGTGCACTGCCTAGGAAAACTGTTGATATTGTGCCTATGATTTGGGGGCTGTTTGGAACCTTCCCGAGGGAAAATTATTGACATTAAAGGGACTTTTTTGTGAGTATAAATGGTGGTGCAGAACAGGGCTCTTACTCAGCTACCCAGGAGGCTTCCACGGTGGGTGGTAAGGCATTGGGAGTCGCCAGATGGCTGCCGAGCTTGTGATTAAGGTGTTGGGACAGCGAAGGAGTTTGTTCGAAAATATATCATGGACCACACATCATTCTGAATACAGCATTAATCTTCTGGTTTGTGAGGAGCCAGATTTATTAACAATTTGCATACTTGAAGCTTTGTGTGCTGGGCAACACATCTCGCTCTCATTACTGTTAATTGCAATAGGAAATATGCAACATAACCCTCCATCTACTGCCTAGGCAATTTGCCTCTAACATTGTAAGTTTTTAGAAAACAAAATTAAATCATATATGCAATAAGAGAAAATGCTTACATCTTGATTTTATTTCACCTTAAAACCTCAGTGTTTTAAAAAATGTTAAACTGCTTCGTATTAATTAAATCAAGCTGGCTAAATTTGCCTTTTAGATATCTGAAATGGAACTCTGTTTTATAGCTTGAAATATTGTTTTTTAGGAAGATAAAGTTTTGAGAACCTTTGACTGATCTGTAGTAAAATATTTTACAGAAATTTCATTTGCCTGAGCAAATATTTTTAGAACATTAACAGAAATGTATGGCATAAATTTCAAAGCCTATCGTATAATTTCATGTACAAATATTTATATACATGGTCCCAGGGAAGTTAAAAATGTAATGTTTTTATAGAAAATATACAATACAGCATATACTCTCTATACAGTATATTATCTAAAATGGGAGAGAAGTTTCTTTCAGTATCTCCAAGCGAATAGCTTCCATTTAAAATGCAGCTGATAAATGTCAGCAAACAGAAATTTTATTTTGTAGTACTGATAAACAAAGAAATCCAAATATAGTACTAAGAAGATGCTTTTGGTGGATGTTGGAAGTCACACAACAGTGACTTCAGCTGTAGGAACTCTCGTAGTCCTTAGCCTCTAAATCTTCTGTCCACACACAAAATGCATTCAAACCTATGTTTTTCACAGTGAACAGTCATGGGCTGCTATTTACAGGAGAGGTTTGCAATGCTGGTTAAACCCAGCTCAGAGTGCTTGATTCAAGCCCTCGCCCTTCTCCTGCTGATGTTGTTAAAACCTAAACCTGACTTAAAGTTCCTCTGACCCTCAACTGGAAACTTGCCAGCAGCCCTGAGTTCAGCATAAAATGAATTCTACCTTGCATATAATGTAAGTAATACTTAGATAAGCGAGCTCACAGACAGCCAATTCAAGTACTCTCGTTCTGAAATCAGTGCAGGCTGTTTTCACTGCTAATTTGCCCTTCTTCCCTGCCAGATGCAGTTACAAGACAACACTTAGTTCTCAAACCTGCCAAGCTTTGCCTGTTTCTTCACAAGCTGTCAAATGCCTGTTGTAGCACGCAGAGTCACCAAGTTGAAGTCGTAAGTCAGTCTGAGGCTGAGCCAACATAACAGCTCACTGCTACTGACAGAGGCAGGTCCTGCTCCAGCTGCACACTCCTTTCCTCCCTCCTCTGCAGATCATTGTGTGATATAGTTCTGAGCCAATTCAGAGAGCTGCATCAGTCTCACTTCAGTACCCAGTAAAATCATGGAAAAGATTATTCCAGGACGTATCGAAAAACACCTGGAGGGCAGTGCAGTTATTGGTCAGAGCCAGCATGGCTTCATGAGGGGAAAGGCCTGCTTATCAAACCTGATTTCCTTCTGTGACAGGCTAACCCACCTTGCTGATCCAGGAAAGCCCGTAGATGCAATCTCCTTGGGTGCCAGCAATGATTTTGATACTGTTTCTCCCGGATCCTTCTAGACAGAACATCCAGCCCACAACTCAATGACCGTGTTACGCAGTGGGTGAGCCACTGGCTCAGGGGTCGGGCACAAAGCGTTATAGTGAATGGGGTGACATCTGACTGGTGAGCTCTCATTAGTGGGCTTCCACAGGGCTCCATCCTCAGCCCAGTTCTCTTCAACATCTTCATAAGTGACTTGGATGTGGGACTTGAAGTAATACTAAGTTTGCAAATGACACTAAGTTGTGAGGAGCTGTTGACTGCCTTGAGGGCAGAGGGGCTCTGCAGAGAGACCTCAACAAATCAGAGGGCTGGGCAATCACCAACCATATGAAGTTCAACAAGGGCAAGTGCCAGACTCTGCAGCTGGCATGGGGCAACCCCGGATGTACGGACAGACTGGGGAATGAGATGCTGGAAAGATGCCAGAGAAAGGGACCTGGGGGTCCTGGTTGAAGGCAAGTTGAGTATGAATCAGCAGTGCCCTGGCAGCCAGGGGGGCCAACCATGTCCTGGGGGGCATCAGGCACAGCATCGCCGGCTGGTCAAAGGGGGTGATTGTCCCACTCTACTCTGCACTGGCGCAACCTCACCTTGAGTTCTGTGGGAAGTTTTGGGCAGAACAATATAAAAAAGACATTAAGCCATTAGAGATTGTCCACAGGAGAGACACAAGGATGGTAAAGGATCTAGAGGGGAAGCCATATGAAGAGCAGATGAGATCACTTGGTTTTTTCAGCCTGGAGAAGAGAAGACTGAGGTCAGACCTCACAACTGTCCGCAGCTTCCTCACAAAGGGCAGTGCAAGGGCAGGCACTGATCTTTTCATTCTCTTTACCAGTGACCGGACCCAAGGGAATGGTATGAGGCTGAGTCAGGGGAGGTTAGATGGTGAGATATCAGGAAAAGGTTTTCCACCCAGAAAGTGGTCAGGCACTGGAACAGGCTCGCCGGGGAAGTGGTCACAGCATTGACAGAGCTCAAGAAGCTTTTGAACAATGCTTTCAGGCACATGGTGTCATCCTTAGGGTGCCCTGTGCAGGCCACGGAGTTGGACTTCATGATGCTGATGGGTCTCTTCCAACTCAGCATATTCAATGACTCTATGATTCTAAGAGCAGTCTGACAAAACCTGTGAACTGTTTCTGCCAAGTCAGTGCAGTGAACTGGCTTAATCAGCCTGGGGATGAGAGAGGTAGCTGCCTTTCTCAAAGGTGAAAAAAAATGCTGGTAGTTCTAACATAATTCTGGTACATAACTAGTCAGTGACTGAGAACGGGCAGGACCATGGATACAGACAAACGGTGAGAATAAAGTGTTGACAAAGCCAAGCATAAAAATTTGCCGTCCTTCTGTCTTACAACCCAATTAGGTCATTTAGTGTGTCACTGAGCAAGCAAGGTCTGGCCACTCCCTAAGGGAGGGGGAGCTGGGATCCACAGGTGACTCCAGCACAAGCAGTGCTCTCGCTAACAGGGTGTAGACCCCCAGGGTCCAAACAGTAGGTAGATGTGTGGACTAATGATGGGTCCATTGACAGCCATAAGCAAGGAAAGAGACAGATCCAGGACCCAAAAGAAACAGGGTCACCTATATTGCTCTAGCAGAGTATGGGCTGAAACAGGCTCCAGAGCCCATGAGTAGGGGTAAAGGGAGGCCCAGGGGAGGCTGATCAGGGCCACTAAGGCCTATTAGTGGCCTCAAAGCCCTGAAACAGTGATGGCTTTCATACAGTGGTGCAGAGCGGAGGGCTGGTCAATCATTTAGTTGGGTTTTGCTGTGTGCTGGCACTCTCTTTATTTAATTACCCAGTCTTGATATGTACATTTGCACGCTAAAACTTCATCACAAAACGGGTAACATGTCCTTGCAACTTGAACCAGGCTACATCTGAGCTACTACAAACCACCTCTTTCTGTTCCCCACCATCTGCTGCTGTCGCCTGCTCTGTGATGGTGGTTTGCTCAGGGTAGTCACCCAATGGAAGATGCTTCATTTTCCTCCCCTTTAGGGTTGTTCTTCTGACAAACTGCTGGCCTAACCTAAGTCAGTGTGCAGCTGTGAGGTCTTGGATGTGAGCAGGCAGTGAGATCTGCTGATGACACAAGGAGTAAGGCTGCTTCCTCTCAGGAGGTGTGGTCAAAGCTTGGCCTCAGCTGATTGTGCAGCAGCCACCTGAATTTTGGCTTGTGTTTTTAATATCCATTAAAAACCTGTTCAGAGGTCCCTTGAAGTTGCAAAAGAAATGCTACTTAAACATATTGTGTGACATTCAATGGCCTTTGGGCATGATCCTGTGTTATTTGCCAAGCAGCAATATGATTCCTTTTTGCAAATTGGTTCCTACTGTGTGACCAGGTCAAATACTGTCATCCATTGGGGTGAGAGCCTTGGAGTTTCAATTCTGATGCTGATATTTCTTTAACCTTGGTGTGTGTTATTGATCATAGTCTAACCAACTGTTGGAATTTTATACAGGAATTACTGTAAATGTAAAAGCAAAGTTAGTGCTCTTGCTAGGAATTTTAAAGCAGTGGAAGGAGATGGCCAAGGACTGTCCAGGAGAAACATCTCTGGTACTCCGTAGATACCAGATATTCATATTCACATGAAATCTACAGTGTTGGAGAGGGGAGAATCTATTTCTTATTTTTTACAGGACTGTTCAAGGGTAACACCAGGTTATTCCTATTTATTTCAAGATTTCAGATTGTGATTACTGTTGAGTTTCTTTTAAATCACAACTGAACAGAGTAATCTGAATACACCTCTTACTAATGAGTTCAGGACTGTGACGTTGGGCAAAAGAAATAACCCTAAACACTTTGAGGACCATTAACTTTAATGTTTGCCTGATGATGGAAGAATAGTCCAGGCCAGTTGTCTGGGCTTTACAGTGTGGGTTTTTTTAGCAGCGTGATGAGTTTCATTTGGAAACATTAAAAGGTTAAAAATTAAAAAGTGCTCTTACAATGCACATTTAATTCTTGTATGGAAAACATCTCACTTCATATTCCATCACAGATTTTCAATGGTAAGTGTCATGGGACACAACATGGCCTGCATTAAATGAGTAGTTGCTGATTTTTTTTAATGTATTTATGCTTGTTACATAGTCTGTCAGAGGAGTTGCTGCCTTGTTTATTTTTGTCCCATGTAAGATATAGGTTTTGCTTCATAAATCCAGGATTATCCAAAATGATGTTCATGATGCAGTCTGACTTTGCTCTTAAAGTCAAATATCTACACCTTTTTACAATCGTGTAATTTTTCTCCAATACTCTGTAGAAACTTGACTTCTCACAGAGAATATCTGACTTTCCTGTCCCTCATTTAAAAATCCCACATCTGAACATACACTTCTTTGAAAGGGTTTAATTTCACCTCTGCTAATATTATATGACTCTGTTAGTTATTAATACAGTCAACTCATAAACACAGTTTTGGGGTACTGGCCTTGGAAGAACTTTCCAGGAGACCAATATATCAAATCAATTCTGAAGTCCCTTGACCTCAGGATAGAATTACAGGTTTATAATTTACTCAACACTTACATGACCCAGAGAACAAAGGATTGCCAAAGCCAGTCAAAACTAAATTACTCTTGACCTTAATTAGTCATTTTCATGCTATTAAAACTATAGCTAGATCACTCTTGAGATTTTTTCGAGTTATAAATCAGGTTTGTATTTTTCCGTATTTTTACTCACAATATTTGACTGTTGTTTGAATAAAGATAAACATTTTTCCATTTTTTTTTTCCACAAAAATAAAAATATGTTTCTGGTGGTATTCAATTTTTTGTTTGACTCAAAAAGAAATGTTTCTCTCCTGCAAAGGATTAGGACTATGAAGCTCCTAGAAAAGAAGGTATCCTTCTGTAATTTAATATGATGATGGATCCACACTGTGAGAGGCTTAGGTTCAATTCTTTCTGCAGTTTCACAAGATCCAAGTATGTTGTTCCCCAGAACCATGCAGCATCACCAGATCACCGAAGTCTCATTCGCGCTTTTCCACTCTGAAAAGATACCCTCAAAGAGACAGGGACTTGAACAGTTTATTTCCATCGGCCAGTGAATGCCTGAACCACAAGGCTGGAGAGTTGCTTACATTCTTTGGCTTGGTGAATATTTATTTATTCCATGCGAAGTGTGGCAAGCCAGGCTGAGAGGAGAATGGTGGAGCTTCAGGTGCCAAGGCTCTCTTCCCTATAAGAGGAGGGAAGAGAAAAAGGAAGGTGGTAGAAATAAGAGATCTAAAGAGGGACATTAAACAAATCCTATATGGATGGGTATTTCACATGCTGGTTTGTTAGATAAAAATCATCTTTCACGGTTCGATGAATATTTTACCCGCTGTTTTTCGGTTCCTGACATTCTGAATTTGCAACTGTGTGCTCACCCATGTTATTTTAAAAAACCTATGATGCATGGAAAATATGTAATTCAGTTCTAATAAATGTCCTGAGCAGAATATTGCTCATTTAGAGCAAGAATGCATAAGAGCTGTATGTAGCATAGCCACAACTTACTGTACAAATATGTATGGCTCTTGCTTTCGAAGAGCTGTTTTCTTATTTTCTTTTTTCTTTGAGAATACTAAAAACTATTTCTTTGTTCTGTCCTTCGCGCTCTGCATAGTCTGGACCAGTGAGGAATCCTGAGGTGGGTGTGGTGTTGAGGTGGACAAGGCCAGTTTTGGTAGCCAGGAGTGCAGTGGACTATGTGGTGCTGTGGATGAAAGGGAACATTTCCCTGATGTTCTGGGGCCATGGCCATACTCTCTGTTTGTAGTAGAGAATGAGCTGCTTTTAAGACTTTGTACTTGAAACTGTTCATCTCTTTGACCAAAAAGTGCCACATAAAAAAAAAAAAAGCAACCGAGAAGTGAAAAAACCACCCTGGTATTTATGAACTATTTGCCTGGATAGAAGAAAGATATTTTGCTTCAGATAAGTGATAGTATCAGGTTAAGTTGATTATTACTTGTGACACTATATAATTCAGGGAAATTATCAGCTGTCACTCAGACTCAACTGGTTTACCAGTTCACCAGACACATGTGATTATTCTCCAGAGAACACATTTAAAAACGGGTTTTGGTTTTGTTTTCCCTGTACATGACATGAGGCTTGAAAATTTGAGAGAGATTGAAGTGATGATAATACAAACTTTAAGATTGGGAGAAGAGCTTAAAACTTGAGATTATGAGACTTCGTAGTTGAGCAGACTGGTAATAGAAGAGATTAATTATTGTTTTGTTAAACGCAAAGTAAATTGTCTTCAAAAATGTTCCTGTCTGATTCCTGGTTTGTCAGCCTCTGCTTCATGTCATGTGAAGTTAAGTGTCTTTGATTCATGGAGTGTTGTGTAAACGGCTGTTGATTTCTATCTGTTCTGGTTTACACTTCTGCCCTGAGGTTTGCTTTGAGTTTCAGGTTTGGGCAAACTGAAATTGTCAAAGAAAATTCACTTTAAATTGCAGTGTTTCAAGTGGTTTTGTTTCGAATCTATGCCAAACCTGAGATTTTGCATAATTTCTTTTTGCATAATTTCCAAGCAAAAAGATAAATTGTGTCAAGCTCCTTTGGAATGAAGCTGAAGTTTATAGGTTTGTGAATTTTTAGGAAATGGAGGATAGGAGAATACTTGGAAACTTCTGTGTAACAGAATTATATTGGAAGAGAAGCAGCATGTTCTTATTTCAGCTCCAAGTTGACAGATGATCATGACCTATTTCACTTTTTTGAGTACTGAAATTTTGGGCTTGAATACATGAATATTTGAGCTGCTGCCTCATCTCTGCAGTAAGTTTCTTCAGATCAAGAATAAAGCCAGTTGCTCAAGAAGAAAATAAAGCTAATTTGAGGTAATGTCTATATGTCTATTCCTTGGACAAAAAAAAAATTAATTTCAGTGGGAGTCTTGATAGCATCATTCCCAGTTTTTATTTTATTATTACAAAGAGCTTCCAAGAGGAGCTCCCAGATTGTTGTCAGAGAACAATCAGTGGAAATGTGTCAAATGAAATGAAGATCCCCTTGCTTTTTGGTTTGTTTTTGTTTGTTCAAATATATTTCTGTATCTAGATCTTGAAAACAGCCTTCAGCATTGCTAACATAATTAATTGCTTGTATCAAGTGTTCTAATTACGGCAATTCAGGTGGTTAGCCACCTAAATGACTGCATAATTATTTAGAAACACTTTTGATTGCAGTACTGGCATCCTCAAGGCCCAATTAAAAAGCAAAAAAAAACACACACAAAAAAAATCAAAACCCAAAATATTGAGTCTTTGAAGTACTAATACCTATTATCCTGTTAATTAGATCACCTCATATGTACTCAATATATTATGGCTGTCTTTTGCTTCTATCAGATATTCATTTGCTAATAATTTTCAGTGAACACAGAGCTGATGATCTTTCAAGTGAGGGGGGAGGAACATTTACTAAAATTGAGTTCTTACATGAGGAAACTTTGAGGGGAAAAGGGATTTTTATTAATTTAATTTTTTAACAGAGGGGTGGAACAAAACTGATTTGATGCTGGCACAGTTTAGGACACTATGAATAGTGGAAAATTGTCCAAGTCCACACCAATATCTGAACTGAATCTGTCCAGCACGATCTGCAGTTTCATAGGATTCATAGCATGGATGTGCCATTCTTTAATAATATCCTGTAAACCAGTTTACATCTTCTCTGAGACATACAGTCTTCATTCTGCAGCCTGTGATGCAGTGTTGGGTATATGTCTTCAGGGTACAGTCCCAGTTACAGCAAGGAGAAAGGGCATAAACCAGATAAAATGCATTAATTTTATAAGAGGATAAAATATTTCCTTTCTGGAAACAAAAGTGTATTAAAATGGGGGGGGGGGGCAGGGGAAGATATGAAACATATTATCATTTTAGGCTCAAAAGCATTAAAAATCTTTTTTTCATAATGACTTTTAAAACATTTTTCCTGTGAGTTATGATGGAAACAAAGACAGGAAAATCAGAATTCTCCAGAGCATGAAGACACAGATTTCCTCACTTACTTTGAAAACAGAATTTTTCCTGTTCTTTAATAGTGAGTCAAAAGTAATTGGTATATGAACACTTTCCTTCTGTTCATCCACTGACTAAGCTAAAGGTCTGCCAGAAAAATAAAAAGGCCAAGAGATAGAATCTTTTCCTGAAAGTAAAGAAAAAATGCACAATCCTTGAAAAGAAAGTAGTTTCTCAATGAGCAAGTGAAATGTCTTGAAATAAGAGAGCAGCAAAACTTCTGGTTTCAGAGATTGTTTTCACAAATGATGCTTGCAACTCTTAGCAAGATACTTATTTCACAGTAGTGAACTATTGATAAGCACTGCATATTTTCAGTATTAGGCACGTGAGACCTGTAAGATTTTTATGCATGCTATGAAATATAGAGTGGAAAAATACTACGTGTCTGTGGCCACATAAAGTTTCCTGTGAGGTTCTATGAGTATGATCACTGTGTCTGCAAATAGTTCATGCACACTAAAATTTAAAAAAAAAAAGGGACGTGTTTTTTTCTGGTTTTGAAATGCCAGTTTCTCTAGTGGCAAAGTGATATTCTTTCTTGGCACATGGGTTTGTAGAAACTGGTGTTGGAGCTCAAAATGGGCTGTAACTCTGTGACTGAAGTTTGCAAGGATGTTGTGAGAATATATGTGTTTCTGACAAGGCCTTTGAAAGACAAATTTGAAGGTCATCAAATAGGAAATCTATTTTAGAACTAGCTTCTGCCAGGGTCTTTCCACAAGGGTCTTTCTGCTGGTATAAACTGGTTGTTTGTGTACCAAACCTTGATACAAAGCATTAGTGGAGGGCAAGGTCATTTTATTTTAAAATGGCAAGTTTCAGTGATTCACTGTCATACTCAGGTACTCACACGTGCAATAAAGTGTGTACCCAAGCAGTCTGTCCACTGTGTCTGTATCCCAGCTGCACATATCCAGGTGGGCTGCTCAGGATTCCCTGCCGTTGCGTGGAGGGCCACGTAGTGCTCCACTGAGTGTTCATCGTGTCTGCTGGGATCTCCTCAGGATGGCAGCCAGGTGGCACTGAACCCTTTTTACCTTTGGGAGCTGGAAGTTACCAGGATCTTTTATTTCTCTGTGCTCTCCCACCTCTGGGAATCATTAGGATTTATTTCCTCTTCTCTATCTCCTTACTAGGGTGTTTTAAGAGTCCAGCCCTGTTCTGGTATTCCAGCCCTGGTATTCCCTACCATCACCTCTTAGTGTCTGGAGTCCTTTTTCAGTTCCAGGTGGAGGCAGTGCCTGACTGAACCTGTTCCTTTGCGTTCCTGAACCTTCAAAAGCTGTTCATAAACATGTCTAGCACCTGCCATCCTCACTGGGCTTTTTGTGCTGTTTTTTCCCTTTCTGACACTTCCACATCCAGACCTTCCCATTCGTTCTCCATTCCTGCCAGTCTAAGCATTTCCATTATGAATCTCTATAATTACTGGTGGCATGATTTAAACCACAGGCAAAAAAATAACGAAAAAAAAAAAGTTTTAGGATTTCAGTCTCTCCTGGAAATTCCACAGAGAGCAGTACTGTACTCTCTCTTCCCTATACCAGAGCTTGGTCTCCCTGCCAGGCCATAGGCAGTGCATCTGGCACCCCTGAAGGTCTCTGGAAGAAAGACAGGGCTGGAAAAGGCTAAAATTGCTGTTACTCCAGTTGGAGACAGGAGCCTGGAAACTGAATACTGACAAATTTAAATAAAAAATAAGGCACTTTTTAACAGTATATAAAGGTCTTTATAGCAAGGCCAGATGCCTTTCTGGTAAGTTACTTAAGTCCTACACAAGGTTTTTGCTCAGGGCAAGGGCAGCTTTGTGAAATGCAATCCCCTGCACTGTTGAGCAGGTCATATTTATGATCTAATAGTCCTGTTTGGCTTCAGATGCTGTGGATGTCTTTTATTGCTGAGTATCTGGTGAATGGGGAATTAATTCCCAGATTGCTCAGGTGCTCGGGAGAGGAGGAGCAGGGGTTGTAAAGGTGGAGAAGGAAGAATGATTTGGAAAATAGCTTTTACTCAGGGGTCAGTGACATGGCAATTTGTCCCAAGCCTGCAGCTCAGTATCCCTTGTTTCTCTTCATCATTAAGGAAAAAACATATTGCACTACCCTTTCCTTTTCTGCTGAGCCATTCTGTAAATAAAATACAACTTCATTTGAGACTGCTAATTGCCTTAAAATCCCCATGACACCTCCATGACTTAGGCAGGTTTTGCACTTACTTTATGGACATATCAATTAGAGTGTAGCAAGGTAAAGGAAGTTGAACTAGATCACCCAAAAAGACAGAGATCAGTTAAATCAATCAATTCAAGAACCGAGGAGTTGTGTTTCCATAGCCCCTGCTGTATCCACTAAATCACAAGAACTACTAGGGAAAGATCCTGCCAAAAGCCACTGTTTTGTGTTTTTTAAAACCACAAGAAGCATTTTCCTCAATTCCACAGGGTTTCTTCCTAGTACTTGGTGCAAATTAATTAATTACGTATTTTTAGAAAGAAATGTAAAGCCTTGGGCAGCCCCAAAGCCATTGAAGTTTTAATTCTCAGAACTATTCCCTGACTTGACTGTTATCCAGTTCCTATTCAGGCAAGATAGGAATTAAGATTAATGACCCCAAACAAACTGGTATTTCAGAGAATCAGTCTTTGCCAGGCATTATATTCTCATGACAGAAAATCATTGAGGCATAAATACAGCGCTCAATCATTGGTGTATATTAACAACACCACGTTGTTCCCATAAATGCTGAATACGGTGAAGAGGAGAATGAAGTCTTAAAGTTCATTAATTTGGGTTGAGGCATTTTTTAAAGTGAGCAAACCAGAACCTATGGAATAAGGTACTGGTTAGTACTGCACAGATATGAAGCTATTCTGATTCCAGAAAGGCATCTCCTCATCTGGGGAGTTGTTTGGGGTTGGTGATAACTGTCTCTGCAGGGCCTTTCACCAGCTGGACGTTCTGGAGACATTTTTTAAAAGGCAAATTGATGAAGACTGAGTCTTAAGGAGAGAGAAGTAAAAAAACAATACCTTTAGCTGCTAGGATCAGTGAATGTTGTAATATATGGGTTAAACACAAGCCATTATCTGCCAGCATCTGTCCAACTTCCAAGAAGGGGTTTGTGGCCAGAGTCTATTTTCTAAGCAAATGAGAACTGGCATGGGCATAGGAGCATTTCACATGTCCTGAGACTAGAAGTAGTGATGGTACAGCACTAATACAGGAAGTTAGGAAGCTACTGTGGCAATTTCTAGAAGATGTTTGCTCAGAGGAAAAAAAAAAAAAAAGAAAATCTTTCTGTATTTGTATTTCCCTGTGAATCATCTTGTTTGTTCTGACATTGCAGCAAGAATGGAAGAAATAAAATGGCAGAAAAGAGACCAGGGACTTTTATTTTGCTGCCAGTAAAAAATAGAGGAAAGATGTAACCAAAATATCCAGTGGTTACTTTAGTTCTCAGAGACAGTTCAGCAGATGAATTGTTTTTCAAGGACAGTTGGACTCCCAGACACAAGAGCATTCTGTAGTAAGCTTAATTACTCATTTTAATTATGCATTTTAATTAGCAAGGGACTAACACAGAGCTTTTCTCCCACTTTCTCAATGAACCCACTTTGTAATATTACAGAAGAAACTTGTAACTGAAAACTCCAACTGTCTGTCGTTGAGAAAAATAACCTAAAGTTCAAGGGCTTTTCTTCTTTGTTAAATCACATTCAGTGATCAGGTTGCATCTACATCTGATTATTTTCAGGAGCTTTCTACTTACTTTATTGAGTTCATGGACAGCATCAAGAAATCACCCTGGCTGCTGCTTCTCCCAGTGGTGTCTCCTTTGCCAATATATTTTCTTGGCAGTTGCTCCCTTTAAATGATGTCCTAGTTCTTCCTCTTCTTGCAGGTTCTCCTGAAAGCTGTTGCTCTGTCCCTGTACCATCTTCCCTGCCCCAATCCCTAGGGGCACTGCTGTAGGAAATCTGCTTTCTTTCTCATTCACTTCAGGGAAGGCCAGGTCAGAGAGGCAAATAGAAGCAAAGGCAGTTGCATTCTGGAACAATTTCAGGGGCAGCAGTGTACATGGTGGGGAATAGGTGGAGATAGCAATTGCCACAAAATCTTCAGCAAAATAACCAGATGCCAGAAAGCAGCCCCCCCACAAACATGTCACTTCTGTACTGTTTCCTACTTTGCCTGAGACTGTACCTGCTGAGGAGGGATTTTCAGAATCTGCAGCATTCAGCATTCCTTCATAAATTGAGGCTGTCAACAGAGCTTGATGAAGCCAAAAAGGCCTCCAGGCTGCTCAGTCTGAGAGAAGCCAATCCTAATTTATTTATAGTTTTGATCCAAACATGGGCTTGAAAAGGTTCAGATAAGGATATGGTTAAAACAGAGATGAGGTAGGTTTAAGGTGGGGTTGTGATTAAGAATAAAGGGAAAAATAAAGTTGTGCCAACATTTTCTGAAATGTTCCCTCAGGTTTCTGTGCAAATGGCATCTTATATAATTTCCATCATGTAAGTGATGGAAAGTCTCCAGAAGTAGCTGTTCTTTACAAGTCTTTGATGAAACATTACAAGACTGGAAACCTTTTTTGTTATATTTATGTTGTACTTTTCTGCTACTGCTGGCTTAGGGTAAGCTCTGGAATCAGAATCATTACCTGACATTTCTTGGTGTTTGCATGTAAAATTCAAGCTGCAACCTTGTCTTAACTCGTGGTTTAAAATGCTCAAGGCATTTTGTCTGGCTTTGCTTAGCCAAAGGCAATAATAATTTTATTTTCATTTATTGGGAGGAAGATGTATTTTTTTTCATTTGGACATTGTAGTTTCCCTCAAATGTGTTCTAAAAACACATTATATAAGCTTCTTTTCTTTGTGATGAGAACCACCACTCTTCCACCTCTATTCTCCCTCAATAGAAGGTCAACATAATGTGTTTTACTGCATATGGACTAACTGCTGCATCCTTCTGTGATAAAGTCAGTAATTTTATCTCCTGTGAGATTTATCTTTTCCCACCCTTCTTATCCTCCAACAAATTATTGGTGCATGCTATACATATGACAGGATAATTACACAGTTTATCTGTGTGTATGTATTTGAATAAAGATGATGTTCATCTCTGCTAAATATTGCCCTTCAGTAGCTGTGGGAATCTGCAGGTTCAAGGGGAAATCTCAGCTCTGGAAGTGAGTGGCCTGTGCTACATGCACCTGCAGAAAAAAAGGTACCCTAGGATGCCACCATTTCACGTTTTGTATTGATTCTGGTAATACTTTCAGTGCAAATAAGATTGGCTTTATATTTTACCTAATAAAACGTCATTTGATATAATTGTACATGTTAAAAAAATAAAGTTAGGACTGGGAATCAATGTTCTTCCCAGAATCAGAAGTGGAAAGTGAATACTCTTAATCAGAGGTGGTGGGAAAACAAAAAGGCAGATGGAGAGCTGAGCTTCTCAGATAACTTGTTTACATTTCAGTTGCCATCACTAATCTAGTCCCTGTTTGTGCTGGCTTAGAAACTAGTGTCAAATGAGCAACTCCAGAACTGATGATGCTGTATGTTACTCTGGAAAGGAGTTATAACATTGTCCAGTGATCAGTATTAAAATAGAGTTAGTATGACTCTCTATATATTTTCCTGCTAAGCAATCAAAACGTAACAAGTGGATGAAGCTCAGCAATAATCCAAGTACTGTAAGTGTGTATCCTCAAACCAGTTTTGCAAATTGGGACAGAGAGCTATAATTGACCTTACTGAAGTGACCTTTATTTTCGCCAGTTCATGATCAAAGTAGTTACATTACACTGAATAACTCTTCTAATTCACGACACCTGAACAAATGTCAGGAAAACCAGCCTGGAATGCACGTTCCACTATCTGCAGCCATCCTGCAGCACATCTTGAGTAGAGTCCATCCCCCTATCCCTACACTGAAGTCCACTGTAATGATCAAAAAGTGCTTCTGGACTGAAAAGTACATCACACTGATAACAGGCTTGTTTGTAAACTCGAGCTGTGCCTCAGCATGGTCTGGAATAGCTGAAACTCTGCCTGGGTTTAGGGTCCATTTATGTATCTCTTTTTCACTTAAAATATTCCCTGACTGTTCCAAAGCACATTAAGCTGGAAGTTATCAGACGCCACACAAAAGAAGAAAAAGAGTACATCTGAACTGGCCAACACAAGCTTTTAACAAACAGAATGGTATATAAAAATAAAATTTAAAAAAAAAATTCTGTGGATAGTTTCTAGAGTTGCTTTGGATTTCATCATCTCTATTTCCTCCTCTGGTTCAATTATTTTTAACTGAAAAAAAGTGTTTGGCTTCTTTGGCTTAAGCTACTGCCTTTCTGCAGCTAAAAAAAGAAAAGAAGTCTTAAATACATTCAAGTGTTTTAGCTAAAAGTAAGGCCTTTCAGTGCTCTCTGAACCCTGAGCAGAGCAGCAAATCAGGGCTGTGGTGCCACCTTGGCATACAGCTGTCCCTCCAGCCTCTTCGTCCACACGGGCAGACCCAAAACCTGCAGAGGGGAAGGCTGAGTCAGCAAGCAAAGAGGGGTCCCTTTCTCCCTCTCCCTCTAGAATAGTTGGCAGAGTGTTTCTCAACATCCCATCAGGGTGGGGACTGCATGTTAACATCAGTGTTCCAAGTCCACCACCTGCTCCTCTTTCCTCTGCCACAATGATATGACAGCCCAGGAACCCATAAGCCAAACTAGGAATAATTAATTTTAAATAAAGATAGGTTTGACTGCTTTTAAAATGGAACATGCTGCTAAGAAATCATTTAGCAGAGAGGTAAGGAACACGTGCTGCTTTGCAAATGGATCCAAGGCTGGGGTCCTACTTGAAGACATAGTTATAGATGATGTCAGTATCATTTATGAATCCAAGTATATATTATTTTAATACAGATTTCCTGGTATCCATTATAGTTACAGATGTTACAAGCTTCCATTATTAATTTTTTTATGTGCTCATAACTTTCCCAAACTCAGATCACTTCCGTTCAAAGGTAATTTTTTTGTCCTTTCCAAAGTGTTTCAGGGGAGGGTTTTGACAAAACCTTCTTACCTGTTGTTTAGGTTAAAAGATGGGAAAGCATGCCATTGTCTGTCAATAAAACTAATTATACTCTTTTGAGCAAAACATACAAAAAACCAAACCACCAAATAGTTACCACTCAACGGTGACATCCCACCTCAGCATGGACCCCATCCTTATAAGGTCTAGAGTTTATGCTTGGGTTTATGAGTAAAGCTTTTTTAAAACTATTTAAATAATTTTTAATGTACTGGAGAGCATGTCCGTGTGTGTGTGTGTGTGTGTGTGTGTGTGTGTGTGTGTGTGTGTGTGTGTGTGTGTGTGTGTGTGTGTGTGTGTGTGTGTGTGTGTGTGTGTGTGTGTGTGTGTGTGTGTGTGTGTGTGTGTGTGCCACTGCCCTCTGGTGCACGGCGGCAGGAGAGCTTGGCTGCTCCATAGGGACTGAGGTGTGGGCACCCACCTGCCCATATTCCTAATTAGTGCAAGTGCTCGGGCCCCTACTGACTTCATGGGGGAGCTAGAGCTGTGAAAGTAGTTAAATCTTCACCCCCGTGGGAGTTAGGAAACATAATACCCGTAAAGATCTGTCCCTTTCTGTCTTGTGTTGGTAGAAAATGCCACATGGAAAGAGTGTGCAAGTGTGGGGCTCGCCCCCTTGTGTTGTCATTTCATGAGCTGCACATCTCAAAATATCTGGGAGATTCACTGCAAGTGGTGTTGTGATCCTAATGAGCATTACTAAAGCATGACCTAAAGCATCTCTGCCCTTCTGTTCTCTCCAGTTTTGTGCTTCTGGCATGTAACAGACTGACACCCTTAAGGCTGAAAGGGTTTTGCCTAATCCAGTGTTTTGGGATAAAATAAAAGGTTTAGCAGGGTAAATGCATTGGGCTAAATGCAGGGATGATGCAACCTAGTCAGTAATAGTTGTAACTGTCCACTATGGACATCAGTGACAGGAAACCTGTGAAAATCAGCTAAAATCTCAAAAAATGTTGAGGATCAGCTATGCTGCCCCAACCCCCTGTAAGGACGATAGTTCTGCTTGCTGTACAGAGCAGGGTGCTTACCTCATCTAGAGCTCCTCCCTCTCACCTAGAGCTGCTATTCTCCTTATGGATTTATTGAGGCAATTAAGATAACACAGCCACTCTCAGTATATGGATTTCCACCTTTTCATGCTATTTTTCCATTAAAGCCAGATTTTCATTTTCATACTAATGACCATCAAATCTCAACAGTCACTTCTTTTTCAGAATTTGCTCCCAGTGAGATTAGTGTGAATTTTGCCACTTGGAACATGCAAATATCAAGTGTTTTTGAATTATAGTTGGGTGACCTTAGCTGTATTTCACAAATAAATAACTTTTCTCTCTAAAAATGCAGCCTTTTCAACTGTGCATCAAGTTCCAAGAGTTAGTGTCATGGTTTTGAACACTTAAATTTGATAACACAGTGGAAAAAGTTCTGTAGCCCTGATTTCTGCTGAAGGAGGGTAATTAAGAGGAAATGACTGCCTTGGTTTGTTTCCATCTCTGACTTCTTTAAGCTTGTCTGTTTGAGTCTGTTTAAACAGTGCATGAACCACCTCATATGGATAAGCCTAATAAAAAAACCTCTCAAGTATATATATGAAGTTTCACATAATTTATAAAGAAATGATTTATTGCTAGGGGATAATTTTAAGCTTTTATCTTAACTCATACACAGGGGAGGTAGGCTAAACCCCAAACCTTAAGTTGTGATTCTTTTCTAGTTATTAAAAAAAATAATAATAATTGTAGGGGCTGACAAATATTTCTCTGATATTAAGGATGTGCCATTTGCAAGTAAAATGTCATCTCCATTTTAGTCACTGGCCACAGGAGCTCAGCTGGGGCCCTGAATGCCAAGCTGAGAGCTTTTTTTCACCATAATGAAGGTCTTGTAGGGTAGACTCCAATTCCTTTGATAGGTTTACACGAATGCAAAGATTTGTTCTTTGCAATGCTGTTGATGATATACAACAAAGGTAGTTCTTTAGTCATGCTCACCCTGCACTGTCTTCTGCGTGTTTGCATGTGTGAGTGTATTTATATGGGTATGTGCATGAATATACACAGATAAATGAAATGTGAGGATATATGGAGTACAGACATCTGAGTTTCACACCTATTTGTGCACGTATCCAATATTAATCTGGGGTTGACATAGAAAGAGTCAGAAAAAGCCCCTGAAAGCTTATTTAAAAAAATCTTCCTGGGGCTCTGGTATCTCACCCAGTCAGATGCACTAATTTTACCAAAGAATAATTATAAAATGAAAAACTATGCTAATTCTTAAATACAATCCCTACTTGTTTAGCTTTTATTTGCTTCACTTTGAAATAATACAGTGTAATCTTTCTACTTCTTAAAAACTTTATCTCTGAACTGTGGCACCCAAGTAGGTGGCCTAGCTAATACTTCCTTTTCCCCAGCCAGATACACTGGGAAGAGGCAGCAGACTGTGCCTTCAGGAGACTCAAGAAATTTGCTGGATAGGTTTCCTTGGGTTATCATCACATGTCAAAGATGATGTCTGTACAGAGTGTAGATTTCCTAACGATGCAGCATCCTTGGAAAGAAAATTTTTTCCTTAGTTTACTCACTTGGTGTGAATAAAGAAGTCCACGGGGAAGGAATCAGTACTTTAAGAAAATACTTCTACTTGCAGTTACCACATTCCTGCTTCCTCTCTACCCTTTCAAAATTCACCATAAATAAGAGGTTGTGGTAATTAATTGCCAGCCAAGTGTCTCAACTAATGTTCTGCAAGCGCAGTATCCTCTGGGTGAAGTGATACAGCTAAGTTATATTATGTCCAGTTCTGTGTTTGAATACCAGTACAGACAGCCACACGCACAGACACACGCACGTGTGCCAAGAGAGTGTGTTGTGTTCATTTTATTTTTTTTTAAGATACGACACTTCAGTTTTTCTTTCCTTCCTAGAGAGTTCGAAGTCCTTTTTAAAGGATTTCATTTCTGCGCAGTAGAGCTCATGGGCAAACACTAAATGCAAAATGAGGAACGCAGTCATGGTTCTAAATACATTTCACATTCTTCAAACTGATGCCAGTTGTACTCATTGACAGTAATCCTGTCTAATCCCTTCCACATGTATTATCTTTGTACACCTGCTTTCATTGTCTCACTTATCAGTTCTTAACACTTAGAACCACAATACATAAGAAGGCAAAGCAGCAGAACAAAGTATATATGCACACACGGTGTGCTATGCTACAGCTTTGCATTGTAGACATAAAACATATTTGTAGATTTTGGTGCTTAGAATCAACATCTTCCATTAAGATATTTTTCCTACTTCCTCCCCCCACACCAACTGATGTATGTCTTTGTTTGTCTTTCTTGGCAGATTAACTGAAGCACATCGAATAGCTGTAAAAGTCATCAGGAGAATGCAGTATTTTGTAGCCAGAAGAAAATTTCAGGTAAGCAGCATGATTAATCATAAGTACAATAGCGCTGTAAGCTTAAGTATATGACATAGAAAGTGCTCTCAGAGTGCTCTCAAAGTCTTTGCACATGCAGCACTAAGTCAAAGGCATTCTTTAGGTTCTTGGCCTCATACTTACATTATGTGGACTTTTTCGTGGTGTGGGCAAAACTGTCAACTATCCATGGGTATAGTATGATACAAAAACCTGCATTTGTGGAGTCAGCGTGGTTATTTTTCAGTTCTCTTTTCTTGCTGCATTTGTTTCTTGGGGTTCTATTCGTTTTACTACACTGACCAATGCTTACCCTTCTACTAGAAGAAGTGAAGAAAACACTCTGCTGGAGTGTCTGCAAGAACACTGTTACTGTCCATGCTGATCATAATGACTAGTTAGAGGATGCTCAGTTGTGTGCTGTGGATGGCTGACATATCAATAGGCCTCACTGATGAGTACTATGCTGTGTAAAGCTGCTTTCACATTTGTGACCCACATTTCCAAATTGGTTTCCCAGAAAAGGACATCATAGGCTGTATTTTGTAAAACTGGGGAGCGTTGGCCCTCTGGGAATTTGCCGTCTTTATGGAGGGTTAAGTTAATTTTCTCATTCAGGTTACAGTGTTCTCTGACTAAATGTACTGCATTGGAAATACTGTTATATTTTGCCTGTTTACTGAGGCTTCTTATGATAAAACTTTTTTGGGCTGGGATTCTGATATCATCGTTCTCACCACCCATGTGCTGGAAATGCCATGGAAATGAAAAAGTAACTTCTGGACTGATTTTCAAAGCCCCTGTTGTTTCCATTTAAGATTCTTGCTCTTTTTGTCTTAGAGGATCCACTGCAAGTTAATGAACTTTCATAATCTTTTGGAAGAGGTTTTAAAAGCATAAATCAAGAACCTACATTTCAGGGAAGTTTGATTAGAGCTGAGCACTTAATTGCAAGGGATAAAAGTCTGAGATAAACTCACAGCACTCAGAAGACTCTGAATTATGGCAGACAGAATAGCATATACATTTCCCAAGCTCATGCAGACATATCTTCAGATGACCCTACCTTTTGAAAGAAGACTAGGGGAAATCAGTTTATTTAACTTGGAAAAAAACCAGGAGAACAGGATTATATTGTAAATATACCGGAGAGATAAACAGTATGGGAAATAAAAAAATAAATAAATAAATAAATAAAAAAATTAAAGACACCATTTCTCGAAAATAAAATCAGTTTATAAATTATTTAGGTTAAAAATTAGTATATTTCAAACCAGAGACCTAATGTTCTGGAGCTGTCAGCCAACAGCGGTCCTACCAGACCTCACAAACTGAACTTGATCAGTCTATGGAGAGAATTCTGTGAGCTGGTGTTAGTGACAGGGAAAAAGAAGATGAAGGAACAATCTTCTGTTTCTTTCTTGGAGCCATGAAATACAGTTTATAGGACTCCCTATGCTAATTAGATTTTGGAAGTTCAAAGCTGGGTAATATTATTTAGAGTTTTGCCTTAGGAGTTCTAAGCACACTGAATGTGGGCTACTGAGCTCAAATGGCCAGGATTTGGGATTATGGGCAGAATGGAAGTTAAAGGAGTTGCTCAAGTTCTGCATTTACCACACTTCCCTGGAAGGCAATTGCCTCCTGGCTTAGGTTGTATTGTACTAGCATTTTCTAATAAAAACATAAGAGATTGGGCCAAAGTTTGGCTGGACATTAGATGCTCAGATCTAAAGCTTTATAGGAAAAGAGGAGATACAAATGGTGAAAGCTGGAAGGATATTTTTACAAAGCTTTAGAGAGGACTCAGATTGCAGTGTACATTACTTTGCAACTGTTCAATTCAGAGCTGATGATTTGGTAAAAGGGATAACAGATAGAGGACTTCTTTTGGGGGAGAAATTTCATTACAATTGAGTAGAATTAATTATGCTCATAGTAGCCCATGGGGGAGAGGGGAGTGCAAAAATCCCCAGCACATCTAGGCTCTGTGCCATGCATCGTGTTTAAATAGAGAGTGTCCAAAGGAAAGGACGGAGAATTTAGCCAAAAGGCTCTCAAAGCACCTCCACTAGTCAATCTAAAGAGTGATACTGGCACTGTTTCTCGGGGTGAAGACAATAGGCTGCTTTTCTGGCCAGAAATAGTGATGTGTCAGCGTCTGCAAAATGTGAAGCTGGGGAAGCAAAAAAAAAAAAAAAAAAAGGCGATAAACTGAAAGCTGAAACCTCCCTCCCCCCGCAAAGTATCTCCTCTCACAAATGCACACAAATGTGCACACACACACTACCAAAGCCACGAACTCTTCTGAAAGTAATAATGCAGGTAAGTGCTGAGTGCAAGGAAGGCATTTTGTCACGAAGAACTTTTCCTTCTTCATTCATTTCACAGGATTTGTTTCCATTCCAGTTCCATGCTTTCATTTGAAATTTCTAGGATCCTGTGGCTGCCTTCCAAGCATGACTCCAGCACATACTGTAGGTGTTCAATGCATGTGTGCAGTGGTGCATGCTAATGGCTCTGGCTGAAGCTGTGACAGAGTGGAAACAGACAACAAGATGACTAATGAGCTGTTTTCAGTAATTTCCAATTACTAGATTTGCAGTTTACCTTTGCTTTTTTTTTTTCTTCTTTTCTTGAGTCAGAGCCAAAGGGAAGACATCTTGCCCCACATTTCCCATAGGGGTTGGTATGGCTCTCAAAATGCCAAAATTTTCAAAAAGACATAGTTTGTGTTTATTCCACCACACACACATTGATTTTACTTGCTAAAATTTTAGCGTGCTGCACTTTTCAAAATCACATCACTTTATGCAAATTCTCTAGACTTGTTTCAAAATTCTGCCATAATAGTTGCAGCAAGAAACCAAAGCTTGGCAGAAGCATCTGGATTCTCATTAGAATGGGAATAAAGCTGGGCAGATGGCAGTTTTTTCACTCTCTTGCATTTTTTATCTGTCCTTTTTTATTTGAATTGCACTTTTTTTTCTGACCTTGTAGGTATCATGAAAGACAAAGAAGCGCAAACAAAATCCACATGCAGCAGTCTTCTGACTTATGCAAAGCATCTGTCTTCCCAGTTCCTTAAACAGCAATATTTCTGTCACCAGACATCTTTAGTCTCTAGAGACATTTGATTCTGGATCCAAGTGTTATGAATTGGGCCTGTTCCTGTGGTTCAGTTCTCTGACATTATGATTATCATATGGTTTTGGAATGAGCCAAGAGATACTGCACATGATAGTCTTAGATAAATTATATATCTTGGTTTTGTGTTTTTCAAATACACTGTGAAGGTCTAATATTTTGCTCAGTATGAAGTAACATGAAGACATGACTCTAACTGACAGTAATGGGAATCATTTGGCTCCATCTCCACAGTAAATATGCACTCCTACAACAGCTACATATTTTTTATTCATTACAACAACTGTTGCAAAATGGCAAGCAAATAACCTCTGGAAGATAAAAAAAATAGAATGAAGGCCCATCTGAAATAAAAATCAAGTTTAAACAATACTTACCTTTCAATCTCTTGACTCTTTTCACAGCAAGCTCGGAAACCTTACGACGTCCGCGACGTGATCGAACAGTACTCGCAAGGACACCTCAATATGATGGTTCGGATAAAAGAACTTCAAAGAAGGTAGTCCCTGTCTACCTCATGAAATATTTGATTTCTCTAGTGCCAGCTGGCTTTAGGAGAGATGTGTACTTAATGAACAGTAATTGTCTGAAATTGCAAGCGCAACGGGGAGCACAATATCTAGAGGATTTAGCTTGGAGTCATTTTTAACCCTTTTTATGACCAGGCTTACAATTGTCCTTTATTCTCCTCTCCTCTGTCTCCAAGTTAAATTAAAAGAAATGAAGGTGCATGCTGTGAAATTTATAGTATGAAGCAAGTTTTTCTGTCCTCTCCTTAGAAAAGGAAAACTCTTCAAATAATGATTTGTCTTTCTGTTCCCACTCTCTGGTTCTCCACAATTGAGAGAAATCTGGTTTGCTGTTTCCCTCTCTATCTGGAAATTTTCCCTTCCTACATTCCTCCATGCACATGCTTTCTCTGAGTTTCGGATTTGCAGCTGAAATATTTTGCCACAAAACTATTCCCTTCTGTTTCAGCACAAAGTGCTTTTCTCTTTACAAATTAACGCTGTGGACTGGGACACCAGAATGAACTTCTCTGACCCTTAAATTAAATGAAAGAAAAAAAAAATCCTGTTGAATGGAATCTACTGTGTCAACATATATAGATATTAAATCTGCCTGTATGAGATTCAAGGAATAGTTGCAAATGTTATTAAGAAGCTATTCTGTTTGTATAGTCTTTGTTATTAGATTATATAAGACACAAGAGAACTATGTTTTAGTTACAACTTGAACGTCTAAGAAATATTAGTACTCAAGAAAATAACAATAATAATATGTTTTGATTTTGGAGAAAAAACTCTAAAGAACTAAACTACTGACTGTATATACAGAAAGTCATGCTAGTCTCATGTTTTTACTTGCTTTGGTTTAGGTTTGAAGCTACTGTAAATTCTCATGTAAATTATGCTCCCATGCTTTTTCTAGCAACAGAGTTTAAGTTGCTTGGTAATTGCACTGCTGGTAATTCTCTGTTTGCTTTTCAGATTGGATCAATCCTTGGGAAAGCCAGGTCTTTTCCTCCCAGGTATAGTGACTGCATTTTATGTAAAATTATTAGCTTCATAACTTTGTGAAAATACCACTGGCTTCAGATTTATAATCCAGCTAATTATGCATTAATATAATTCTGTTAATAAGCTTTGGAATGCCTATGTGAAGATAAATATGTTGCATTTAAGTGGTAGTGGAGCAAATGGAAAATAAGAATAAATGTTAGAATGTGTATCAGTGCACGATGAGTTGGAAATATGTCACAGGAAATTCTTCCACAAAAATATACTTTCTAAACCTTTCATGCTGGGATTAGAATATATGTTGATTCCACTTAAAAGGTTTTTTTCCGTTTTGAATGACCTATAGATTTCAGTTCTGGAAAGCTCAAAGGAAGATTGTGGGTCTCACTCAGGAAGAACCGGGGTAAATTTGAAAGCTAGAATGATAGAAGTGGTATGAAATTCATCATAAAAAATGCAAGGTCAGGCACAGGGAAACCAATAAAAAAAATCTCACACATGGTCATGTTGGCGAACAGTTTGGCATGTCTAAGAAAAAGAAAGGCCTGGTTTGCTAATTAATTGTAGGCAAATGCAACTGAATGTAATGGCCATAGTGATATTCTGGGAAAATCTTGTGGTGGGAATCGTGGAGATCAGAAACCTGAGCACTTGATGGGGAAAACTGAAAGAAGTGTTTATTTTTTTTCTGAAAGAAGTTGACTTCAAATTTCAGGGGTCCTGTCTCGTTCTCTGTCCCTAAAAGCTCAAAAGTGGCTTAGGAACTGAAGCCCCATATCCCCAAGTGACTTTCAGCACTCACAGCCGTAAGTGTAATTGAGAGTGGCAAAGTTATTTCAAAGTCTTTAAAAAATTACATATTATCAGTGGTTAATATTACCAGAACAAGGAATATCTCTCAAAACACCTTTTCAACGTCTGATTGCTGCAGAAGACTCAGTAGTACGATCTTCTTTCTTTGTAGCTGTGCTGGTTTTGGACCACAGGAAAATAATCTGTCAGCTTGAATACTTCTATAAATATTTATACTTGGGAATTCATTCTGCAATGTTCATATTCAAATTATGGAAAAACTTCCCTTACCTCCAAGAATGTATTATTTGATTTCAAAGGTAGCATTACCAAATTAGAACTGCAATTTGTTCTCAAAAAGACTAGTGTTAGAAACACTTTTTATGTCTTGTTTCAGAGGAGAGGAATAATTAGAAGTGTTGGCTGCAAAGAAGCTAATTGTGAAATAATGTTCTGAGAGGTTTAAGAAGCTGAAGATGTTCGGGAAGTTTACTGTCACCAAATCTTGAGTCAAAATGGTCATGGTAACCACTGGGAGGGTCTTAGGTAGGTCTGTGGATTTGAACAAGTGTTCAAGTGTTGAAAAGAGTCTAAAGTACCGAGGAAGAGCCATGGGGTTGTGTCCATGATTGATTCATGGATGATCCACCTGTAGGCCTGAAGTTACACAGCAGCTTCCTGCAGAGATAGCCTGTAAATACAACTCCAGATGATTAAAGTCAAAATCTGTCACACATTTTTTATGGTTCATTATAACTTTTTATTGAAAACTCTTCCTTTGATTTTCTATGAGAAAAATGTTGAGCTAGGCTCATCTTCAGAATTCATGATGGGAAGCCTTACTGTGGGAAGTATCACAAGACTTCTGAGTTATTTGGGAAAACCATAATCTGTGCTCTGGAGGAGATTATGGCATCCGTGTTCATACAACTACTTTCCCTTGTTAAGTCTTTTCTTGTAGCATTACTGTTGAATAGCTCCTTTGAGACAGCTCTCTTGATGCACTAGCATGGTGGCCCTGCTAAGAATGATGTCTGCCTCCACAGCATGCCTTAAATGGACTGAATAAATGCTGACTGGGAAAGGTAAAATGGTTGTAAGGGATGCAAAAGCTGTTAAGCTCAGTTATGGGTTTGCAAGACCAAAACCAAAGTTAATTGATGTAGTAGTTATTTTATCTAGAGCCTCCACAAATCCAAAAATAAGATAAGTGGTTCCAGATAAATGGTCTGCAGAACTAAATCTGGAGTTAGTTTACAATTACTCCCAGTGTTATCCAACCTGCCCTTACTGTGCCAGTATTATCCAAATGATGAACAGTGATGGGTGGTTACAGTATTTGTCTGTTTTGGGTGAAAACAGACTCTTGCATTGCCCTTCTCCTCTGGCAAAGGAGTTCTTCCTGAGTTTTCCTCAGAATTCATGGCTAATTCTACAGTGAAAATGTATTTTCAATATGATACTTACACTTTTCCAGGCATTGCTAAAAACCTCATTTGTAACAATTATGGGTGTTTCCGCCAGACTGTGTTATTTTTGTATTGATGGCAAGCAAAAGAGAAATGACAATGCAAACAAAATTAAACTGCCAAGGAGAAAAACATGAGAAGAATTTTCCTTTTGAGCTCTTTTTTTTCCCCCCTGTTTTATTATACTCCCATTCAAAGAATCTTAAGGTCTGATTCCAAGCCCGTTGAAATAAATGGGAGTCTTTCCAGTGACCTCAGTGGGTTTTAGATCAGGCTGTTGTTGAAACCCTGTTGTCAACTTTGATAATATAAAGTAATTGCAGTGTGTCTATAGTATTATTACCTTTCAAAAGTGAATGATGTCATAAAAGATCCAGAATCTGAATTCACTGGAAGCAATTATTGTTATTTTTCAAGTTAGTTTCTCAAAGATAAAAAGCACTAAAAGCTGTGTTAAAACAAGATAAGGATACAAGAACAGAATAAAAGCCATGCTGGGTCAGACCAGTCCTGACTCTGATGGAGCCAAAAGCAAGGTTCTTTGGGAAATGTGTAAAAAAAGGCTATGCATAAGCCTCTAAGCTTCCTGTAAGCTTTCAGCCATTTGCAGATCAGAGACTTCCTGACATGGTTTCAGTGCATACAGTAGTACTAAATAGTGTGTTCTCAACACACTTTCCTAGAGACCCCTATAAACGTTTAACATCTGAGATATTTTGTAAAAAGAATTTTCATGATTTAAGTTTTACATACACATATGGTGAGAAATTCTGCCTTTTTGCTTGTTTTGCTCCTGGTACCTACTAGTTTTCTTTGAAACTCCTACTATCAGGAGTGGATTTAAAAACGTTAAGATAATGGAAAAATTTTCCAAAGACTTGAATCCCATTTTTATGGGTATATATATATATATGTCTTATTTTCATGGAAAGCCTGTCCCACTGTTCCCAGGTGACACAATTTTGTAAGATGACACACATTCTTGTAATAATATACACGTTAATAATTTGAAAGTGTTGATATAGAGGCAAAGCACATATTAATAAAATTATTGAATTAACAAAGTAGACACTTATATAATGATACAAATAAAAAGAGCGTAATACTTGACCTTCACTACACATAATGGAGTTAACTGCTTCTGATTGCAATTTTTGAGACTTACTATAGCTTTTCAGGGGCAAAGGTGAAGAATAATGCCAAGGTAAAACAAAAGGTCCAGTGTTTGGGTTCAGAAAAGTACACGAAAAGCTGATATTTATCTGCAGTTCATCTGAACCTCTTGGGTCTGCATAACACTGGTGGGAATCCCTGGAGGAAAGAGCTTCCTTGTAAAATTTTGACAGTTCCATTGTTTGCTTTTTTCCCATGAAATGCCACCTAAGCTTTCTGATAGTTTTTCCTTCCCATCTGTTAAGAAGAAATTGGGTCATAGTATCTTTTAAAACAAAATAAATATGCTTGGTTTAATTTTTATCTTTTTGAGTCAATTAATATTTGAAATAAGAGATACTCATATTTCTGCAAGAACTGATTTATTCCACTCCTCCTGGAGACAAAATCAGTGGGAACTTGGTCAAAACCAGAAACCACATAGGATATTTGCTGTAGCTGTCAGGTGTTCACAATCTTGTTTCTGGAAGTTCATTTCATTGCTGGAGTTGATCTACCTCAATACAAAGAGCCAGCAGAAATATCACTTATATCCTATTCTGAGGGTTTGGAATTTGCAGCTAATTTACTGCACATTTAGGTCTTCTGAACAGTCTTGAACTGCATTCTTAATAAAGACTTAATAAAGAAGCTTGCATTTAATTTTTAAATTGGTGTATTAATTGTTTTATACATAGTGTAATGATAGTGTGTCTAAATCCTACCATCAGCATCTTCGGGAGGAAGGGCAGAAGTGTGATATAGTTCTTTAACAAATGCAGTGAGCAAAGCTTGCCCCTAATAAGTTAAGGGCTTTTTGTTAAGGGCTGTCTTATATGTTGAGAGGTGATTGCATGTCTTTAACCAGGCAAAGTATTCACTGCAGCTAGATTTTTGCTACTTGAAAAAGCTATAAATTTCTACTCCCAGTGTATACTGTTTAACCTTCATCATGGAACAGTTAACTCTATGGCAAAGATTCCGTATTGCAGTAGTTTCTGTGTTCGGTAGTTTACCTTTTAGGTTGTTCAAAGGAAAACACAAGTGCCTGATCCAGGACTATGTTTTACCTTTTTTCAATTTCTTCTACTGATCAGTTCTGAAAGGCTCTGGCTGACAAGAAAAGAGACTCAAACCAAAAGTCATGATGCCTAAGGCAACTTTATTATTTGCTTTTTTATGGATCTGGGTCTTAGAAGAACAGTCCTGACTTCCATTTTCAGAAGCACTCTCAATTTACAAACCTGAGAATCTGCAACTTACTTAAGCTCATCACAGTTATCCCTATGTGGAACTTTTGCAGAACTGGAACAAACACAGATCCAGAAAGCTGTATTTGCATTGTTAGCCAAAAGAAGTCATGGTGTCTCTTGGGCTGTTCTGCTTTCTAAAATAGAATTTGCAAGGTTTTGACATATCTTTAGCAGTCTGGAATATCCTTGGTGTCACAATGCTCATATTCCTCATTTTCTGCTTGAAAGAAATGGACTGTTTTCGAATAAATTGTAATATTTTTCAGTTAGCTCCCTTCTATCTGTGTACACTGTGAAAGCAAAAATCAAGAAAGGACTCTTCTTCTGTCCAAGCAGTCATTTCCAGCTTTAATAATTTTCGGACCATCTGTCTGCAATTCATCCACTGCTCCCTGTAATTATTTTTTCTAACCAAAGGAAAAAAATTTGTTTTATTTAAAGTTGTTTTGGGGTTTTTTTGTATAGTCTGATGAGATGGAGGACACTAATTGTGTTAAAAAATAAGAATATGGTGCGGTCCCTCATTTTATTTGCTTTCTTCCTCCTACTTATATCATTACACGTTATTTATATCACATGGTTCCATTTGGGGAAAGAGTCCCCACCTGCTGAACTGGCGTGGAGCATATCTAAAATTTTTAACTTTTTCTTTTTTTTTTTTTTTACAAGAGGCTTCTCTTGTTCTTCACTAGGAAAGGAGATGGGCCAGATTTATGAAAATATTAGAAAATGAATACAGGTTTGTGTTGTTTTGAAAGTAGAATAGCATATGTATTCAGGAAGGCAAAGGCTTTCAGGGAAGAAATTTCTACGTTAATAAATATGAGAAATGGACTAGATGACTCAGCAAGTATTCAGTCTCCCGAACTATAAAGCCTAGTGCTTATATACCTGTGTTTTCTCTGATTCGAAACTAAGTATATAAAATGATGGGTTAGTGTCATACCAACTATGTTACACAAGCTTGTTGGAAGATATTTCTTTTTTATTTCTGAGCTAAAACTTGTCCATATGTATTTTCATCCAGTTGTAAATAATTGTGCTTCATTCCATTAAAATCATGCAAATGTAGTCTTGTGTTTTGTGCCTTTCCCATATGTATTACTGGGTTGCTTAGCTGATCTATCTGTTTTCTGAAGCCCAACAAGAAGAACAGAAAAAAGTCAATACTAAAAGAAAGTTATTTTCGTTTGCCAAGCAAAGACTGTAGAAATTGGGATATTTCAGATTTATAGTTAGCCCTGCCATTTTTTCAACTGTGTAAAAAGCAAATAATCTAATATAGGAAGTCTAAAATTACATATCTTGAAAATTATATATCTTGAAAAGACTCAAGAGAGAAAACATAAACATGAGATAGAAATCAAATGTACTGGAGCAACATTATCTGAACTTCTGCTCACCCTTCCTACAGCAATGTTGAGCACATTGTGCACACACCACACTTACTTTAAACGATGGTCTTTATTAGAAGAAAATGCTTGTAAATTAGAGCTGAATGCTGTTTGTATGGAGGCTAATAAGAAGTTGGGAAAGACCACAACATTTTGTGACTTATACAATCTGCATGCCAATAAAGGGGTGGATGAGATACAACTACGTGCATGTGTATCATTCTTTTCACTTCATCTGATGAGAGTGCCACATGCCACAAAACAGCTTCTAACTGCTTATCTGCTTCCTATTTTCTTGTTTTCTGTTCCACACATTTGAGAATAACTAAAATAGGAAATATTATTAACTTGGTTTGCTTGGTTTGTGATGTCTGAGGGATTATCTGATGGATGTAATTAGTGCTGGTGAGGAAATTATTATTTTATTTTATTATTCTATTAAAAAAAAAAAAACAAACCACCATGCTTTTTGAAATATTTCTTCGTGTTTGGGGGACTTTTTGGGTTTAGACCCAAACAAAAACACTACCTACCCACTGCTGTTCAAATCACATCCTAATTTAGAAATCCTTGAAGACATGTTTTTTTCTGATAGCTACTTTGGAAGATTTGTCTATGGATTTACTAACTAGAAAGTAGACTGCAGAATCAATTATTTCATTTTAGGTAGAGATGAATACAGATAAACTTGAGCCTCAGCCACTTATATATTAAGAGGTTTCTGAGGTTGTGAATGATGAATAGCACACATGTATAAGCCAAGCTGTGTCATTTATTGTCTGTCCCCGCACAGTGTCCTTGAAAAATCTTTGAATTTTCTCTCCTTATTGTGTTTGTTCCTACAGGTTCTCTGATGAAACACTTCTCTTTTCTAATCCTGCACAGAGCTGCCAAGGCTCCATGACCTTTTAAATATTTTAGGTGGTCTGTAGAGGAGAAGGAAAGCACAAAAAGTACTCTTGCCAGTATTGCTTTTTGCTAAAGATTTCCCCTAAGTTTGGGGTGCATAGAATACAAGTTACCTTGAAGTGAACTTTCGTGCAAATACATCACTAAGCATGTCACACCAGCAAACATATGCACTGCTAATGGCAATGGTAAAGCAAGTACCATTCACTGAGAAATGCCAGAATGTGAGTTCTGTGCAGAGTGAGCACACATACAGGCAGTTATGGTGGGCACTGATGCACTGTAAATTCGTATCTCAGCCTGTCTTCCAGCAAACCCTTCACATTGTGCTCACGCCCTAAACAAAATTGAGTTAAATAGCTTTAAAAGCCAAAGCTCAATGACTCATAAAAATGAAGTAATTTATGAAACTATCAATTACTCCTAGCCATTATTGGAGGTATAGTTTAGTAGAGAAAAATGTATACAAATTCCATTGACATAGGCTAAGTTACTTTATATTGGGGCATGGGTTTTTTCTTGTGAATATTTTCTCCCAACTCAGGATATATGTGGGTTTGTGTTTCATTCCTTGTGAAATAACACCCCCAAACTATGGCATTCCTTTGCAATAGGCCATGAGAACAGAAAGGATAGACCCCACTTTACACAGTTTTTAATCTTGGCTCCCAATCCCACCATTTGCAGCACGGGAGTGAAACAAAATGCATAACTTGGCTTTAATAACCAGGTCTCATAAGGAGCAGGAGGGAAAATGAGGTCAGAGATGCAAGGGCTTTTCCCAGTGTCACTCATTTGCAGAGAGGAGATGGATAGATAAATAGATAGATAGATAGATAGACAGACAGACAGACAGACAGATAGAACCCCTGGATAGTGCTGTCTTCTACAGCTGCAACCTCGGTTAAAAACTATTCTGGTTTCTTTATGTATAGCAAGTGCACCTTGTTCATGCCAATGATATCCAAAACAGGAGGTGTGCCCAGTACTAGGCCTATTCCATCTAACTACATGCAATTAGCTGACATAATTAAACAAGGAAACAAGTTACCACAGGCACTATCTCTAATCATTCATGATCACAGACTACCTCTATCAATGTCCAAGTTACCCTTTAGACTAACCTAATCTTGCCAGCTAGACAAACTAATTCCCTTCTCTCCAACCACTCTCTTTCACTTCCGTTCACCATCAAAAATTCTTTCTTCTTGTGTTCATGTTTTTTTTGCTACCCTACTATTACCAGCTTCTTTTTTTTGCTTTAAATATCATAGATATAATTCTTAGTCTGAATTTATTCTCCACCTAATGGATGTCCCATTTTTATTCTTCTTTATTTAGAAAAAGGGGTAGACAAAGGATACTATAGTATAGGAGCCAGACTGATCTGGCTAGAGGATAAGGTAAGTGCATGAAAGTTTGCTTTTTTTTTTCCTGAGTCATGATATCTGATCTACAGACGTGCAAGATAGTATCTTCGTGTGATTTACTTTAGAATTACAGGGCACCATAATAAAGAATAATATAATTTTTGTAAGGGAGTTGATGAAGTATCATGTGCGTGTTGTTCAGCATTAACCATTTACCTGCCATGCAGATTTGGTTCTCGAGTATAAAAGGAATTGCTTTCATATTGAAGCCAAATCACACATTTTGTATATAAGTACTGTGAACTAACAAGGTATTTGCCAGGCAAGTATTAGAGACTTAAACAGAAAGGCCAATATCAGGAGTCTTTGTAAATAGCAGCAGTTGATATCTCAGTTAAGGATCTTGAGATTCTTTAATGTTTACTGCATTTTTTCCCTGTGCAATTATCTTTGCATCAATTCTGCCCCTCCCTCACTGTCTTCTCTCCAAGAATATGTTCATATTTCTCATTAATTAGAGTTACTTAGAGTATGCCTGGAGGCCAAAGCTCAGTGAGGCTCTATTGTTTTAGACCTAATATAAATTTCCTCAAGAGCTTTTCCTACTCAAGTGATAACAAGAAAAGAAGTTTGCTTAAAATTAAGGTTCTATTTCTCTAATAGTGTTTTGGTCAGCTCTCTTACCTACCTCTAAAAGCTGCCTACCCCTAGAACAGGGTGATTTCTGTGGACAGTAGCAACACAGTAGCTTTGGTGTGTGGTATGATGTAGCAGCTGAGACAAAAGTCCATTTGAATTTACCCTATCCACTGCTTATTTGTATCCTTGTCTCACTCAAATTTCTCATGCAAATTTGCCTTTCACTTCTTTCTGGGGAAGTGAGATGAGAAGGAAAGAGGAAGGAAAATTCTCATAATTCTTAAGAACTGTGCATCTTGCCAAAAAGCAGAAATTGAAATTAAACTAATACAATCCCTTGCCTAATTTTTAATGATCTTTGCTAGGACAACATTGGAAATATGTAACACTGCATGTCAAAGAAGAGATTTTCTTTAATTTTTAGCCTTCTTGGACAGTGCCAGACAATCAGCTTCACAGATAAGGACAAATCATCTGAGTTAACTTTTGAAGTGGATTGGTCCCTTGTGTGGACAGAGTTGTTTAAAGTGAAAATGGTTTTCATTCAGATTGCCTTAATTCACTTCAAAAGAGATAAATTCCTCTCTAGCCTCTGTATATTCTGTAAATTCACACCACTAGTTTGTTCAGGTTTCTTGAATATGCATATTTGGAGAAACCCACAATACAAAATTGAAAATTTAGCAATAAAAGTATCTGTGATATCAGTTAGAGTGCTTTGAGTGAGAAATACTGCTAGTATTGTAAATACCTCTGGAAGCAGTTTTTCATGGTCTCCTGACTGCTCCATATTTATGAAGAAGAGAGGTGAGAAAGTTTTTAGTGTGTCTGGCACTGGTCCAGCTTTAGCACAATCTGCTGTGGATTTGGTAAACTTTATTCAAATCCTCACTTGCAGTACTTCAGAGGGATCTTGGTATAAGAAGAAGAATGTTACAGGAGATACTAGTGTATGCCATGAGTGCTGCAGTGACTGATCTCTGTTGCATAGACCTGCTTGTGTTTTGCCTTTACAGCTTAAACCTACCAGAAAGCTGAACTCTAGCTGATTCGAAGAGTTATCATTTTCATCAATACTGCCTTGATGTAAATGTTTAGAGATGATGAAGCCACATGGTTTCACCTTCTCATGTTAAATATCTATTGAAAGCTTGTGGTAACAAGTCTGTAGCGTAGACTCACAGCAATATTTTCAGAACAACAGTCATGCAAATTAAAAAAAAAAAAAGAGTGGTGGAGCCACCTCAACTTCATTTAGACATGATCTAAATATAGTGCAACCTCAAACCATTAGTGTGGGCAAGACCTAGCTGCTATTTTGTTTGAAGAGTTCTTAGTTCTTTAAGTATTGTATGGAAGCTGGTGAATTCTCTCTCTCTCTCTGCTTATTGTTCTGCAAAAAATGCATAGAAAGGCATAAAAATCTGTTGAGATGTTTTCATAAGATGACTCAATCATTGCAGCTTCCTTTTTGTTCTCAGACCAAACTACAAATGTAAAATAAAATGCCAGACTCCAAGGTAATCCAGGTTATTTGCTTTTTCAGTACACATTAACCTTCTTTCAGGGGTACAGGGCTTCATTCTCATAGTCCTGCCAGGAAAATAGACATGGTGCAGAAAAAGCACAGACATTTGTTGTGTTGGGTTTTTTTGGGATTTTGATGGCATAGGTTTTGGTTTGTTTGGGGGTTTTTTTTGTATTTGCATCTTTTTGGCACATTAGGCTAAAATGTGTATGTTTATTTAATGAATACAAAGTGAAGGTTCCTACCTATCTCTGTTCTAATGGGACAATAGAAACTACTGCACCGTGCTGTCAAACTGCTTCCCCTAAACTATTTTCCCATGTCTCATGGGCTCTCCTGTTCTAATAGTTCACTGTGTAGTAGCTGCTATGTGCCCAAATGTGAAACAATATTGGAGTCAAGAAGGATGAGCTGAGTTTCAACCTCTGAGGAGAATAAATGAAGCAAGGGCATGTCTGACATCAGGCTCCAGCTGGTGGTGAAAAATGATCTCCCCCTTGGAACTAGGAAACCTTTGGGATCAGCCTCTTCCCCCTGGAGAAATTATTTTAACATTCAGTCACCCAGTATAGTCATGGCAGCCTCCCAACAGAGTGACACATCTGATAAAATGATACATTTTGGGACAAAGGCCAGTTAGTGCAGACTGATAAAAATGCAGTGTGGATTTGAGCATTTCATCTGCTTTAATAAGCTGTATCAATAAGTGAATACTACACCTCTGGTCCAGACTGATCCTTCCCACCAGCATTTTGCAGTTCATTGGTTTTAGTTGTTTCTCTGAAAGGGAGTCAGAATGTACTATACCCATTCAGAGCTGTGCGTTTTTCAATGTAAAGTGATAATTACTCTTTTTGTAAATTGAGGGAGAGAAAGTTGCACATTTCTGATGGTTAAGATGAACTTCGTTCCCTCAAGAGGCTTGCTATTATTTCAGTTAAAATGTGGGGTTTGCTGTACAGAAAGGCATAGGCACAGATCTCTGAAGCGGTTCCTTAGTGATAGGTAGAGGCTTTGAGGCAAAGATTCAAAGATAACAGCCTTCCATTCATGTGGCATGAGCAATATTGCCTGCAGCCTCTGTTTTGTGACCATCCAGCTCCTTATGTAACTTTGAGGGAACAGGGGAGAGGTAGAACAAGTCTGTGTAGGATGAAGCACCGTGCGGGTCCAGCATAAAGCAGAGTTGAAATTTACTTTGCCTTGAAGCATTGCAAAGCTGACTGGAAAGGGGTAAAATGCATGGTGACAGTTTTCAGGCAATATGTAAACCCCTTTTTGGCAACATCAGTGCTGTGTAAGGCTTTACTCCTTTCAGTGACATAGAATGTTGCATAGTGTAAGTTTACCTGTAACACTTTTCAACCTGTTTTTCCATGAGTAGGGTATGAAAATCTTATTTTGTTGTGGTCAGCATAATAACTTAGTGTGGTTCTTTTCACAAAAACACTGAAATGTTTAGAGAAAGAATGAGGCTTCTTTCCCAACACGTGATGTGTGCCACTTGGCCGACCCCTTCTTTAGCTTGATGGCAGGGTTTAATTTTATATTGTGGTATGTAGCCATTGACAGATTCTTTTGAAATGTATTAAGAGGGAGATTGGTTCCAAGACGATGTTCTAGAGCTGGCGTTAGTTTCTTTTCAAAATTGTAAACTAATGCTTCTTTATGATGAAATGAGTATTCTTTCTTTTCCTTTTCTTTTCAAAATTAGAAACAAAAATCATGGTGTGCTGTGTCATACTGCACGGCAACCTATAAATAAAAACAGGAGAGAAAAGAATCTGCAAATGAAAGGTTAGAAAGGACAGCTGTGTTGTCTTTGAAAAAGAAATCTATTAGGTATTTTTATAATTATATGGCAGTCTTCTTTATGTGGTATTTGCAGTTATGATTTACGTCCATATTACCATAACTGTTTCCATACTTATAGACAACATGTGATAATGCTGTGAGCCAAAAGCAGCCATTTGGTAGCATTTAAAAAATGCAAAAACACTAAGAGAAAGCAGGGCAGTAAAGCAGAACCCTTCTGAGTTTTATCCATCTGAGTAATGCAAGCCAGAACAAAAGTGTTGTCCAACATAAACAAATGTAGAGGTTGGATTGTGGTGGTAAACTCTCTCTTTACCAATTTAAACACTCATTTTAGAGTTGGGAGCTAAAAAGATGGGCTCAGAGAAGAGTGGTATTTCCCTGCCATCTTGTTCCTCCTGGGTAACAATGGAGAGATGGATGTTAGTGAATCTCATTCCTGCTGTGATTACATCAAGAGTCATTAAACAGTAAATTATTTATCATGACAGTGCCTGCAAGCACCACCGTAGATAAGGCCTGGTCAGAATTTCCATTATAAATGCCCAGTTTGTGGGTGGGGTGATGGGCATCACTGAAATGCATTAAAAAACAACAAACAAACCATAAGCAAAACAAAAGCCACAAACAAACAAACAAAAGGTGAATATTGGTGCATGATGAGACAGTTGCAAAATGAGCATGCTACATCTATAAGATTTCATGAATATGTCTGAAATAAACACATTTGTTAACAAAAACATGTTTTGGCACTAAGGAGTTTGTGCATTGTTTGCCCTCAGATTTCTAAAGATTGAGTCATTCCATAATATAAAGTTTTTCAGAAGGCTTTTTGCAGATGGGTGTTGTGTGCATTTTCTTAGCTACTTAGGTCAAAGCCTTATCTCATTTACTCTGGAGCAGTACAGCACAAACACATTGATTCTGCACCATAAGCATGATGTCACTGGATTTTTATTTTCAATCTGTTACCAAATTAAAACAAAACAAACAAACAAAACAACCAAACAAAAAAATAAAAGCCCTGATGCTTCAAGCCAAATTGTGTTTCCATTTATGCCAGTGAAGTTACTCAGGACTTATGTAGGTGTAAATTGTAGCAAATTTATTACACAGTTTTAAACAAGTTTCCAGCTCATGTCTTCACATCCTGCTCATCAGGAGTGAATTGACTGAGATGAGGTGAAAGCAAAAATGGGAACTCAAAAATTTCAGAATTAATATGAGTGAAATTGTGGTTTTCATCTATTATGACTAAGTGAATCTTTGTGTTTTGCTGGGGATTTAAAGTGTTGTAGAACTGAAATTGTCTATGTGCTCCTGTACTGAAACATCAGGACAGGCTTTTAATCTGAAAACCAAGTAATGATGATTTAACTGCTTAGATCTCAGCCACATGGCTTTTCTAGTTTGCTAGCTGACTTCTCAATGAAGAGAGGAACTATCTCAGCCTTGACTCCTTTTGACTGAGATAGTTGTATGCTTCTCAAACAAACCTTGTTTAATACAGATGAGAACAAAAGGCTGGTTTTGAGCTGCCTGGTTGTGATGGTAATTTCAGGAGGATCAGGCAAAAAAAAAAGAGCTAACTCTGATAGCCTTTCAAGTAAAAGAAGAGACAGATCATATATTCTGAAGTATAATGGAAAGAATCCTCCCTCAATTCTTCCCTTATGTTTTCTGTCGTGATGCTTTATAGTATGTGGTACTTGGTAGCACCCTCTTATTATTGAGGTTCTACAACACTTTCCATTATAGAGCTCTATTTTCAGTTCCTTACATCTTTGCCAAGCTTCAGCCATCTGGGCTGAAATTCTCTGAGGCAGATGTCTGCCTCAGGCTGAGATCCTTTGGAAAATTTATATGTCAGTGTGGGTCATCCTTTCTATATCACAGTAACCTGACCCACTGTGAAGATTCTCCCAAAAGTAAACACAAAAATATTGATGGAAAACACTTGAGCTTCTAAATTTGAGAAAGAAAATTGGACAGAAATGGAATATTATCTGCCAGTCTTGAGATCCAGAGGCCGGATCCAAAAAGTAGTGAACTCAGCAGGAAGCTTTCACATGGATCAGGCCCTGATTTTTAATGAGTGAGGGAACAGAGAATTTCATATAGTGAACATTTGCCAGGATACAACTCACCACCATAAATCAAATGTTAAATAATTCCAAAGCCCAAGAAATAAGCATGCAGATGGCAGTGTCTGCTCCCCAGTGATTGCACTGACTGCTGATTAGGATCCAGCTTGAATAGTTTGATCTCATTTATAGCAGACTCAAGGATTGCTCTGATTAGGCAGTTGGTACAATCTAGTTGAGTTTCTGCTCTCTTGGCTGAAGCTCCTCTGGTGGGGGCAAACTCATCCAGCAGATGCTGCCCATGACACCCTGGAGCACACTGGAGTTGGGGCAGGCAGGGGCTCACAGCCATATGCTGCAGAGTAGCCTGAAATCAGCTGGGTTCAAGCCTTACCTTTAGCAAGAAAGAACAGTCACTTGCAGAAGATGTACTGCTCTGCACTAGCACTCCTGGAGAAGAGCGCACGGATTAACTGCGAACACCAAGGAAGGCAGAAACAGCAAAGTGACTTAGGGCTGCTGGGAAATAACAGAACTTTTGGGAAGGGAGTCTTTCGTGGTCTATTAAAACGTTGGAAATCTCATCCATATTGATGCACCCCAGCTGTTAAACCTACAGGGAAAAGGTCCTGGAAACAGCAGTGTTGACCAAAAAGGCTGTGCTTGAGGGAGCCTGTCCACCTCTTCATGTTCTCCACCAAAACCTTCCCAGCAGCACAAGTGGGTTTAACCAAAATTGAGGAAAGGGTCATGAGCTTAGGGATGCTGATTTCCTGAAAGTTTTAGAGAAAATAAGTGCCTGGGTAGAGGACAGACACTCTGTTAATGCCCCTGCTCTCGGAAGAAGGAGTGTGAGCATGGCTCTTCTCAGGTGCCAGAGAGTCTGGCCACAAATGTATAGGAATCAAAGCTCTGGTAGTTCTGCTGCTTATGATGTGATGAAGTAATTTATTTACTATTGCTGAGTGAAAAAAAGTATTTTTACTTTAAGAGTATTTTGGAGATTTTGACCTTTTTTTTTTTTATAAAATATCAAATCCTCCCATGAAGAGCTTTGACCTGAATGTCCAAAGAGTAACAGAAATTAGATCAGCTACAAGTATTTTACTTCTGGTTTTTGTAACTTTTAATAGGTTATTATAAATAAACATAAAGTTCTGAATGATCCTGGGCCTCAAAACAAAATGCCTTTATTTAGTAATGTGGAAAATAGAATATTTCAACAATCCTTCTATCCTGTTCATATAGAAAAATATTAAAATTTATAAATTCATTACACCTGTCTTTTCACAGGAGCAGTGTTTTAAAAATTGTAATTTTCTGATGGAAAAAACAAGTCATTTGGACAGTTTTTGCAACCTCCCATTGTTGCAGATGTTAAACAATTTAATTTAGAAAGCTATTTTCAAAATTAGATTTTGTAGCTGTTCTTAGTTGGCTGTGGCTGAACACTGCAAGTGCTCCCCTCCCTACAGACAAGTTGAGAATTTTTCTTTGGAATGTTTCTCCAGCTGAAAATTACAATATATTTCCGATGCAACATTTTTAGAGCAAATGTCACATTCTGTGGAACTGTGTTTTAAATTTTATACTGAAATAAAGTGTCTCCAGTTTTTACACTTCAGAGCAACTTTCTGAAAATGAGAATTGGGGTGAAATACTCTAATTTTCTGAGCATTTGAGTTGGACAGGTTTATTCATTTGTGTGAAATTAATATTTCATTCCAGCTTTGAGTGAAAGGCATTACAGCATGGTGAAGAATTCACAGAGGACACAGATAAATTTTCCTAGAGGAAAAAGTTTGATTTTCTTCCAGTACTCCTTACTTCAGAATTACTGTAATTATTTCACCTACCACATTTTTCAGATCAGTAAGGTATAGGGCAGTTTTAATGTTATTTGAATGCCATACAATATTCACCTCTAATTCCTCTTGGTCAAAGAAAGCACACTGGAAAAACCCAGATTTATGTTATTTAAATGGTTACCAGAATAACAGTTGGATTTATGTTTCATGCAAGAACTGTGATGCTGAGTCAGAGGAAAGATCTGTTTAATCCTGGAGCTATTTTGTTGCTGCTGGTGGCCAGCATTGGATGCTGATGGATGGACTAGAAGAAGAAATTGAGTCTAATTTGCTATAACTAATCTCTGAGTGTTTGCAATGGATTGTATATAACAAGCAGTAAGAATAACGCTGTACAAGGCAAGTTACAGGATGACAGCACTCTGTAAAAGAAAAACAAAACAACTGAAAAAACTCACCAAGACACACTGGAATACTGTGGCAACCTGAAAAAAACTGAAAAAAATCTTTTCCCCCTACATTTACCACCAGTTTGTAATTTTCTGTGTTTAGCTTTAAATTTTATGTAGCAGAAAATAAGTGAGCAGGTCAGTAATACATACTTACTTCTACAGCATAATTACTTTTCCTTCTATTAAATAATGTTGATAAATTATATTCCTATTTCTCCTGTTTAGAAGTTTGGGTGTTCTGGGGTGTTTTAATAGAACATATGGTCCTTTGAGACTAGGAAAAAAGGACTGGGTTCTGAGTCTGAGGAGGAGAAGTGGTAATAGGGTACCTCAGATCTCTTCTGATCATGTAGGTACAGTCCCTATTTTATTACAAGCTTGATCCTCCAGTGTATTTTTGTGCAATATCAGAATATAATTAAATATTACCAAGTCACTGAATGGTAATCTAAGGATTTATTCGTGGTCTTGTTATTGAAGAACTGTGCTTTTTTCATTAGCAAATAAACACTAGAAATGTGCTGACAGGCTTTCACAGAACCCCAGAATCATTTAGGTTGGAAAAGATCTCTGAGATCGTCTAGTCCATCCTTTGACCTCAGCAACTAGACCAGAGCACTGAGTGCCACATCCAGCTTCTTGAACACCTCCAGGGATGGTGACTCCACTACCTCCCTGAGCAGCCTGTTCCAATGCCTGATAACCCCTTCTGTGAAGAAATTTTTCCTGATGTCCAACCTGAACCTCCCCTGACTCAGCTTGCAACTCGTCCTGTCACCTGTTACCTGGGAGAAGAGGCCGACACTCACCTGGCTCCACCTTGCTCTCAGGGAGCTGTAGAGAGCGATAAGGTCTCCTGTGCTTGCTCCTGTTTGAGGCATCATTAAGGACCATATTGGCAGGTCTGTGTTCCTTTCTGAGACCTGCAGCCCACTGTTAAATGGCATGTGTGTCTTGGGTCTTGTTGTTTTCAAAACCTGACAACTAGAAGTACTGAAAATTCAGTCATATTTTCTCTTCTGAAAAAATGCTAACAAAAATAGGAGGCTATAACTGACACAAAAAGGACTGTTTTTCAAGACATGCAGGATACAGCCAGGCACATAAAGCAACTTTAGCAGGTATGGAATATGGCCAAAACAGTGTCATTTAAAATGTGGGCTGCTACAGGGCCATGCTGTTGCTGCCAGGTCAGGTTAAATGTCTGACCAGATCTCCATCTGGATTCAGGATCTGGCTCACACAGCTTCCTTACCCCTTCAGGACCAGACATTGCAGACTATCAGCTCTGTGATAATATCACAAGTCTCCTACTACCCTGAGTATTTCCTAAGGCTTCTGTATTTGGAAGCATGCAGTTTATGTGATGTTAAGGAAACTTCCCTGCCTGACCATTCCCGAGACTCTCTGGCAGGCACACTCCCAAGGTCAGAGACTTTCACTGTCCAGGGGAGGCAGAAAAAGCAGCTGAAAGGCCATGTAAATGCTCAAAACTAGAGCACCCTGGCCTCTCTGCCACCTTAAGTACACTGCCAGCTGCACTGCACTTAGGAAGTTTAGCAGGAGTTCAGGTATCTCCCGAGCAGCAGAAGGCACTGCCATCGGGACATACCCTAGGAGGCAGCAGAAGCCCACGTTCCTTCGCAACAACTCAAAACACATCAACCGTCTTTAAATTTCCTCCTCTGCCTTACCATGAGCTGCCTATTAATGTTAGTTTTGTTACTGGCTTCCAAGGTGTCAGCAGCTTTGCACAACTTGTCGCTGTGTGTATCTGGAGAGTTTCTCGAGCCACAAGCAGCAAGTCTCCTTGCCTGTGAAAGGCCGGACCTAGAACTCATAATCAGATTGAGTGGGTGCCATGCAGAGAGCATTAACATCTTTGTGCAGTGTTCAGTTTGCCTCAGCATTTGCATTCAAACAGAAGAAATAGCTGTTTCCTCCACTCATATTTCAAAATTCTGTAGTACCATCGAAAGAGGATGGTCCTTGATGAGTAACTGGAAACTGAAGCACAGCAGTCTTTCCCCAGCATCACTACACATATCTGGAATCAGTCTAGGCAAGTTAGTTAGAAATCACTTTTTGCAGGGCAGGAAGACTATACCCAAAGAGTATTCTCACCACAAAGCTAACTTTATGATTACCATATAAATGGGATATCCAGCTTCAGAAATGAATGGCTAAGTAGGCAATACCACAGTAGTGCCCTCAGGATATGCATTTCTGTGCCCCCCTCAGCTCTGACCTCTCCATTCACCCTCATCATTAAATTAGTGGGCAGCTGCCCCAGGGTAAGAGCATTAGTGCAGCGTGGGGGGAAAGCAGCTGTGAGGCCGGGGAGATGGCTGGAAGGAGATCAGGGCAGGAACATGAGGTTGGGAAATGGTAGTGTTGCAGAGGAGAAGGATGGAGGTGGAACACGAAGTTGATCTTCCTGGATGTAGGAGTTGCAAACAAATTAGATTTTCTTAGAGGATTTTGGAGCCTGACCTGAGAGTCATGCTTCAGGCCAGGTTTTATTTGAGCCTGGTTCTGCAGCCTTGCATGGCTGTACCTTAGTCAAAAGTTTTTTGATATATGTTAACTGAACGTGCGGTTGCATGGATGTGTAAACATATAGAACTCTGACTTATATTTTGTAATTTTTGCATCTACATCTTTTTTTTTTCTTTTTTTTTCCTGGCTATCTTTTATATTTTATGCATTTCATCCTCCACTTTTTAGAGTCTAAAAAGAGTTTACAGTGCTATATGAATACTGAATATTGCTATTACTTCTGAGTGGAGCTTTTGCTAGGTGCCCTAAGCTCTCCTTCTGCAGCACATTCTAAACTCACTATCCAGAGGAATGAAAAAATGCAAAACAAAACATTGTTTCTGATGCTGAGAACAGCCTTTATTTCCAGCCCCAGCTACAGGGTAGCTGTTACTGTAGGGATCACTGCAAGTGGGCCAGATCCTGGAATCCCTATGAGTTTTACCCTGACTGGAGGTTGCAAAAATAGTCTCCTGATCCTGTGGCAAAACATATCTGCTTGGGGGGTAAGATACTGAATGGTGACAGGAACTGCTGTAAAGCCAACACAGCTTTAATATGTAGGGAATAGAGTACTCCATATGCTGCTGTGTGATTTCCTTCTTTGGCTTGGAAGGCAAAAATGAACTGCTTGTATTTGGAAGGTAATTTTCAATCCTCAAAATATCTTCTCTGCATTTACTTAGCTTTGCTAGCTGGTTGGGCAGGCAGACCATAGCTCAGAGTACAGGTTATGTCATTCAGCAGAAAACTCCCTCCTGTGTGCAAAATTTTTTTCATATTATTATTTTTTTCCTCCTCTTTCCTTCTCCTCCAACAGTATACATACAGAGGGAGGTCACAAAATAGAAGTAAGCTGTAGCCAATAAAGTTCAGATTTTGAAATAATAAAAAAAAAATCTGTACACTTATTAGAATTTCTTGTTAATGAGGTCATTTATGTCAGGGCAGGAAATGTACAAAATAGCACAGGATAGAAAAATCTAGACACTGTAAAACATGCCAACAAATTTGGCACATGCATTACTCTCTTAATATGTCCCCAATGTAATCTATAGATCCCACAAGTGACCACACTATGTTTATGTATGTAAAAACTCCTATATATGTAACACTCATAAGAGTAGCAATTTTACTAGTGGGAAAAGATTATTGTGGTCTTTTTATATAGCATATAGGTTTACTTAGAATGAGTCCTTGTAGAAGAATGCAGGACCATGAAAAACTGTTAAAATGTCATGATTATATTAATTTCATACTTAAAGGAATACTTCACTTTAAGTTATGGCTCCAAAATTACACTGCTCATTCATGATGTTTTTAATGTATAATTGGCTGCCTTCAAAAATGTCACAGTAGGAGGAAAAAAAAGTTCATTTTCCTTGGCATGTGTACTGTTGCTATTCCTGTGTTCATTTGGCTTGGCTCGGGTAATGAAATGCTGCAGTCTGAAATAACTTTTTATATGTTGACATGTGCATTTAGCTAGAATAAGCAGGCGGAGTGGACCAAGTTGGATTCAGCAATGAACAAAATATATCTTGTATTTAATGTATCAGCCTCCGTTTATGATTTTTTTACATCTCTCTGTTGTAATGGCATAGGTGCACCCCCAAGAAGCACACAGCCCCTCACAAAGATTAGGCAGCAAGGTAAGATTAATGGGGGGAGGAGGGAAGAGTAAGATGAAAGAAAGGAAAATGATGGATGCAATTTAATCTCTTGAAGAAAAAGTTGGGAAGGGAATATGATTGATCTTTTGAAATTTATTTAGCCAAAAAAAGCCTGTTGTTTTCCAGAGCAAATAGACCTTTTCACCTTTGTTGACTGTCCCTCACTCTGGACTAAGGAGAGACCTCTCAAGTCTCACACATGTTGAGCTGGATTCTTGAAACCTCATCTCATGTTCAGGCCTAACCTGGCCCGAGTCTTGTTCATTTCTAGGATTTTGTTGAGTCTTCTGCTGAGTCTGGTCTCTAAATCACGGACCACTGACATCTGTGTTTCACAACAAGCACAGGAGAAAGGCCCTTGTCCTGCACTGCAGGTGCAGGAATGCTGCTGTGTGGAGCCAGAGTGGGCAGCACTTTTCTCCCTGTGTCATATCTGCTCCCCATTTCAACCTCAGCACACAGCTTGGCATTCAGGTCTCACCTGCCAGGAGGCATCTGCAGATAGTCAGAGCTCAGCAGCAGCAGCTCTGCAATATGGATGATGCTGGTGTTCAAAAAACAGGCAGCTGGTGTCAATGAGTGTTGGGTGCGGGCAGGTGGTGGCTTTGCTGCAAAGTCTTCTGCTCTGAGGCTGCAGGTACAAGGTGCAGGATAGCTTACTGGTTCATTGCACATCTCTGAAACAGGGGCTTTCCTCCAAGCCCAGCTCAGAGGGATGTCCCATAGTTGTGTGGTTATGTGACAGCATCTGGACCTTACGCAGAGAAAATCCTGAACACTTACAGGGCTGCAGCGCAAGCGCTTAAAGGTGAGGAGACAAATAAGAAGAATCCCAATTAAATTTTGCAGGCAGTCCATGATTCTGAATGTCTGTTTTGCTGCCATAGCCACTATGGTGTCCTACTTTGAGATATGCTTTCTACATTCTCCTGCATCATTATTTCTGGGCAGCAGAAAAATCCTTTTGTACCTACCTCCTTATACTACCATGAGCCTGACAAATAACCTCAGAAGAACAGATAGCTAGCTGTGCACTCTGAGAAGTGTGTCTTGGAAGCAGACTTTAAAGATTAGCAGTGGGTAGTTTTTCAAATTAGGCAAAAGACACCTTATTCAGTTATAAACAGGAAAACTGGGCCAAGTTTGTAGAGGTTCATGTCCAGGGCCACTCCCTAGATGAGCTAAGGCTCGATGTTCTTGTCAAGATGAAAATCGTGACACACCCTGTGCCTTGCACATTGTTGGGACCTGCTCCTGGCCACATCTCAGCAGGGCTGTCTTGTTTAGGTGTGTTAAAATTTGGTGTGCAAAGAACTAGGGGTCAGTTAGGGGGAAAAAAAAATCCAGGTAGAAAATTAAGGACATTTAGGAAACTTGAAAACATGCATGGAAGTTTACTGCATCGATCTAAGAGCCTGTGATAGGAGCACCAAAGGGTCTGGGATTTGGGGGCTTTTTGTGTCACTGTGTCAGTCTTATGCCTCTGCAGCATTTTCACATTTTCACAAACATGGTATGAGAGGGAGAGAATAGGATTGAGCAACTGCTTTGGAGGTACTTTCTTTCTTATCCATATTTCTTTAGATACAGTGTTTTAGGTAGATACTGTGTTCCACATGACATCTGTTGATCTTACAAATGATGGCTTCTGTGCTGAAACCCCAAGGAGATATTTCTGTTTGTGGCACTGTTAGTCCTCTTAACTTTTTCTTCAGTGGGAATAAAGATTGAAATATAAGATATTTTCTGATATCTGTGTATTTTATTGATTTTTTTTTTCCAGTGATATACCTGATACTGTGGGGAAAAACGATCTTTTGGGGTGTGTGTGTTGACTCATTTACATCCTGACAAATGAAGTAAAACTTTAATTGAAAATGCAGAAGAGTTCTAACTCTTAAGGCCTTTATTGATATTTCCCTCCCTGCTCGAAACTGCCATCAGGGCCTGAGGAAGTAATATACAGTTTTAGAATTAATCATCTGGTTTATTTCTCTTTTTTTTTTTTCCCCCAAAGTTTTTATCTGTCCTGTGGTAGAGGACAAATAACACCAACGTGAGCTGCTTTTTGAAACATCTTTGTAGCATACAACCAAATAGATTCTGGCTTCTATGTCATTTGAGGGAATGTGTGTTCAAGTGTAGTATTTATTAGCATTTAAGTAGTCTGATTTTTACACCTTTGTGTGTATTTATGCTTTTTACTTCTAACCCCTCCCCACCCTCCACCTCCAAACCATTAATGAAGTTTGTTGTTCTTAAAATAGCAGTTCTGTTTGGAATACCTAATTGCTGGGTTTCTGTTGTTGTTCCTGCCTCGGTATTTGGTCAAAAAAAATCAGTGTAAAGAGCAGCCCATGTGTCCCTGTGTTCAATGGGGACCTGTGTTCCCCCTCTGGGAGCCTCACAGCCCTCGCCGTCCTGTGGCTGAGGATCTCAGCTCCCTGTTTGAGTCACTCTGCATTTAGACCTCTCCATGACAAGCAGCAGAGACTCAATTGATGGGGACCATAAAATGGCTGCATGTCTGCTGGAGCTGAATGATTTATTTATTTATTGCTTCTGTATTTATTTATTGCCAGTGTCAAAGAAGAGATTGTACTTACAGCCCTTTCATCCTCTCCCAAGTGTTGCCTGTGTACTCCACCGGCCCTGTGCAGAAATATTTCCCCCCTCCAAGTGCACTTGCTGATTGGAACTAAATCCTCACAGGCAAACTGCAATGCTACTGGTACAGTGTCATAATATTTCATAGGTCATTTATAAATATTATTGCCAGGGCAAATAAATTTCTTCAGAGTACTTAGTCTACTGCTAATAAATAGTTTATTTAAGCTTGTAAGAATGGTGACATTTCACTTTGAATATCTTTGACCTCTTAAAAATTATTGGTGCAGAGAGAAAAAGAAAAAAAGGGGGAAAATAAACTGGAAAAAATATGCAGCAGATCTTTTGATATTTTTCCCTACATTTTTGCTTGCGTAAATGGGCCTTCTTGTCAGACTGCATGTCTGTGTGAAGCTGGTTACAGAGCTTAATTAATGTGTATTATTTAATATCTCATTCAGTAGATCATTCCCTCTTTCTCTTTCGGAGCTGCATGCAGCTGAAATAGTGTTTGAGCAGGTTTGATATGAGGTACTACTCATATCGCTAGTGGTAACTAAATCTCTTTTGCCACTTTTCCCTTTTGGGGTAAAAACTGTAGACATGCTGGGAGCATTTTGTTTGTTAATTTTTTTATGGTTTGGGTTGGTTTAGATTTTTGTCATTATTGTTTGTCTTGCTCTTTGGTTAAAAAGGTTGGGGTTCAGTTGGATTTTTAATAGTGATATGAAGACAGAGACCAGAAGGGGGAAAGGATTTTCTAGCATCCTTGTAGCCATGTTAAACTTTTGTGACAAATGCTAAAGAAAAGAGGTTCTGTACATATCTTTTGTAAGGAATGCAACCCACTGACAATGACTGGTGGGGCCATGTGGCTGCCAGAGCTGCATTTTGGACAACAGACAGTGGTTTCTTGGTTTAGTTTTTGTGGCGTGAGTTGTGTTTTGTTGGGGTTTTTTTGAAAGCTCAGCAAGGGTGTTAACTCTCAGCTCTTTTCGTTCAACTTCTGAATTCATGTCAAGAATAAATGCTAAAATATTCTTTCATGTGTTTCCCATAAAACGTGTCATTCCATGAGGGCTCAGGAGGAGGTATAAAGCTAATAATTTTATTTGTGCATGTGTGAGAACATTATATTTCTATTGCAATCATCCAGTATGGAAAGAAAAATTATGTTCCATTGAAAATATTCAGTGATTTTTGAAAACAATTCTGTTTAAAAGTGACAGTCCCTGCAACTCTAAAGGTGGTTAATACCTCTTCTGGCGGATGACTCCATACCAGTCTTTGCCGGATGACAAGCCATGACCAGGCACTCTACAGAAACTCTGGGAAAAGGCAGGGAAAAAACTCAGCAAACTCAAAACATATATAGGAAGAGAAATCACTTTAAATGAAGGGAGTCACGGGAACTTGGTCAAAGACTTCTGGTGTAAAGAGCCTGGAGAATTTTGTACATACCTCAACCAAATGCCACATAAGACTAGAAGGAAGGGAAACAAACCTCCCATGTGCTCTTTAGCTAACAAATGACAGGGTTTCCAAGAGCAAAGCAGGAAATTCTCTGCACTTACGTATAAGTTTCTGGCAACACAGGTGTACTCTCCTGCAGACTTGCACATGATTTTGTCATTTAAAGAGATTGGGAAGAGAGAACTCTTCTGACTTGGATTTCGTGGTTGTGAATGGACTTCCTCTCCGCTCATCGTTTTTACCTCAGAATACCATGAGCTTGTCTTTTTAGTTTCCTGCATAGAAGGGGATTTTTTTCTTTCTTTTTTTTTTTTTTCCTAGTCTCTTGGAAAATATCAATTGGTTCTCTGAGTGGTGGTTTCATTCATTTCCTTCCACAAGGCATTTGTTCTGAACATTCATCTTGATCCCCAATAAGCAACAAGGACGACATCGAAAGGCAAAATAGGAAGTTTCAAGAGTCTGTCAGAGCAAGTGCCTGAATTAAAGTACAATAAAAAGGCAGTTCATTTTCAAGCAGATTTATACAGATGGACAAAAAAGAATATGGTCTTCAGGTCCAGTAGTCAATAAGGTTGTGGCAATATGATGTCTCTGAATCACTTTGAGAGAATTTGCATGAACATCAGCTGCAAACTTCCTATACTTTTTGATCTTGCATCTCTGGAAAAGTGTGCAGGACGGGGACAAATGTCTCCAAAGCATCAACATTGGAATAGCTTCAGTGGCCAAGCTTTAGGATGGTTTTGTTGTGCAAAAATATGGTCTCGTTTGCATCCCTGGGCTCCAAGGACAGATCTCAGTGTACCTGAGTATCCAACACGAGAAGCCTTTGTGCCTATTCCTGGCAACTCCACTGATGTTTTCCTCTGAAAATTAAAAATACTGTTCCTCATTCTTCAATGACCCCAGAGTTTCTGGAGGGGCCACAGTTCAGCCAACATTTCTGCTGCACCTGTGTTCTTTGCTTTCCAAGGAGGGGGTAGGCAGGGAGCAAAAACGACTTCTGCAAACAGCAGAATTTACCTTCCAAAAATGTCTCCCATATCTTCCAGGGGTTTTATCACACCACCTTAGTCCTTTTCCTGACCATGTTTATGTAGTAGAGCGAGCCTTGAAAGAAGGCGTGATGCCTTCCAGCTGTTGATTTGTATCTTTTCTGTGGTCTTCAGGGCACACAGCAAACAACATAAGGCTGTATGTGTGTTTAATATCAATGGAGTATTTTAGTTTGGACTTTTTCCTTTATGCGCTGCATAAAGGTATATTTTGTGAGATTCTAATTTCACTCATAAAACCTCTTGCTAGAAGCAAGCTGCATTTTCCTCAGTAAAGCTGTCAAAATTGACAGATTCAGCTTTGATCATAGTAACAAATCTGTCTGACCTCAAATTTTCAGAAGTGTCTCTGATACAGAAAGGTTGTTGCGCTTCCTAAAGAAAAACTCCAAAACATGGGGAAAATCATGCCGTTGCATGTGAATATTTTGACTGTTGTAGACCTTTGCTGAAAGAAGTAGCTTGAAATTTAACTGATTACCAAATATAACAGACTCTGGAAAATCACTTCTGTGTTTTCAAAGGGTGTAGGGAGATCAGGTGTATTTGCAAAATGACTGTTTAGCCTTTTGACATGCATAAAGCTAATAATTTAGATTTCAGTGATGTAACTAAAAAAAAGATAGATTTCAGGATAAATAGGTGTTATAACTTGTGTGTGCGTGATAGATGTTATTAGCCTGAAATATTGCAGATATTTAAAACTGCTGAATACCATTTCGAGATATTCAAATGTGCTTCAGGGAAATAACTAATATCGAGCAGTTTATATTTGTAGGAACCCAGGTGGGCCTGGAGCCAGGCTCTCACCTGGGTCAATTCAGGGCAGAGAAGCCTGGCTGGTCTATGAAGGCTCCTGTCCACAGCTGATGGGACTGAGCTCCATCAAGCAGCTGTTAAAGGTTTCACTGCAGACTATCAGAAGTCTCAGAGCTGGAAAATTTCCTTGGAAGTGCTGTTCAGCCTATCTAGATGTGTAGAAGGTGGCTCTGCCTCTGAGGTACTTCTCTGTCTGTTAACTGTGGAGAAAAGCCCAGATGACTGGTTTTTAAATTAGACACCCACCTTTCCCAGAGCTGACATCAAATGGGATGCATCCCAGCCACCTTGTCTGTAACCAAGCTCCAAACACTGTTTGATACCTTATTTCTTTGTGTACCCTAGCCTGATGTCCTTTTCAGGGACAAGTCCTGGGAAAAATATGGCTGCATGTTTCCACCCCAGTGCAAGTCTGGGAGCACACATGGTGTTGTGTAACACAACTCTTCACCACCTTCGGTTTCACACTCTGTTACTTCTTACGGCCAGTGGAGATGCACCACTGCTAAAAAGTATTAGGAGTTTTTCCTGCTGAGGAAAAGAAATAAGGGCCAAGGTGGTACAGGGTCATGGACAGGAACTGCAATGACAGTACACTCACCTTTCCTAAACAAAAGCGGTGTGTTAAGATTTGATGAGAACTAGGTGGAGGTAAAGTTCCCAAACTCTTTTTTATTTTTCTCTTTTTTTTTTCTAATTGTCTGTCCATGTGGCTAGTTTAAGTGAAAAAGACTCTGATTCACTGAGAGAAGAGTAACATTTTTCAAGATAGTAAACCAACACTGTAAATACCTGTGATCCCAGGATTTTAACCTCAGAAACAGCATGGCAAAAACAGTTTAGAACTCTTATGCTCAGTCCTTCATCAGAACAGTGCTTTCTTTCTCTCTCTCTGAGTTTTTAATAGACATCTCAAATTGAGATGACTGTCAGCACTTTCTTCTGGTAAGACACAATTTTGCTGAATATATATTCTATGTGTGTAGCTATAAATATATACAGACATAGAGTATACACTTTCTGTAGTAAGTCAAGTTTAATTTCCAGTTAATTTTCTGATTCATTCAGTGTGTGTATATTGCTGTAATTGTTGCTTTATTTTTATTTAGATATGTCAGTTGTGAGAAATCTTGTGACATTTTATACATGAGCACTCTTTCTATTCCTGTGCCTCTATAGCTGATTAGTTCATTTTTGTAACTTGGATCTCTAGATTTGTTAGGGCACAGCAGTGAGACTGAATTTTGTGGTTTTGAGAAGCAGACTCTTTGTGCCTGGAAGCATAATTAAATGATCTTAAGAAAAATCAAACTAATAATATCCCATTTAGATAATTAGTTGTGTGCTTTTATAGATAGAAGGGATTATGCAATGAAATGAAACAAGAAATAAAGGCAGTTTAAAAGATATTATTTCCCCAAATAAAAATACATCTTTGGAAGTCAGTGCCAGATTATTGAGTGGAAGAGTTTTGCAGGATTAGATGCTTTATGGGTAGCTAGAACACATTATTTAGCATTTTCTCAAAACCAGACATATGCCTCATGCCTCAGAGCCTCAGTCTAACCACTACATGACGGATTTAGGAAGAAATTTCTGCTGTAGCCAGGTCATCCCTTATAACTGTCCACTAACAATGCCATCACCTCTCTGTGGGACATCTTTTTATCTGCCCCAGATGTTAGACCCTGTTTTCCTTTGAAAAAAGTGCCCCACGAGACAAGCCAGAACACTTCAAATGCCATGAGTCTTAAACTTACTCTTAAGTTCAGTATAACCTGCCAAAGATGAGGTACTCCAAATTTACACTCTGTAACTGAGAGCTGTATCTGAACAACAGAACAATGAATGTAAAGACACAGTGAAAGGTGAAGGAGCTCCAGTTGAGTTAGTGTGTAGCTCAGCAGCTAAAGGAACTCCCTGAAGTAGAACCAGGCCAGCATAAACAAAACATCTCTTTGTGTTTAAAAAATATGTTGCTGGCTTGGGCATTTTGTATTAGAAGGACAAAGAGGACAAAACCCTAATCAAAAAGACAACTCACTTTCAGGTATTTTAACAAAATCATTAACCAGGTTGCATGTGTGTTTAGCCAGTGATTCTTCATGCTTCTCTAAAGAATCAGGCTTCATAATTGTATGCAGCTTATGAGGATCTGAGGAATATAATGTTTGTAAGTATTCTGTTCAGAAAACATTCAGCTCTTTGGAGATCACAGTGAATATCTAAGATTTCTGTGTATAAAACTGAGGTCCAGGCAGTGCTAAGATACTCTTTACCCACAGATTTCTCCTCCTCCAGAAAAAGGAATGGAAGGATGGGTGGGTAGGTACAGAAACCTGCAGCTGCACTCACTGACCCTCAACTCTTTTGTATATTATCTTTACCATACAGTTCAGCCTGTAGTATTCTGCAGAGTGCTTCACAGTTGAGAGAGTTTCTCTCAGAAATGCGTAGTTTCCCCTCTGCAACTCCTCTCCAACACACACTCTTACACAGTTAAAGCAAATCCTCTATAAGCTCATTCAGTGACCAAAAAAAAAATCTTTGTTAACACAGAGTTAAAATTGCCCAGTGGTTTCTCATGTCTTTCCAAAATGCTTTGCTCAGCAAAACTCAAACCTCTGAAAACACAGAAAATGAGGACTCCTGGCATATAACAGCAGAACCTTAACTGTGACCCCCTGGAAGTCACAGTCCCTGGGAATTACTGGCATGCTCACCAGATGAGTTCATTGCAGTAGGTTTTACTGAGCCTGATGCTCCAGAACGGCATGTGCTATCAGCAGGCGAGCTTTAATCTGCATTTGTTTTTATTTTGCTTTGGGTTTTTGGCAGTAAAATTCCTACATTTTAAACAGTGTCAGAGAGATATTTTCATAGAATTTAGAAAAAAATATTTTAGCCATCTCTTCCCTTTCATTATAGTCAGTCCCCTACCTGATGGAGGAACAGCATATGTCTTATCTTGGCACTTCTGGGAATTCAGACTGTTGCCCCTTTCCCTATCATCTCTATTAGATTTTAGCACACTTAGAGGGAAGAATACACCACTGGCAGGCTCCTCACACTTGCTGACTTTGCCAATCACTTCATCTTCCTCCAGTTTCTCCTTTACCCCCTATCCTTGCACTCCTGTTTTCCAATCCCAACAGTCCCTCCCCAGGACTGCACTCCTCTGTGTTTTTGCACCACCCCGTGCCCTTCATGCTATCAATCTCCATCCCAACATTCTTCCAGTGAGCATTCACATTGTACCATACTTTCCTGTTGCAAAAGTATTATACCTCCCAAGCAAGATCCCAGCTTCCTTAGTAGGAGTTGGTTGTAGTTACCTGTCTGAGATTCATCATTATGTCTCTTATTGAGCTTTCTGAGACTGACTACAGCTCACCTTCCAAGGCCATGGTTTCTATGCTGGAACCACACGATTTGTCACAAAGGGCTGGCTGGAAATCTTAGCCTGATATTGTGTTTGTATGCATCACAGTCTAATTTAGACTGCGAGTGTTCACACACTAAATGCCACATAGTAGCTTTATCATTACTTTTCCCACCAGTGGAATCAATGAGATCGGGTAAGGAACAGTCGAGGTGGGATTTGAGCCCTGGGAACAATCAGAATAATCCCCAAACAAATCAAACCTGCCCCTTTGAAGACAGGACAAGAGGGAAATAGATTTGGAGTGAAGACTGGATTTTGGGAGGACTATGCTGGGGTTATTTTGGCCTTATCTGGGATACCAGCAAAATGCAGTGTAAGCTAAATAAGTCTTGAGGGGGTTTAGGCACTTTAAAATCAGCCCAATTTCAGCCTAAATTTCAGGGCTTTATAATTTAGTTATTGGAAAACCAGAGTCCTGCTACAATCAGTATTTCTCCTGCAGTCTGCTTGTGTTAAAATATGAAGCAAGAAAGCGATACTGTTATTACCATCTTTTTTTTCAAAATATTTAATAGTTCATAGATTGGTGAAGTAAAGCTTTAAAGTAACCTCAGTAGATACTCAGTGGGAAGAGAGTTGTGAAATGCTTTGCAACATCAGGCCTTGTTTGAGAATACTCAGTTTCACACAAACCCAAAACATTTAATGGTTTTTTAAAAAAAAAAAAGTAAAAAGCTATAAGAAAATTCTATTTTATATCAAGTTCTTATATGTGGAGTTGTACAAGGAGCAGTATTCTCAGGCATAGTTCTGATGTTTTTTTAAAGTAAGCATACAGTATCAGATGCTTGGTTCCAAGAGCATTGGAACATTGCCAAATCCTTGAGTTTTAATGCTGATGTTGGTAAATAATGTACAGTTTTTGGCTAACCATGCAGGTACAAATTTGTGGGTTAGACCAAAAAAACAAGGCCAGCACACTGACAGAAATTGATTCCAAGGTAGATGCTCTAATAGTTGTGCTCTTGTTCCAGTCTTTCAGTCTGAAATGAAAGCTCAGAGCCCTTTTGATTTGAAGCAGAGATTTATGGTTAATTATAGCATTTCCCATGATTATATGTTTGTGCTTCAGTAACTGCTAGATGAGGAGGAAAGTTGAAACAGTTTTAGAGCTAGTATGTTACTCTACCAAAAGATATACATTCAGATATCTCAGCATGGGTCCTTCCTTATTTCTTTATAAAGAAAAATACATCGCAAAAGTTCCACCCTGCTAGTCATTGGGAAAGCTGACAGGAGGAGACGGTGATTTCCTCCAGTGCTTCTGTCCCTCAGCTTTTCTTCTATAGGCAAACTACTGCCATTCAACATCCCCATCTGAAAAACAGCAATAAAAAATGGTCTGGGGTTAGCACTGAGTTCCACTCACCCAGACCATGAGTTCTGTAGAGATAAGACAAAATATTTTTACCATCAAGAGCTTGTAGATTTGGTTATGATAATTCAGTCAGATGTCCAAAATTCTGCTGCTGTACATCATAGTCATAGAATGGTTTGAGTTGGAAGGGACATTTAAAGGTCAGGCAGTCCAACCTCCCTTCAGTGTGCAGGGACATCTTCAACTAGATCAGGGTGTTCAGAGCCCCAGTCTTGGCTTTTTTGGTAATTCTGCTGTATAAGCAAAATATATGATTGCACATTGCACAATAAGTAGAATGTTAGTAAGTTCCCATCCTTGTTTCATAATCTGCATCATAGTTGCCTGAGAGACTATATTTAAAAGGAAGCTTTGTTTACTTTCTTAGCTAAAATCTCATATAAATCGTATATTTTTCTTTTGCTCACAAGGAGAATATTAAAATATAAATTACTGTGCCAGACATTCAAAGGCTTTTTATCCCCCCAGCCACTACTTTCATGACCATGGAAACATTGCTTTTGTTTCAGTAGAAAAGCTAAAGTGAACCTTAATGAACTGAAAACTAAAGAACACATCAGATTTTAGATATGAGGTAAATACAGCTATAGGTGTGCAGGAGATACAACAATTAAATACTCTGAAGATATTCAGTAGCTAAATTAGAATATTATGAACACAGAATCACTTGTTTTGGTGGAATGCTTGCTAAGTCAAAATGAAAGGGAAACTTACCAAAATTACAGAATTTATATATATTAAAAAAGCAAAAATGTCAAGGTGAAAGGAAAATGAGAGCAACTTATGCCAAACCTTTGAAACATATAGAATGTTTTATTAAAAGTACATACTAATATGTATGTAATGTAGTTTTTCAAAAGCATGCATTAACCTGCACTTAGGTAGGAATTCTCCCAGTCTCAAAGATGTTTGGAAATTGCTCAGCCTAATGGGGGATAAAGCCCAGAATCTCCATCTGGGACTGAAAGCAGGGGGGAGCACAATGCAAAGAAAGGAGTAGTTTAAAGAGCACACACATAATGTTCGTTAAGCCACTGGCACCAGAAGGGAGGGGTAGAAACCAAGTTCTTTGCTATAACTAACCAGAAACGAGAATTCAGGGGCTGATGCAAGCGTGTGATCAGTTCTCTCAGGAGAGGAACAATTTTTCTCTCACCACCAAAGCTGAATGAGCAAGGGGAGGGGTATTTCACATCCACAGCCAGAAGAGCCAGTGCAGTGACCGGGATGGGCTTCCACAATTAATACGGGACAAGTGTTGATTTCATACATACTCTGAGCACCTAAGAAACATTGATGATAAAATAAATTATGGTGATTTTACAAGTGGAATTCTCTATTGGAGCAAGGCAGGGAATTAGCCAACCTAGGATCTAGTTTATCAAATGTAAATTTAAGTCTGAACTCCCTGTATTGTCAATGTAGAAAAAATAATTTTTTGATGTATAATTTGTCCTAAAGCACATGTCTGACACAGGTGCTCTGTTCTCTGGAAGTACTTGTTTCCCTCCACTGGCTGCTCAAGCATAAAGGAGATGGGATCAGTCCCATTCCTCATGCCTGGTGTAGATATACTCTTATTAGCAGAGAATGATGTCTTCCTATTGATAGCTGAGATCTGGAAGGGAAGAAAGTGTGCCTGGGTGATGGCAGTCTTTAACCAGGTAGAAATGGTTCAGAGTACAGTTTAGACAAGTTACAAGAACACTGTAGTCTAATTAATCCTTATCCTCTCTGTCTTGGTTGCTCAGGACATTGAAGTTAGTATTTTTCTGTTACCAGATACATTTGATGCATTAAAATCTCACTTTGAGATGAAGCCGCTCCTCGCAGTCTGGGATTTTGCTCTTGATATGCGGTCCTCCCTTGAAAGCACTATGACTTTGTGTACTTGCATTAGGCTCCAAAACAGGCTGTGGAATAAGACCTTCGTCATTTTTGTTGCTGGCGAAAGATTGCTGGGCACCTTCATATGAAACTGCAAAACAAGATACAAAAAGAAAAGAGATTTATTTTAGGCTGACTTTAAAAAGAACCAAGTACTATTTTTAGTATGTTTACTACTTGTCAAAGGGATTTTCTGTTGTCTCAAACCCAGACCACTGAGGTTTACCACTGCTTGTATAACATTTTTTCAATACTGCTGTTCCCTTTTAAGTAATTGGTATGGCTTCATATGGCTCCAGAAACCCTCCTCTATCTGTGAAGCCTGAGAGGGAGGATTTACCCCATGGTGGGGTGGGAGAGGGTGCAGTTTCTGGGTTTGGCTTTGGGCTTGGTGATGCAGGTGGGGTTCCTACTGACTTATCTGTCTCAGAGTCAGACCCAGGACTGTTTTGGTTTCACTGAAGCCTATTTAGTTTTCTGGTAAGAATACATTTCTAAATATAGCTCCTTACGTTGGATGCAGGAATGTTTACCCATGAGAAGTCAGGCAAGGTAAACACTGAAAAAGTTTTTTTGGTCAGTATCTTTTTAGTGGAAATGAATCTTGAAGTATATTTGGCATCATCTTGGCACGCTGGAGCTAAGTACAGGGACTGTCTTCCTTTTCTGGTATCTGTTATTTCTAATTTTATTTTCCTGTGGAAAGGGGTGATATAGTGATCCTTCGTTATAGGTGTGTCAGTCAGAGCAGACGTTGCAAGCTCTGTGAATTTTGCATTCACCTTTTAAATAACACAGCCCTGAATTAATCTGTTGACAGAAGCTGAGCAATTTTAAAAATACATTTGCAAGTATGCAATGGGATTATGACAGAGGGCTGTGCCAGAAAAAATACAAGCTCTTACCATGCTGTTACAGTTGCTTAAGCACAAATTAAATGCATAGTTTGCACTCTCTCTTGCACTCTCTCTCTTTCAAAGAATGTATTGTGAAGTACATTTATTTAGGACTGTGCCATCATGTTAATTCATCTTTGATTCTACTGATGGATTTCTTTTATAATCCCTCTTGTGTATTTGTAATAAGCTCTGACTTGATATTTGACATGTGATTTTGTTCACATAAATCTGATTTCAAAGCTATTTATGAGAGTGGTTTACTTGAATTCTTTAAACAGGAAGATGCATTTCCGAACAGGCTGTTATTTTCTTGTAAGTTCCAATCATCTCATCAGCTGGTACTACTGTACCTTTGAAGAGTAGTGAGGACTACTCTTTGCCAGTCATACTGAAAAAATTGTGCCTTATCACACTTTGTGGTATTTTCTACTTTCTTTTGTGTAGAGGAATAATCTAATTTTGGTACAAAGATGGAGGAAAAAATAAAATCTTTAGAATACAGTGATGACTTCTTAAAAATCAGTGACCCTTCAGCAAGCTCCCTACACAGAACACACTAGTGAAAAGAAAACATTTGAACATTGCCTAAAGGAAGAATACAATCATCTTTGGGACACTGTGCCTCAGTTACATCTCCTGTCTGTGCTGAGATGTGGGTTTCAGCTGAGTCCCCAGGAAGTGTGAATTGAGAGTACTACTTTTTGGTTTATGATGGTTTCATGACAGCTTTTCTGCTGCAGAATCAGGGAGATTCAGTAAGTTTCAGCACAGAGGCCCAGTAGTCTTGTCCTTAGGGCTTTGATTCCTCCACTGTGGCAGATAGGCAGAGTTTTTATTGTCTGGGCCTAAACAGTGAGATTCAAGAAGAGTGATGACAGAGGGAAAGACCAAAGCAACAAGTTGTGCTTGGCAAAGAGAAAGGTAGAAATATTGTGAAGAAGATGGAGCTCACCCTTGCTGGAGAGCAGCAAGTGCCTCTTTCCCTGATTTCTGCAGCAAGGCCATGAGCACTGTGAGCAGCAGGGCAGCAGCTACTGGGTAACCTGTGCCAGGGCCCCAACACCCTCAGAGGGAAGAATTTCTTCCTAATATCCAATCTAAACCTACTCTCAGTTTAAAATCATTCCTTCTTGTCCTATCACTCCAGGCCCTTGGAAATAGTCTCTCTCCATCTTCCTTGTGGGCTCCCTTCACGTACTGAAGGCCGCAATTAGATCACCCCAAAGGCTTCTCTTCTCCAGGCTGAACAATCCCAACTCTCTCAGCCTTTCCTCACAGCAGAGCTGCTCCATCCCTCTGATCATCTTGGTGCCTCCTCTGGACTCACTCCAACAGCTCCATGTCCTTGCTGTGCTGGGCCTTCAGAGTGGAGGCAGCACTGCAGGGGGGTCTCCCCAGAGTGGGGCAGAGGGGCAGAATCCTCCCCGGCCCTGCTGCCCACACTGCTTTGGGTGCAGCCCAGGGCACGGGGGGTTCTGGGTGCCAGGGCAGGTCCAGCCTCTCACCCACCAGCACCCCCAAGTCCTTCTCCCCGGGGCTGCTCCACCTGTTCATCCTCAGCCTGGGTTGATACCAGAGGTTGCCCCTACCCAGGTGCAGCACCAGCACTTGTCCTTGTTAAACTTCGTGAGATTCCCATGTTGCTTTTGTCCTTTTTGTTTGTTTTTTTTATTCCTTCCATAATAAATTTTTCCATTTATAACTGGTTTCCAGTTGCTGAAGCAGTGAATATTACTGGTATTCAGCTCCGGGGGAAACAAAGTAATGTAGCAAGGGAGGAAAAATAATAGGTAAGGTGCAATTTTGTTCAAGCTTTCCAAGTAAGAGATTAAAAATTCTTGTACATATGTTCAGTGTATATCCCTGGCTAATAATGCATATCTCCAGGTGAGTTAAATGGAAGGAGGATGCTTCTTTGGGAGCAGACTTCAGCCATAAATAATATGGTGCTGTCTGTGGTCTAACATCATATATGAAATTTGACTGTCACAAATTTTGAGCTGCTTTTATTGTCTGTAATGACAATATCTCCCTTACACAGAGGTCAGAAGGAACTTACTGTTTCCTGTAGTGTGTTCCTTTGTTGTACTGCAGTGGTACATCAGAGGCCCACTTATGCAGCAAGACACTCCACTAACATGTGGCAAAATGCAAAAAGAAGTAGGGTCATCCTGTGCCGTCCTTATTCATGCTGAAGGTCCCTGTCCTCTCTGAGGAGTCCCACAAAAGGACCCTCTGTTCCATAAAGAGCTGAGAAGCTGAGCAACACCAGAAGGAGGCAGATGTGAGGGTGGGCAATGTGTATCTGAGACTTTGCCGAGTGCTCTAGAAAGTCTTATTAATTGGAGATCCTGGAAAGAAATTGGGCATTTGTGTCATGCTGCTCATTTTTTGGTGAATCATGGGGCTGGGAAGTCACAGATGAGCCTTGCCAAGTGTGGGCAGTCAAGGAAGCTCTGGATGAACTGGACTCCCTAGGAAATACAGGTCAGGAGTGCTCCCTCCCTCCATAAGCCACAAATTCTCATGGGCTTGTTTATGTGACATCCCAGGTGATCAGGTGCACAGACATTACTCCAGTTTGGTGGATATCCTTCTCACAAATAGATGCTCTACACCACAAGCCTGAATGGTGAGAGGGCTCTCACTACTTGAACTCCTGTTTCTTTCTCCACTTTCCTGCTAAGCCTGCTTTCCTGCCCAATTAGGGAGTTTTTGGGAAAACTGGCAAGAGTTGGTGACAAAGTGCACAGCATCGTCCTATGAGCACTCTGGAAGGAAGTGTAATATTGGAAATAAAAATAGAACAATTGATTTGTGAGCTGAGCTCTACGTTGACACAAAAAGGGTCATTGAAAGGGCTTTGCAAAAAGTAAAGAAGGATATTTGAGAAAGTGCCGAAGTTGCAGAAATCCTAAACAATGGGAGTTTTACTGAAATGTGCTTAACTGAGCCTCTTGAATCGTATGCAGCATCATGACAATGCATGTCATCTGCTGGCATACAGAGAAAAACTGAAACACATTCAGACTGGAGCTATTTTAGGTTATTTGTTATAAGCCCTCTGCTTGGCACAGGCTGTGTGTTTGAAACACTGTAGACGGCCTGCTTCCCCAGTCAAGTAGCCGTGGGTTTGGCAATGACCTCCCTCCCACAGGGAGATAAGGCAGTTTGTACCATGTCAATGACCAGAGGCAGCCACAAAACATTAGGCAGGCTCCTGACTGTCGAGAAGTTGAAACTGCTTGAAAACAGCAGGGTCAGTCTGCTCTCAAACACACTGGTATTATCTCATTAGCGGTGGCATTTACTGCACAGCACAAGGACTAGAAAAGGGAGTTGTTAAAAAAAAAAAAGCAATCAAATAGCATATGAAATTGTTAGGCAGAGGGAATGTTATTCACATGGGCTTTTTCTTTATTAAAGAAAGTAGTAGTTACAGTGAATCATACACAAGTTGCAGATTATCACTTCCTTATCTTACATCTAAATAACATTCTCCTTCCAGCTGTCAGGGAAAGAAAACATTTTACCTGATGCTTGTTTGTAAAGCTTTTTTTTTCTTTTTTTTCTTTTTTCTTCTATTTGTTGACAGCTGAAGAAATACAATCTTGCTTGTAAGGTTCAGGTTTGGGAATGGAAGGCAAGCTCTGCTGTGGAGCTCTCCTCCCCTCTCTCCATATTCACCTTCTCCTTAGACCCATCAGATGGCTTTACTTCTCTCCTGCCAACTGTAATGTCACAAGTTTAGCTTTGACTTCACTATGGCATTACAGTATAAAGATTCAAGAGGAGACCAACCAGGAGGACAAAAATACTGGACGATAAATTCTTGGGATTAGAAATAGCCTTTCTGTTCTTTAACTGTGCAGCACCCAGCCCAGTGGATGCAGGATGGTGCCCCCCAGCCATAAGCATGTGAGTGGCACGTCCCCTGGGGCCAGCAGGAGTGGCAAGAGATGTGGGAAGTGCACAGGAAGCTGTTTCCTTCAGCAGCACTGTGATATGTCGGGCAGATATATTTCCACCGGCCTGTAAACACAGTCACAAACATGTGAATGTTTGAGATGTTTTCACGACAGGACCTCAAAATAGAGCTGCTTCACACCGTCCCCACTAAATACTTCAGGATGGACTTGGACTTGCAGCAACCCCAAGCCTGTAATGGCCACGTGTGTGCCTGGCCCTGCCAGGTGTGGGCACATCTGATTATCACAGGCTCGGGGAGCAAATGTCAGATGAAGGCTTTGCAGCGCCAGAATTTTTATTCCCACCAAAAGTGTGTATTGGGATACTTCCTCAGAAATGAATCCTTCTTTTAATCGGTGTACGTGCTCTCTGCTGTCATGGTACTCTCAGTCGTGACCAGTGAATCAAAGTCACTCAAATAATCTGCTAAGAAAGTTATCAAAGGTACCCTCCTGTAATAAATAAGTACAAGTTGATGTCAGAGACAGAGGAAGAGAAGCTCTCAAGAGAGAAGAGAACAGCCTGTGAGAAACCAGAGACCAAAAGTGTATAGTGGAAGAAAGCTGCAGAAGAGTCTTTAAACTTCCCTTTGTATGCATGTGTTGCAACTGTATCATGGGGGATTTGTTTTTTAAAAAACCCACTCTACAGGAAGACCTGTATTTTAAAAAACAGAAAAAACTCAGGTTTCCAGAACACAGAATAGTTCTTGATGTGGTTTCCTCAGATGTATGTGTTATTTGATAGATAACATAAAATCTGTGCACTCGCTCTGAGGGATTTTCTGTCTGAGCTGTGTTGGTGGCTTTTACTTTCTCAGGCAGAACAAATTATGATTTACTTTCTTGCTTAAGTACAGGTGTAGGTCTGGCTCACATAAGTTCATATATACAAGTGCTAAAATTATGGTTTCCTAAAAAAGTAAAGGGGAAAAAACCCTGCTCCTATTTTCTTGACTGTTTTGCTCAGGTAGTTTTCAGAAAACAAACTGAGAGAGGAGTATGCAGAGAACCAAAAGAATATGTTGAAGGTGCAAATGCACACAGATACAAATATATTCTGGGACCAGCTCACCAGTATGAGAATCTAAAAAAGACACTGCGTTAATGATTCACACCTGTTAGAATGGGAGTTTATGCAACTAAATTGTCCAGACAACTTTTTTTTTTCCCCAAAAATTGCCAAGTTCATAAGTTTTTTAGATAGACTTTTCATAAAATGCTAAACAGTTACTTTAGGCTGCATCCAAATCTGTGATCTGCTGTGGGTTGTTACATTAAAATAAACTTTCAAATGATAGGGCCCCTACTGTGTTTGTTGTCATACACAGACACGCTGCTTTATAGCACAAGAGTATTTGGTTTCAAACAAACTAAAAGGGCTTCTAATTTAATAGAAACAGTACAGGCCACGTTGTGAGCAAAGAAATGTATATTGAAAAAAGAACAGGACAGGAACTATACTGAATAACACAGTTGCAATTCAGTAGCAACAATAAAGGGTTTCTAGTACCTTTTGACTAAGGTGTGCATTTGGTCAAAATCTGGTAGGGCAAAAATTATCTTTCAAATTTTGTCCTGAAAGCCAGGAGAAAGATTTATGGCAAGAACAAATAATGCAAGTTACATCATGTAATTTTTTTTTTTTAAGTATTATCAACCCTGTTTCTGAAATTATATTGGTAAAATATAAGTTGTGTACGTTTTGCTTCTGTTTGCTACAATTGACTGTATTTGAATAGATGTATATAGTGTAATTAAGGTCCTTTTTTTTTGCATAAGGTCAGAAATATAAGTGTACAGAAAGTTGAGTATGAACTTACTGGAAAAGTAATTTCTTAAATGCTTTTGGAACTGTTATCCTTAGGAAGCATATTGTTACTCTGGCCTCTGCACAAATGAATTTCTCTTTCTTTCTCTATTTATTTGTCCATTTATTTTCTGTGCCCAGGACGTGTTTACATTAGGTGGCCATTCTTGGGTCCATAAATGAAGAGAATTCAATGAGGCTTTTTAAAAAATCACCACTCAAGAAAGCCCCCCGAATATAATCAGCTCTTAGTGATGTCTGCAGTTAGTTTACACAAAGGTTGCATGTTTGTTGTTCTCCTATGCATACCTGGTGAAATACCACCAGGTATAAAAAATATAACAGGATTAAAAAAAAATTAAGACTTGCATGTGAAGGCATACAAGAGAAGAATGTGGGGGTTTTTCCTACTCTTGAGTAGGAATTTCTTCTTTTTATAGCTTGGTTTTATTTGTTATCATATACCATATTTAGCTTACTGATAAATTCTTTCAGGGTACCCCAATTTTCCTGTAGTATTTCTTTGTGAATGAAAGTACAGCCTGGCACAAATAGCAGTGTCACTGCATGAGTCTGTGTGTTAAACTGCCTCCAAACAGACCTGTAAAGACAGTTAAAATAAGTTGTTTATAGGTGAGACTAAGAGTAATTTGATTGATCATTCTTCACAATACTGCAAAGGGATGCTTAGAGTGGTGAAAGAGTCTCAGCCTGTCTGGCAAATATCCTGCAATTTTAATTGTACTCAGACAGGAAAAAATATAAGGCATTTACTGCAGCTAAGTGAACAATCCAAAGTGGACTATGTATTTAGCACATTAAGATTAGGAGTCTGGGCTACATCAGAGCCTTAAGAGCTCTAGTCAGGACAGCTCCAAGAACAGAGACAAAAGTAGGTTTAAGCAACCCTCACCAGTCCTTCCCTCAGTCCTTGGCTTTTTTTTACATCAGTAGGAGTGTGACTTTTGCACAAGTAACACGATGAAGGTATGGAAACAGCTGTGTGGCATTCAGGCTACCTGGTAATAATCCCAAAAGCCTCCGAGATTGAATCTTGTAACCTGTAGTTCTTTCATAGCATTGCAGTGAACTTCTCTGATCTTCTTTTACTTGTGCAATATCTCTGAGTAAACAGAGATTTATTTATATATATAGCCAGCCTTGTGATTTGCCCTTAGCTTTTAGAACTGCTTAATGTGTGAGCTGATCCCAAATAGCACTTTTTTAAATTGACATTTGTTAGTGGAATCATCTGGCACTGTTTCCATTCCTTCGGGTGAGAGTAGAAGTACACATAGAACAAATTGTCAAGTGCATTTCAAATTCATTTTTCTGTCATTTGTGGTGCTACTGCCATGCTGAAAATGAAGGGAAAAGAAGCATAAGCATTTTTGTACAATTGTTTTTGCATTTATGTTATTTCATCTCGCTGACACAAATACAACAGTTTAAGAGTTGCAAGGGAAAAGACAAGTCTAAAAGAGAAGCCGGAGTCAGTTGTTCCTCAGGAAGAGCAAGGTGTAGCTTGCTGTTATGCTACTGTTGTTTGACTTCCACAGTCATTAATCCACTCCAAGAGCAGAAAAGGGATATATCAATGAGCAAGATCATGTCCCTGGAAATGCCATGTACAGTATTGGTTTTCTTTCCCATTCACCCCCACTTCAAGAAGACAGAGGAGCCATGAAGACTGAAATTATTTAAAAGAAACTATTCTATTTTTGCAGCTTTTTATTTTGACATTTCTATGTTGGAATTCCTTGACAGGAAAAAACATGAGTCAGACACCATACAAAGGTACAAAAACTGCTGCTCGCTCTTAAAACTAAACTCCTGAGTGTCTCTGAAAGAGCAGTTAGATTGGAAACAGAGTTTAATGTGACACTGGAAATCAAGGTGCTTTCTACTGTGTCCCATGACATGAAGGTAGTTCTAGATACTCACTAGTGAAATATTGTTGATAAATAATAAAATAATACAGTTAATCTGATCACGTTTCTTGTTATATCCATAATACCCAGAGTACTTATTTTTAGTGTGTGTTGAGAGAACGGGTTTTTTTGCTTAAAGCTTTTTGTTATATTTTATTATAAATCACAAGGAATTAGGGTGCATTCTGGTTGTCTGAAATACATATGTATAAATAAGCAATGAAGTACAAATTAATTGCTGTGTATTACAAAGGAGGTAGGAAGGCAGTGCTCTTCTGCAACATTTATCATTTAAACTTCATTGATAGGTGTACATTGATATGTATGTACACGGGATATCAGTAACAGAAAAATCTACCCTAACCTCAGGCATGAGCTGGATATAATATACACTGTTGTCTGCCATTAATAATAATAATAATATTTCAGAGTTAGAAAAGGTACAAAACAGAATAGCCAAAACAGCCTGTGACAGGGAGATGGGAAATGAATTATCAAGAAAGATTAGACAGAATTAGGCAGACTGATAACAGGAGACTCTCAAGGGATAGGCTGAAGACAATACTGAAATGAAAGAAACAAAGAGAATGAATCACATTAATCTTTTTAAGATAGTCCCTAATTTGAAGAGTCTGGGATCTGGGATAGCAAGGGGGTGACTCAGAAATGATAAGTATTTCCGGCACATTTGTTTAGTGTTGTTGAAATATTGAACAAATAGCTGAAGTCAAGAGCAACAAGTCAGGGGTTTAAAAGGAGCTCGTTTGTTTTCTTTTTGTGAAGGATTTTTGAGATTACATTAGCTACATATTTGAATTTACAATGATAAGTTCTAGGGTGATTTGTATTTATTGGGGTTATAAGGGCAGGTCTCAGTGGACCATATGGTATTTTTACAGTACTGTTTCCATAACAAAAATGGCACAAAACTGTATTAACTTTTCACAGATTGATAGAGAAACAAACTGTCTAAATAGATGTGTTTGTTTAAGGAAGGTCCCCCTGGGGTGGGGGGAATCCTTGCAGGTTTTCTGAGCAAATGTGTACCTATGGGTTTGAAGTTTTAATTTGGGTCTTTATTTCCATTCTCATAAGAAGTAGCTGAGAAAGGAAGCAATGGGAATGAAAAATACAAGAAGCCAGAAGGAAGGAGAATAAAGAAAGAATGTGAAACAATGCAGAGAGACCTTTGGGGAGGGGAAGGAAAGAAAAAGGGAGAAAAAAATCTGACTTCCAAGTAGTTTCGGCAGGGCAGGATGGGAGACAATTCACAGGTCCCTCCACCTTGACAGACAAGTCTTCATGTCTTCAGTTAAAATTTCTTTTCCAGCTGAATCCTCTTTCTTCCTGGGTACTGTAATTTGAATGGAATATTTCCAGCTTAATTCTCTAGAGCTGGCATAAAGATATGCATTTGCTTCTAAAAATTAAACAAAATTTTAAAAAGTGGATACTGTGATAAAATCAGATTGAATGAACTTAACGTAACTGAACAGCAATTTAATTTTGATTTATTGGAAGCATTGTTTTTCTGTTATTGCAACACAACATTTTGTGTCTGTAAACCACTGATTACTAGAAGGTGGGAGAGAACAGCAGGGGAAAAGATCATTTTTATCTTCTTCTACACTTTCCCCTATTAATCATGGTAACAGACAGGATACTGGGTTACATGGAGCATATGTTTGGCCCAGAATGGCCGGTTCTATAATGTATAGTTTTATGAAGTGACAAATTCTGGAATGAAAGTTCCAGCGTGTTTTTTTGTAATAACTGGGGATTTTAACATGCTTTTTCAGTTATAGTAATTATTCCAATGCGGAAAATTGAACAAATGAAAACGAGAAATACAGAAAGTTGGTTTTACATGAAAAACGGCTAAAATGAATTTCATATTGGGAGCTAACATTAAGTCCTGCCTATATTACAGAAAAGACTTGCTTAATTTTCATACCTGAGGTTTGTTAACTAATATGAGCTAAATTCCTCACTCAGACAAAGCAAACTGTGTTTTTTGGTTAGCTCATCAAAGTGAACATGAGGAGATGGAAGGGAACTCTCACAACTCATAGTAATATTATTGTTGTTTAAACAGATTTCATTATATGTGAGTGTGTCTAAGCCAGGGAAGACATAAAGTAGTAATTAACACCAACTATGGCATATTGACATCATTAGTCTTACAATTTCAGGACTTGTAATCCAAGTCATATGTCAGAAAAAAGGAAATTTATTGAAATTAAAATTTCTCTCTGACACTTATCTGTGGCTGCACAGTACTTTAAAAATGATCTTCAAAATAAACCTACACTGACTCCAGGGGCCCCGGGTGTCCTAGCCCAGCTCTAGATATCCAGTGGGATGCCTGTAATGTGGTGGCAAGCCACCAAACAAGGATAGCCTGAATTCAGATTGCCCACAGACCTTATCCATCTTTGTGAGAGGTCCCAGAAGGGCCTCCATGGTCACCCAGTGCTGTGGCCCTTCAGTGGCCCCAGTAGCTCATTTCCTTTCTGTCTTCAGTACTCCATCACCCTAAAGCTGTGCTTCACCACCAGATCGTGTCCTCAGGTGAGGTTGGACTCACACATGGATATGTGTCTGCCCTTGATCAAGAATGTGGATGTCAGTCTCTACAGGCAGCGTAATAGGAGAGTCTGCACCTTGAATGACAGTAGATTAGTTTTCTGGTCCACCTGTCATAAATATGCCTTAAGAGAATTGTATGTTGTCAGAAGGAAGTTCAAACTGCTTGAAACCCCTCCTCTGTTGGCCCAGCTGTCCCTAGTTGTGTTGACTGAGTTTGTTAGCTAGAGTTTTTGGTCGCAGTTATTAAAGGCAAAGGCACAAGCAAGTGTTTCTGTGGAATGGCTGTCTTACAGGCACAGGCAGAATAGTAATGCATCAGGCCAAAGGCCACGTGAATATTCACGTCCTGAGAGAGGAAAAAAAGTCATAAAATGCAGGGATACACTTTGAGCCTTTCCCTACTATCACTGATGAAGTGTAATATCAAGTAGCAACCAATGAGAACGCTTTATCTGTGACTCAGGAGCTGAGATGATCATAGTCATGACGATGTCATCACTGCTCACCAGAGCCCAGCCTTACACAAGGCTTGCACAAGCTGCTCTGTGGACCTTCTTGGTCATGTTCTGCAATGTACTTCAATGTGCTTTGGATTAGGACTTACAGACCAGGTTTCTCAGAGGGCTTTTTGGCACCTACTTTCCAATATAATAAGGAAGCCCCTATTGATAATTCTTAAGTAAGAACTTAAAAAGTGTCCCTCTGTTATAAACCTTCATACATGTCCTGAAGTGCCTGTGAAAACAGGACAGATGAAATTCAGACCAGACTCTGGGCGAGCAGGTTAATTACTGCAGGTCAATTACTGCAGGTCACCTTTGTACCTGAGGTGTCCAGCAGAACACAGAGTGCCTATCTTCATTAACCCAAGCAGTTCCTTTACCTCCAGATCGGCCTGACCAAATGCACATTAGCTTCCAAAGGGCCTAAGCACCCAAAGGGCCTTGCCAGTCTCAGATTAAATCTGTGTGGGCTTGAGGAGAAGCACGTTGTTTTAAGCAGTCATACAATTAAGGCAATGAACTGGTGATGGGTAGAAATGAGTTCAGTTTCCAGATGAGAAGCCCTAACAAGCTGTTTGTTCTCACTGCACATCAAATCCACATTATTAATGTTGGGAATAATACATCTTTCCTCCCATTCCTGGTGTCTGATTTGTAAATCGACTGTAAGCTCTTTGAGTCAGGGTTTAGCCCTTACTAGCTGCATTCACGTAATCAATCCACTGAGATCAAGCCATAGAAATTGGGCCAAACACCTTCATAGACAGACAAGAAAGCTGAAACCTCACACACACACACACTGCAGTACATCTGACTCCTACTGCAGCCCCTGTGTGCTGTGCTGCCTCAGCTCTCAGCACAGAATATAGTGACCCCGGGTAAGTACTGAGTGGCACTAACCCATTCACCCTCCCTATTCAATGAGCAGTGTGATTTTTAACACCTGATCCTCTCACTTGTTCCAGCTTACATCAAGAAAGCTTTGAACTCTTCTCATGGGCAAAGCCCACTTAATCTGGGGATCTTCACTCTGCTCCTGGAGGGGAACCAAGGCTGCCCTTGGCAGTGCAGCCCTTGGTGTGAGGCCCTCCAGTTTTGGGTGGGGGCCATGCATTTGTGAGAGGAGACCTCTTCATACTTGCCTTTTCAGCACAAGGCACCTTGTTGACACAGCAAGCAGGTGGCTGTTTCTTCCAGTGCTTGTGTGACAGAAACTAGGCAGCGGGCTGGGTGACCACAGGGGAGAGCAAATTCTTGTGCCCAAGAATCACCAGAAGGCAAACTGCAGAGAGGGAGGTGGGCTGAGGGAAGAGCATGCTTTCTGGTCAGCAGCAGTTCATCCAAAATCCCTTCAGAGATGCAAAAGAAACAGCCCTGCCCCCACTTCACCTCCTAATAATTTGATGTCTGTGTATGTTGGCAGCTAGGAGGTTTTTTTTTAAACTTAGCAAGAAAAAGAAGGTAGGATTTTAGCAGAATCCTATTGCAAAGCATATATTTCTTCTTTTTCTTTCCTTCTCCCGCCACCCCCTCTAACAAATCCCCAAGGGCAACATTGTAATAAACAGCAGGAAAGGCCCAATTTTCTGCACCTGTGGCCTTGTTTGTCTATATATTTCTGTAGGTGAATGGGCACTGGGGACACAGAAAGGAAGTGAATTCAATGGATTGGTTTAAAAAACTCAGCATGGTAATCAGCAGGCACTCAGGTGAAATAGCTTTAAAACCCTGTTAAAATAGACCCAGAGCGAAACAGGGTGTGTAGCTACAGTGCAGGCAGCTTGGGGTTTTTTTTGAATATAAAAACGTGGCATTGTTAAAAATCAACCTCTAGTCAAGCAGTCTGTTATTCAAGAACAAACCCCTGTACCTAAAATCTCTTACACAGAGCAGAAGAATGATCTTGGTTTTAATCTCTTTTTTTCATTCCATGAAAATTTAGGGCTGACAAAAGGTACTAGATTAGCAGCCACAGAAAACGAGGCACTTTTTTTTTTGTTTTTTCCAGAAATAGAGTGTGCTCAGGCACTATGAGCTTCCCCACCTGCTCTTCTCCCTGCAGGGAAGGCTGCATGGGATGTGTCCAGTGCCTGGCCTCAGTGGTGAGGCAGCCAGGAGTGGTACAGTGTTAGTGCCAGTGGTACTAACAGTGATACCCATGGGGCAGGAAATGTCAGTAGGACTGAACCCCTGCCCACAATGCAGATTGCTGTCTTGCAGCACCCAAAACCTACACTCTGCCCCTGACCAGCTTCTTGCTGCAGTCCAAAGCCATGATAAGCAGTAGGTGGTACCTTTTGTGCTAATTCCAGAGTGACACTATTCAAACCAGGAGGGCAAAAGCTTTTCACGTAGACTATTTAAGAATCTACGAGAAGGAAGTAAATATTGGTTGCTAACAATCCAGACTGGACCCCAGTTGGTGTCAGGGGACTATGACAGCAATGCAGACATGGGCTGTTTGCTCAGTGCCTGGCTGATGGAGGCAGAAAGCAGGTGGTCATTTCCTTTTCAAGCTACATCTGCCTCTGACACAAAGTCATTGGGGTTTGGGAACCTTGATTAGCCTAACAGAGCATATGCCCTGCTAACCTGTTTGAGCTGAGTCATATTTTGCCCTGAGGGAAGATGTTTCTCCTCTGGTGCAATGTTCTTTAACTGTGTAATACAATTTATCTATTTTTTTCCCAAAGATAATGTTTTATGTGTAAGTGTTTCATATGCCAAGAGGTGCACAAATTCTCTCACATTTGGACAGATTTATTTTCAGAGTCTTTATTAAATGCCTAAGGGGAGTGACTTGTAAAACCCAAATTTGCGAGAATTGATATTCTCCTGGAATTTCAGTTCCTGGATGGTGGATGTGCTGTGAAAAGAGCAGAGCTCAGGTTGTTACAGCTCCCTGAAGGACTGGGAGAAAAAAGACAGTTAAAAAAGATAAACACCTTTTGGCAAAAGCCAAACTGTTTGGCTTTATTTGGGTTTACCACTGGGTTATTTCTGGCTCTGTTGTTTATTCAAGTCCCTACTGAATAGTTGTAGTATCCACCCATCTGAATATATGCTCACTGTTCACACATATCGCTGCTCCAGAGGCACAAATTCAGCCCCTGAAGCAGTTGTGGTGTTTAATTTATTTGCAGTAGGAAAAATTAAGCCTGAAATAGAAAACAGCCTCACTGAATTTTTTTCCTGATGCTACTCTCCTGAGTGAAGCTCCAGCAAGGATGTACACTGTCTGTTTCCCTGTTTTCCCAGAGGAGTGGGGTTGTGGGGAGGGAACCTTTACTATTGAACAACTCCTTTCAAAGGATACTAAGGCTTTAGACAAGATATCGTTGTAGAGGGGAAAGAATTTAAAATGGGAAGACCAAAAGCAACTCATTAAAAAAAATCAGGTCAAAACTCAATATAAAGAATTGACAAGAGTCCCAAGTCGGTGTTTAGATGAGATTCAAGAAGGTGGACAAGTATGAGTTAGTTGCATGAATAACTTCATTGCTTTTTGACCAAAATGCAGTTTAATGCACAGCCTTGGTTTAGGCAAAATGCCTCAATAGTTTGGCTGAACACATGCATTCACAGTTGTATATGTGTACTTAATCTCAAATACAAATACTCAACCACGGATATGTTTATTCAACCCTTTGTTGACTCTGGTGATCAATTTTGAAGCCTAAATGCTGGTTAACAGCACTGTAAATAACTCAGAGGCAGCTGTTTATTTTCTCATTATATTTGTTGAGCATTTTTGTAAAAACAGACACATTAGTTTTGTATTAGATTAGTTTTGTATTGCTTCCTTGATACCAGAGACAGATACCACTCACCTGAGCTTGTGTTTAGCAGGAACTATCCTGTCTGCTCTAGCTGGTTATTCAAACATTCTGCTCAGATTGAGAATCACCTGTGACCTGTGTCCTGACTAAGGCTCTTTCCCAGACTTAACATGCAGCTTTGGACCAATTGCTTCAATTGAAAATGAAGCAATGGTTGGTTGGTCTACACCTCAGTTTGCCTACCTGTAGATTGAGATGGCTTTTAGGACCCATGTCTAGCTTGTAACTGTCTCTAAATTTGCAAAACGTATGATTGCATACATGCGAATAGTTTTGGGGGGTGTGATTGGATGCTCACTGCAGGAGTCATGCAACTGACCAGCAAAAATAAGATAAAACTCAACCAATATTTATATATTGTCTGCTCTGTTTAACTAGGAGGAGCCTAATAAAATAGTCCTCCATTAATTTTGAAGCCTATTTGACATTTTTCTCTTTACCATCAGACTGCTTGCTTTCACTTACCAAGCAGACATATCCTCTACCCATGCTCGTCCCACATTTCTCTGTAGTGCAGTCAGTTCTAGCAGCACAGAACACCTGTATTATCTCCAGTGCTTCAGCAACAGCCAACAATAACAGTAAGCAGCTGGATGTCAGAAAAGACCAAATCTATCATGGTATGACACGCTGCATTGCCTCTGCAGCAATAAAATTACTGGTGGGTCAGCAGAAACAGCATCCAGAGTTGATCAGGTCTTCTGTGGAAGACGCCTGGGATAACTTTTGGATAGCTATTGGTATTTATGACTTTGGTTGTTAATTAATAATTCTACTGGTAAATTTGGTTTACAGCACATGGAATGACTCTGTTTCTGGAGCATTCTTCCCGGGGGTTTGCAGGCATTAACTATTTAAATCTGTGCAGTAGTTAAGGGAAACTGTAGGGACCACTTCACTCATTGCTGATAAGTAGCTGCCGGTGAAGTGACTCTGCATAGCTGGTTGGCAGCACATAGCAACACTAATCAATATCTGAAAACAGAACATTGGTGTATTTCTTCTACCTGCTGAAAAGAGAAAGTGCTCTTCTTCAGCCTGGTAATATTATACACATTCACTGGGACAGGAAAAGGGAGATTTTGTCTTCTTGCCATGAAAGAGTTGTGTTTATCCTATTAAAAAAGAGAGAGAGAGAGATTAAAAGCTAAACTTTTTTTTAGTCAAGATTTTTAAAGCCATCTCCAGTCCCCATTGCAATTAATTTCAAATTTGTAGTTCAAGGCTACTGATCCAACACTAAATAAGGTAGTCTGGAAGAAAATAACAGAGTGAACTTGCTCCCACTAAAATAATTTTGCATTTCTTCTATTGTGTAATTAGAATCAGAGCAAATCTAAATTCTAATCTACTTTAAAAGTCTGCCTAGGCTTAAATACACCCTCATACCAGGGTTTCATTTCTCAAATTAGTAGCTTTATAAAAATACAGTGTGATGGTATAGACTACTGCTTGTTTTCGGGTCTTCTGGGGGTTGGATTTGTGGTGGTTTTTACAATGCTGTTTTCATTTCCTGAAAATAATTTGGGAGGAAGAAGAGCTATTTAATATGCTGCAGTATCTTTAGACCTTAGCTGGAAAGAGCCTAGGACAAGAAATTCGAGTGCTAAAAATAATTACTTCAGTAGGTGGCACTACTCCCTCTGTGTCACTCCTAAATCAACACCCTACGTGCTGCTCTGGGGCTAAAGAGCTGTAAAGTAAAAAGCCCAGTGCGTTGTGGTTACTGAGGACCCCTGTTTACACGTCCCAACAACGGGGGTTGCCAGTTCCTAAAGGGCAAAAAAGCAGCCTACCCTCCCTCTCCCTTTCTGTGCATGGGGTGTTTTTGCTTGGTAGGTTGGTTTGAGAGGGAGGTCCTGAGATTCTGCCCTCAAAGTATCACATATTTATGTGGTGCTATTTTAATAGCTGCTCTGTTCCAGCCCAGAAAGGCTGCAAAATGATAGGTTAAGTATCTCCCTCACAGGCTCAGTCATCCTTCATCTGCAGCTTACAAAAAACATTGTTTGCAAGCAAGTTCGAGAAAGGCTCATTCTCAAACGTGAAAACAGATAATATTGTTAGAAATATACAGTCTGGTAGTCACCAAGTTCTACAACAGTAGAACGTGCCATAAATACCTGCCAGCCATTCCAAAAAATACATTCATGTGCAATTGCAGTTTAGTCACTTCTCATAGCTGTTAGGCAATATACATTAATATATGCTTGTAGTAATTCTTTACATGTGGCATCACTTTACACTGTAAGGTAACATTGGATTAGTTTTTTAGGATAGCTGTAGAAATAATCCCTCCCCCCACCTTCTTTTTCTCAAATAGTGTGTTTATTTTGCTTTGCTAAGCTGCTCTCTTGCTTTGGTGTTAACAAACAAGCACAACTGTAGGGCAAGATTTGTAGAGGATTCCTGTCTTCACTGAGCATATTTGAAAGGAGTATCCCCCAGGTCAGATGTCTACATAATGTGGGCAGTTCTAAGCCGTCTTTTTTGGCATCCGGTGGTAATTGTGCCAGCCACAAATAGCACTTGGACCATGTTGTATTTCCCTATGAAGCAGTTGAAGAGGAAGGATACTGTTTAGGAAGTAGCTACAGAGTTTCTCAGTCAGGGAATTTCCAGCTAAAGAGGTCCAGCTTGGTTTTAAACCTGGCCAAATCCTGGACTTGAATCTAGTTCCACAGGCTTTAACTGAAATCCCTTTTCCTTTTTATTCCCTGTCATTCATCTGGAATGCAAGTTTAATACTAATTTTTTATGTTGGGGCAGCATGAGAGGGCAGTAGTTAGGAGTCAACAGCATCAAAGGAAACTTTCCATAAATCCAGTCTCCCTTTGCCAAGCACTGTTAGGGCCATCTTCTGTCCTTAATATTCTGCCCGTGAACATTCCTGTGTATTCACCACATAAGTCTAAGAATAGTTCAGCCATTTAAGGGCCTAAGCTTACAGACAGAGACTGTATGAGCAATGGATTGCTGGGCTGGATCACTGGTAAATGTTCTAGCAGTCCATGTTTATCAATAATAAGGTAATAAAACAACACTATCTGATTACAATTTTCTCACCTTAGCAAAATATTGGTTCTTTATCAAGCCGAGCTTGGTTTTCTATGCACAAGGAAACAGTGATTTGTGTAATTACTGACTTTCTGTTAGGTTTGGCAATGATACTTAACCATAAATCAAATATTTGTGTCTTTTTTAAATCTAGTTTATCCATGTTCAGTCAGTGAATGAGCATACAATACAATATGATATAATCAAAAAACTCAATAACACAAGAAATTAATCATTTTTTTAAATCCCAGATCTCTAAAGGAAATGTGTAAATCCATTTTTAAGTCCAAGACTCTATTAACATGTTCATGTATCTTTTAAGATACTAGATCAATCTTCAGTGCTATTCTGTCAGATGTCTGGATTCACAGAATCACAGAATGGTGGGGGTTAGAAGGGACCTCTGTAGATCATCTCGTCCAACTCCCCTGCTAAAGCAGGTTCTCCTGGAGCAGGTTGCACAGGGTCACATGCAGGTGGTTTTTAAATATCTCCAGATAAGGAAACTCCACAGCCTCTCTGGGCAGCCTGTCCCAATACTCTGACACTCTCACAGTAAATAAGTACTTTCCTCACAGTAACTAAGTTTTGCCCCTTGTCCTGTTGCTGGGCTCCACTGACAAGAGACTGGCTCCCTCCTCTCATCCTTCCCTGCAGACAGACACACATGGATGAGGTCCCCTCTCACTGTCTCCTCTAGAGGCTGAACAGCCCCAGCTCCCTCAGCCTTTCCTCCTCAGTGAGATGCTCCACTGAATCATCTCTGCAGCCTCTGCTGGACCCACTCCAGGAGCTCCATGTCCCTCCTGTCCTGAGGGGCCCAGGACTGGACACGGCACTCCAGATGTGCCTCACTAGGGCTGAGTAGAGGAACACAATCACCTCCCTCAACCTGCTGGCAGTGCTCCTCCCAATGTACCCCAGAATACCATTGGCCCTCTTGGCACAAGGGCACACTGCTGCCTCATGGACACCTTGGTGTTCCCAGGTCTTTCTCCACAGAGCTGGTCTCCAGCAGATCAGCCCCCAGCATCTCCAGGTGCATGACAGAAAGCCCTTGAAGACTTGCTGTTTGCCTGTACTATCACCAGGGCACTGTGTTTTCACCGCCACCATGTAGTTTCAGTCTTATTTTCCAGTAGATGACAGACTATTTCTGTGACATCAAAACTTTTTCTCCTTTCTCCTTTGCTATTGTGAGGTCTAAACCACTCCAAAAACATGGGGTTTAAAAATGAACTCACTTAGAGGAGGCTGGATAAGGGGAAAGGGGAGGGGAATTACTTTGCTTTCTACAAAGTCTTCTGGTGTTGAAGTGTGCAGAGTTCGTGTTGGAAACATTCCTTAGCACTCTTATGTTTATTTTCAAGGAAACAGACTCTTGTACTGGCACCACAGGTCAGGAGTAGAGATGCTGAAAATAATGAATAATTTTAATTTTGCAGCCTGATTATATTTTTTCTTAAATAAGTACACTTTCATAACTAAGTATAGACATAAGTATCAAAGTACCACAGAACAGTGGTTTTCACCTTATGATCCGTGGCTCCGTAGATGACTTATAAGGTGGCCACAGCAGGTAGTGGTGAATACTAAATATGTAGTCAAGAGGCTTAAATTCTTTGCACAGAAGTCCACACCCATAAAAAAAAAAATAGTGGTCCCTATATCAGCAAAGTTGGAAAACCTTTGCCAAAGGTTTTTTTCTCTGTCCAAAGAAAGACACAGAAATAGAAGAGAATGGAGCCACATTCAACCAAATTGCAGAAGACTCAGTGGTGAAGGGATCATGGGTGTGTCTTTTGCCAGACTGACCTACAACACAAGTGTCTTTAAATAAGCAAGTCCAAATAGTGGATGCTTTCTAAGGAACAGCCACATGGAGATTTGCGGGGGCTCATTGGTGCTGCTAAAAAAGACAGTTCCTTGGGCAGGGCTTTGCCACAGCGAAATTGCTTCTGGTACAAATGGAAAATAACTTTAGGCTTGCTGTGTTGAGTTCCCTCCAAAGGGAAGCTGGAATAAACTGCTAATTTCTACAGAGTCCAGATGAAGTAAATCTAAGGAAAGGAAGGGCACACCAGGGTGAAAGGACTTTTCAAGAGTTTCAGCACAGGTAAGAAGCAGAGTAGGAAGCAGGGAGTGAGCAAAATAAAACTGTGCATTAAAATGTATCAGTGGACAGCATCTGATAGCTTCTCCCCACCCCAAAGCTGTACTTTGATCTACATCTCGAGCCTTTTTGTTACATCAAATGAGTCAAGAAAAGGAGACAAGATGTTTTCCTTAACATAACATACTAAAGACTACTTCTGAAAAAAGCCTTAAAATAAACTTGTTCAACTATTTTTATGACATCCTACTAGTAAATAATTCCTACTATGTCATGAAAGAATAAAAACATAGGACAGCTGGTAAAAAAGAACTCCATGAAGAAAAAAAAAATATAAAATGTAATATCTTACTATTTCTTTTGAAGTCAGCACATTTTTAAGTTTTTATTTGGGTGAGAACAGAGCTTTTCATATGACAAGAGGCCCAGCTAAATTTTTCCAGCAGACTGTGCTGCTCGTTGTACAGTATTTCAAAAGTGAAGAATCTCCTGTTCCTTTCCCAGGAAAACAGAAATAGAGGAAAACAGGCACTCTCTATGTATCTGTCTTAAACAGACCTCAAGCTGGGTGAGCAAGGGGCACCTGCTGCAGGCAGTTCAGGCTGTATATGACAGGAAGGACTCTCCTACATCCTCTCCTCACTGAAAACCAAGCAAATTAGGCACCTAAGTGCTTCAAGTTATGTAGGATTAATCAGGGTTGGGATACTCTTATAGTCCTTAATACCCCCAACACATGCATATGTGGGAGCCTCGCTATGATATGATATGATATGATGTGATATTAGTCCTGCAATACTCCCATGGCTCTCCGTTTTGTCCAGCAAGCAGCACTATAGTTGTGTGTGTGTGTGTGTGTGTGTGTGTGTGTGTGTGTAAAAAGGGGTAAAAAAGGTTGAAAAAAACCACATCTGAACTCCCAAGAGCATTGGTCTCCAGCTTGTTTCCAGATTTCTGGTCATCAGGAGTTTTGATGTAGAGGAAATACTGAATGCTTCTCTCTTTAACTTGATGGGAATGAGATGTAAAGAGAGATGGCATAGTCTGATGGAATTCTCTGAAGGAGGCTTGGAGCTCCTTTAGTTCAGTAGCTGGACAGCCAGCCTGACTGATGAGGGCTTATGCTGCTCTGCTGGTCCGTTACTAGGAGGGAACTGGGCCCTTGGGTATGAGAACTTCCCACACGTGGAGCTGGGAGACTAGGCTTGGGAGAGGTACCAAGAGATGTGTAGTGGCTGCTTGGTGGCACCAGTGTCCTTCCTGTGCTCTGGCACGGGGGACTTTGTTGCTGTCTCCCTATTTTTGTGCTCATCTCAGGTTGCCCAGCGTGCAAAAGGTTTTCTGCAAAAGTCCTGTCATAAGCCTCTTGCAGTCCTCTCCTTCACCCGCCTTTCACCCCACGGCATCCCCTGCCAGAGGGAGACAAAGGAGACGCAGGGTGAGGTGGGTTTGTGGGAGGACAGGGCAGCATTTGTGAGAGGTGACAGTTTCTGTGATAGGAGCTGCGAGGGGGGTGCCCTGGCAGTGGGCTGTTTACAATGTGATACCTCAGCAGCTGCTTCAGTCATGGCCCTGAGCTGTCAGTGCTTATGGTTTTATGGCACTTTCATCACCATCTGTCACTCCTTTAATGACATGGTGTGTGTGTCTTGCCACCTTCCCCCTGCCACCCCTGTGCCCCCCCCGCCATGTGCACGCACACACGTGGAGGAGCTCAGCCATATGGCACTGAGTGAGCCACACTGCACTTCCTCTTCTTCTGGGTCCACCTTGAGGTACTCCAGAGGACAGAGCTCCATAGGATGGCCCAGGTAGCCCAGAGTTATGGTGTAGGAGTAGAAAACAAGATATTATCATACTAACAATGGGAAGTCTGTCCCCATTTCCCTCTTCATGGATGTGTCTGCCGTCCTAATGTGGGCTGTTGGGCAGTGGTAGATGTTTGGCTTAGTCTGTTGCAAGGAAAAGTAACCTAAAGGTTGCTCTTTGTTTATGCTTTATGATAAAGAGAGAAAGAATAAAACAGACACATACACATTTTTAAATAAAAGTATTTGTTTATATATACATAGACACACCCCAAGGCTTAATTTCAGGCCTTTGCCAAGGAACATATGTTATTTCAGCTTGACACATTTTAATTGCAAGATCCAGGACATTCTTTTCATTCGTCCAGAACAGGAGAAAGCTCCAAGTGAGCTGTAGCAATCACAATCCCCGTGGCTGTCTTCCATCACTAAGCTGTGTCTGTGCTGCGAGCACACATGGTTTGAAATCAAAGCCTTCCCGAGCTTTGGAGAAGCACTCCCAGAAAGTAACGAGATCTGTTTTGCCATGCCTTAACTTTCAACTTGTGGAGTTTTAAATACCCGTAAGCTTAATGTGGTGCATTATACTGTTATCTGCATTACCTGGGGGGGTTTGAGGGAGAGTTTGTGGCTGAGAGTAAACTTCACTGTAGCAATTTTTTTTTTTTCTCTTATGTGTTCCTCTGATTGGTCATTTGATTATAGCGAATCCCTAAAGGCTCATGGATTAAAAACAAAGGCTGGTTTGTAAGTGAACTTGCTGTTGATGGATTAAGGCAGTGTGCCGGCTGTAACCAGATCCACAATACAAGTTCATTCATTTGGAGAGCAGCTCTCGACTCGCATTACACTCTCCCTGACTCGCTCTTTACCATCCAGCCAGTGAAACTTTACACCTCTACGATTTTATCACAGCCGCAGTTCACCAACAATGTGTGTCATGCTGTGAAAAATATAACTATAAATCAAATTCCTACATATGGTGGAGTGGTAACCTTTCCAAAGACCCTGTTTTGGAGGCCATCACTAAACAGATTTGTTTGTGTGCATGTGATGAATATACACATATGACAATCAAAGGCTACCACAACAGAGTGCTCTTATTTTCTAAGCTGACATTTCATGGTATGAGCCAAAAAAGTTCATTTTAGAGCACGGTGCAATGTTTTTGATATCAATATCAATAGATGCCTTTAGGTTTTCGCTCTAAAGCCAAATACATTCAGGGATGATACATTTTTGTATCATTAGTTGGGAAGCAAAGCAAAGCGTGCCCACATTTCTGTGATATGCAGAAGGGAACTTTCACCCCTGATTTTTTTTTATCTCCCTCACTCTCTTTGGCTCACGTGCCACTCTGAGCATTCCCAATCCTTGGAGAGTGCGATCTTTAAGAGCTGTCATTACACTTCTCAAGTTTGACAGAAGATAAGAAAGAGAACAACTGGTTTTAATCATGACAGATTCCAAGTCCTGGAAATCTTTCCAGAAGTTACTCCCAAGAGCTGACATTTTCTGGAGCCCCTTCTCCTTTCGACGCATGTGTGCGTATTCACACAGTCCAGAGATCCTCACCTCCAGATCTTTTTGCTTGCCAAACACAGTCCCTAGTAGACAGGAAGACTAAACCACGCTGTACTTTTGCAAATTATGCATGATCAACTATTTCTGTTATGGAAGAGAGCCAGGACTAGGAATGCAATAGCCCAGTAACGTGAAGCCCCAAAGAAAAGTAGTCAAGCCAAAACTGCTGTGCAAATGGCAGTTCTGCCTGTGGAATAAAGCCCTTTCCCAGGCCCAGTTCTAGTCAGTGATCCTGATGACTTATACAAGTCTCACCTGCTTCTCTTGCCACTACCTGATTATGGTAGTATCAAAAATCTGACAGGTACACTTTTTCTGGTTTTACTTCTGGAGTTAATTTATAATAATATATATAATACCCTTTATGTCTTTCAAAGGGAGAACCAAGACACAGAAAGCTTAGTTGACTTAGTGAACTGGAAATGTGTGGCTCAAACATTGTCAAACAAGCTTCATAGAAATTTGACTTTTTTTTCTGCTGCAAGAGCTTGACTCTACCATGAGGCTAATGTACACTGTGATACTTGCTCTTCCCCATGAGGAGGTGATTTACACCAGCTATAGGTTTAGGCATGCAAGAAAAAATAGCAAAATTCAAGGAAGCTTTTAAGTTCTGTATCACTCCTACTTCCAGGCTTTCCCCAGCGCTGACCTTCTTCTGTTCAGAGTCGGTTCTGTCTTGGCAAAAACAAGACAGACCATACACTACCTGCACAATTATTCCACAGCCTTAGCTGTCATTAAGGCTTTTTTGCTTTAATTCTCTGAAACTTTGCAGCACTTTCTCATTCCATCTTAAGTTTCTAACACACATGGAAAGAAGACACAAACAAGGTCTGAAGAACAGCTTATGAAATGGACAACCAGCTCCTCTGTGTTTTATTGCCTTTTCTTTACAAGAATATATATATATTTTTTATTAACTGTTGTTGATGTTTGTCTAACATCTGTGGTAAAACTTTTTCTGGTTTCATCATCCACAGATTTGAGAGGTGGAAGGTTGACTGTTGGAAAAGGAATTTGCTTCTTTAATTAAAAAAAGCTTTTTTTTTCATTTTTATCACTAGTTTTTCATAGAAAATAATTTCTTGTTCTACTGCAAGCTCCACAGAAAATTTTTAAACAGATACAGTTATGCTGAGACAGCAGTAAAAACCAGAGTTTCTTCTGCTGCCACATGGTTGTATTTGACTGGTATTGAAGGTACACTTGTGTTTTCTCCAGAAGAGAAAAAAAGTCGTAATGTAGTACAGACATAAGGACTGAAATATGTTCTCTTTATCTGCCTTGATAGCACAACTATGGAACAGTTTTATGGAGGAGAGAGAAGAATCTCCCTTCTCTGTGTTTTGAGCTTAGTTTTAGGTTACTCAAATTAAACAACATTTTATTACTTGGCTTAGAATTTTCTATTAGCAACTTCAAGCATTCACAATGGAGCCAGTTTTAACATTACAATAATCTGCAATATTTGTGCTTGTCTCCACTAAGAAATTAACTGTAACCATAGGTCGTATAGCAAGAAGAAAAGCAAGGGGGTGAGGAAAGCACAATGCACGTTTGGGGTATTTGAAAATGCATGGACAAACCTTCAAGCATCAGTGCCTTGTAGTTTTCAAATTAAGACTGGAAAAGCAATGGTCTGGTTTTTGTCTATCTGAAATAAATTATTAAGGAGTCATAGCCTCACTTGAAGTCCTGTTGGACCCGTGTCTGCAGGTTGGTATGGGAACCACCTTCACATGTGGCATCCTTGTCAATCCCAGCATCAGGATTCAGCAGTGAGGGACTGCAGATCAAACAGAGAGTCACTGAAATAAGGGGCAGACTTTCCTGGGACTTTGGTGACCCCTGGACATTGTCAGTTCCGGTGATGGTACAGATTAGACTGTGGACAAATGATGCCCATATCTCTCAGCTCCCCATTCTGTGGGTGAATGGAGGCGAGGTGTCAACTGAATGTCTCTCACCAGTGCCACATTCAGTGCTGAGACACACTGCTGACAAGCACTACCTGACTTGGTCAATGCCTTTTGATAGCTGTGCTGTTGTCATGATGCCTATTAGGATGCTTTACAGTACAAGACATAGGGCTAACACTTGCTCAGACCAATCCAAGGACAGAGCTGAGAAAGAGATAATTTTAGGTTTAAAATAGTTGTATTTTCTGTAATGCAGGTCTTGTATTTGAAAAGGCTGAGAGTTGTTGATAGAAGTGCTGGTGTGAGTAAGCACACAGCTGCCAGCTGCTTCAGATAAAAACATTGCATGAAATTGTGCCATTTATATAACTCTTGTTTATGGACTTGGAACACAGGGATAATCGTGCTTTTATATAAAATCACACAGTCAACATATTGGGCATACCTGTGTTTGTGAGAATTCTGTTGATGTGAGGAAACTGAACAATTTTAAATCACCACACCTGGTATTGAGCTCTTTGGAATTAGGTATCAGAAATGTTTATGCAACATGTATTTCATATACCCTTCAAAAAGCTTGGTATTCCCAGGAAAATTGATTTAGACTTGTCACTGTTTTCAACCCTGCCTCAGGAATAAGCCACAATTTAGCTCCTTGTAGTACTTGAAGATGATCTCATTCTGTTTACCTTTCTTTTGTTTGTCAATTTGTGAGCATTAATTATTTCCAGACATCATATTTTTGTTCCTTTCCTGAATTCTATCAAAGATCTGTAATTAAAGTTATCAGTATTTATTTATTGTCTAGATCCAGATAATTACTGGTTGAGTCTAACACCCACTGTAATGCATTTTAAATATGTGGCTTTGGCTAGAACAGTTTGAGAGGCCTTTTTTTCCCCGTGTTTATAGTTGTATTAGCTCTGCTCTTTTCAGAATGAGACTGTCAGACCCTTTTTGAAAACAACCATATTCTGATAAGTGGTACATCTACTCGTTATTTCTTCTATTTATAGCTGCATGAAATCATACTTCACTACATACTCAAGTTTGGAGACCCTTCTGTAATTCAAACAATTGGAGATTACCTTTGATATTTCCACCTATCGCCTTGATTTCACTGGGGCTAGGATTTCATCAGGATCCTGCTTCTTGGTCCAGGTCCTGCAGGTATATCAAGTAGTGAGGGAACACATAAGACTACTGGCCCATCTGGAAAGCTGACCATTCATCTTCTTACATCCGGTTTAGACTCCAGCAAAGACTGTTGAGCTGCCCTTTCCTTCCAGATGAAGGAAAATAAAGAAGTGCTGAGCCAAGATGTCTCTCCAAATATGATTTTGCCTAAAAATCTGGAGAAAACCTGAAGTACTTCCACTCACTACTCCATCTAGAAATCCTGTTGTCTTGTGTATTTTCTCCAGTCCTTGGCTCCCTACAGCCACATGGTTCTAACTGTGCAGTGTGTCCATGCAGCACCAGGAGTGATCTTCAAGTCGCTTTTGTACCTGAGAAGGCAGTGAGAGATCTGCACCTCTGTGTCTCCTTTTGCTCTGGCTGCACATCCAGAGCTGTACAGCTGAGTAACTGTGGAGATTTCATACTTAGTCACAGAGGAGAGAGGAATGGCATTAGCTGAAAGCTAATGTTAGTTAACTTTTTACTTTAGTTAACTAACATTATTAGTTAGTTAACTAATTACTTTCAGTCCCTGCTGTCTCTGTACTCTGCACTGTACTTTTCCCTGTCTTGACTACCTAGAGATGATATTTAAGAGAGCTTGTGCTTAGCCATACTCCCCCTTCCAGAAGAGGAGTGCAATCAGCTGATTCTGCTGCCATACTTAAATATATGTAATGCATTTATAAAACTATATCAAATTTTAAATATAGCTATATATATACGTTAATAGCACTTTCCAGAACAAACAATTAGCTACAACTCAACATTAAGTCTTTTTCAAACACCTAGCTCTTGATATTACACACTCTAAACAAACTTTCAAATTTAAAAAAATCCAGATCTTGGAAAATGAACAGTTAAGAGGTCCACTGACTTCCTCTATTGCCAAGCAAGCGTGCCATCATTTTTATTCAAGCTGCTGCTGCTGCTGTGCAATGCCCTAATGTTGTTTATAAATGTAATGCACACAAGTACCTACAATGATGATATGAAGAGCCATAATATTTTTTATTCTGTTATTAAAAAAAAAAAGAAAAAAATATATGTGGGATTCAGTTACCATGAAAACAACAGTTTTAGTGCCATTTAAGATGCCCTAGGACACCTCAGCTGGTTCCTAGGCTCTTATCCAGAAGGGCATGTCTTCAAAACAACCTGGGTCATGTATACAAGGGTAAGAGTTCTTAGACTCCAAGGGAGTCCAGTGTGTCTCTAGGCAGATATTTTTAAGCATCTTTATCACTGCATTTGTCTAGGCAAGGAAAAGTGATTTTGCTTCTAGCAGGTGAAAATTTTATGGGTATTTTGGTGGAACCCAGTAATTGCCATACACAAAGAAACCTTGCAAATGAGCCTGGTAGAGTGTAACAGATCTGTGAGAACAAGCTTTCATCATCCTATTAGCAGTTTCCTAAGGGCTCTGGAATCAAAATGTTCTCAGTCTGTACCCATTCCTGCTCCACCCCACTCAGCACGGGCATAAATATTTTTTTGAAAGTCCCAGGCTTCCCAACCTTCCCCTGCAGAAAGAGAGGTGATGATTGTAAACAGATAAGCTTCCCAAAGTGAAGGGAGAAAGCAGTGGAAGAATCTGTTAGTTTGTAATAGGTTATTCTTACATATAGAGATATTTCCAAGATTGATTTCATCGCTAGAAAATGACATGGAGAAATTACTACAGTTTCAACTTTTTAAATATTTTAAAGTAAATAAGGGGGGAAAAAGGTAAGTAGGAAAGTATATAGAACGCAGATATCAAGAAAATTCTGCAAGCAGAAAGCTATCAGCTATTAAATTGCATAGCCAGTTTATCTGAGGATAGCTAAAGCAATGATGTGAAAGCAATAAATGATCTTTTCCCAGCTAACAAATCAGTCTGTAATGGGTGAGGCCAAGTTCTTATCTACACGAGAAAATAGGATTGTGCCAGCAGCTGGGTTAATGAACCAGTGCCAAATATCAGCTAACAAAGTATCTTGACTTGTAAAATGTCATCAATGCAGGTTCATTCTGATGCTGGTTAGTCCCTGCTCCAAGGGGTTGTGGTCGTGGTGAGCTGATCCTCTACAGATCAGTCTTGCTGCCACAGCAGTTTACTGAATTACAGGAATGCTGTGGAAGAGGTTTTGTCTTCTCCTAGACAAGGCCAGTGCTGCATATCTTGCTCTAAGTGGTGCACACAAGGAGGGCTGTGCTGGAGCTGCTTACCAGCCTCATTTGGCTTCACTGCCGTAAGATTGTCCCACACTGTGGCAGTTCGCACATTTCAATCTGCTCCAGGTTTGAAAAAGCTGTAGTAGCCAGCAAAGGAGCTGCAGGGGGCCCATGTAGAGAAGACCTTCAGCAATTTCACTACTGTTGCTATTAGTTGGAACCATAATATCTGTAATGATGCTGTTTGTTTGACTCCCATCCTGCTTCTGAAGGAAAAAAGCAGACACTGAATTCGATCTTTATAAATGAGTGTAGACAAGATATTACAGGTATTCCCCTTAGGGATGAAATCCATTGGCAAATCACTATCTGAGACTGTATCTGTATTACTTGTGTAATATCAAAGAAATTCAGTCAGTGGATTAATCCCTCTCACACCTTTCATGACCCTGAGGTCTGTTGCAATGCTCCTGTAATTGCACAATTCTAATTACATAGTGCTGGTGATATCCATATGATTGAAAATGCATTTTGAGGGGGTGGGGTGGTGGAATATGAGCACAGAATAGTCCTGTGACAAGGGCATTAACTTAATTAAGAATTTGATTTTGGACTCAGCTTTCAACTCTGACACAGAACTTTTGCGTGACATTGAGCAAGTCACCTAGCCAGGTTCTGCTCTGTAAAATGTGGATAATGGAAACCTCCTTTTACTCTACGGGAAGTACAAATGCTTTCACTGTTGAGAACCCTTTCAAATTCTTTTGATGAAAGCCAGGTACTATTACTAGGATGCTCATGCTGATGTCTCTTGTATTTGTTTGCTAGTCTGTCTTCTAAGGTTACTGAAACCTTTCCAGACTTCTGGCTAGTTTCAAACTAATACGTTTAAAAAAAAAAAAATGCATAGACAAAGCACACGAGCCACAAAACCATTTAATTTCTCTTAAGTATGGAATTCCCAATATTTCTCACCAAGATTTCTGAAACAATCAGCCTCTTTGGATCATCTTTTTGTGTGCAGCTCCCCTCCTTCCCTTCCTCCCACCAACTGAGAAAAAACCCTGAACACAAATCCTTAAGCTTAAATATTTCTTTAGCTTTTTCTAACGCTTCATGACCCCATGTGAACCCTGTCTTGACCCTGGCCCATGTGGGGTCACAACCCACAGTTGGAAAACACTGGCCTAAATCTAAGATGTTAGTGGGGCTGCTTCTCAGAAGTGACTTGACAGCTGATTTCAGTGGGTGTGGAGCAGTCTTGGAGAGGATGCTCTGACCTGCCAATCATGAGATGCTGTGTTTCATCCACATCAGGGAGTTTGTCCCAGGAAGTTTAAGGAGGAACAAAGATCACACAGCACAAAAATGAGGTTTCTGTTTAGGCTCTTGGCCTACTCTGACTCCTGGGGACCTCAAGTTATTCTCTTCCTTAATTATATTTTTGTTCTGAAATGGCTCAGATTCTAAGATGGGACAATTTTTTTAGCATAACAGTAATTTTGCATTAATTAGACATAGCACCCTAGGAAAAAAGAGAACTAGATGTCAGAAAAAGATCCAAATGAAAAGAGAGCATAACATTTGCAAAAGGGCTGTGTGTATTTTGGATGTTCTCTGAGAAAAAATATCTGCAGAGCTGGCAGTAGCAGGGATAGGTTGATTCAGGTAGAGCAGACTGCAACAGAAGCAACTGGCAACTGGGAAAATGAGGAGTGGGTGGTGGTAGAAAAGGAAAGTATTGGAAATTATTGAAAGAAGCACCAAATGGAGCAGAAGTGTTGAAAAGCATACTAATATTATCATTGAAGGGGAGAAGAGACATAGGAAAGAAATAACTTGAAATATGTGGCTCAAGGGAGAGGGAAGCAGTGACAGTTGATTTATTTGTGCTGAAGAGTGAGTCAAAGTGGATACAGAGCTGACATAGCTTTCTTTCTTGGCCACTCTCTTTGCTGTTGGGTCTCAAGTCTCCGTATGCTAAACTGGGAGTGATGGATCTGTCAAGCATGGGTGTGTCAGGTTATATTTTCCATTCTCAAATTAGGATTTATTGGTGCAGGTAGGAACTCAGAAGCTGGCAGCAATTGGTGTCTCTCAAATGGACAACATATTATCTGCTACCTGTAAGGCCACTTATTCTCCCTACAACAGGCAAGAAATTCTGAGGTCTGTTGGCAGCAAAATCAAAGAAATGAGCTTCTCCCAAATCTCCTCTGAAGCACATTAGGTTATTAGTACTGGTTCTTTACTCAGCTTTTCAGGCACACTTCCTTGGCAGAGTGTCCTCTGTGTCATAGCTTCCTGGAAATGGGTACTTGCAGCTAGGGACAGTTTGTCTTAGGTTCTTTGGCTGATTTGGACTCTGGGTAATCCCAGGATCTTAAAATCCTGTTCCAGAAGTGCAGGGGTAAGGCTGCTCTGGCTAATATTCCTTCACAGGAATGCCTGACTGGCCATACCTGACAATGAGTAGAGGGACTGTGGCCAGGATTCTGAAATATTACCGTTTTCTCTCTGTGGCATAACAATAACAAACTATAGGGGATGCTTGCTTCATTTTTCTCACCTCTAGACAGCGTTATTTGGATAAAGATGATCTTTATTCTGCAGCAATGTCTTGACTTCTGAAGCGCGGATGTGTTCCGGCTAAGCTTAGCTTTGGCGTGTACCTCAAGTAATCCAAGCCTCTCTGGCCTCCTCACAGGAAACCCCTGTGCTTCTCACCCCCTTTCTCCCCTCACCCATAGCTTCCTCTACAGTTATTTTGTGCCTAAGAGTTTTCCCTTCTCTAAACATCTGCCTATTGAAGAGGCATTGGGAGAAGGAGTTGTCTTAAACTTTAGTCAACTTCCTTAACAAACCTATTGTTTTGTCATAGTTCAGTTGTTAACTCTTAATACCTTCTGTTGTCTTTGGTGTGTACATCCTGGGGGCCCTGTCAGCAGAAATGGCTACAGCAAGACCCATACACCCATTTTCATAACTTGCTTTCTTATAATTAGCTCAAGTGCCTGAGTGCCATAACCAGTTTCCTCCAAATAACCACTTCTAACACCATGGGCTTTTTTATTTTGTACAAAATAATATGTTTTCAGGGATATAGTTGGTCACAGCATCAGGCACAGGGTGTCTGTTTTGAAAGAAAGAAAACCCTGTTTTCAGGCAGGCTTTACCTTAAAAACAGTGACGTGTAGTTGCTATTTTTTCCTTTCAAAATTAGTAGCACTAAAAAAACCCAGAGTTTCTGAGTAAAAGCAACACTTTTTGCTTGTCACATCTTCTTGGTTCTGATATCACCTGACAGGGAAACTAATATGTATCCAGTTTAATATAATACATGGAGAGAGAAACGAGATGCCTTTGGTTAGCAAACTTTATTGTAAGATAAAGGTCAAGACCTCAGCAAGAGCCATGAAGGTTGAAGAGAGTGTTCGAATGATCTCTGCCTGTTCCATGGGATTAAGCATCACCATTTGATCCCATTAATGTCACAGACTGAATTTCACATCTCCATTGTACATAGGACACAAATCCGAAAGTGGTCCTAACAGATGCAAAGGCACTTGTGCTTCCATGGGGATAAAACTCTAGGATTCATACAATCTTTGCCTAGTTGAAACACTAGAAAAAAAAGTTTCTGAAGTGCCTCTCTGCAATTGTCCCTCGCCATTGCCAACTTAACCTTTATTGCCATGATGAGAAGTTTATTTTAACCATTTCTTCAGGGAACTTTGAGACCCGCTAGGATGTTAATACCTTTAATTAAAAAAAATCTTTTTACAATCTTGGTTTTCTGCCTATTTCAATTATTTTCTTTGAAACAATATGTCATTTTCATTATTTGCCTGCTCTTGTAAATCCATGTACAAAGACAGAAAAATAGAGGGAAATATAATTTGAAAGAAAAATAAAGCCCAAACAGCTTTCAGGATTATCAGGATTTGTGTAGACATTAACAAGTTGAAAAATTCTATCAGGAAGGAAATGAAAAAATGAAATCCATATATGTTAGCAAATTATGAGAGTGTCAAATAGAGGGAATTCAGTAAGAAATCCAATACCCTTTGTTAGGTGAGCATATTTGGTAAATCATGTTTTATAGCTGAATGTGGATTAGACAAGCCATAACTAATTTGTCAGGTTTTGACTGAATACCAGTGTTTTTGTTACATATATGACATTTTAGTCAACTTCATCTTTGAATGCCTATTGGAGAAGGCATTTCCATATGACCTGTCACTGTTTTTTAACAGTGAGCAAAAAAGGAAGAATGAAATGATCTAGAAGCAAATTGCTAAGTTAGACAAAGTGTGGCGAAATATAACGAGATAATCAAATTGGATGTTGAGAAGGAAATAAAAACATTTCTCATGTAACTGATTGGGTTCCTCCTGATATACTGTGACTTTCATACACTGTGGGGTAAGTAAACTGCTTAATCAATGTCCCGTTATTGCTGCAAAACACATGATACAGATGGTCTGCCCATGATTCATTAAGTCCTCTGAAAAAATAAAGGTTTATTCAAATGCTTCAGCTCTGCCTTGTTAACCACCTTAGTAGTCAGAGAGTGGCAATGAGCTGAGAAAGAGCAGAGCTCATTTTGCAAGCACCCTGATTTACAGATCCCCCATGCAAGGACACTATTTTTGGAACATTTATTACAGATGTCAGAATCCCAAGTCTTTAATCACTGTGTTGTTAATTAATACCCTATTTGTTACTTTCAGTGGTTGAATACTGGATGTGAAAAATTCCACATGTGAAAGTATTTAATGTAATCAGGTAATACATTAGTGAGGTGCTGCTCAGCTGTCGGTCTGGTGGAATGTCAGTGGGTACCAAAAAAAAAGCATTGCAGGAGAAAGAAAAGAGAGAAAGGAAGAAAAGAAGAAAGAGGAAGAGAAGAGAAGAGAAGAGAAGAGAAGAGAAGAGAAGAGAAGAGAAGAGAAGAGAAGAGAAGAGAAGAGATTGTGAGTAAGGTTTTCTTTAGAGCTGGCTGATAGAGGGCTACCTGCCCAGCTAGGAATGCTCTGGCTCACTCCTGGAGGTTGCACTGCCTTCTGTCACTGGTGGGCTGTGATTTCTCTTTGGAGCAACCAACTGTTGCACAAGTGTACTGTGTGCTGCTGACTGCACAAAGGGCTTCTATAGAATAAATAAGAACATCACAAAATCCTACATGAAGGAAAAGTATCTTCCAAACAGATGACAGACTCTTTCTAGGTTGAAGAACAGTTGCTTTTCTACTGCTGTTGTTCTAAAACACTTCATATTCCAACATATCCTTCTCTTCCAGTACCTATAGGGGACCTAGAGGAAGGCTGGAGAGGAACTTTTGACAAGGGGGAATGGCTTGAAACTGAGAGAGAGTAGGTTAGGATTAGGCATTAGGAGGAAATTCTTTACTGTGAGGGTGGTGAGGCACTGGGAACTGAGACGTCTGCCAGAGTCCAAGGAGGGAGATGAATGCCCCTTCTCAGAGTCATTTTGAGCAGCAACCTAAGCTGAGTGCTCAGATTCACTTCCCAGAGCAAGCTGTTTCTTGTCTTTAAGAGTACCTAGGGAGGAGCCAGACAGTTCAGGTGAGTGCCAGAATTACTGCAGACAAGAGGAAGAATTGATACTGTTTTATTCCAACAATTGTCTTTTGTTTTGGTGGTTCTGATTTCTGGATGGATTATTCTAAAAAGCAAATAAAGGTAAAATAAGATTATTTGCAACGAAAAGCTAAGGTTATATTGCAATATTCTCTAAAAGGACTATGCCTTCAGGTCTCTGGTAATGATGATCACCAGTTTACCACATTACTTATCCTGAAAAAGGAATGCAGGTTTTTTATATGACTTCTATCATGTAGTAATGGTAAGCCAGTGAATCGTTTGCAAGCATCCAAGAAGGACTTGGTCTATGCCATGGAAAGTCTTTTATCTCACTTTTAGAATCAAGCAATCATGTTACTGGAGTAACATATTTACCCAAGGCTTGACCTCTTTCTACTGACAAGTTCTTATTACAAAAAAAGAGTGAGAAGGAATTTTTCCTTTCTGTAGGTGTTTGAGTGTCCACATGTAATTCCATGGTATCAAGGCAGATAACTCTCTCATCTGTATTTTATTGTTGATGACAGGTTGAGAAAAGGAACAAAGCAGTCTAAACTGACTTGATAGAGGAATTAAATATTGTTGAAAATATTTACCTGAATTTTCCAAACTCTCAACTGTGATCCTCAGATGGAGGGTAGAAACTGTATAAATTTTATTCATATGGGATGTAAACAAGTTCTGTGATGGTCAGTGTAGTAATACCAACACTGGCTTTTGTGATCTGGTTTTGTGAGGCTTGAGGAGTTAAATTTGGCTTTTGTTGGTTTTCAGAGTTGTAAAGGGGTCAAAAAAGTTAAACTTGCTAGCTGTCATGATATGGTTGGTAATTTTCAGAGAGTAAGAATGACTGTGCATGAAATGTACCTAAATAACAATTTTTTTGCATTATACTAATTAGAAATAGTTAAAGTGCATCTAAAAACTTACATTGCTTATGACTGCTTCAGCCTCATGTTCCATACAGCATTTATTTCTTTCATTTATTTCCCTTTTCAATTTTTAAAATCTGATTAAAAAAAAAAAGTGATATATGGTGGTCTAGACATTGATGGGCAAAGTACTATGCCTTTTTATGAAAAGAAGTTAAAAACAAGATGACAAACAAAGTGAGGACAGGGTCAGATGAAGGGCCCCTGGCAAAAAATCTGAATTGGGACCCTCATGGAGGAAAAGAAGAAAGAATGGGCAGAGGTCCGGGGACAAGAGGAGCAAGAAATAAACCAGCTTCCTGAGAGGGGCAGAAGATGGAAGCATAAAGGCACATGGGAGAAATAATGATTGGATGTCTTCCCTTTTCTTTTCAATTGCCATCAGCATCTGTTACTGATAATTTCTGTGTTTTTGAAGAAGAGCTGGTATAGTAAGTGAGCCAGCCCACCAACATAGCCAGCAAAGGAAAAAGAAGAGAACAGGTTAGAAGAAAGGGAAATGCAGGGGGTTTTATATCTGATGGTAAACACTTTCATCCTTCCCTGCTGCTTGAATAATGCATCCTAATTTGACATGACTGTACTGGTCACCAAGTTCATGCTAGGGTTATATAATCACAATCTGATCATTTTTCTTAAGTGCTGCTCAGCACAGAATCCTTTTATGTGGATAAAGGAAAGCAGCTATTCTTTTTCTTGTGATTTTTGGCTTGGGTTGATAGAAGTGTCAGCCAAGAATAAAAATACCTTTATAATCTTTAGCCTTTTTCCCTACAACACTTTTGAGTTGTATTATTATTTCTTCATTGTCCTTATATCAGCTGAAAGAGAACCTGGTGTTTATGCCTCTGTTGGTTTAATAGTGTATGGCTTTTGTTCAAGTTTACTGAAGAATTCTCCAGAAAATGAGTGTGATCTTCAGGTTGTGCCTGACCATATGTGAATGAATCTGGTTTTTTTATTTGACTTCTCTCTACTCAGAGGCACTAACCTGGAAATCAGCCTCATTTCATTGTTCCACCTCTGTGTCAAGTGTCTTCTATGACTGACAAGATCTGGATTTTCTGGGATTGTGTGCAAAATGCCAAAACTCAGTGACCGCTTTTCTGATACAGTTAGGAATACCACCTGCTACTTTCCCATCTATTCTGTGTTTTCCAGCTCTTAGTTGTCTCTGGAAGAAGTTGTAGGAGTCCTTAGAGATATGTGTATTAAGGGGAGAGGTTATATCCTAAAGGAGCATTATTTCCACGTAGAGTTCCTGTGTAGAGTAATCCTTTCTCAATATCGTGATTTTATTGGGTTTTTTACATAATGTGGCCACCCCCATTGCAAGGAGAAACTCACTTCCTCAGAAAGTCCTTGACAGTCCTTTTTTCCTATAAATGAAATAAGGTGCAGCCGCCATGGTTCAAATTGCACTTGCAACCTTATCTCGAGATTTAAGTGTGCCCAGCTCGGCATTTTATGGGAGACTTTAAAGGTGAATGATGCTGCAGCAAATGGCCATGTTGGTGTCATCCTCTTTAGGAATGAAATTGCATTGGTAGGAGAGCTGAGCTCTTCTGGGCTATATGCAATTTAGGCACTCACTACACTGTAGTTTTTAAAAAAGCCAACAAACACTTTTCAGATCCTAATTTAATTGATTGGAATCAGTTTGTATGGACTGTGTTTCATATAACTTGGCTGGTTGCAGGATAGCCTGCATTTAAGCTAGAACAGGTGGGATGAAGCATTCCTGGGAAGTTCCCATGCCCTCTGATAATGGAGGGAATCTGGAAAGATAACTTCAGCTGACTGAGGTTACATGAGATGGGTCTTACACATACTATTTTCAGCTGTGGTGAAATATTGGTTGTGCTTTGGGTGCTACTCATATGAGTGAGTAGACATAGATATCTTGTCTGTCTCTCTTCCTCGGAAGTGTTCTACCTGTCTGCATTAGTCCATCCAGGAGCAAAACAAGACTTATGTGTATTTTACATGGAGGATTAGTAGTTTTCAGAAGAAAAACTACTGATTTATCTGTTATCTGACTGCTGTTTTGGCAAAAGAAATAGGTGCATAGTAAGTACTCACACAGCTGTGGAGCTATTGTTATAAAAATAGAGGATCAGCTTTATTTTGCTTGGATTTTACACATAGATTGTATTTAAATGCTTGCTGCAGAGGCAGCTGTTGATTTTCACTGTATGCTTGCTTGGTGGGGATTTTTTTTATTTTAAATTTTGCAACCAGCAGCAATGCAGTGAATAGATTCTCCTTTTCTGACAATAGTGTTACTATCTGTACTCATTTCCTTTCCTGAAAAACAGGGAAAATTAGTGCACTGCATGGAAGGCCTCTGTGCTTGTGCCCGGGGGTGGGTATGGCCAAAAGGGGCACTTTTGCCCCTGTGCTGGGCAGAGGGTTTGTCACACACTGCATACCCAACCCAGTTATACTGGACTTGGTGTAATATGCAACTTCCTATAATGCATACACACTGAATCCATCGCTTCTAGAAAAGTAGCTTTCCTTCACAGACAGAAAGGGAAAAGATAAATCCTGGAAAACTGGGATAATACTAATAGCACATTTCGAGGGTATCTTTTGCAGATAAACTCTAGAATGTTTGTGGAGCATTCCAACTGTACATCAATACATTATTTAAAAAAAAAAAAGCCAAAACAAAACAAACAAACAAAACAAACAAACAAAACCAACCAAATCAAACACTCATCAGAAAACGAACTATTTTATATTTAGTGCTGGCTTTGGATGCTATGCAGTAAATAAAGGCACTGAGCAATTTATATAATAAGAATTGCAAATAGATTTCCCTGTGCTGAGCCTCACAGAACCGTCGCACTAAATCTGGCACTTCCAAATTTTTGAATGAATGACTTTGTGTCCATAAGCTTTTCAGGACTGGTCTGAGTTTTTCAGTGTAGTAGATGTTTTAAAATTGATCCAGTGAAATTTACCCTGGTAGGGTAGAGAGAAAGGTTAATTGAGATTAATGTACTGTGTTGCTTTGAAAGCTTTAGGGTATATTGTAAGTTAATTTGTAAATGCATATACTGTAAGATGACCCAAATTTTTTAGCCTTCAAAAGAGTTAAATCAGAGAGTAGCCTAAAGCCTGCAGTGAAAGTCTGGTTAACTCTTTTACAATATTTTAGTTTCTAACATGTAAAATGCCTGACCCTTTATGATGCCTGTTTCTTTAATGTGTGGTCTGAGACAAGACTGGAAGAGAAAGTCATGCTGTCTGTGAAGCCGAGAATGGCTACTTAGCATCCAAATATGTAATTAGGGAGCTTTTCATGCCTTTTTAATAAGTTGTAGTCATTAGTAATGCCAGTCTCGCACCCCTCAAGTGATTCAGTCTTTAAACTTGACTGGACTGGCCCAATTCCATGCAGAGCAGATGCTTTTTGTCTCATTTTATTCTTTCCCTTTTGTTAGGGGCTTCAGCTGCAAGGTTTACCTACATGGACCCCGAGGAAAATTAATGCAAATTAACCAGAAGTATGAAAGTGGATTAAAATGCATTAAAGCTAAACTGCATGATCTCATATAGATGCTGTTACTCAAAATTACCAAGACTTTAATCTCATCAGGATTAATTGACCTCTAGTGTAAATCCAGGCAAACAAAATAAAACATGTTGGCTCTGAGTTAGAGTGCTTATAAATCAGTAATCACACTTAAATTAATTTCTTAATTAAAAAACTGGTTGATTAATTACAAAGGTATTACAAATGGACTTCAAAATTAGGTTGGTCATATGGCATTTGGCTGGCATTTTAAGTTTTAAATTGGATCATTTATACGGAATAATTTATTTAACCAGAAAGTCACCAGGCAGATGCCCACAACCTCTACAAAACCCTTAAATGTTCTCAGTGTCTTAAAGCACCCTGGGCAGAACCTTTTGCATATTTAAGTCAGTTTTGATTTGACATTAGCTCAGGGTCTGCAGTAAGAATGAGGAGTCAGAGTTTTTCCCTTACTGATTTCTGATCCATATATGCTGAAAATACAACAACCTGTGCAGCTGTGTCTGAGTTTACCACCCTCCCCTCAGCTACACAGCTGCATTTTTTGTTCTCATGGGATTCTCACAAGCAGATGAAATGTTGCACCAACACAAAATCCTACCCTTACCTTAAGGTATCTACAAGAAATTATTCACTCACCTTTCTATCTTCTTTTTTTTTTTTCCTCTGTATTCATATATATGTTTGCACTGGGAAAGTTGGCAGTACTTTAAATTAATGGACTACTGAGACCTTTAGTCATCCTCTCAGGATGTTCTAGATGGATGAACGGAAGTAATAATAATGCTGTATCATTTTTTAATTTACTTTCAGCAGATTTTTTTTTCCCTGTCTCATTCCAAAGTACAGCTGAATCAGGTGCTGTTGTATTTGGGAAATAAGGGGAAATAATAAGCTATCATTCTGAAGACAATTTTAAGAACCATCTTAAAAAAATACACACTGAAACCACAGAATTCTATGAATCTACATATGCAAAATGGAAGGGAAACTTTGCACTTCTAATACTTTCCAGGTTTTGAGACAACTGTTTTAAGATGACTGTGGGAAAAAAAAAAAGAAATTTTTTCTTGAGATAACACAAAATCAGCAAATTCTGTGGATGCAGAATTACATGACATTGCACTGAGCACCTGAATTGGTGATACCTTGGAGCAAATGCTCTAACAACAACCAGTCAATGGAGAGTAGGTGTTGTCTTTCAGTGATGCTTTTACTGTGTCTGATAGATCCTATAGAGTCCACTCAGTTTGTTTCAGGTATGCATCAAATTCAGCAGACCTCAGGATACATTTTAAGTTTAAGCTGGGCGTGGTGCCACAGTTAAGTGCCATCCCTCATCACTTGCAGTGCATTTTCAGGGCCTGTCACTTCTACATTAGAAGATTGATATTTGCAGCATGAAGAGTCGACACAGAGGCATAGGAGAATGCAGGAGAGTTAGCTCTGGGTTTTGCATGTGAAGGTACTAAAGGAAAAGCAAAGTAACTCCAACTCATTGATATAATAGGCCAAAGAAAGATGCCAAAAATGCCAAAGCCATGAAGAACAAGTTGCACAGGACAATTTGGCTAATAATTCCATATTGGCATTTTTTGGTGTCAAACAGATGAATTATCACTATATTCCTGTCCAGTGAGCCCAGCTGTGATATCCAAGGGCATGGGTATGATCTCATAAGTTAGCTAGGGCTGCCAAAGTTGTGGTTAAATGGAGGCCTCCACACATGCATAATTGAGAAAATATACTTTTCTGATACTTGGAACTTCTGGCCAAAGCATAGCTATCCTCTTAGATCCTGCAGGATCTTCTCCTTTTCCTTTAACAAAAGCTTTTTAAAGGTACTTATCCTGACAACCCTGGGTTTATTCAAAGGAGCTCTAGAGAGTGTGCCTGTTAGAGGCAGATGTGCATGTTCAAGTGATATGTATTATGATGGTCTGGGAGAATTTACCCAAAACCTGAGATGGATATCGCAGTGCTGGATGTTACGAGTCACAAAATACTTGTTCAGCCATTCCAATAATATAGAAAACATTTAAACCCTTAGAATCCTTTCAGCTGTATTATTTTCTGCAATAACCCACATGGTTTGTCATGTGCTGTCTCTCTTTTGAATCTGCCTGGAACCACTCTCCACAGTCCTTACAGCCCCCTCTATGTTGCTGTGGTGAGCCTTTGGTCCACACACTTCAACTCAGACAACCTTTTATGGTCCTGATGCAACTCTAAACCAGATAGCTGACATAAATCCCAACTGTCTATCACAGCCACAGGCTCTTCCAGTCATACAGATTAACTGGTATAGATTACTCTTTGTTTTTAATGTTCCATCCCTATCAACACAGTTAAGACAAGCAACTTTCCAGAAGGGAAAAGAAAAAGAGTTTAAACCTTCCTTTTACATTACTGGCACCTAAAAATTGTATAGTACAACTATATCTACCCTTCCTACTTATGAATAGTCACTTTTTTATCTTCCTATGTGCAAGATGTGTGATACATTGTAAATTCAGAAACAACCTACAGTAAGGCCCAAGAACTTTTCCTTGTTTCTGCATCCAGTCCAATCTCTGTCATGTTAAATATGGGGATGAATTCAGGTGGGTCTGTGGTGGCCTGGCCACCACTGAGTATATTGGAGAAGTTTTCTGAAGATACTGTCCCCAGTTATGGCACAGTAGCCAGTACTGGGTAGCTGGATCATACTTTTTCTCCCTTTTTTTTTTTCTTTTGAACTCTCAGAGCATAAACATTATTTTTCATTTAAGTCACCTTAGAAAACAATATTGTGGTCCACTCTGATTTCTACGTGCCAGGGCAGACCTCACTAGAGAGATGCATTGGCTTCTCCAATGGAGGTGACACTTCCAGGAAAGGATATAGATCCAAAACTGTGATGATTTTCTTGGCTATGGTTGTACACTCTTGAAGGGAGGAAACTCAGTGATGCACCTGCATCCTAAATCACCATAAATAAGGGGATACTACTTTTTTCTCTATATATGAAAAGATGATAAGGGCAGCTTAGAAGCCTCATAAAGAAAACGGTCTACACAATGATATTACACCTACTCAAACCAGAGCAGGTAAATTGAGTGCTTGTACAGAGGTGACTTTGTATTTTCAGATCCCGAAAAATGTGGATGCCATATGACAGAACCACCAGTACAAACATGAGATTGTTGGAGAGCCAGCCCAGAAAGCATAGTTCAAGGATGTTACATAAAGCATAGTCTATAAGTCCTGTATCCTTGCTAATCTAGTTGTCTCATTTTGCTAGCACTGTGCTATTATTACACATTTAATGACACATGCTTAGATATTCCTGGCAGGTCCCCAATATATTATTGAGAGAAAGCTGTCCTGTGGACACAAAGAGTTTGTCTTTTAGTTACTCTTTATGGATCTTGATTTGTCTTTGCAAGGGACAGTTTGGGAAAACCTGAAGTTTTTCAAGGGGAAGGTTTTAATGGGCTCAGGAGCATGCAGTGAAATCAGATCACAGCATACTTCTCAGTCTATCTTGACTCATCTCTGTCTTTGTGTTTAGCAGCTGCAAATGGGTTTAGCGCTTGTAACCCAATGCATGTTCACTGGTCACAAAGTTAGTGCAATGGTGAATCTCAGTTACTGAAAAGACAAGATAAATTTTAGACACTGGTTTTCTGTCCCCTGAGCGGAAGGACCCTGCTTTCTCCTGTAAGAAGTTAAGGAAGAAAGGCTAAGAATTGCAGACCTTACAAAATCAGACTTTTTATTGCATTTCTAGAAGCGTGGAGGCTGATTTTGGGCCTCCTCATTCTGATCTTCAGGGTTTTTTTTTCCTCTACCATTACTGATCCGCGAAATCTTTCGGTAGATTTTGACTAGGTGCTAGTTACTTCCTTTGAAATAAAAAAATATTCCTATTTACAATTCATCCTTAGTCTGCAGAATAGTATATCCTGGCCTCTCACATCTCCTCAGTGAGACTTCTTATCCTCAGAAGAAGGAAATTGCAACCCATCCATGCCAATCTCAGTGCCTTTCATTTGGTTTCCTTTGGATGTCATCTTGGCAACCACAAAATGAAAGGAAAGGCCTGCATGGAAATGTGGTTGTTTTGTAACCCACCTAAACCTGACAGAAGATTGAGCAAAGCTATTTTCTGTCATGTATTGTCTGGGACATATTTGTTCATTAAATTCCTATCCAGGCATATGAAAATAGAGTTGTTAGTATGTGTAACAGTTTGTGCGATTCAGGACGAAGTATGGTTTTGTTGGCTTGCTCTTGAGGTGTTTTCAAATACAATGGACAACTTAAGAGGAAAATCCAGTGATTGCACCCATGGGCAGAATAGCAGAGTTCTGCCACTTTGGCAGTTTACAGTAATCAGTAGTGTTTATGACGATAAGAAAGCAATTTGGTGAAAGTGAGGTAAAACAGCTAATACAGAGCAAGATAAAACTGCAGTTAATTCAACCATCAGGAAACTGACCACTGAAAAATGTTCCTGATATGTCATTTTGAGTCAGTCCAGGTTGTGATTTTGCTCAATCCACTCCTTGTTTAAGTTTCAGTGCTAAAAAGACCATTTGTCAGAGTGTCACTCAAACAAACTTTATGCAACAGATACAAAGCAACCATAGTGCATTGCTGTGGTGTAGCGAGACACAGAGGCCTTTGCCAGTAAAGTTTTTCTTATACTGTTTGTATTTCATCGACCTTTCCAAAAGATAAAGATGTGATGTTGGTGGGAAACAAAGTCCAGTAGTCCAATGGTGTTTATCAACTGTTTAGAGCCAGAATTGTATGAGAAGTCAAACTCAAAGTGAGTAAAGACAATAAACAGAAAGATAGATGTACTGGCACCTATTTGCATGTTATTTCAAGTCGTTGACAGGCTGGGATATAGCCTGTGCATACACAAATGTGCACGTTTTTGCCAGGCATTCTCTCTGTAAGCAGCAGTGTAACTCTGGCGCCAACGTTCAACAAAAAATAAAAAGCAGCTCAGGAGAATGCTGTGTACCAGAATACTGCATACAAGCCTTACTGATTTTCCTAATGCATCAGCAGCAAATAGAGAATATTAGTCTAAGAATTTCTAGTAGTTTAGCCATCAAGCAAATGCTTCCATTTTAGATAACAAATTGAATAGAACTGCAACAAACAGTCCTTTAAAAACGTGTCTTCGAGACTAAATTCTAAGGGGGTTTCCACTTTAGAAGTATTCATACTGCCACCACGAAAACTATTACATAAACATTCACAGCTGTGAATAAGTGTTTCAAAACATCATAACTAGCATTAAAAAAAAAGTGGTCATTTTGGGAGAACCAGGCAATGTCTCAAAAGTCCACTAGTAATAAAAGAGAATCTCCTCTATTTTTCCACTAGCCAAAATTGAACTGACAGAGAAATAACTCTCTGTTCCTGGAACTGGATATCTGATGTTCTGAGAAGAGAGAAAAACCATGTTATGATATTAGGTAATTTCTCAGTAGAGAGGAGGAGGACAGCTAAAACCTGGGCTGTAAGTCTGTCGAGGTTCTGGAATTTAAGTCAAGTAACTAATAATTACAGATAATATGTTTATTAACTGCAGACTAAGAGTTGAATTTTCACGCTGCTTTTCATAAGCACACTCAGATCATGCAGTTTCTGCCACTTTGTATCCCACTACAAAGCTACTGAGCAATGGGCTTACTACTTAAACTTCCCCTTTAAGTTTCAGATTCTTCTAGTTTTGCATCTGCTGACTACATCGAGGAGTACATCAGGGAGGGGTTATTGTTTTTTTTGAAGGCACAGAATACAAAAAGTGAACAAGCCATTTCAAAGATACTGTCAGATGGATGCTACTTGAAATGTGAAATCAGCCCAGTGGATTTCCAATAAGGAGACCAATTTAGGATGATCTGAGTGAGAACTGTTGAAGGAATACAAAATCACAAGCCAAGATTCCTTCTAAAATCCCAGCTCCAACATCAACTGCACAATAAAAAGCCATCGTGTGTTATGGTGGGATTCATTTTGCCTGATTTTTGATGTCTAAATATCGAAGTGAAATCTCTCAACAGCAGCATCATAACACAGATGGTAGGGCAGGAAGAATGAACTGCTCTTTGGGAGTGCTGTGAGAGCTATGAAAGTGCCCTGGGCCCACTGCTGGCATGAGGCAGGTGATTTCAACACTTACTTCAGGTTAGAAACCTCTCTTCACATGACATTTTCAGAGCTGAATCCTACCAAGCTGCTGTTGCAATTAATGACAGTTGGAAATAGTCTGTAAAATTTAGGGCAAGTCCACACTTAAATCTTTTAATGATAGATTAATCTTCTTTAGAGGCATGACAGCACTTAACCTGGCAAACGTCCTGATGTAAACAAAAATTACGTGGCATAAAATGTGGGGTTTTGTTGTTCCTTTTTTCTGTTTTACTCAGGAAATGGGTGTCAGTTGTTTGGACTCCCCTTCCAAGTAAATGTCTCTTCGGTGCAGGAGAATGGCACCATCATTGGTGTGATGGGAAACACAGCATGCTCAGAGCAGGGGTTTTGACAGGCCTGCTGCAAAAGCAATCTTCGCCTGATATATATTAATGGTATAAAAATGTCATCACCCTCTCTCACAAACACAAAGCAACACACAGAATCATTTTAGCCTGCAGTCAGGAGTTTTAAACACGGATGTGGACAAGCTGCACCAGCCCACCTTCTGGGGACTAGGTCTTCAGTTTGGTCTCAGTATGTCCATCTCCCTTCCGTGCATGATAGTCCTTCACTTCACAAGGGTGCTGTGATTACTCAGTTATTGTTGTTTAGTAAACATTTGCAAGATTAAATACAATGTGTGAGAGAGACATATTGGTGACCCGACACAGGCATGGTTTGATTATGCAAGCTGGGTCTGACTGTGTTCTTCTGTAAAGAACAAATACCCTTGATATTAGAAATTGCTCGTTGTGAATTACTATTTTATTTTATTTTGTTTTAAGTAATGTGGAAAGTGTAACCCTTCCATGTTCTCTGTTCTCCTTAGTCCTGACACATCAAAGCAGCAGCCACAGGGAGACATCTGTCACTAGTTAATGTCATGGTTATGGAGGTAGAACCTCCTCTTCTGTTTGGGCCAATGTGGTCAGCCCTTTGATGGATGTGTTCAGCCTTCATCCAGTTTGATCACCCCGTGCAGCCCCTTGTTCAGATCTGCGTGTGAACAAGAATGTCCTGACCTGAGATCCTTTTTAATACAGCAGGGATCCGTGATATAAACCATCAAAGGAAACCTTTGATCTTTTGACTATCTCTTAGTCATCTGCTGCACAATGCAAATAATAATGAAAACAAAGCTAAGGAGCAGAGCAGCTACATTAAAGAATCAGGCTTGTTGCCGGCAACGAAGCTAATCACTGAGGTTTTATCCTATAGTCAGACTCAAAAAGAAACAGGGGGGAGGGAAGAGAAAAGAGGAGAAAAAAAAAAAAGCTGTGCTCAGCAGTGAAACCTCTTTACTAAACTGAACTATTTCAAGAACATTAATTATTTTATGTCAGAGGAGTTGACATAAAATAGCCACTCTTTACAGTAGAATTTAACAAATAATCCTTATTCCAGTGTCTTTTTTTTTTTTTGGTCTAACTTGCACAGAAATATGTATGAATGTACATCACAATTTAAGTGTCTCTCAGTTAATCAAATTAAGTGAATAGTACTGGAGTCTTCGCAGCCTTTTCTCTACTCTTTCTTTCCCCCTCCCCTTCCACCCTCCTCCCCTCACCCACCCAATAGGCCCTTGGGATGGAAAGCGTGTTGATTCAGAAAGTGAATATATCACTCCAGGAAAATAGCATCTCAAAACTGTGAATCTCTTTGCAGCAATCTCATTTGATTTTGTAGCATTTTCTGGGACCCATAAAACCTCAAACAACTGTGTGACAGTTGGGGCCTGAAGGAGTGCGTGTGTGCAAATGCACATGTGTCTGCACGTATGCAGGTTTTTCTGTCTGCGTGTGTTTTGTGAGCATACTGAAGGATTCTTTCAAGCTCTAATGCCAAGCATGTCTGTTTATGTACATTCTTTCTCTTATATTCCTCTTGCACATCATTATTTAGCTTAGGTGAAATTTTGTTCTGACAAAAAGCCTAGAAGTTTTAAATCATTTATTAGGTGAACAGAAACAGCCAGAAATGTCAGCAATTTTCCCCTTCTGTGTGTGTTAACAGTATCTCTGAGTTCTGCTCAAGCTGTCAAACTCTCTCAGAGGCTGAAAATGTTATACAACTTCTGCAACCCATTTGCAATGCCAAAACGGGTCGCTTTTCTGCCAAGGTAACCAAACTGTCACAGTGGGCCAAATCAATAAGTTAGAGCTGTCAGGCAAAAAATATCCATCACCTCTGTGATGCTTAATTCAAATACCTGATGCTGCCTAAGAAGAAAGATTTCATGGGTAAAGAAGCCAAATTAATTCAGAGTATCAACTTCAGTGGACAGATATTATGACAGTGTTGTTACATTCACAATCTTACTTTATGAGCTGGAAAGTTCCAAGGATAAACTGTGATATGAGGCCACAAACAGATTAAGGTTGTTGCAAAGAAACTTTCAAAGGAGGTCAGAAGTAGAATGGTGCAGACAGGACCCCATCAGGGGAAAGAAAACACTTTTTGGGAGGCAAAATTGGTGCAGGTTATAGCAAAAAGTGAAAACTGCTAACTTTTGAACTAAATTTAAGAACAACTTTTAAGAATAGAGGAAGCAAATGATGCAACAGATTTTGGCCAGGAAGTTAGCAACAGTAGACAGCATAAAACAAACAGGAAAACAAGGTCAAAAAGCTTGCTTGGATTTTACAAAAGTTTGTCCAGAGCCACCATACCCCCACAAACCAAACGTCTTCCACAAAAGCTCTACTCCATAGGAAAATGTGTTATCACCACTGATCTAAACTGACAAATGTTGCCTAATTTCTTTTGAGAAACTCTTACACCAGTGTGTGAGGCAGTGATCTTAGTTTCCTCAGCCTGTGTAGCTGGAGTTTCACATCAGGCAGGAGTGCTCCCTCAAACTGACCTCCCAGAAGGATTCCTGTGCTCAGCAAATTTGACCATCCTTCAGCCAGAAGGATGGAGGATCCCTTGAGAACGGGAGCTATGGAGAAGAAGGAAGATATAGGAGAAAAAAGTTGTTAAAAATATCCGGGACTCTTATCATGCTCAGGAAGTGGGGCATTAGAGAGGAAGGCAAAGAGAGTTGTTAGAAAAAGGAGCTCTAATCCTTTGATTTATAAGACCTTTCCTAACACTCTAAAGAAGACAACAAGTGAGGGATGCTACCTACAGTTTTCTGCTCTGTCTCACAAGAGATTAAACATAATAAAAATAATAGACATGTGGGTACTGGGAAGGGGTATTTTCTGTAATGTAGGTCACAGTTGCTGCCCATTAGCATCAGAACAAACTAGCCCTTTTACCTCCTAACTATTCACAGACAAGCCCAGACTTGCCCTGTTTTAGGGTTAGCAACTACTATGAAAAAAATAGCCTTGGTAGATGCCATTTCTAAAAAGTGTCTCCTTTAAATTATTGTTTCCTTTCATAGAGAATACGAGGGAGACTGTTATAGTGCACAGAGAATAACTCTTGGATTTTCTAGATTTGTCAGTGCAACTGTGTTAGAAGGGACACGAACAAGTTTACTTTTACAGCTGGATGAACCTGGGCGGACACTGAAAGTGTAGGTGCTTTGAATTTTTATGGTGGCCCATCTGAAAAAGCCAGAGCAGTGTAGAGAGGTTGACAACACCATCATTTTCCTTAACTGTAGCTGAACTGGGAGACCTTCAAAAGACTTATTGTGCTACTGGTGCTGAACCCTCAGACTGTACCCAGTGGACTTTAGATTGGTTTTATTTTCATATACGATTGCCTTCCTGATTTTGTTTTCCTGTCTTTTTTTAGCACTGTAGTTTTTAAGTAGTTATTTGGCAAGGGAGTGGAAATTTTACTTAAATATTATTGGTGGTATTTGAAAGGAAAAAATAAAGATATTTTAAAAGGCCTGCTTGAATAACAAAGGATTTTCCTTTTATTTTTTTATTAACATCCATGAGGGTTTGTTGTCTCTTGTTCCTTTCTCTTTAGACTTAGAGATTTTTTTTGTGTTTACTCTAACTAGCTTTTGTACCACTTTAATTTCTGTGTGTATTTTTAGCAAACCACCATCTGTACAATTAATGGAAAATCGCATTTTACAGAGATTTTTAAAGTTATTGTTTCAATTGTGTTACAACACAAAGATAGCCCCTGTCCCAGGGAGCTTCCAGTGTGAGACTTAAACAAAATGTAGCTATTAACTAAACAGACTCTGAATCTTTCACAAAAATAAAACATTGGCTGTCAGAAATAATATATAGAACTCTTTAATATGAAAAATTGCAAATCTTCAACTGACCACATATCCTGCAGGAGTAATTATGTCATTTCAGAAGAAAAAAAACAGCCATGTTTTGTCAAATATAAGACATTTCACACACTATCAATTTTACAGATATAAATACCTAGGGGCATACACAAACTCTATGATCACCAATGGCAAATTGCCAAGTGAGGACAGATTCATTAAACATTAGAAGTATCGCGCCCACCCAAAGCCATAAATTAACATTTTAAGCCTTGAACATTATGCCGCTGCATACAAGTTAATATGTTTGGAGACATTTTTATGCAGCCTAATTAGAACTGAATGGAAATCCCAGTTAATGTATGATGTAGCTCTTCCTTAGCGTAGTTTTCTTGGCTAAAATCAGTCTTAAAAGAGTCGTATTCCTTTCTACAACTTGCTGCAGCTAAAAGAAGCTGGTGGTAAATTGCGTGCAGAAGAGGTTAGGAAACTGCTGCAACTGGGTGGTTGAAACAAGCCTGGCTTGTTTAGGTTAGTGGAACCGCCAGTAAACCTTTGTAATCTGCAGGCAGAAAGAGTGAGTTCTTAATTAATATTCTCAATAGCAGTGACTAATCTTCTTTGAAACCAGCTCCTGTCACCAGATGAAATTGTCAGCAGGCTTCTGCAGCTACTGTTTGAGCAGCCAGTCACTATTTACAGTTTTAAAAAGCAATGTGCATCTCAGCAACCAGATACAATTAAACTTGGAGTTTAAACAGCATGGCAAGCCCGAGCCTCTTTTTCTCATCTTGCTTGCTAGGTTACACCCACCCGCAGCAGCTACCAGGAAAGACCTTTGTGCACAGACATGGCAAACAGAATAGCATGAAACGGGAGCTGCCTAATTTGCTATCTAAGGAAAGATTGTGCAGTTTGGTCTGTAATCGTAGTTACATTGGGGAGTTGAAAGATGAAAAGCGATAATGGACTGTGGCTCTCTTGTAGTGAGAGAGATGTTCTTTCCCTTCAGCTGAGCTTGGGCACTATCTGTAAGGTACTTGGTATTTCATCCAGCTCCAGATTTCTCACTCATCCTCCATGAGCAGTTTGCTGGGTACCATTGCATAAGGAGCTTGCAAAGGGTGCAAAGTTGTGGTCTTTTTCTCCTTTTAACAGGGGATTGGTATAACTGTCCAAGATTCCTTATTGTTGTGTCAAATTGTTTCTTAGATTTAAAATTGCAGCAATATACACATTTTCTTTCTGTTTTTAATGAAATTTGATCCAAATGTTAACTTCTGGCCAAAGCATCTCAGTACACGAAACTTTAGGCATAAAAAAAGAAAAAATCTGGTCTCCGTATTTTTGAAATATTAGTACAAAAATATTTTTAAATATGCAACAGAGTGTTCTTCATAATATTCCTTTTGTGGTTTTCTTTGCATGCAAATGAGGAGTTTTATGGCAAGGCTTCCTCTTGTTTATAGCTAACAGGTAACTATGCAGTTATGCAAACTGAAGCATAGGCAGTGGTAAGGATGGAGTTAGACCGAACTGATCTGTCATTATTCCGTTGTGGATAGCAGCTTCTACATGGTGGCCAGCTGATTCCCTGCTCCCCTAAATCACAGCTATTCCCAGAGAAAGGTTCCTAGTCCAGACCAGAGATGGTGGAGGAGCCAGATGTGGTGCCAGCATAGGTGGGATGCTGGACAACAACGTGACAAAGAGTCACTACCTGGCAGCTTTTGCACCAGCACTGGTGCTTGTGCTGGGACTAAACCCAGGTCCCTCCCTCACGTTTTTTCTTCTCTTCTGATAAGCTTTTACTTAACTGAGCGACTGTTAGGTAGTGTTAATATTTTAGAAGTTACAAATGGTCTGAGCAATCCAGCGATGGGTGAAGTGCTGCTCTTTTCGTGGAGTTGCAGAAGAGAATGACAGTTATAAAGTAATGAAATTGCAGCAATTATGTTTTTCCTCTTGATTCCCTTTTCAGAGATAATGATGAAAGGCTCTGGAAGTATAAGGGCACAGGATGAATAATTGATTGTAAAGCATATTCACAAGTAGGAAACAGCAACAAAAAAATCTCCACTGACTGTAGCAAAGATCCTGCAGGGAATGCTGATTGTGGATAATTTCTTTGAAGGACTGGATATTAGTAATTTTCATGGTAAATTAAGGTTAAGTTACTTGGCATTAGCTCTGTGTGAAGTTCAAACAAAAGAGAAAGGTCCCTTCAAAAATAACGCAAGGAATTTTTTTCATGTTTTGTTTCGTTCTATCAAATTAATAATGCTCATGTACTCCCCATTTGCCCTGCAGCTATGACTCATGAGTGCGTGTATGCATAAATGAGAGATACAGGCTCTCAGAATTTACCACAAAAATTAAAACAGGAAGGCAGATGGCAGTCTTTTATTCCATCTGTATTTCACTTAATCAGCTTCTCTTATCAGAAATGCTGCTTTAGAAATCACTGGTTCTTTTTTGTCCTTTGCAAACTAGAGACACACAAGCTGCTTTTTTTGTGAATGTTCTGCTGGCTGCCATATAGGCAATACCTACCTATATATGAGAAAAATGAAAGAAGGTAAAATTACCTAAAAACATTTAGCATACGTTAGCTAAGTTTAACAGAAATGCTTTGCCTAAAGGTAGACAAGTCTGGGGTATTAATTTTCCTCTTTGAACTATTGCAAAGGAAAATGTCAGTGGAGTCACTCTGGTATAGGGAGTGAAGAGCCAAATCTCTTCTGTATGAATTTGTAAAGTCTCAAATTAAATAAAACTGAAAGGGGGAGAGAGAGAGCAGAGAAGGACTTAGGTATCTATTCTTACCGTCTTGGTAGCTCATGTTACAGCCCACCCCTAAAGGCAGGGTAACTGAGGTTCTTGTTGATAGATCCCTTCTGTGAATTAGAGTGAAATGACGTTGACTGATGTTCTTGTATATATAATATATGTGTATAGGTATGTGTGGCAGGTTTATTTTAGAACAATTTGATTGCAATTTTGGTTATTATCTACATTATCTACATTATAGAAATGTAACAATAAAAAGTATAAAGATATCACTTAAGAAAATATATAAGGAAAAGAAAGAAAGAGAAAGAAAGGATAAGAGTAGATAGTGGAGAGGAAAGATACCACCACCTGTGAATCCAGCGGCGAGACTTGGTTGTTGCAATGTCACTGTCCATTGGTCAAAGTGCTGGTTGCAGTCTTGATCTGTTGGGGGGGGGGGAGCCACTCAAAACACAAAGTTCAACAGGTTAATATACATTTAGGCTCAGGTGGAATGACCACGTAACTCCCCTGGGGGGGTGGGGGGTGAGTTTTACCTGTCTGTTGCAGCTGTGAATCATGTGCAGTCCTCTGGTAGAAGGCACAGAAATTAGTCTGGGGGCACTTTGGGGGTCTTTTATGGGTTGTGGCCCCTTATAGATATGACCACTGTTTCTCACCTGTGTGTAGTTGAGTCACTTATGCCCATCAGAAGGGATGAAAATCTTTAGGCCTACGTGTGAATGTCCTGGTACTTTCCCCGATGAAAGGGTGAAATTTTCACACCTATGCTGGTGATGTAAGGGAGGACATTGGCACGATAAAAAGCATTATCCCACCTTGCAGGATCTGTTTCTTATCCTCCTCTCCATTATCTGGCTCAAAATCCAGCTTGTTGCTAAACAAAGGTTGGATTGTCATGGTCATCCTCAGGTGATGATGAAGGGTGCTCATCCACTCTGCACCTGGGCTGTTCTTATGCAGATCCAAAAACTCCCCTCCCCTTCAGTTGGGGGTCGCAAACCTGGCCTCAGCAAAGCACTGCTGCTTTTGCAAATAGCAATTTTTGAGTCGTTAACCCTTAACATTTCAGTCTCTCGCAGCTTGAGGAGGAAAAGGAAAAACACTGTCACAGCAGAGTTTTGGAGTTAATCTACCTATTTTCAGGCATGTATTTTAATAAGATTTAATGAGCTGCTGAAAAGAGGAGTGCTGCTTTTTTTTCGACTGATGGCAGTAAGATGAAAACAAGTGGCTTTTTAGAATGACGTTAACTAGCACTTTTAAAACTTAACAGAGCTCCTATGAATCTCTGTTGGCAGCACCTGGAAGAAGCAGGTGGGAATTCCAGTGAGATAAATGGCAAGCGAGGGGCAGAAAAAATAATATTCTTATTTGCAAGATCTGAATACAACATCAGTCTTCTGGCAAAATGTTTTTCAAAATCAGCAGAAGTCTTGCCTGCAGTGAAAGTTAAAAAAAGTGTTTTTGAGAAAAATCTGGGACTGGTAAAATGTTTATAGTATTTCAATGCAGACAGTTCTTTTAGAATAGTTTTTTTAATTTTTGTAACAAAATTTCAAATCACAAATGTGATGGTGAAGGAACATGTAAGCCAACCACAAGAAACATCCTTGTTCCACAACGATTGGAGCTCCATGGCCCTGGGTGTCAGATAATGAGTGTTTCAGGATTGTATCAGTTCTCTGTATCGTAGAGATCAAGACAAAGAAAGCATATGCCTAATTGATGTGCCCATGTTCAGCCCTGAAATACTTCCCTGCCCAGTGACAGTGGAATGCCTACCACTGTCTGCTGAGGGATGTATTTTGGCCTATTGCTTCCAATCTAAAGCCAGCATAAAGGTAGAAACTGCTTTGATTCTATGTGTTCTTTGTGACAGAGAAGAACACATTTCTTGAATTTGTAGATGATAATTTGGAGGGAGTGCAAGCATGCTGATTAGAATTTAAATTGATCATATAGAAATTAGCTAAAAATATAGGATGGATTTCAACAACAAGTGCCAGAAACTACCCCCAGCAGTAATTAACTGCAGGCATGAGGAATGGGAATGAATCAGCAACACAGCAGTTGTGCAGAGAAGAGCTTGCAAGTGGTGTATTGGATTTCAGCTGAACACAATGCCAGCAATACCATGGTTTTCAACACAGGCAAATGCCAGCCTGGGTTGTGTAACCAGGAGCAGAGGCTGATTGACATTTTCAATAATTCTTCCACTCTATTTCTCTTAGCATTCATAAATCTTTAGGTCAGGATGTGAATGTTGTCCTTGGTACAGTAGCTTGGGGTATAGGGGAAGCACAGGGCGAGCAGCGGGTTTGATCAAAAGTTTTAGAGAAATGGCTCCCGAAATAACTCATCTGGTAATTAGTCTGAAAAAGGAACATGAAGGAGGAGAATGATTCTACAAGTACATAAAAGGTAGCTAAAAGGAGGGAAACGACGCTCGTTCTCCATTTGCATGCTCGATAAGAGAGAAACTGGAGCAAAAAATGTGCAGCTAAATACTTTTCACTTTCTAATGACAGACAAAAATGAAGACCTGGATTACATTACCTGGACAGCGTAGAGACCTTAGAAGGAGGCTTGTAAACATGTACCAGGAAGGACAGAGATGCAGGCCACGCCTTGGGCAAAGGATGAGCTGGAGAACTGCAGCTCCCCATCCTGTCAGGATTATGCTGTTACAGCCCCTGCCAACAACCTGGAGTGGCTGTTACAGAGCAAAGCTCCGCTCCAGCCCTAAAGGACACACCTGACAGGAGGTGTGTCATCAGGCAGGTTGCGGCTTCTCTGAGCGGTAGGAAAGAATGGGAGTCAGCCTAAAATGCCATGTAAAAAAGAGGCCAAAAGTAGAAGAATTCAGCTGACTGTCTGTAGGGTGAGGTGCCAGATCTAGATGTTGGGCAAAGCTTTTCTCTGTCTCTTTCAGTCTGCCTTATCTTCATCTTCTTCGGTTTGCTCTCTCTGCCTCTTTTATGCCTTAGGATAAATTAATTTGAATGTTTTGTGAACAAATAAAGAGCAGTGTCTTGCGGTTTCATAACGAATCGCTTGTGGTATGTCTGTTTGAACATCACGAATTCCAGTAGATAAGAAAACTGAATAATATTTCATGTAAAAAAAAAAGTACCACAGAAAAGAGCTAATTAGTGGATTGATAAGTTGTTTGTGGCCCACATGAAATATGTTAGTCATAATGCTGTTCGGATAAACACCGTGCAAATCATTCAGACATGCTGTCAGACTAGGACAGGGAAACGTGGAAAAGCGAAGAGAAGCACTCAAGGTAATTAAAAGAAAAAGTCAGAAGAAAGATGTTTGTCTGAAAGCTACGCCACGTTGTCTAACTCGGTTCTCCCAAAAGCTGCGACAGCACTATAGCCGAAGTGGGTAAAGTAGCCTCCCAGAGTTATGAAACTGGTGTGGGTGATTTGCTCTGCAGAGGTGGAGTAAGAATGAGGGCAAGGTTGAGGTGTAGTTTTCAAATGGTGCACTTGAGGTCATGGACTGACTGGCTCCATCAGTTATTGCCCTTATGTCTGCAGACAAGCCTCTTAATAGTATACCCCGCCTTAGAAACTGCACAGAGGAAAACAGTCAGTAACAGGAAGATGTATAAGATTCAGTTCCCCCCCCTTACTGGAGAGGATCAGCATTTTGGTCAGAATGTAATCTTTCATTGAAGTCATTAGAAACTAGGACTTTGCTGTCATTGAAAGGGAAAGAGTGGTAATATGTTTTTAGAAGAAAGAAGGAGAGTGTTTAAAGGTTTCCTTAAGAACACTCTGTGTGTGTGTGCTGCCTATTTATATATTTTCCCCTTCATTAGGCAACAGCAAAGTCAGCTATGCACATTTCCATACTGGAAATCTCCTTTTAAGGCCAGGCAGTCTGCCCTCCTGTAGCTCCTTCTTTCCTCCTCTTGTGAAGGCAGGCTTCGAGGCAGAGCAGTGAGCAGAGACAAACAACACTCCTATGGAAGGCTTCTGGTGGGTCGACTCTGTGGCATCCCCTGTCACGAGCCTCTCCTGGGGAACTGAAACACCCAACAGAATCCCAAATTTGAAAGTAGGCAAAATAAGCCATTATTTTCTCCTTTTATAATCTCAAGCAGGGACTGTGTCCTTGCAATGAGATCCCTATAATGGGAATGCTCCTTTCCATCTCTTCAAAAGTGTATCTCTGGCTCCAACAGAGTTGAGCTTGTTTTCTCCTCTACAGTTTGACAGATCTCATAAGTGTAGTGGGCTAATTGCAACCACAAGACTCGGCCAACCTCCTTGACTGCTGCATGATGTCCCCAGCATCTCATTTCTGTGAAAAACATTATTTTACTGTGCGTTTAAAAGTAATTTTAGTAAGTTAGTGATGTCTTGAGATTGTAATGGATTAGAAGTCCTGTACTTGTTGTCAGTGACAGATGGAGAAACATCATGTGTCAAGAGTAAATTTCTGGATATTGTTTGCCTTAAAACACTTGCTTTCACATGCATGGTACAAGTGCACATGGAAAAAAAACTTTAAAACTTTTGGACTAAAGTTTCCCCTGTTTAATTCAGTAAAAAAGTGACAGTTGTCAGGGAAAAAATTTTGAGCAGATAAATAGAGAAGGAATTAAATCCTTAAAGATTTTTCTGTGATGCCTTTTAGACTTTTCCATAAGGTCAAGTTTCTCAGTCTGCTTTTACTCCCAGTGTCTCTGTAAATGATATAGTATTACAAAGTTAGTTATATTGGGAGGAATGAAACTGAAAGCTTCTAATAAAGAGAAAAAGCCCTTTATAAATACCAGAATCCAGTTTTAAAATGCTTTTCGGTACGTAGAGGAGTTTCTCTCCCACCTGGGCAGTGAAGTTCAACAGGAAGCCAGGCCAGACATGACATTCCCATGCTTGGCTCCTGCTTCATGCACGTGGATGCACAAAGCCATGACTTGCACCTGCACCACAGCATCTTCCCCTCCCCATGGCCTGACGCAGCAGGTGTGGCCACTCTGCCTTGCTGGGCAGCTCAGCTCAGCTCACCTCGCCGGTGAATGTTGTCATCGCGGGCACACCCGGGGCTGGAGGCATCCTCACTGTCTCACTCACTCAGCAGGGGCTGGAGGCATCCTCACTGTTTGACTCACTCAACAGTGCCTCACTCGCTCGGGTTGGGGTCCTGCCTTGTAGGATGTGGAAACCTGCTGGGCCTGCCCAAGGAGCAGAGGACTTGGAAAGAAAGATTGAGTGGGAGGCAAAGCGTGTCACAGGAGAAGGTGCATCAGGCGGGAAGATGATCCCAGTGCTGCGGCTCCCGTTAGCACCGCAGGGCACCTCCCCGGGAGAGCCCGCTCCCCACCCATGGGCTCAGCACACCTCTGGATCCTAGCCTGGAGCTGCTCTTCTCAGATGCTACTGAAATTACCCCTCAAATTCAGAATTCAGCGTTGTTAGGGTCACAGAGGTAATGTTTGTAAGAAATTTCAGAACAATTCCAGGCTGAGATTTTTGAATTCATCTTATGGCTCCAGGCAGTCGACTCTTAAAAGTTTTTCGGGAAAGACACGCCTTAGGCTCCTTGGCAAATCCTGGCTGTAAGAGCAAGTGCAGTAACCTGCAGAAGGCTATAAACTGTGTCTTGCCATACCACACGCTTTATTTCTGCTTGAATTTCCTCTATCCCTGTATTCCTATAATTTCACCCTGTCTTTGAGTACACGCAAAGAAAATCCAAAAAAACAAACCCCGACTAAAACACAGCACTGCTCCAAGAAAAGCAGTGATTAGACTTTGAAGGGCAGTAGGTTCCAGAGAGCAGGATTTTTTCAATTTAATTTGATATTCATATTCACCAGCACTCAAAGTTTCCCCCAAAACATACCTTCAGAGGAAACACTAGTCAGCATTTCCCTAATTCAGAGAAGGGCTTAGCTTAATGTACATAACAGTTTTCCACTCACCACTGGTTCTGGATAGCGTCATGTTTGAGAAGATGCCTCATACCATTTGCTTGTCCTTTAAAGAGTGTTATTTAAATGAAAGTGAAGTCCAAAACACACTTAACTATTAGCAGTAATTGACTAATTAATACAAATTAATACCAAATGATGCCATAAATAGATTTAATTACAGTCACAGTTAAGTACAATGTCAGCACCTTTTTGTGAAACGTGGCCAGCCCACAAGAGTTTTGAAATCACAAATTCCAGGCCAAAATTTTCATTTGAGATGCCTTTTTGGGGAGAACCCAAGCTCAAGATGAAGTAGTGCAGAGCACTTTTTTGCAGAACAAGAGTGCTCTGGGCTTTTTAAGCCATGTACCACTACAGTATCCTGAATTTGCCATTCCAAAATGAGGAGTCACCAGTTCATTTTTGGGAATTCCAGCCTACTGGACTGTCAGTGTATGTTGTTGTTTTTTAAAAGAGATATAGACATGTTGAGAACTGTCTTTTTAAGTCTGTAAGACACATCCATCCCATTTTAAGCAGCTGCAAAGTTACAAAGAATGAGTCTCTGTGTTTGGTAGGTTGAAAACTGCCTGTGGTTAATTCATGCCTTACGCTGAAAGCTCTAAAAGTGCTGGGTGGATCATTGTGGTTTTTCAAAATTAAGGTGTTTCATTCCCTGTAGTTTCTCCTTCTTTGTGTGTCATCATTTTCAAAGCTTTCATGGCAGGCTTAAATTTAGAGTCCTTGTGGCTTTGTTGGGGCACCACCTTTACCCTATGTGGTCACAATTTTGTGTTTCCTGTCTCAAATCGATAGTGCCAAGATGGGTGGGGAACTTTTCGGTGAGGTAACTAAGGATGGGCAAAATAGCATCACATATCATTTGTTTTCCAATTTCAAGGCAAGAACATCAGCAAAAAGTATGCTTAGGTAGCTAACTTCATTCAGAAAAATGGGCCAGACTTAAGTGAAGACAGATGTATTTTATGGTTCCGGTGCTAATGTCATGTGTTGGGGGAGTAGGCAGGTATGTCTGGGTGTGTAAGTAGCGTGAGATTAGATAGATAGATAGATACATAGATAGATAGATAAATAATGGAGGGAGGGAGATGGCATACGGATTGTTTCCTTGGAACTTTAATTGCACTGTCTGACCTCTAATCATATTTGCAGACCACCAACATTTTCCAACCCCGATATCTAAAGTTAGCTTTCTAATTTTACATCAAGGTTGTTAAATGGTTAGGTCTGAGCTTTTAAAAAAACAGGAGGAACTGCTGCCTGGTCAACCCCTCAGGAAAGCAAACCACTTCTACAGGCAGACAACTCTGATTATTTAATTTAGGAATCCAGCTTTTTCTGCCATGAAGAATAGTATCTGGCTACCCTGTAGATAGATGGTCTGTTAGTGCATAGAACACATTTCTAGGTAGTTCTAGCCCTAAAAACTAGTTTCCTAGTAAAGGATTAGGGAGACAACTCTTCTGTGTAGCAGCAAACCTCTTTTCAACTGCAACGATCATACAGTTTGTTTCACGGTATGGAACAATTTCTACTTACAATGCAAAATATTCTTTTTTCAGTGGTTGTGTGCTTCCTTAAATGTTGTATTTCACAGAGTGAAAGTCTGAAAGGTATCTGTTAGAAGATTTTTTTTTCTTTGATTTTCTTTGGGATATCATCTCTTCCTATATATCCAGCATTAGAAATGCCAGGGATACTCCAGCATGATCAGCATGTGTTTGCTCTGGAGGCCTGTCGTGGCCCTGGAAGAGCAGGATGGGCACTGGAAAGCCATTTTACAGATAAGAGAGAATTTAGAGTTCTCCTCTAATTAGATCTCTCCTGAAATATCCATTTGGTTTTGGAGTTTAAAGGATTTTTAAAGCAAACAATGAAAAAATGTCTTTTAAAATGGCCTGTGTTTTAAATAGTCCCTTACATTGTTTGAAGTCCAGAGGTTTTTCAGTTGTTATACAGGACAAGAGAGTCACATCTCCATTGTAAAGGAATAATTGTTTTTACAGTGCTCTGAGGGATGAAAGTCTGAAAAGTCATTTGTATATTGCTGCTTTTGTAGACGAAAGCTCTGTCTTCATTAGCCACGCAAAACTGTGGAAGGAAAGGGTTTTTCACACATCAGATTCTGTCCACAGTGCAAATTAATTAAATGAATAACAGAAGGAAGAACACTGTATTGTCTTTCCAGATACAATTACCTTGTTGACTTGAATTCAATTTAGGAAAGCGTATTATTAAGAAAACCCTACCATGAATATGAAGCAGATGTCCTAATCTGATACAACTGTAAACTGGAAAGAGAGGTTGCACTGAAGTGATTCAGTGATAAATAAGGTAAGAGGCAAAATAAATCTATAGCAGATAAGAGGCAAGCCCAGTGGTTCAGGCTTTGAGAGGTACCCTGTTACTCAAATATAAAATCTTAGTCTCATGATTGAGAAGACCATATTATTCTCCTCTCTGGATCTGTCTGTCACTTTGGTCTTGTGTTCCGTGGCAAGGCTCTTTTCATTAGACTTTGGCCACTGCCAAAGGCCTCTTCAAACTCAGAGGTGAAAAAAAAAAACCAAAACCAACCTTTAAGTCTTTTTAGTATTCAGTTTGGGGCTGGGAGGAAGCTAATGTTTATTAAAAACTGCTTCTGGGTAGAGCTTATTTTTTGAGAGCTCCACAGAGCCCATGTAATAAAAGTACAATGAACACCTGTTATCAAAATGGCAAATGAAGCTCAAACTATGTAGAAAGAAATAAAAAATTCCAGTATCAAGCTTTTAAAAGTGATCAAGTGTTTTAGGGAACATTTGTTCTTAGTCGTTCTGCTCAAGACTTCTCATATGCACCTCATTTTCAACACCTGCCAGTCATCCCACCTCCTGAAAATGACAAAATACAATATAGATCTTTTTAGAAATCAAGTACACAGGTTATTGTGGAAGCTGTGGCCATAATTTCCAGCATTTTATGGGCTGCAGTGTTTGTTCCTGCTTTTTGCCTGTCTCCTTATACTGCAAGACCAGGAAGAAAATAGCATGTTGTACTTTTTGCTTTATACAATTCCATGCACAATGCTAGTTAATAAACAAGCATACAAACAAAGGAATTAATTCCATTTTAAACATGCAGAATATTAAGGACTCTAAATATTTTAATGGGGTAGTGGTTATGGAAGAGTCTATTTTACAATGAATGTGGGTCAGCAGCAAAATAAGAAAACAAAGACCATATTTAGATTTGTTTTGTGGCTCTGATCCATGCTCCTTTCATTAAAGCTTCTTCCCTCCCCAACCATCTCTTGCATAAGGGACAGGGCAACCTCAACCATTACAGAATAACAAAATCTGAAGGGAGTTTGGGAGATGGAGGAAAGAATAAACAGACACAAATGTCAGGTTCTGCCAAGAAAGCACCTGGAACAAATGTGTTTTTCTGTTATTATATGCTAAGTGAGTTTGCCTGAAGAATTGCTTGGAATGTAATAGTGGCATTTCCTGAGGAACAGGTTTGAAATGAGCTTAATCACAACCTAGTGATACTTTACTAATTTTGAAAAGGCGGGTAATTGTTGGACATTTCTGTGGGCTGTTGAGGGGGTGTGGTTTTGTAGAGGCTTGGGGACTGGGGGTTTTTTCAGTTTAGAAAAGACCGAGCGAAAGCTTGCGAGCCAGATGTTTCTTCTCAGATTACAGCAGCCTGCTCAGTCTACATGTACAAAATGGGAATGGGACTGTTACAGTACCAGGTGATGTATCTAACATATAACATTACTGTTCCCATTGTTTATACAGTAGTCCTCTAGCTAAGTCTCAGGCATGCCACAGGCATACACTGACTGCCAAGCTCAGTAGAGTGACTACGAGAGGGACCCAAACAAAGTTCTCTCTGTGTTAAGAGAAAACCCTGCTTTAAGCTACACCAGCAGGGAGGCACTTAGGCTCTGGTATCCCAATGTAGTCCAGCACCTGAGACTTTTGCCATCTTGGATTGCAGGTGCTGTGTAGAATTCTCCATTGAGCGCTACAGTAAATGGCTTCAGGTAAAGGCATTGCGTGTAGGGCAGCTACTGCGACTCAGTAAATGTTATTTCAGAGCAGTTTAAAAGTTATAGCCTGAAAGTACGAAATACACAAACAAGGAAGGAAAAAAAATCAGTAGAGCACCTACAAGCAAGCCAGACTTTTCTTTATTCTTTATACCCCCCATCATTGCACCTACAAAGTGTCTCTGAAGAGGCAGATACTTCAGCTGCTCACATACTAACTAACGTTCCTATGCAGAGCTACCATTCCAAGTATTTGAAGCCCATAAAATGGGCTGCATTTTTATATGGTCTCTGCTTATCTTTTAAGCTGTGGCTAGACTTTCAAAAGTTACCCAAGAGCTGGCACCACCAGCTTGTTGTCAGCATTTGTGAAGAACTTAGCATTTACTCAAATTCTTACACTGGGGTTGCACTGCCTTGAAAAATTCAATCATTATCATGAGTGTTTAAATGTGGTCTAGTGCTGCATCTGTGTCCAGTTCTCCAACTATAGGTAGCTTTTAAATTCAGAAGCAGAGTTTTCCCAGGCCAAACATTTTTATGGGCACTTGTTTTATCTTGTCAGTGCTTGTTCTCATGGTGCACTATTTATGAAACATAAGATAAGATCAATCCTATAAACATATATTTCATTTGTAGGAGTGGTTTATTTTCCATGAATACATTCACATAGGCAATCTGGCTAAAGAAAACCAGTTGTACACATCTTATCGTTGTTAAAGCAACAGCTTTATTTCATAATTTGAGTGGGAAACAGCTGAGTCATTTTCAGCTTTGAGGGGTAAAAAGACATCTGACTTTTTTCTGCAATATAACTAGTATTCACCTTTTTTCCCCTCTTCTTACTCCAGATTAGAAAGTATTGCCCAGACCTTTAAATTTCTATATTCTCCTACTCTAATGAACACAAGCCATTCTTTTAACTACAGGATATCTTCAAGGGGACAAGAATCATCCAGGCTTTACTAATACAGACGACATTTTATTAATACAGATTGCAACTGACCAGTTACTGGGCAGAACAGAAGAAGAAAATAGAATTAGTTGGGTTCTTGCTGCCTCTGAATAAAAGATATATTCTTAAATACAGAATTAGGAGCCTCCCTATAGGAACATACTTTTAGGGCGGAGGAAAGTTTCTAACTTTTTGCAGGTGTTGATCTCCTTGAAGAATTTAGACATCATTATAAGTGACTGATTTACTCATATGAATAGTTATAACAAGTTTCCTATCAACATGTTGATATTATTGATTGCCTGAAGTTCATATTCACCCATACAGCCTAATTCTTTCTAGGAAGAAAAAGGAGTTTACCTCTAAGTTAAGAGAGAAACACAGTTTGCTGTGGGTTTTTTGATGAATTAGCTTAATTATGCTCTGAAGGAACATGGGAATGGTAGTTCTAGGTCAGATCAAAGGGCCAAATAGGCCACTAACTTGTCCCCGACAGGGCCCAGTAACAGATGCCTGGAAAAGTGTCAGTGCATGGCAAACATAGTGCTGTTCCCCACAGTATTTTCCCATGAGCATCCAGCTCCCACCATATTGCCAACCAACGCTTAACTTCTTACCTGAATCTGGGCATCAACTTTCTGCACTTTTTGTTAATGCAAGTATAAATACACCTGTCAGAAATCCTTGCCATTCTTCTGTATGGACAAGATTTTACTGTTCTGTGCTCTTCTGCAGTGCTCAGCCTCCCTGGTGCCTATGATTTTTGCACATTACTGTGTGTCATTTTAAGACATCCAATGTCATTTGAAGACAGACATCATGTGAGCCTTGGTTGAGGACTACTGATACTTTTATTAACCCAGACAATCCCTTAAGGCACCAATTTTTCATAAGAAAACAGTATCCAGGAGTTCCCAATGAGGCTGTAGTAGTAAAGGGACAGATTTTCATAAAGGCACACTTAACCCAGCTGTCTGAAGTGGCCAGTGTCAGAGGTTGTCTCTACTCAGGCTCTTTCCAGTCCTTCATCTCCATCTGAAGACAAAACCTGGGAGGTACAGGGCACCTCTGTGAACCAAACTTTTGGTTTGGTTTTTTCAGTTCCTTGGTGGAAGTTCAGCTCTGGGATAGGCCATGGTTTTAACTGCTGAGCAAGTTTGGAAAACCAGCAGTTAAGGTGCTTTTTTAGTATTTTAACTCTTGAAGTTCAAAAAATCCCTAAAAATCCATGTATATATTTAAACTCTTAGAAAGGAAATTAACTTGACTTTCAAGTATTACATGTTCTACAAGAACTGCATCCTCAAGTCTACAAGGGTAATCTCTGCTTCAAAAGTTTTTTTCCTCTTTTGTTGTGGTTTGCCACACAGTTGCATGAACACAAGAAAGGATGTGAGACCAAATGGGACTCAGTTCAACATGACGTGGAATCTGCATCATTAAAGAGTCTGTGTTTGTCCCACTTTGAATTCCTCTCTTTTAAGCATGGGTGAATAAAACAGTTCAAGGTTTTCCAGGAAAAGTTGTCCCTGCCCCCTACAGCGACATGAACAGTTCCTGTTTTGAGTGGAAATAGTTATCATGGGATTGCAGCAATCTTTTTCATAGCTGCTTCACACCATGACTCCCAGTCATTCTGTATTGACCAGCATTTTCAAGCTTCCCTGAGCTTTTTTTTTCCTGACCTTTTCCAACTGGAGAATTCCCAACTTTTTCCAGGAACTGTTATCGTTAGTTCGAAAACGCATGACCTACTACACTTCTTTTATTCTAATAGTTCAATTCTTAACATATGACAGTTTGATCCTTTGCTGTACTGGCAATATCCCAAATTCTCATCAAAAAGTTTGATTAATGCATTCCTGTGCATTCCTATTATTGTGCCAAGACCATTCATGAAAATAATTGAAGAGGTCAGTCCAAAAGCTAATCCTTTCCCTACAGCACAGGAATGTTTTTGCTTCCACCTCCAATGTGGTAATCCCTATTGTGCCTTTGTGACAGAGACGCATCTTTCTCTTAACTGCAGCCCTGCTGCAGCCTTCTCACATAACTCTTGAAGCTGGCTGCAGCTCTCAGTGCTGATGGGCCTGACTGACTTCTACTGTGACTGTGACAGTGTGCTACTTCCATGGCTCCACCAGGGAGATACCCAAATTGATGCAGGTCCCTCAGGACAGATCAACAGTCAGAAGGCCAGACAACTTTTCTCCCGTGGATTTATATTTGCTGGTCATCTGCTAAAGACACAGAGTTCTCATGTGAGAAACCATCTTGGCAAGGTCTTTGTCTGTGAGAGAAGGAGGCCTTGAAACCCTCCCCTCCTGAGCAAGTGTCAGCCTCTGCGCCTGCCACTCTGCATGTGCTTGTCTGACTCTTCTCTGCTTGTTCTCCTCCTCACGCCCCCCTTAAGAAACTTGTCTTTCAGGTGACTTCTTTCACCTGTGCTCTAGGAATACCCTGTTGAAAGTTAATGCCAAATGGATGGTGCTATCATTGTCTCTGAAGAAAAGTGTTTTCTATCAGGTAATGTGCTGTTCAGCCCTGAAGGTTTGTCCTGCTCCAACAAAAACAAGGAGATTCAAATATCTCCAGACTTCTTGCCTCTCAGCCCAAGACTGTACTTTAACCCGTTCCTGTATCCAATACCCCACACTGAAAGGCAGGAACACAGCAAGCATGCAAATTTAGAAAATACCTGCACGTTCTTTACGCTGTCCACATTTGTGCTCCATTTCCCCTCTAGCCTTTGCACTGCAGCCAATGCCATTGTACTTACTGAAAAATATGGCAAATTTTTGTTCTATCTTATGCTTATTTTCCCTTTTCTCTGTCTGAGAAGCCCTTTGACATTTCTGTTAGGTAGTTGATTTTTCTGAAAGGAGTTGGCTGGAAATTTTCACAACAGACCTACAATTCTCTAGTTGTAAGAGATGTTTTTTCTTTGGCAGATCTTTCTGAAAATCTATCCTGTTCTCCACATTAAGAGGATCTCTTATTATTTTTTGCCATCCTGTTTTGAATTAGCTGTGAATCCTTCTTTAAATACAGTCTGACACAAGTTCCAGATAAATTTGTGTACCTTAATTCAAAGATAGTCTATGTTTCCTCCACATTCAATCCTATAAATTCTCAGACCAATTTGTCTCTCTGTTTCCCTAAGTTCATTGTATTTTTCCCTTTATTATTTATGGGTTTAGTTTGGTTTTCAGTCTCCTAATGTTAAGGTGGATTGAATCATGAGCATTCAAACTAAGGTTACTTCTCTGAACAGTTTATCATTTCCTTAAGTACCTTCCAAAATCAAATCTAAGATAACATCTGCTTTTGCTGGGCTCCACAAGAGTTGCAGAGAAAAAAACCTATCAAGTAGCCCTGCCAGGAACCTCTGGTCTCTAACATCATTGTAGAATTTGTTCTCCAACATATTTCTGCAAGGTACAGTATCTCTATGATGTACAATGCTCCAGTATGTTTGTGTCTTGACTAGCGTTTTGTAGATCTTTATTCATACCAAACTGTGACTTCAGCCTGTAGCCCTTTTTTTTTTCCATTTGGAAATTAGAATAACCAGACAATCAGAGCTTGTTTCTGTTATCCATGTTATCTCTCTCTGTTAATGTGCAGGATTACCTATGGTGTTTATCATTACATGTATTTTTGTGGAACAGGTGGGTACTTCCCAGCAACCATGTTGGATCATAACCCCTATTCCAACCATAGTTATACCAGGTTTTGGTTATTACTCCAATTATATACTTGATGTCCTGCACCAGATGTTCCAGTTTCTTCTTCATTTAAGGTGTGTCCTGTCCTTTCGTACAAAGTTTCATTTCTACTTCCCATTGAACACACTTGTCACTATCATCTGCCTGGCTGCTGGTCTCATCCTTGTGCTGCCGTCCACCTATTCTCCTCTGTTCTTTCAGCTACTGTAATACTCTTTATTACTTGTGTTTTGTGGGCAAAGGCCAGGTTTGGAGACCACATATATCTCCTCCAGCTATTCCCTGTTGATTTATAAAAAAATAAATTTATAATCTTTTCTTTTCTATTGTCACAGATGGTCAGCTCCTCTTTGTGTCTCCCTTTCCTGTACAGTATCTTAAGAAATCACTCATCACCTCAAGAGTAGTCCATACAGACCTGAGCCAGTCTTTGCAGAGGTCAAAAAGGGAAGTAGCAATGTACTTGAATGAGCATAACTTAGTATTTTAAAAAAAAATTCTTTGTAAAGAGTTACATCAAATTAAGATACAATCTTCTTTGTTTGTAAATGAGCATTTAGTATCATTTTACAAATCCATGGTAGCTGCTAATTCTATATAAAGCATTACGCAGTTTTTTTATGTAGTCTTGTTTTTTGGAAAAGCCCTTCACTTAATTAGAGTGATCTTCACAATTTAAGATATGGACAGCCAAATAAGCTGCCACATGTGCACCAAAGTTATTGTACTGGTGTAAGTTCATACCTGAATTTACCTTATAATACAAACCTATCCATCTTAACTGTTAGTGCAATACTGGACATTTCAATGCCATCCTCGAAGGGCTGTTCAAATAGTCTTAGGACTCTTGGACCTGTAGAAATACAGTTAGAAAAATATTCATGGTAATTTTTAAATGGAATTATGTAGCAAGTTAGATATCTGCCATTGATGTCTCATTGATATGTGCCCTTAATACTTTAGTATACAGTTTTAACAGATTGTATCATCAGTAAAATAATACAAAGCTCATTTGTAGACCTGAGAAGGTTTTAGTATCAAATCTCTTTGCCCTGTTCTTCTTTAGAGATATAAGATCTATGATTCTTACTTGAAACTGCAGGCCTTCTGGCAACTCTTGTTGGTGGAACCTGTTATGTTTTAACAAAACCCATCTATTACACATAGAATTTACAGTGACCTGTGAGATATTTCAGAGATCACTCTCTTTTGCCCAGAAATCAGAACCAGCTTTGCCTGATTATTTGTAGTGATACCAGGAACTAAATTTTCCAGGCTTTAGTTCTTTTTTAATTTATACGTTAAAACAAACAAACTAAAACAAAACCCACACCAAAAAAACCTAAGAAAAAACTGCTTAATAGCAGCCCAGTCCAAGGACAGCTTGAACTACCAGTCTGAATACCAGTCAAACAGAAATCAATATTTCTGCAATGGCCAGATTATAAAGTGCTTCACCAGCGATCCTCGGTTCTGATGATAGGGATGTCTTGGATAGCAAAGCACATACAGCTCCAGGACAACCAGCTGGAGCCAATGTGGCCATGCAAGGCCCTAAGTAGGGCCAAAGCTGTGCTGCAAGGCTGCCTGGTGTCAGGAATCATGGAATCATAGAATGGCCTGGGTTGGAAGGGACCTTAAGGTACGATCGCTTTCCACCCCCCCTGCCTTGGGCAGGGACAACCTTCCACTAGACCAGGTACTCAGAGCTCCATCCAACCTGGCTTTGAAACACTTCCGGGGTGGAGCAGCCACACTCTCTCAACAGCCTGGTCAGTGCATCATCACCTATTCCAGTACCCTCACCAGGAAAGAGCCACCGTCAAGAACTAACCCAGCTGGGCAGTCACTTGGCCACATGACTGAGCTGGCAAACTGAGTACGAAGCTGGAGCTGCACATGCCATCTGACTCAAGACTTGGCAGCATCAGAGCTTTCAGTATGTTGAAAAGCTGAAAAAATTCTGATCCAAAACTTGCAATTCATGTGAGTTTTGTTCACCACCAATCCAGCTGGGAGTCTTTTACTGTATGGAAGCCAAGGAGCCTCTCAAGTATTTGCAGTATTTATATAAACCAGAATATTTTAGATAAGTACCTAGAAGTGAAATCAGGCCATTCCGTGTCAGGTAGCTGTTTCTACTCCATTTAATTAGTCAAGTATGAATTAATAGAAACTGAAAAAAAAACCTCTTATGAAGACCAATTGTATGAGCACAAGTCACCCAGCAGGACAAATGACTACCAAAATGACCCAAAATTCAATGTTGAATTTGCTGCTTAAAAAGGAAGTCCCAGAGGAGAAAGAGGGAAATCTGTCTTCACTCTGTGTACATATTGTAAGTTAGGAGCTGATTGGGGCTTTTAAGTTCCTGCTCAGAATGGGACTCTGTCTAAAAATAGTGGAAAAAGGAGATAGTGAAACCAAAAGCAGCATATTCACAACTGATATAATGAAACGTTTTCTCACAGGGTATGTAATTAGATTACAGGATTTGTGGCTGCAGGAAGCCACTGAGGTGATAATTTAGCACTATTCAAAGAAGGATTAGTGCATATATTGGCTAATTGCAATTTCTGTAGACAGAACTAAGTGAAAGGAACAGAAAACCCAGAGCACAGCTTCTGCCTGCAGCGGAGCTTCTGGAGCTCTGGAGCTTCTGGAGTTCTCCTCAGACAACTTTGATGCTGACTAGCATCAAAGACAGACTCAGAGGATGGATCAGTCTTGTACGTGTGGAGCAGAAGGAGGGATCAAGTCCACCTGAGTTTGTAATTAGTGAAGTACAACAAAGAAAAAGAAAGGAATAGTATATGTGCCTAAATTCTAAGTTTGATTTAGAAAATATTTTTTCAATACTCTCTGAGATCCCTTTGTCACAAGGGTTGTATTTAGAGGTAAAGCACAGAGCAGAGACAGGAGGTGGCTCCACCAGCAATAAATGTCTTTCCTAGCCCTGGGTCACACCAGCAGCAAGCAGAGGTAGCGAGAGGCCTGGAAGCAGTCACAGAACTTCCTAGGTTTGGAGACAGATTTGGGTCCCATCTGCTTTGACAGAAGACAGCAGCTGCTCATTCTGCTGTCTTCTCTGTTCCCATTCCTCACATGTATTTTAAAACAGTTTCCAGTAAAATTTCTTGCTTTGGATCTGATCTTGCAAAGTTTTGCTAGTGGACATAGCCCTCTGTTGAGTTAAACTTTTAGCCTAGTGGGCTGCAAAGTTGGGGGCTGGATCCTTGACTTGGCTGTGCTCAGCCAGCTTCAGAGGTGCTCCACAAGGGTGCAGCAGCCCACCTACACACTGCTCCTTATAGAACCTTAAAGGCCTGACAGCTCACATTTTACTGAGAAGGAGCTAGAGGGGCTTTGTTTTTCCTTCTTCCCTGTTGGTTTCTCCCTCCTGCTTCCCATGTGCTTCCCATTTTTCCCCCACAGCACTAGGCTGACACCAGCACCTCCATCCCACACAGCAGATGCAGCGAGCCAGAAGGAAGCATCAGTGCTGGTGGGAGCCACATGCACCACTGCTCAGCTGCAGCCCCCACCCCTGGATGCCACATCTCCCCCCTCGTCTGTCCGTGCTCTTGTTGAGGTTGTGCACATCTCTGAGCCCAGTTCTATAACCCTTTCCTCCCAGAGAGATCCATTAGCTGTTTGACAAACAGGAATCCTCCGGAAGGAAGAGCTTTCTCTGTGTGGGTAGGGGTGGACCATACCTGGCCCTGCACTAGTTTGGGTGAGAGGACAGAAGAATAGGAACTGTGAGCTGTGCAGTACAGGGAGCTGCCTACATACAGACTGTTGAGAAGTCCAAAGGGTAGCTGAAGTGGAAAAAGAGTCAATGCAACAAAACATCCCAAGAACAGAAGATGAAGTTTATATATTTAATAGTCCTAAGTACTCTGTCTCACAGCTATGGACTTAGGAAACCATGACTCACTTTGTTTTCTTTCTTTCTTTCTTTTGTTCTTTTTTTCTCTTTCTTTCATTCTTTCTTTCTTTTCTTCTTTCTTTTTTTTCTTCCTTCTTTCTTTCTTTATCTTTCTTTCTCTTTCTTTCTTTGTTCTTTCTTTGTTCTTATCTTTTCTTCTTCTTTTCTTTCATTCTTTTCATTCTTCTTCTTTCTTTTCGTTCCCTCCCCCTCTCCCTCTTCTTTTTTTTCTTTCTTTCTTTTCTTCTTTCTTTCTCTCTCTCTCTCTTTTTAATCTTGCCTGAGTATTACAGCCAGTAGCTTTCAATTAACGTCTTTACTGCCCCATCAGTTGCTGGCACCTAAACAGAAGAATATTTAATTTGCTGAAATGTGAATGGCGATTTGGTAGGATAAAAGTCAAAGTGAGCAAAAGCTTTTCAGCCCCTGGCACATCAGCAATACTTTACTGATTCAAGGGTCTCTGCATCAGCTGTCAAAATGCTGTAATGACTGTTATGATATTTTTTACACAAACAAACACTGAGGGCAATTTGCAGAGCTCTGGAGCATGCAGTGAGCAGGTAGGGTGGCATGCCCACTGGACATAGACAGGCTTCTTAAAAGCCTTGCTTTTAAGGGTGCACCAGAGGGCTTGTGAGTTTTTTTAAATGAAAGGAGTGCCTTGAAATTGCCTTCTACAGATGGTATTAAAGGACTTGATCATTAGTGCACTGCAGTCGGTAGAGAGACCCCTACTGATTTCAGCATGCTCTGTACCAGCCCTGCTCCCAGTATCAAAAGCTCATTTTAAATGATGTCATCCCTGACAACAAAACTGTTAGTGGATTATATGGGTGAGCTCAATTCAACCTATGACTACCTTCTAAAATACGGCATCTCTCATACTGTGTCTTGAAACAAAAATCTCCACATGTACAGGCATGTTTCTTGGACCTGATCTATCCCTACAAAAATAAAAGTTTGAAAAATCTACGTGAGCTTTCATTAAGAGAGTTTCTCATGTTAAGGGAATGAACATTTGCACCAGCCAAGAAAAGGTGGAGAGGAAGGAAGAAAGAAAAGGGAGCAGAAGGCAGAGAAATAAAGGATGCTTATGAAAATTGAATGGGAAAAAAAAGCATTACTCACTTTCAAATATCTTTTTTAATCTATAGTGAAATTTTAAAATAAAAATATTGGTGCAATGTTCAAATAGAAAAATACCTTACATGGCGTGAAATAATTTTATTTACAAGTGTATATATAAATATCTCATTACATTGAGTATTATTTTTCTTGTGTTATTCCTAATTGTTAGGAAAGGCAAGAGAGTAACTGATACTCTGGTCAACTGATGCCAGGTTTGGGATGGTCATGGGTAATGAGAAAGTGATTGGATTAATTTTGCAACTACACTGCTAAATAAGAGCCTTAGAAAAAACCAACAGTTTTTGTAGGAGAAATACCTTGTCTTTGTGCTGAAAAGTCTTTTGATAATCTTATCTTTACCTGAGAGAAAAATGATTAGTGAATTCTAAAATGAATCACTGTCATTGAGAATGCTTTTTTTTTTTTACAAGGTCTACAAAAGTGACAGCACTCCTGCATATGCACCTCATAAAGAACCTGTTTTAAGTAAGTCTAATTTGCACTGTGTCACTCTTCAGGTTTTCTTTCATGTAGTAGAAAAGTGATTAAATATAATAGGAGTCGGTAAGATAATTGTTTTTATTATTCCCTTGATTCTCTGGAATTTAACCAAGCATTGAGTTCTTCTTGGAAAACCCCAAAACTTGATTAGGAGATATTAAAATAAAATTAATAATATAATATAATATATTGTAGAATATGTCTAATAATGTTACAAAAAAAAAAAAAAAGCCCCTTCATTACCTCTTGAATGTCAAGAGACTTAAAAATGGGTGTAAATGAAACTGTAGTGTAAATGAGAGTCAAAATTAGAGGTTATAATACCTCATGTCCCACCTTGAGCTTTCCGAGTACTTTGTGAACTACCTGGAAACTTTGGCTCAGCTGTACAAATAACAGGAAGAATCATCAGAATAATAAGAATAACGAGGGGCTATTAAGCCAGACACTTGAGAAGAAGTGAAGTTTTATTTTTAGCTTTTTAGCTATGAAGTTTTATTTCACAGGCCACTTCCTTTGAACGGACTTGGCACACCTTTTCCAAGTGATGGCTGCATGTGCAGCCCCTGCTTTGAAAGCAATGAATGAAGTAGGTAGTCAGCATCTATTTTAGTAGCACACACTCAAGGCAAGAATGTGTTGGGGTTTTTTACCGCTGGTAGATTCAAAACCTCTTCTTTTATCCCAAAACTGGGAAGTCAGATTAAATTTGCAACATTATTGTGCTTTACTTTATTGCTGAAAAGATGCATCCTCTCTAAGGTAGGAGAGAATTCAAGTGAAAACGTGAAACACAGGTTTTGAAAGTTCTTCAGAATATTCACTGGCCACAGTATAAATAGGCCTTTGATCTGTGTTATACCTTTCTAAAATCCCAAGTGTTTTTTTGCTGTTGGTGTTGAAACAGGTCTTGTTTTCACACGGGCAACAATTAACATCTCCCCTTGCTTTAGGGAAGTGTCTTCAATTGATCTTCCCTCCCATTGCTCTCTCCCTTGCTGCATATCACAGGCTGGGTGTCACAGCCTACTTGAGAAGTTCTAAAAACAGTGCCGGATGGTTTCCCTCACTCCAGACTTTTTCCTTAGCGTAGCAATTCAGCAATCCTTCTCCTGTCCAAATGGATCAACATGGAGGAGCCAGTGAGACGCTGAAATGTAGATGTGGCACCTGACAGTACCAGGCCATCCTGACTGCCTGGGAGAAATTACTGGCTCTTCCTCCAGGGGCTGGAGATTCTGCACTTAGACTCCTGGAAAAGACCTGCTTGCAACCATTCTCTTGTTTAAACACAAAGAAGAAGCATTTCTACGTGTCACATTCAGATACAATGCACTGAAGCTCCAAGCTTCCTGGTGTTTTCTTCATTTTAAACACCCCCACTGAGATGGGCAAGAAGACCTAACCTGAACTGTAATCATGGTGAAAAGCTGTACCTCACACTCCATTCCTGGCTGGTGCCTGCAGTGACAACAATGCAATGTGATGTGCAGGTCCCTTTGGGCTACCTGTGTACGTGGCCATCAAGTTTTGCCACGCTTTGCAACAAGTGGAAACCTCAGCTGCCACAGCAGCACTAATTATCTTTCAGCCAAGCTTCCAGAGACTTCGGTGTTCTTTGGAATTTGGGCCTCCCTCCACTGTGTGGCTCTAAGTTAATTTTTCTAGCCATTCGACTAGGCCAAGCTCAGGTCTTGACTTGGTCCCTGGCATAGCTCCTTAGGCTGTGAGAAGGATCACTTCACACTGCTCCTCTTGAGCTTCCTCTGACTTTGGAGCATTCCAGGTGGATGAAGGGCTGCCACAGTGCAACATGGAGAGGCTGTGTGTGGGAGGAGAACTCTGTAGTCCTCCCTGCCACCCAAAAGACATGTTGGGCTTTAGTCTTGACTATTCCAGCTGGCAGGAAGGGCAGCCTCCATGAGGTTTAATTGGGGAATGGGGTGGGGGATGGATGTTGTTTTATTTATGATTTGTTCTGTGTCATATCAGTAGACCTGTCCTTCAAAGCTGGGCTAGCAGCTCTTTAGAACTTTCTAATAGTCTGACGTGGCAATTGTTAACAAGAGGCTGTGATTCACTGCATGTGTTGCTGCCTTCTCTGCCTGCTGTGATAAACTCGAGGACTGTGTGATGCAAATGTGAAGGCTCAGGAAACGTTGGGTGACCTGTGTTGAACGTGTAGATGCAGTGGGCAAATCCCAGTCTTCCTTCAGATAGTCCCTGCTGTACTTGGACACATCCAGAAGCCCAGGCATCAAATTTGGTTCTTCTTAGGCATCTGCAGGATCCACCCTGAGTGTGTGAACACCAAGCTTCCTAAAATATAACGAGTCTAATCGGATAGCATTTATAGAGTAGCAGGCCTTAGCAGGGTTCTTGCTGAATTTTTCTGGGAACCAGCTAAATCACACTTAATTAATGAGTTCTAGCTTCTCTCAAAAGTAAACTTCCTGTTCTTTATTTCTTTAATGTAACAAAAATGGGATAGATTCTCCGTGGCTAGAACTCATTTCAGCTTCACTCACTTTAGTGGACTTTGACTGGCTTACCCCAGCTGAAAACCTGGCTTGCTGATCTCTCAGTTTCACATATTTTGCTTAATTTCCTCTTTCCTTTCAACTTCTACACTTTTTGCTTCTAGACATATTTTCCAGCACTTTGCATCCTTCTCTCTTTTGGTTTATTAAAACAACCTTCATCATTTTCTTGTTTTCCCTTCCAGTCTCTCCCCACAGCTCTCTTATTTTTTCCCCCCATTGTGTGTGGAGGGAGCCCAAAGTCTCTTTGGTGCATAGCAAAATATCAAGAGAGTTTGGTGCAAGAGGGACTTTATCAAAAGGGGCTTTATGAATCACATTTTATGTGCTGGTGACATCATTGCACAAGAAAACTTGGTTTTATACTTAAATCCAAATCTTGTAAAATCTTTGCTTTATGCCAGTATTTGTGGTGTTCCTATTTCCATTTTTTTTCTTAATAATAAAGGCTTTTTTTCCTTTTAATTATTGAGTACAGAAGAGTTAGTTGATGATGGTGTCCACAAGAGTGTACTTTTCCTGAAATTTAGTGCAGCTAAAAAGAAATATGTCAGATAGACAATAAGAGGAGATAGTTCTATTCCTTAAAACCATAGTATTCAGAAAACTACCAGAAGGGGAAACTTGGAAGGATCGGATGAAAAATTACTTGCTGTGTCATTCAGGGCAGTGGACAGCCTGATCTGTGGGAGATGTGACTCTGCTCAGCCCCTGTATGAACCAGACACACAACATCATACTATCCATGCCTTTGAATACGCTTAACCAATACATGCCATATACTGTGGCTTACTTCGAGAAGTCACCCTTGAATCAGATTCAACAGTATGACAGGGCTAAACCTAAGAAAGCACAAGGCAAGTGCGAAGGCAGACAGACAGACTCTATCACTCTCTGCAAAGGCAAGCCTTAATCTGAATCTCCAAAAAATACCCAAGTACACAAACAATTTTACTTGCTTGAGAATCCCATTAAAATCAGTAAAATTAGTTGCACAAGTCACTCATCTGGTTGGCAGCAACAGACAGTGCTGCACAGACAGAAGAATGAAAATCAGAAAGAAGGTGATGACTGAGAACTTGACCTCTTAAAAAGCCACAATATTTCCCTCATAATTCTAAGAAGACATTGTGTGTTTTAGCTCTAAAACTTTACACAGTCAAAAGCAACAAGATGCTGAAGGTCCACCAATACTGCTTTAATTTTGTATTTGTTTGCAACATTTGTCTTGTGTCCTCATGCTTAATTTGTTAGAAACTGTGGAGCTTGGACTGGCTTTTCTCCAGTGATGCTTTTGTCCTGATGGAATAAAACTAAACTATCCTTTTGCTCCCACTCTGACAGTAAATTATTTCCATGTGTGCTCCTTATTAGTCAGTTGTTTCCTAGTCAGGAAAGCTGTGGCTCAGGAGAGCTGCCCTAGTGTCATGGTTTGTTCCGAGAATTGGTTTTCCCCCATGCTTAGCTTCTGCTCTTGAAATGACATTACACTCATCACTTCTCAGCATCACATGCCCAATGTCTCTGAGTACCCTTATAAACCTTTATAAAAATCCATTCTAATGTTAGCCATACAAGGCAACCTTTTGCCTTTTTGTTCCCCCTTTGGTCTTCCTCAGAAGCTTGAAGGGAGAAGGAAAGAGAAGACTCTTGTGATGGCAGAAAAGTATTTTTTCCCCTGTATTCCTGCTGCTGTTCCTTCTTGTCATATCCAGGGCACTGCTGATCACAATATTTGGATAGAAGATAATTATTTTCTCCCAATTAGGTTGGCAGAAATTTCTGGCTGTTCTGCTCTCATTTTTATTTTCTTGCCTCATTGTTTTTGATCAGGGGACTCTGCCTTCTTTCTGCATGACAGGAATGGATTTGTCCACAGGTATTAGCTGGATTTCTCTCAAATCTCTTCTTCTTTGAAGAGGTCTTGAGCAGTGATAACTTCCATCTCTCCTGGGTCCCTCTGTGGCACATGGTTTAATCCCCTGTGTACTTAAAGTACGTAGTCTCAATTTCATCTTTGAGCTTAATATACTGATGGCCTGGGTGAAACTTAATGGGCTGTGCTACACAGGAGGACAGAGAAGATGATCTAGTTGTCCCTTCTGGCCTCCAACTTTATGAAGCCTGCCTAACTGAGATTATGTCATAAATCAGGAGTAACAAATTAAATGAAAGAGCAGAGACTCTCCTACACACACACACCTGCTGACCATAAAAACTGGATAGGGAGGGGCTGAGTGATGAAGGGATACAGCACCTTTTACACAGGGGTTACTGGTTCAAATCTAGGCATGGATAACTGAAAATTTTTACTGACTGGAGGATTTGTAGCAGCCTTTGTGAAATGAGGTTGGTGGCCTCTGTCCATTTCCCAGTAAGCATAAAAAACTCAACACCCTTTTAATAGCTCCCATAAACCAGGCATTTTTAGAAGTTTTATTCATATCAGTGTATGGGTACCTCGGCTGAATAGTGATTTCCCTTATGTTGTTGACTGGTTCGTGTGCTGTTTGTGATGGTTGTTTTTCAGAAGTGAGAGCTTCCCAGAAGGCACAAATTCTTGCTGAATTGTGCTGAGCTGAGCTGCCATGCAGAGAACATAGTAAACACAGACCCTCCAAAAGCGCCTTATCGTGTTAAGTTCATATTCTCCATTTCTTTTGGTTTGAGTATATAAAACTTTCACAATGAAACAGCTTCATTGCACATTTTCTGTTGAAAATTTTTTTTAAAAAAGAACAAAACATTGAAATAAATTCACAGCAATTATTTTCTTTTTCAGACTGACTTGAAAATTTGGAACTGACACAGTCCTGGAGTAGTCAGGTACTCCACACAACTTATTTAAGAGCCTGAAGTAGCAGTATAAAACCAGATGGTCCCACACTGTCCAGTCAACATTCACGGGACATATGTAGCCACCAAGAGAGTTCATCCATGCCATTCCTTGTCTCTGGCTGTTTCCTTGGGCCTGAGGGACCCTAACTTTTCACATACCCAGCAAGACATCACGGGGTCCATGAGAATGATGGCATGCCTCCAGCCAATTCCCTGAATATTTCCAAGCATCCATAAGAAAAAAGGTTGACTGAATAAACTGTTCTGGAGGTGACAACCAGTTTTGGCTGGTCAGAAGAACTGGGAACGCTGAGCACATCCCTAGAAGCAGTCAGACATATGTGCAAGTGTTTTGGTACACCTGGTAACATGGGTGAAGGAGTCTCTGAAGGGGCCTTCACCTACAAGAAGCTCTGAGGACAAAGTGCTTAGCCAGTCAGGCTGGACCACACATGTATTGAACTGGTTATTTTGGGGGTACAAAAATGCTGGAATTAATTTTTCAGCCTGCAGTCAACACCATGTTCATTTCTTAGTTCAAGGACTCATTGTCCAATGTTCCACCTGAGCTGAAATTCTCAAGGGGAATTTCTGGATCGTGGAGTTTTCACAAATCAGCTTCAAATAGATTTCAGTAGAGTAGCTATCCCCTAGCCATGATAACAGATTATTACCATTTAGTATTTCATATTTGAAAAAGGTCGCTTCCTAATTTGCTAAAGCCTGTGTAACCTTGGATAGGAAGAATCATTTAAATGGACATATATATGTTTCATAAACAAAGGCAGCTCCATGAAATATCTGCCCTTAAGTTTCTGCATTAGTCTCACTGGAGCTAATAATAGGCGTGTGTTGTTTTATATATTCTGAGTACATTCGAGAAATTAATTCATGAAGATGCAACTCAGTCATCCCTAGGTATTTTCTGTATCTATTCAGTATTAGAGTAGGCCATTACAAGAATTAATTGTTCTTGTGAATCACTTTTACAGCAATAACACAAAAACTGAATGCAACAAACCTGCAAACTATGACCAAGTGCTTCTTCAGCAGGCATTTAATTCTTCAGGCATATAAATGGTTTCATCCATATATTGCACAGCTCTAAGAAACACCCTCTGCCACAGAAAGATTTTGCAGGGCATTTGAGTAAAATCAGATAATGGGGTTCTGGCAAACCCCTCTTTCCCCCCCCCCCAATGGCTCTGCCTTTGAACTTGCACCATTTCGCAGGCGCTGGCGGGTGGCACGTGCACAGCTTGCACAATAGGTGGTTCGACCCTGGCAAGCTGCAGCTGTGCATATTTGGTCCACAGGTGTTTAGCTTTATGTCAGCTCGCCAGCCAGCTGCAGCCAAATCTGTCTATTGTCTCTGAGAGGGGCTGGCAAGGGTCAGGAGAGAAGTGGCAGTTGTTGCCCCGAGAGTGGGAGAGAGTAATTCTGCCATTAATCCTTCCCAACCAGCTCCCCCCTGGAAGGAGCCCAGCCCCTGACTGTGCTGTGGTGCTGGAACAAGAGGGGCTCTGCGACCCCTGGAGCTTCTGCGCCCGTCTCGGGTGGTAGGTGATGACTTTATGGGCACAGGTGCCATTGTGGTGCCGAAGGTTTCCCCACAGAACACCTGCTGCAGGACCCCGACGGCTCAGTGATATATATGCAAACATGAATCTCATTGACCAAGAGTTGAACTCTAGTAAAAATTGCTTTATGGCCTTCTTTGTGATCATTGCAATGAATCCAGATTTCTTCTGGCCTTTTTTCTTTTTTTTGCTCAGGCAAATAGGTCCCCAACAGCAAAACAAACACTTCTGTCCTCCTGCATGCAGCTCATATAGTGTGAAAAACCACACTACAGAAAATCATTAGAGTGGGTGACTGCCTGTCCTCCCTGTCAGATTACCAAGCCTGTGTTCGAGAAGAGCATATTGTGGTAACAGGCACTGAAGACACACGCTGGAAAGAGCTCATGAAGTCCAAACGTAAACTTCAGACAGGGAAAAACAACTTTAAAATTATTATTTCTGATACACCTGAATTTCTACTTTCATCCTCAACATTTATCACAAGCCTCATTTAAGCTAAGAAACATACCTTAAATAGATTTTATTTTCTTTTCACTTTTTTTTTAAGAAAACGAATCATAAGAAAAAAAAAATTGTAAGCTGGCTTCTCAAAACAACATGAGTGATTTGCAAACCCTAGTCACCTATTACTTCACCCTGCTAACTAAACCAAATGAACTCTGCCAGCCTTTCTTCCTTTAAGAATTAAATCATTAATGAAATTAGGAGAAATGTTAACTACTGTTACCAGTAAGATGGCTTTGTTGTTATACGTCTTTCCCTATCAAAGCACGTTTTATAAAGACACACAGGTTCCCACAGTTTTTTTGGTAGATGTTTTGTCTCCACGCAATACTACTTATCTGCAAGTTATATTTCTTGCTTACAGTACAGACCCTGCTGTGGAAAGCACACCATTCTTGCTGCATCTATGAATAAACAGGCAGGCACACACTTGTAAAGTCACTATGACAAGTTAATGCACAAACAACCCTCAGGCTTGCACCTCCCAGTTCCAAAATGAGCAGTACTTGCTTATTTTTACTGTTTGCATGCAGATAATTCCTTAGCAGTCAGAGTCCTATATTCCTACATACCCTTTTTGCTCAGTTCTCTTCGGATTTAAAAAATTGCGCTTTGTAAGACAGCGTGGTCCACTCCTCTATCAGAGCAGAGATGCTTCATTTGGTGTGTTCATTTTACAAGGGGAGAGTTTCTGAGCATCTTCAGTAAGAAGGGGCGGCTTGTGAAAAGTTAACAGCCTGAAAAGTAAATCCATCTCCTTACCCATCTCCTTATCCATCTTGTGCAAGGCTGGTGGTTGGACTTGATCTTAAAGGTCTCTTCCAACCTTGACAATTCTATGATCCTATGAATTACAGAATTGGGCAAACAGATGCTGTGTCAGTAAGGTAACACATGTCTCTACAAGTGCCTGACCCAAGAGGGTTTCTTATGGATGACAATTTCACTTGCACTGTTCACAGAGTCATTTATTTTATGAACTCACTCTCAAAGCAACATTGCACTCCAGTGTATACCCAGGTTACATCCTCCAAGGATAATTGCTTTATAGGAAACTACACTAAAAAATTCATATCATGAGGGGTTTTTTTATTATGGCAGCATGGGCATTACATGGGCAGTGCCATTGCCTTGCTTCTTGTGAGGCATGGAGGAAAGAGAAAAAGTCGGTGAAGACAGAGGTGCTCTGGAGGGAATTGCACCTCTGTAAACTCTGTGCTGAAATCCCCCTGGTCTGTGCTGGGGAAGGGTGCAGCTATGTGAGCCCAAACAGGTACCTGCAGGCTCGGGTCACAGCTGGACCATGGGACAGAATTCATTGCAGACCCATCCCTGCCTCTGCAGAGCCAGAGGACTGGAGATCTGGGCAGTGATGAGGCAGGAGTAGGTAAAGACTTTTTCAGCAAAAGATGCTTTGCTCAGCAAAACACGGACTTACCACAAACATGATCTTTTGTTAGAATTTGTCATTGGTGCAACTTTGGTTGTAGGGAAGGCTTTCTGCTCAAGAGAGCAATACCTGCCCTGGCAGAGATGGTACAGACATCTCTGGGTTACTCCCTGACCTGACATTGAGCTTTGGAGAAGGGAGAAATTCGTGCAGCATCTCGCTGTGGCATGGAAGACTCACATTCAAGTCCTTGCCTTAAGAAAGATGTGATTTCCTTTACAAAAGTGGGAACTTTTAGCATCTTGGTTATTATCATTCAACAAAAAAAAATTATTTAAAGGTCTTAATAATTAAGATAATTCAAAATGAGTGTAACTGATTCAACAAGGAAGTTTTGCGTGGAGAGCATACATTTTGTCAGCTCTGAAAAGTCAGGTTGCTCGGAGTTCAGCCATATTAATCATCTCTTCGCGTCATTTAATTTGTAATTCCTAGGAACTGCAAAGGAGTCTCAGTACCAATCCAAAAGTCAAACTATGACTTCGGACAGTGAATTCATGTAATCTGTAGAGAAGATAGTGTATGTGTAAGACAATATACATGTGTATAATGCTTTGAACAACACAAAGAATCAGTAAAGGGCACACAATTACATCTAAGGTGTAATCTAGAGATGTGACTGCAGCGTCTAAGCTAACTTTAAGCTAAATGTGTTACCTTATCCAAGACTCAGTGCCTCTTCCTCTTGCACAGCTTTGCAGTTAGCGCTCCCTGAATTCTATGCCACTTGCTCCACGTGTCAGTGGGGAGTGGGGCAGCTCTAGGTTGTCTTGGATATGTCTGTACCTGTGGTCATAGGTCTGATTGCAGTGGTACCAGCAGGGCAGTTCCAGTTCTGAGGAGTTCAAAGCCTGTTACAAAGGTGTGGAATATCACTAAGACCCAAAATGCAAGGTCAGAAAAGAGAAAAATTTAATTTTTATATTTTGTGACAGTTACTCCTCTGTACTGCTGCTGAGTGTAATCTGGAGCAAGTATCTCATCTGACACTTCCCTCACTTTCCCCATCTGTGCGGTGACAGCAGAAGTGCCTCCCCTCAGAGCAACCATGCTATTTAATTTTTAGGGTATTAAAAGACCATCCCAAACTATCTGGATATAAAAATTGTTCTGATGGGGAACCCAGGAGTACAGTAGCTCAAGGAGAATAAGGAGAATTTGGCTGGAAGATAGATTGCCCTCCCCAGCAGGGAATACTGACAGAAAACTCGCTGCGGTGTTTTAGCTTTTCCTTAGCTCTGGTTTGCATTCGTTTCCCAAAAATATTTCTGAATTATGTAATACCTTCTGCAGTTCAATGGTTTTTTTCTATGCTGTCATCTTAATTAGTGCACTGGGTTGCCAGTTTGCCATGTAGCAACTAATTGTAATGAGGTAATCGGGGATGGATTAGATTTGCCTCTTATTGATCTGGGTGCCAGACTCAGAGTCCAGCAGCTCCCCTGGGTGACCTGTTTCTGTGAGTTTGCATCCTGAATAGAGCACAACACAATACAGCAAAGAAGTGCAAGGGAAGCTCTTCCATCCTACACCATCCCAGGGACTTTGCCAGCTGTAATTGTTAGGAAGTTATGTCAGTGTATGTATTAGATGCCTAGCCTATTTTGGCACCTTTAGAAAATAAAGCTTTCCAAAGTACCTTTAAGAATTCGGCCATGGGTAAAGGCCAAGATGAAGACAGTTGGCAGAGTCAGAAGCTGTACTGAGGCCTCCTGAATCCCAGGATGATGGTTTAGCCATAAGACTGCTTTTCTACACAAGGCCTGTTGGCACCATATGGCTTCTGTGTTCAATAGATAGTAAATCCAACCACAGAGTTTGGAGAAATTAAAATGGCTCATGAATCCGTTTAAACTTAGGAATCTGTCCCAGCAGAAGTAATGAAGGAAGGGGTTTGAAATTATCAAGAAAGAGCAATTTAATATTTTTTTAAATGTGTTCCTTGTGGAAAGCTGAAATACTGTGTTTAATCAAGCCCGAAATAAAATTTTATTTTACTCCAAGATGACCACAAAAAAAAAAATCAAGCCTTAATTCATTAAAAACAAGGGAAGGAGGGCTTTAAATGGATAAACTTCCAACAGCAGAACTATAGTCTTTTTTGTAAGAAAAGTCTTTCATGTAAGAAAATTTTAAAGTTCAAAAGAAAATTTTAAAGTTCCTCTATTTCGTTATAAAATTCTTTAAATCTCAATGCAGAGATTTTATGTGCAGATTGCACTATCTTGGGTCTCTCCTTGTGGTATGTCTATGGATTTTGCCAGGATATTTTTCAAGACCTTTCTCCCCTCTCTTGCACCACTTCCCTTACAAATCCAGCCCTCCTCCACTCACCATCCTCCCAGCTCTCCTGCGCTGACATCCAGTTTGTTCCATTATGTATTTAAAAGCAAAGCAAGCTGCCAGTTTGCTGCAGCTCTGAGCTGGAGCTCTTTGAAGAGACCCACAGACAGAGACGGACTGAATCAACTCCTCGGGGATGCTACAAGTCAGCAGGCTTTGCTGCTGAGCTGCCGTGGGTGGGGTTGGGGGGGAGGTTCAAGTGAGGCTGCCCATTTAAAAAAAAAAAAAAAAAGTAAAGAAAGACAAAGCAAAGAAAGTTAGATCAGAACTGAAGCTGGGTAAAGGCAGACTGGAAACACTTCAGACAGTTCCTAGAAAGTAAACAGAGAAAAAAGGAGGAAAGAGAAAAAACGTGTGGGGATAGTCTCACTGTTGGAAGCTACACAGGGGGCACTCAGCTGTGGTCCTGATGGATGTGTGCAGATCATACTGTAGGCTGATTACGTGGCATGAAAGATAGTGAACTTTTCAGGTCTTTCCCGCTGAGAGAGAGACAGTGCTTAACTGTTGGATAAAGTACATTTTTCTGAGGGCAGTGGAGTGTTGGGGTGCACACCTGCTGCAACATTTCAGCTGTACCAGGGAGGCCTATGATTTTTGAGCTCTCTCCACAGACATGGAAAATGACTACTCTGCTCAGTGAGGACATGAAACAGCACAGGATCAGCCCAAACAGCCTAGACAACATGGTGGTTGTGCCCCTATGCAGCTTTGTCCATGCGATTTTGTGCAGAGCCTTCACACCTTGGTGAGTGGAAGAGCTATTTCTACATACAGATGCTACACATCTGCTACATGTGCTCATGGCACTAAAGGATTCTTGGACCAGGTTATTGCTCATATAATGCTGCTGTTATAATTTTAAATGTCACCAACGACTGGCTTAGAAGCAAAAAGTATCCCTTAAGAACCATTCATAAAAATCCATGTGTATGGATCATGAAAGTAATATTTCAGCTGCAAGCCAAAATTTCCCAGATAAGCTAGGTCTCTAAAAATAACACTTCTTTCCACAGTATCCTATTATAAAAGTTAAGACTGCAGTTTCACAGGAACTGCTCTTTAGTCTTATCTCTGCCTAGCTCCCTTTTACAGGATAGGAACTTTGTGTTTAAAAGCAGCAATATGTAGTAGCAATGAACGCATTCTTTGTGGGTCATTGCTTGTGTGTGCAAATGGGGTCTATTCAGAGAGAGAAATTAAAAAAAGAAAGAGGAGAGGAAGAGGAAGAGGAAGAGGAAGAGGAAGAGGAAGAGGAAGAGGAAGAGGAAGAGGAAGAGGAAGAGGAAGAGGAAGAGGAAGAGGAAGAGGAAGAGGAAGAGGAAGGAAAAGAAAAGGGAAAAGAAAAGGGAAAAGAAAAGGGAAAAGAAAAAGGGAAGAAGAAAAGGGAAAAGAAAAGGGAAAAGAAAAGGAAAGGAAAGGAAAGGAAAGGAAAGGGAAAGGAAAGGGAAAGGGAAAAGGAGGAAGGGAAAAGGGAAAGGGAAAGGGAAAGGGAAAGGGAAAGGGAAAGGGAAAGGGAAGGAAAGGGAAAGGGAAAGGGAAAGGGAAAGGGAAAGGGAAAGGGAAAGGGAAAGGGAAAGGGAAAGGGAAAGGAAAGGGAAAGGGAAAGGGAAAGGGAAAGGAAAGGAAAGGAAAGGAAAAGGAAAAGAAAAGAAAAGAAAAGAAAAGAAAAGAAAAGAAAAGAAAAGAAAGAAAAGAAAAGAAAAGGAAAAGAAAAGAAAAGAAAAGAAAAGAAAAGAAAAGAAAAGAAGACCCACTTTTTTATTTTTATTTTGATACAGAAGCAACTCCAGCCTTAGCTCCTAGGAAACCTTCATATCAAGCACTTACAGATTTCCCATTATTGGTAGACAGTCTGCAAAAAGAGAGGAAGGTAGGCTGCACCTGGGAACGTCATTCCCCAGTGGCAGGAATGGTGCTCCAGAAGTCTCATGGAGGGCTGTTGGTGACAGGATGGAGGCTCAGAGGTGAAATAGAGCAGGAAATGAAGTCAGGACGGTGTGTCTCCTGGTGCCCTGTGTTACAAAGCTGGTAAATAGCTCTGTCCTGTCATGAACTGCTCTTTCAGTGCTGTTTGTCTTCCTTCACAGGTAATGTGAGGAGTTTCAGGAAAAAGCAGAGCCAACACTAAAGCCAACAGCAAGGTGCCCAAGCAATAATGAAATTGGTTAAGTTATTGTTGTTATGACTATTTGATCATAAAGTAAAACTTTTGATATCTTGGAGATAGAATCACAGAATCACAGAATTGTTTGGGTCAAAAGGGGCCTTTGAAGATCATCTTGTTTCAACCATCCTGCTGTGGACAGGGACACCTTCCACTAGACCAAGTTTCTCAGGGCCCTCTTCAACCTGGCCTTGCATTTTTCTAGGGATTGGGCATCCACAACTTCCCTGGGCAACCTGTTCCAGTGTCTCATCACCCTCATGGTAAAGAATTTCTTCCTTACATCTAATATAAATCTATCCTTCTTCAGTTTAGAACCATTGTCTCTTGTACTGTCTTTACCTGACAGGAGGGTGTAGCCGGGGGGGTTGGTCTCTTCTCCCAGGTAACAAGTCACAAGACAAGAGGAAATGGCCTCAAGCTGCACGAGGGGACGTTCAGGTTGGAAATCAGGAAGAAATTCTTCCCTGGAAGTGTTGTAAAGCATTGGAATGGGTTGCCCAGGGAAGTGGTGGAGTCACCATGCCTGGAGAAGTTCAAGAAATGACTGGACTTAGTGCTATGGTTCAGTTGACAAGGGGGGTTTGGTCAAAGGTTAGACTTGATGATCTTGGAGGTCTTCTCCAACCTTCATGATCCTATGATTCTATGATTATAGCCCTTGGTAAAAAGTCTCTCTCTCTGTTTCTTATGAGCACCCTTTAATTATTGAAATGCCTCAATTGAAATGCCTCACCCCAGAGCCTTCTCTTCTACAGGCTGAAAAACCCCAACTCTCTCATCCTGTCCTCACAGGAGAGGTGCTCCAGACCTCTGATCATCTTCATGGTCTTTCTCTGGGCTCACTCCAGCAGGCCCATGTCTGTCTTGTGATGAGAATCCCCAGAGCTGGACACAGCACTCCGGGTGGGGTCTCATGAGAGCAGAGCAGAGGGGGAGAAGAATCATCTCCCTCAACCTGCTGGCCACACTTCTTTTGATGCAGCCCAGGATTTCTGCTGCAAACACACATTGCTGGCTCATACCCAGTTTTACATACACCAATAGTCTGAAGTCCTTCTCTACAGAGCTGGCCTCAGATTTGCAACTGGAGCCCAGACACAGGATCTTCCTTCTTTCCTCCCTCCTTTGGCAGACGTTTCCATTTCATACTCTTAAGGGGCACAGTATGTGTGGAGAAATTTTTTTTCTTGGGGATTGTGCGTTTTGAGTGTAAAGTGGAGAATGGATATTTATCTTGGAGCTCAGTTACTTTGGAGAATTTTCTCCCAAATATTCTCTGATTCAAAAGTATAAAGAATATGTACAGGTTTTGGAAACAAGGCCTTGGGGTTTTTTTTATGACACTATTAACTTCCAGCTTTCAGTATCATCAGCTACAGAATGGAAAAGGTACACGTTCAGTGCTATCAATCAAAACTGAGAAAAACCTTATGTTTATTGAAAAAGTAAGGATGCCTGCCAAAGGGGCTTTCTCTCTTGAGAATACTGAAAGTCTTACAGTACATCTGTATGTTATCCTTACTGAATCTGACAAGGGAAAATAACCATGGAACATAAATACCTTTGCTTTGTCATATCACATCAAGCTTTGAGAGATCTTTGGACCATTCATATATCTAAGAATAGAAGCTGGCAACTCTAAGACCAGTGTTTCTTTCAGCCTGGAGACACAAGCTACGTTTTCTACGACTGCAGCATGAAGATCCTTCTTGGCTGAAGCACTAGTAGCAAGCACTGTAAAACAGGACATCCTGCTTTAAGACTAGAAGCATTGGCAAAGCAGGGTAGACTAAGGTAAGAGTACTCTGCACTTGAAAATCAGTTTGCCCTTTAAATTGAACACCACTGTTCCAGAAACAAATATATTCCAGATTGTGCAGAGAATGTTTTCTATGCTTTCTTAACTGAGGAAGAGGCACTTCTGCATATGATAGGGAGAGAGTTACTTCCATACACCAGCATTCCCTGCTGGCTAGAAAGAAAACAGCAAGTGCAATGGCCAGCCAAAGGAGTTTCCAGGAAACGGACAGCAGTAAATCCTGTGAGCAAGACAGGTATCAAGAATGAATGAATATAAAAACAATCTTACTGCATATAAGGAAGTTAAAAATAGATTCTCTTGGTGTTGTGATTTACTTATCCACCCCAGACACAAGATATGCTCCAGGCAGCCAGTTTGGAAGCAGAACTTGATTGTCTAAAGCTCCTGGGTGGTTTGAGTTGGGATTTGTACCACTTGCCAAACTCACATCTAGGTTTTGGCTTTGCTCCTTCCTCACCAAATTTTCAAGTACAGAATATGGATTTGAGCTCATTCCTTTCTAGAGTTTTTGATTTCCCTCTGTATCAGAGTTAAACTGGGTTAGTTGATTAGCTCCATCAACTTTTAGCTCATTTTGTTAGTATCAGAGAATGGACTCCTGGTTTTGGACTCATATCCTTGCTTTTAAGCTAGATGCTTAAGAATTCTGAAGTGTGTACAAGTGAGAATACATACTCATTTACTGTTCTAGATAAAGGCTAATATTTAACATTTAAAGAAGAGAAGCATAGGTACTAACAGAAACTTCCAGGCTTAATAGATGACCTCAAGGAGCCCAAGCTGAGCATCTGCCTTTTCCCATTCATTTCATCCCATGAACATCTTACCTGGAAAAGACTTCAGGTATGCAGTCCTCATTTTGAAATTATACTGCATAAAGTCTTCTGAAAACACACATCACCTCTAACACTTTATCCATTCACTGAGCCCTTGGCAGGATTTTTTGCACCTTCATTCCTCTCTGACTGGGTGTTCTGTGAAACACATTAGAACTCAAAGCCTTCTCAAGAGTCTTACTTTCATTTAATAATATTTTTTTAATAGCCAAGTGAAGGAGCATTTAAACATTTTGATAAATTATAAAATAACAGGCTGGAAAAAGGATTCTGGGTATTGTATTTGGGTTACCTTAACATCTGTTCAGTATTACAGAATTTTTACATCCCCAAAGAAGTCTTGTTGGGGTTGGAGGCAAAGAAGTATTTCTGAGTAGTTTCCCTTTTATTTTTATTTTACTGCCTATGGTGTTCTCCTGGTGTACAGGTCTGAAGGTCCCTTTTTTGGAAAAAGTAAGCAGCAAAAGCAAGAAATTATGCCAGTTCTTGTGTATGTTTCACAGGTGGTTTCCAAATAGTGTCATGGCCGTTGGGAAGCAACAAGGGTTGAGACTGTTTTCAGTTTGTTCAATGTTGTGTTATTCATTTTTCTACATGTTGAGTAAATTTGCTCTGAAGAAATTACTCCTTTGCTGCCTTAGCTGTATCTTCATTATTTCACATCCAGGTCAATGTGCTAACATCAGCAGACAAAAGTTCTTTGTTTGGCACTACTGCACTGCACACTGAAGTTCATATATCCACATATGTGCTGTCTACTGTATACTCAAATCTGTACATGTGTATTTGTATATGTTTGTACATTATATATGTATGGAGGGGATACATAAAATTTTAAAATACTATTCCAAATGAAAAAAATAGAAATGGATTTCACAGAATCATAGAATTATAGAATACCCTGAGCTGGCAGGGACCTATAAGGATCATCCAGCTCCTTCAATGTTCATCAAGTTTGTTTAAGCTCACACTTGAGGTGTGTTATCCGCTGCATTTTCATGAAGACAATCTCCTCTAGCTCTGTATTGTCCTCCAAAAACGAATGTTTTGAAGGCATTTTATAGCACTCGTGTTCTAGTTCACTGTCTTATGCAACTTAAGTACAGGTTTGCTTCAGAAAACTCACCAAGTCATACCTGTGTTTGGATAACAAATGTTTCACCATATCTCTTAAGGATTTGATCTAATCATTTTACTTTCTGTAAAGGATATTGATTGTAGACAGTCTTTTTTATATTTTTTTTTTTAATTGTTACTCAATACAGTGCTGGTAGGACCTGAGAAACACAATTCTGGTAGGATCTGAGTACTTGGTAGCTTGGTCTTGCAATAAAAGGACTTTTTTCAATGGAACATAAGTACAGGTTAAGGGACAAAGGACTAAGCAAGAGGAGGGGGATGATATTTTGGGAGTCTAGGATATCTTCTGTTGAAAGATAATTGCTTTGAGTTTGTACCTGAAACCTGATTCTTTTGTCTCTGGAGTCAGATGAGGAACTCCACCATATGAAGATGTTCTCAGTCAGAGGAGATTCAGGGTCACTCTTTCAGTTGGTCTTTTGAGCACTTCTCACATGAAACTAGGAGGTGAGAGTATCTGGCAAAAGAGACAATCACCGGTCATTGCATTTGAGAAGTGTAGCCATAGCATCATGGACCATAAATTATACAAGGTTCATAAATCTGAAAGCAGCTTCTCTTCCAGCCTTTCTTATATCACTCCCTTCAATTATTCTTACTTCCTATACAGGTAGTTTTATTATATATATTTATTATAATAATATATAGGTAATTTTCTTGGTGTTTGGGCTCACATAATAAGAAAACAAAAAGCGAGGAAGATGTCAAGCAAACATCTCCTTACAGCTACAACTGTTCCAAGCCAAAGAGATTACCACTTCTGGCTATTTTTATTGTTGCTGTTACCATAAATCTTGGCCCATTCCCATATGCAGCTCTGCTGCTCTGATGAGCACTTTCCACATAGCTGAAGATTAAGAAAGAGGTATGCTGCAGTGGGGCAGTGATAAGGAGTTAGAGGAATGCAGAATTTAACACCCTGCACTTAAAAGAGGATGCAGGCTATCTCTGAGCATAGCTGAGCCTTTTGCATCTTTCCTCCACTACGTAGCTTCTAGTGTCTTTGGGATGCTACAAAAGAGTTACACAGTGGATGCCAATGTGTATTTTCATTTTCAGGTGTGTATATTCATTTTCAGTAGCCTGCTAGCAAGAATCAAAATTTCTGATATAAACACTTTCAAGTGATCGCCACATTTTTCTCATAATGTCATCAATTGATGGACGAAGCAAGCCAACAAAAGAGCTCTAAGCTGATGTCATGGCTGAAGACAGGGCAAGTGGAAAGGCCTGGAGATTAAAGACCCCTTCTCCTGCAAAAGACATTAACCAAGGCTCTGCCATTTGTCATAAACTAGTTTTTGCATGTTGTGTGTATGGCTGCATGTTGTGTAAGAAGAGATGATCCCTGTCCCAAACAGTTTACAACCTGGCTGTCATCTTCAGTTGTCTCTACCAATCAGCCTATTTAACACCCTAGAAGAGAAAACCCATTGTGTGTTTGTCAGGGGTCTCCTCCCTCAAGAAACACTATTATAATTTTTGTTAAATGTAATTTAATGCACTCCAAACCCAAATATTTGTTCTTTGAATGCATTCTGATGAGCCAGAAGTAAACATCCCATAGTGATTAATGGCAGTCCATGTGTGTGTGGATTTGCTGTGGGCATGCACACACCCCCACACACATTTGCAGAAGCCTTGTAATTATTTGCATGTTTAGTTGCAGAATTTTTGGCATTCAGGCACTCTTCTAACTTTTCAAACTGCAGTTACATTTGGGTGGGATTAGCAGCCAAGGAGCCATATCACTCTCTCAACCCTGAGCCATCTGTTCTTACATTTACTTGGAGCAGAAGTGAAATAGGGCTACAACCTCGTTCCATGAACATCCAACATAAAATAATCTTACCAGAGAACCCACAGTTAACCTAGCAGGGACAGCTCAGGATGAGAGACAGAGGGATTACTAGAGCTGGGTCTGAGAAGTTCGAAGAGCTGGGGAGTGAATCTGGGGAGTATCAATTGCTTGTTAGTCCCTCATTTTCTTGGGCATTACGTTCACTTCAAAACACAAAAGTAAGCTCTATTCACATTGCAAACGGACTAAAATTTCCAGTCATTTTGTGAAATTATTGTTTCAGCCAGTCACTTAGTAAAATTACTGTTTAATTAATTTCTCAAAATTTGGCGTGATTTTTCTACACATGTATTTCTACAGAACCATGCAATCACTTACTTGCACACTTGAGACTATTTTGTAAAATTATTTAATTGTTGGTCATTTCACAAAATAGTTACATAACTCATGTTATGACTATGAAATGTGTTTGAGATCTTTAAGGCCATTAGGGAGGATTATTACAGTTATTGTGGACGCACTGACAGCATATTTTAGAGTATTTTAGTTGCTGGAAAGGAAACCCTGTCTCTGAATTCTCATCCATAAGCACAAGCCTTCGTTTTTAGTTGTAGGTGCACAGTAGCTTCTCAAACTGTTCTGACACATATAGTATGCCATCAAAATGCTTTGCAGTGCCGTAACACTGTGTCCCTGGGGACACTGTGAAGGGAGTGAATGGGTCAAATGGTTCCCATGCCCCCCTACTTGTTGCCAGAGACCGAGATATGTTCCCCAGAGAAGAGAAGGCTGTCACCCTGCATAAGATCTCCTTGACATGGTCTCTCATGGATGATTTTGCTGCTCTTGGAAGTGCTGCTCTGTCATGTCAAGCATCACATGATCACATCCACCAGCCCTTTCATAACTGCTCTCTATCTTGTAGGTGTAATGTGGTTGTGGCTAGGGTAACTTCAGCTTCTTAGCATTTCAGGTAATACTGGGGACACTTCTGCTGCCCATGATTCTAGTCAGTCACAAAGGCCTGAAGCTTTTAGTTGCTGATTTCATAATATGATTATACCTTTATTTATGTGTATATATATATAACTATACGTGGGGTTTTCACAGCCAAACGGATTACAAGTCTGAGAAGAAATCTGCCCTGGCCACATACTGATCAAGTCTCCCATACAGTCAATTAACAAAATGGGCAAGTGAAGTAATTTAGTATGTGAGATATTTAATTCAACCTAGTAATATTTTCATCTAAACTACACTGTGATATTTGTACTTCTTTTTAATTCTTCAGAGTGTTGGAGGGAATGAGAGGAGGAGAAATTGTTTTACACCTACTGATTAGCAGTTTTGCTTCTTCTGTCCCGTGTAAGTTTTCAGCATGAAGTTGTGAGTTGCAGTGGTTTCTTCTCCCTTTTGTGGGTTTTTTGTCTGTAAGAAGGGAAGAGCTGTCTGTACATATGTGTCAGTCTGACAGAGGTAAAATCCTGATCTTTAAAGAGCAACATAAAGACAAATGTGTATTGCACATTGCTTTGTAATGGGAGAGATTTCCAGGTTACTTTTGCAAAAGCAGACTTGGATCAAAGCCTCTTCCCTTTGCTCATCAAAATAAAAGCCCAGCAGTGACTTAGTAGTGATGGGTGTTTTAGTCTCTCCTTCTTTCTCCCCACACCACAGCCCCCACTGCAGATGACCTCTCCACATCACTTCATGCACCCAGCATTAGTTATTTTGACCCAGTGTAGAACTATTTATACTAAGCACCATCAGACACACATTTGTCCAAACAGGGCGACCAAAAAACGAATACTTTGCGCTGCACTGAACACCTGAGTTTGGTCAGTTCTTCTGATGGACTTGATTGGATTTCTACAGGCTTTCCATCAACTGCAGTGGGAATTTAATCAAGCCTTAGAATCTGTTGTGGAAACATGTGCATTAGTACCCTGTTCATGCAAATATTTCCATCTAAAGATGTTCTTCAGGCATGAAACCTCTGTCAGCTGCAGTTATTTCAGCAGGCTGTCCCAGAACTTGCCACATAAATGCATGCAGGACTGGGACTCTTGTGATGCTCAACAGTAATTGCTTGCTTGTATTTGTGCTTTTAATTGCTATTTTTCACAGTATTTAATGAGCTGTTTTCAAAAGTGAAAAAAAAAGTGCATTGATTTTCTTTCAGTTTAAAAGGGAAGCAAGTTGCCCTGCCCTTGTTTTTTTCAGTGCTAAGTAGACATTAAAACAGAAGTGTCCCTAAACGTACAAGTATTCAAAAAAACCCCACCCCAAATCATGAAGGAAATACATCTTCCAACAGTTGCTAGCAGATACATTAGGCTTTCTGTGGCAACAGAAGGGTCATCTATCCCCATCAACTGAAATTCCATTGCCTTTTCCTTCTTTTGTCAAGATTCCCAGTGAAAATATTGGAAAATTTTGATTTAACTTTTCAGATCTCTGTATCTGTCAGTGTTGACCCCCTGTGACTATGAGGATATTTTCAAGTCTGCCAAAGAGACATACTGCAGGTTGAAATGAGAAAAATGCCATATGTTATTTGGGTAGAGAAGTTCATTGTCTTAAAATACTTCAAAAGAGTTATGATGGAGTTTTCCCCTGATGTTATTTAAAGAAGAAACAGCATTTGTTAGAGACAAGTCTTTGCCAACATATACTTTCTAAACCATAAAAAAAATCACACGGTTTTATCTTATTCCCATTGAACATATTTTTTCAAAGCTAAGACAAGAGCATCCTGGCAATACAGTACATAGCTCAGAGTAATTGTCCTAGTGTTCTTGGTATCTTGGGGCCCTCCTAAATAAGCATTGACAGATGTTGCAAGTAGCGGGCAGGAAGATAAGAAAGGGGGGCTGGTTCAACAACTGAAAATAATTCTCATGTACTTTAACTACATAAAAGAATTGAGGCAAACACCATTCACAGCTTCTCTGCCATATTTTCTGAGTGGAGTCATTGAAGGATTGCCCCAGTTATGTAGTTAAGGTTTATCTTCTGACACAGTGGATAATACACGTGAACAGTCCAACAACTAGGCTTACACATTAAAGAGGATTATTATATTGGTGGTGATAAATCTTCATTAACTTCAGTTTGGGACAGCAGTTCTGTATGCAAGGACCAAAGCAATGCCCTGGGGGCTTTAGAGACACCAGGCTCCTCTGAACATTCATGGCAGGCAGAGAAAGAGATCCCTGGAGTTTAACTAATATTTGCTGATATAATTGACTTGCACCATTGGCTCTTTTATGGTTTTGACTTCGTTTCACACAGACTTGAGCTACAATAGGTGAATCCCTTCCAATAGTGTAGACACGTTCTTCTGTCAGTATGTCTGGGTTTTGTTCATCTGTTCCTTCTCTGCGCTGGATAAAAGATAGGCTGATTAAGTGTACCTTTAATATGATAGACATGAAGATCAAAGTGTTAATGGCACTTGTTCTCCCTTGTGAGAGGGAGTACTGTAGAAGTATTTAGCATTTCATGGATGGCAGTCTCCTGTTGCTGCAAAACAAGGTATCACAATTATAATGACTATGAAGACTTCAGCTCACAGGATGATGGAATAGTAGACAGAGGTGAGAGCCAGTAAATGCAAAGTAATACATAATAAGAGGAGAAAGAACCCAAGAATTTCTGTACTGGGACAGCCCCGCGGGAGCAGCTAACACTCACAAAGGAGAGACCTTGGAGTCCTTTGCTACAATTCTCTGAGGCCAGCAGTGCAAAAGACATTTGGGAACTACTGTGAGAGAAATGAAAAGTGAGAAGATACATTGCATTATACTGCAGTAAAAATCTTTGCATGCAGCTCTAGAGAAATTATAATAGAACTGGAAAGGAAGTGTACCTGAGGAACAGGAAGGTCAAAAGCATGTGAAGTTTCTGTGCAACTTTAGACTAGGGCTATTCAACCTGGAAAAGAGTCACTGGAGAGTGTCTGTCAGATCAAACATAACATATAGAAGAATAAGGAGTAATGGCCATTCCCTCCTTCCAGTTGCCCAAGAAATACAGGACAACAAATGAAAACAGCAGTTATCACCTTAATCAAAGGAGATCTCATGTTTGTGGCTAACACTGAATGCACCATTGCAAGGTAGTTTATTCATAAACAGGTCCAAAACGGTAATGTAGACAAATTAACAAAACCAAAGTGCATCAAGTGCTCTGACAATGTGGTTACAACCTTCAGCCTCAGTTCACTGGGAAAATAAAATAGGGAAAGCAAATTCTTTCATCGTCTCTTCATGGATGCTGTCAGATACAGGATGTTATGTATAGATGGACCTGGGATATTCTTATAGGTAATAGAAAATGTGCTGTTGTATTTTCTCTCTTAGATTTATCTCCTGCAATTAGATCTCTGGCAACAATCATGGGCTTTTTTATCAGTACTAGGATTTGCTTCAGGCTTGTAGTGTGAATGGTTGTTGAGAGGGCTGTGTTAGCTTCTACACCAGATATATTCTTCTTTCTTCCTCCTTAAGCACATCTTGGCCCTTATGAATTAACAATATTTTACTCACATGCACTATATGACTGATAAAGTACCCTTAGGCTACTATAGACTTAGCATATTCTTCTCTTTCTTTTTTTTTTAAATTTTTATGTAGTATATACTACATAGGATATACAGCCCTCCTAATTTCGAATATATTCTGCAGTCTGCTCTAGCCATCTGGCATCCTCTTCTCCAAATTAGCATGGTAATAGTGCATTTTCCCCTGGGATCATAAGTAAAACGTGGTCCCTCATAGATGTTTTGTTGCATGGAAATATTCACAGCTCAATTTAAGATGAAGCCCAACAAAACATGGGGAGAAGGTTGAGGGAGATTCAGTCGGTGTGTTTCATTAAAGGTGGCTCACTTTCAAGATGCATATTGACTTACCTTTGTGGTTATTGTGTTGGTCAGGACATATAACATAGGTATTAAATGAAATTCCCTATAATTTCACTTCTGCATCATAGATTTCAGAGTAGAGATTGATCAGCAACAGTGTGGCTTAGGTTTTCCAGATTAACACCTCTTATTCCTACATCTAGAAAAATAAATTCCCTTATTTTAAAATTGACAAAACTAAGGCAAAACAACTTGGATTTAGGAGGATCTGACAAATTCCATGGCCTTCTTCACATGCAATGGATTTCCTGGCACAGTTCAGGGGGTAAGGAACAAGCAGGGTGCAGGCTTGAAATATCTCGTGTTACCGCTGCCACCAATTAATGTGTCCTGAGATTACCACTTCATTATATGCTTCTAAAAGAGTCATCAAATCAAAGTTACCAAAATAGACTTCTGAAATTCTAAAAGATCAGACATAATCTGCATCCTTTTCTAACTTGTCTAGCAAGAAAATTGACTTAGTTTTATCATTCAGACTGGAAGCATCTGCTAGTGGCCCGCGCCAGAGAAGAAATCATCACATTTAAAGATTTACTAAGTATAGTTTTGGTGACTAGAGTGTGGATCTGGCATTAAGGGAGCTGGAGCTGTGATATAGGCCTCCTGTCTGAACTTGGGAAAAGCTCTAAATAACTCTTCATTTTTTATTTTCTATTGATAATAAAGGTGTCCGTGTTTTCTTTTACACTTCACTAATCTTGGCTGTGTAAAATGTTTAGGACAAGTGAGTGTTTCTACAGCAGCCAGCACATTGTTTATGGATCACTGATTGCTACCATAAGGAAAACACTAACACCATGACTTGCTAGGCCACTTGTTATAAGACAAAATTATCCAGACTGACTGGAAATTAATAGGATGTGGCTGAAAACTTAGAAAAAAATGTGCTTCTTCTCTACTCCAGAAACCTCATTATGAAGCCTTACATTCAAATAAAAATTCAAATAGGCTGCTAGTGCAAAGTGAGGTGCTAATCCTGTTTCTGGAGGAAACAGGAATAGATTAGACCTCCAGTTAAGACACCTTATGAGGAAAATGGAATGGACCTAGCTAAGACCAAAAGGTGAGAAAGCATAGCAGGCACAGAATGACAAACCAACCAGTTCAGAAAACTATTGACTGACCAGAGGAAACATCGTCTTGGTATCCAGTTGAAATACCTGGACAAGTCTTTCTCACTTCAGGTCCAGCACTAGGAAAGCAGGTGTCCTATTTCTAAGCAAGCCCCCAACCAGTCAGAGTGAGAACATCAGGAAACAGCTGCTCTCACAGCTTGGTTTTTTCACTTTTTTTTTAATCACTTCTTCTAACCCTTCTGTAATGAGCTGTGGATACACAGGCAGCATGCCTATTCAGGTCTTTGCAGAGACAAATTGTCCTGTGAAAATAGTCCTCTTCACTCATGCTGGGCTCTGCTTTCTGCATCGTTGGGTGGCTTTATTGCTTCCCCTTAAAGCTAGCCAAAATACTGAAAGGGACTTAAATGTGCAGCTCCAACCTGTCCTGTAGTTGCTCCACATTGTCCTGGTACCACATCTGGAGCAGAGGTGGCAACTGTTATGTATGTGAAGTTAAAGAAAAAAAAAAGGAACTAAGTGGAATTCAAGGAATAAACACTGAAACAATTTTTAATTGAAGGAGTTGGGGCAATGTGACAGATGCCCTAAAATGTCAGTGTAAAAACTCGTTCTGTAGGGAGGAAAAGAAACTTATGAAAAAATATTTTCAACTTCTGTATTGTTTGGATTTTTGTCTTCTGTCAGCCACCTTTTACAATGGCCCATTGTGGGCATCATCTGCTTTGGTGACACCTGAAGCAGGCCTAGCTACTTGTGAATAATGCAACTGGCAAGGTACACAGTAAGCGACATGTCCTTGAGAAGGAGATTGATTAAACATTTTTCTGCACAAATAAGTGTTCTTATACCTCCTCTTGGAAGTTTGTTTACTTACAAGTATGCGCACAGATGCTTTTGCAGTTTGGGCTATCCAGAGGCATGAGCAGCTTTGCCCTGAACAAAAGCAGAAAAATATTTAACGTTTCTTTTTCTTCCAAAACTGACTGACTCAAAAGAGTGTGTTTCTTGTCCCAGAACTGTTGCCAACTTTGACCCAAATCTGTGGAGATAAATATTGTTAGAAAGAAATAGAAGGATAGAACATGGATATAGATTTAAAAACTGGAAAAAGAAAATGTGAAGCTTATCAAATAGCCTAGCAGTTAGAGCATTCCTTTGTTGTAGTTCAGAAATGTTGATAGTCCTCCTGTGGGAAGGCTCATAGGCAGCACCTCCCTCCTCAGACTGACAAAGAGAAGGGGGAGTTTGTGATAGTGGTGACAATGACAATGACAATGATAAACCAATGGAGGTAGTTTAAGGCAATTACAACAATCTCTCAGCTCTAGCCCCTTTATTTTTTTGTTGTTTTCCCAGGTTTAGGGAAAGATGAAAGCCCTCCTCCTCCTGTTTTGCAAGATCAACTGCAGACTAACTGTATTGTTTTTATTACATACTTATTCTTTTAGACTTAAAATGATAAATGCATCTATAGCAAGGCCAGAGCTATCTCATTTTATTTCTCAAGGACTCTCAAATAGTTGCAAAGCCTTCTGCCTTCCTTGTTGTTCTGGTTTAGAGGTAAACCGGCAGGGGAAATGAATTCAACTCAAAGGAGAGATTATAAGCCAGAGTAACAATTTAATAAAATAATACAATAAATACGATTATACAGACAAACAGTTGGTTTTAATCCACAAAACCCAAATGTATAACCCAGCACCCTGGGGCATGAACAGAGTGGTGTTTGTTGGGCTCCTTGAGTCCAAAGTAAAAGGAGAGGGAAAAAACCTGTTGGTGAGAGTGCTGTTGCAGTCTGGTCAAGAGTGGTGATTGCAGTCCAGTCGAGAGTGGTGGTTGCAGTCTGGTTGAGAGTGGTGATCTGCAGTCTTCCTCTGGATCCCATGAGTGGTTAAAAAAGTCCCAAGACTCCATGATTATATATCCTCCAGTTCAGGCAGCAATGCTCAGTATCTCCCTCAGGGCGGGGAGTTCCACAATGGGTATGAGGACAGGAGCACCCTCCTATCTCGTAGGCCTCTTAACACCCAGTTTATAGCCAGAGGAGTCAGGCTGCTCTGGGTAGATGGTGTAAATGGTCTATTGATAACAGTTTCTGGGAAATGGCATGGAAGGCTATAGAATACACAGTTTTGGGTTACACCCATACAATGATGAACTGGGCCCAGCTGTTCTAACTAGGACACTTGTGTATGGCAGCAAGCGACTGTGAGCCGAGCACTGTGGGCAGCCAAACCAGCTGCAAACAGTAGCCTTGCAAACACTTGTTTGGGAGACTTTCTCAGGGTGCACAGCAATCAGTATGCCTTGCAGTCTCCAGCTAAAAGGACAAGTATTTGTGACAGTGAATTAGCTCTTGAAGTAGCGAAGCCCGTTCCTGGGTGCTGAGAACACGACCTCTTCCACCCCGCAGGGGACACGTCAAACAGCAAAATACCTACGCACTGAGTTCAGGAGGGCCTCAAGTCTGGACCACCATAAACGTCATGACCTTCTCATTAAACTTAGCAAAAATAGTGCTCAAGTTCCTGTTTTCAGGATTACACTGAATTTTAGACAGAAACATCTAGGGAAGTGTCAGAAAAGGGGAATTTTGGCATGACAGGAGGGTGTACCTTGGGTTTCATTCATTTAACATTGCAAAGAGTTGCAAGCAGGATGAGAGTATGTGGGAACACAATCCCTGAAAATCTGTGCATTGGTTAAATCTGTCTCTAGAGATACCTGAGTCTTTCTATAACTAAAGGTTTTTCAATCATTTAACTGCTGTTAAGTTTCAAGGTGTTCCTAAAACCCTTAAACAATAAAGTCAAAACAGCAGAAGGAAATTTATTTTATTCTTCCAGTAAAGGAGATAAAAGGTTACTTGAATTCAGAAAGAAATACATTGTAATTCTTAATATAAATTAAATATTTTGAGAACATTTCCTACTTTAGATTAGTCCTTTCTCAAGACTGAAGGGAGACTGTGATTTCCTTGTGTTCTTTCTTTTGAAAGATAGTTTCTGCCAAGCCAGATTTATACAGGCATACAGCAGGGCTATTGCCTCTCTTCATGTAAATCATGCTAAGTTCATATCAGGCAAATGTACAAATCTACTGCTTGGCATTGTATCCTGTACTTTGAGTGAGCCACGTGCCGTGGGTGTGTTCAAGGGAAAAATACTGTGTTGGTTTTGGACACTTTATGCTTATATATTCGCATTTTGGCCTGTGTGGGCCGGAAGAGAAAGCAAGGACCTGAATAGCCAAGCATGAATCTCAGTTAAAACATTTACACAGCTGAGACCAGGAATCACTCCTGTGCATAGAGAAAACAGTTGAAAGCTGTGAAATGCTTTCCAACATATCACTGCCTGAAAGAGCAGCACGAAGGCAGGCTGGTCTGGAATTACATTTGGAAGGAACAGAGAGATGTTTCCATTCCCATCAATGACTGGTGCACAGCTCTGCTTTTTCTTCTTCCCTTTCTTTGGAGTTGCCTCTATCAAAGCAGAGCAAAAATAATAATAAAACAGTCTGAAAAAGCCACTAAGTTTTACATTTCATATAGTGATAGAATTGCTTCTGTAATTAACAATTTGTCCCTCCTTTTTTGCCTGAACAATTTGTGTGTGTGCCTGTTGATGTTTATGTGTATACATGTGTATGAATGTACGTGTATACACAGATACATACGTAGTGTGATGACTAGGATCAGGTTAGGGCACTTCAGACATGCCCCTGCTCCTTGGAAATCAACCCAAAGGAGGAAAAAACCTCACAACAGACAGTTCCTGTGAATCGCACAGCATTTGGGGACCCTGACATTTTTTGAAAAAGTGAACCATACTCACGGTGCAACTAGGGCCTTAGTACACTTTGAGTGCCCTTAGAGGAACTGCAGAAGATTTTAAAAGAGCTCTTTACTCTCAGTGGATTTGGATTCTGTGGATAAAAAAGGCATTTGAAAACTCTAGGTCTTATTTTGTGAAAGGCCACCACCCTTTTCATGGAAGATAAATGAAGCCCTGTCATTCATTCTGTCAGGAGCTGTCCTTTGAGCTGTCACTTACAGAAATAACCCTGCATAGAGAGGCCTAGGATAGGACCAGCAGAATGTCTTCTCAAAAATATACCACCGAGGGATCTCAGCAGTCGCCTGAGACTGTTCAAGGGTGGCCAGTAGAACAGTGCTGCTTCACTTCCAGTCATGGGTCCCCACCACATTCCTTGTGCTGACATCATTAAATCACTCATCTGCATCACCTCAGTGACCCATTACTTCTGTGTTTTGTAGTTGCCTTTTAGCCAGGGTGGACCAGAGCAAGGAGTATGTGCCTGGTGGAAAAGAGCAGCAATGTGGTTTTAGATTGATTCAAGCCCCATGTGAAACTGTGCTCATGTGCAGAAAGAACCCAAACAATGGCTTGGCCAAGAAAATTCCTGTTAAACCTCCTCTAGACTTGTAACTAGAAACAGTGCCTTTTCAGTGCTAAAATGCTCGGTCTTACCTCCTGGCTCTGACTTTTCTATTTTATGCTGAAGTAAAGACTGTGCAAAGTAGTTGAAAATATAGCGATTTCTCTCTTGCAATACTCTGTCTCTACAAACATGCTGGGATAGCACCATTTCAAAGTGCCAGCTGTGAAGTCACTGATGCCACTTTCTGAAATAAATCTTACTGCTGTCTGGACATCTACCATCCAAGTTAATGAGGCCCAGACTTTCTTAGCTTGTGAGCTTCCACAGCACAGCTGTTGCAAGCCAACCAAACTCTTATCTTAAACATATTTTGGACCAGGGTAACACATGGTTCTCCTGTCTGTACACTGTGCTTAAGTGTGTTGCATTACTTCAGGTGTCACCAGTTGCTGCTCCAAGTACGAAGAGGTGCTCTTCTTCAGCTCTTCTTTCACTAATAGAAATTTGAGGTTCAGTGAATGTGTACACACACAAAATTAAAAAAAAAATAAATAAAAAAGAAGGAAGGAAGCAAGAAAGCAATCAAGCAGGCTGCGCAGGCTTCTACCTGCGAGAGGTGGAGAGACAAGGAAAAAAAGAAATTGCCTTTTAGACAATAGTCATGTTGCTTCATAAACTACTGAAAGTCTCTGAGGTACACTATGTTGAGGTGGTAGGCTTGAAGAACCAGTACAGAAAATTGTGATGAAAGTATGTCGAAAAATATTGCGTGATTCTCTAACTCAAATGCAAGTATTTTGCAAATTTTGTTGAAATGCATAAAGTCAAACTTATATAACTGTTCTCAAAATATTGTATAGAGAATTTAGCTACTCCCACATTTTCCAAGTTAAAGGTAATACTATGTTATTTCTTCAAGCAAATTCACATGTGATCCTGGCGTTATGTATCTTAAACAGCTGTCATGATGGATTGGGTGTATAGCAGTGAGGAGTGGGGAAACAGTATGTCTGTCATGAGGCACTGAATAATTTTATTTGGATTTTCTAACCACTAGCATGTGTTACTGACAGCACATATTAAGTATTCACTGATGAAAAGGAAAGCAGTAAGAAAAATATAGATTTAGTAGAACATCACTTTTTGGTTATTTTGAATAACAATCATAGGAAAGTCAAAGAAACTTTTCAAAGGAAACGTTACAAAGGAAAGACCTTCAGTCTTTCCTAGAAATTCACACCAGAAAAATACCCTAGAAATGACCTCTCTATATCAACTTATTAGTCATGATACATTCAATTATGAGTTCTAAATGTGCATCAGGCCTCGTCATCTATCTAACAAATCGTGTCATCTACACAATGGCACAGGTGGCTATACCTGGCAAGATGACATTTCTATAGTTGTGAAATATGTGACACAGTATTACTACAGATTACTGAAAGGCAAACAGAAGAAATATCTGCAGTGTTTCTGATGTAGCTCAGATACATCCGATCTGCAGTGGATGTCACGTCAGTGCCAGATTCAGAGTCGATATGGACATTGCCTTGCCCTATTTGGCACATTTCCATCTACCTGGGAAGCTCCTATTAAGGAGAAATCATCGTGACTGGTGTGTCAGCTCTGCTCCTATTTTGGCTGCTAGGATCAAAGGAACAGATGAGCTCCAGGAAGTTCGCACGCTGCATATGACACAACACAACGCAAAGACTCTTTGACAGTATAATGAACCACTAAAAATATACTAGAGCTGTAACAACTCCAGAAAATAGCTATCGTACACAAATCTAAAAATATTGGTCCTATTCTCTGGCCACAGGATGCCAGTAACGTCAGTGGGAGCCCACTGAAAGATAGTGGGAAGTCTATGAGAGTTACTCACATCCTGCATGAGTCCATGTCTCCTTGAAATCCGCAGCTATTCCTTTAGGACCACTACTTGTTGTTATTTGCCAGGCTGTGACATATAACTTGTTTATGTTTTCCCATTCTCTTTTAACTCATGCTTTTCCTTGAGGGAAATAATATGAGAGAGATCTAAGGTTTAGTTAAAGTAAACTTCAAAGTTTGGGACCCTATGGAAATAAAGCCCTTTCTCATTTTTCCCCAGTACCTTCTTATCTCAAGGCAGTGCTGTTATTTAACATATGTCCAAGACTGGTTTTCACTGCATTTTCTTTGTTTGAGGATGTTTTCTTTTCTTTTCTTGAGACGTCTCTAGAGCTTGGTCCTGAAACAGCTGACCTCTAAAGGAGTTTGGGTTTGAGCTGACATCTTTTGTCCTTTCCTTTAACAAGTTCTCAGTACTAAATATGGTTGTATATAGAATATCATCTCATTTTTGTGTTTGTGTATTGCCTCTTATATTTCCCATATTCAGACACACAGTATCTTTTTTCCTCTGCTTTGCTGTCCGTGATCCCAGATGACAAAACTAGTCTCCTTTCTAAATGCTGAAAACATGCTAATGCACTTTATAGGTAAGAAGCAGTACATCTGGAAAATTAAATCACAAAACATATATCCCCATTTTTTGGCATGCCAAAAAAAGTGTAGCAAATGTAAAAGAACTGCTATAGCAATATGTAAAAAGTACCATGTGATAGTATCATTGCTCCTGTTAGAAATAAACACGCTGTCTTTGCTTGGCTCTAAGAGAGCACTTACATACAGAGGTTACTCTCTTGACTTCAGCAGAGGCATTTCTGGCCGTCATCAAGACACAAAAGGTCACAGTTAGTACTTAATGGATCATCAAGAAGTCATTCAGTTAATGGTACATCATCTCATTAAAGAAAAAAGAATCCCTTTATAAATACATGAACTTAGTGTCCTACTGTTTTATGTTTCTTTGACCCTCTCCATTTCTGAGCGGTCTGCGTTGCCACATGGTTGCATAACCTTAAATTTGGGGGATATTATTCTTTTCCATTAACACTGACTCAGTTTCTACCCTGCAATCATTTTCAAGCAACTGTTGCTGAAGTCAATAAAGTTACACTGGGATCTCATTCTCAAGGTACCAGCAATAGCCTTAAAATTATAGTACTTTTATTATACCTCGTCAGTATGTCTACTGACTTAATCTGGATATTATAACTATCATGCCAGTAGAATTTGCCACGGATGATTTGTGTATTGCCAGGACTTTCTGTTTGAGATAAGGTTTAGTAGGTAATAAGCCTTCTGCTCAGCGTGTTCTTTTTGCTCTGAAATGATAAACAGTGATTAAAAAATAGTATAATGCTGATAAAATTCGTGCTAAGGATGAATGAAACTTTGTTTTCATTGCTCTTCTCTCTATTTTTATGGAAAAAACTAAAACAAACAGTTGTAAAAAAAGCACCTAAGCACTACTCTCCCCACATGGGTCTGACACAGGTAGCCGACTTACATTGAAATAAATGCCTCTAATACCAGGTCTACTACTCACCAACTCTCAATATGGCTGTGTTCTTCATCAGAGTGGCCATGTGCTCAATTAAAACGCAAAATTAAAACTGGTCACAACAGAGAAAGTAGTATATGCCATCACAGCCCCTGAGGACAGGTAAACTCATTGAGATATGGCTAACATTAGGAGGTCGGAGGGAAAGGATGGTGGGACAGATTGATATGTCAGCATGACAAGAAAAGGATACCAGGCTCAGTAAACTACGTCAACTTTTGCTTATTCACTGTGTATCCTGTGTTCTTTTGCCACCATCAAATGGATAGTGCCAGGGTTCTGTCCTATACTCCTGCAGAGCTTTTCCACATCTTATCAAACCTTCCAGCAAAATTCAGGTTACATCTCTCCTCTGTCCTTTGTCCACTGATGTAACTAACACTGGATTGCCTTTTTATTTTATTTTAATCTTAATTTCTTTGAAGTATGATTTGATTTCCAGAAATACACATCTTCTTGATCAGCTTTAGCATAAGCGCAACAGAATGTGTATAAATATAGAAGCTTGTTTATTTCAAGATATTTTTTTCCACCCTGCATCCGGTCAATAGTTTGGATTAAAATTTAGAGGGCTGAATGAAAACAGGGCTGGGGTGCTGGATCAACTGTAAAGGCTGGGGGAGAAGTAGTCTTCCCGTTATTTGAATTGTCTGCCTTCTTCACATAAATTACCAGCTATGTTCCAAACAGTAAAAAAGTCATGTGTTCAGCAGCCAGTAGATTATTTTTAAATACCTAATTTTAAAATTATTATCTCCTTATTTTTTAAGAGTGTGTGTCTTAAAGGTCTCTTCATAATCACCGAAAGATTAAATTTGGGATTTTCAAACATGATTTTGCTATGATTTCCCTTAGGTGTTTTTTATCTCCAGCTCATATGGGCACTTTCTTGAAACCAAAAATACCTCTGGGCTCAAAGAGCCCTAAGTTTCCCTGTTCATCCTTGGGACAGATTCAGGTGTAGGAAGAACAGGAGCTGAGGCCTTTAATGCCACCTGAAACATTGTGTGTATTCCAGGATCTCGTATATGGATTTGAGAATGACACAGCTTTCATCCTTATTCTGCTCAACATGGGATCTCCATAGAGAAAAATCCTTGTTTTAATCTTGTGACAGTGTTCTCTTTTATATTATTTTGGACCTTGATCAAGAATTTCTAGGTCTCCAAGCAATTTTTGTCCAAAAAAAATCCACATTTCCAACCTGAGAAACTGACAAGTGCTTTCTCCTAATTTCTGGATGTACTAGTTAGGCAACTGCAAACTAAGCCTCCAGGATCTGCCATCTTAGCCATCAGATGGCTGCCAACATCCCCAGGCTCATCAGTCACTAAAAAGCCCTTTCCAAAAGCACGACTACAATATACAGGTCTGATCTCCACCTGTTTCGGGAGTCTGGAAAACTACAGAAGTCCCAGCAGAGGACACTGAGAATGAGCAAAAAGGAAGTGGGTGGGAGGGGGTGGGTATGGGAGTGTGTGTGCACAGCATAGACTAGAAGCCCTCCATCTGGAAAAGGCATGACTGAAGGGAGATATGGGAGATGTCTCTAAGTTCATGAATGGAGAGAGAGAGAGAGAGACAGCAGTTAACCATTAGTCACCAAGTTTTACAACACAAGTGACAGGGCACAAAAATTACATTAGCAGGCTGAGGGGAAAAAAGCTCTCTGTTTTATTGGGCAGTATGGAGTGACTTTGCAGAGCTTATTGTCATGGGACAATGTGAGGAGAGTGATATTCAAATAGGTTCCAAGAAACACTGGACAAATTCATACTAGAAGGCTAGATCAGTAGGGCATGACGGTCCATACTGAACCTCCACCTCAGGAAGTCCCTGAAGAGATGATTACTCAAAATGGGAGGCCAAACAAGGAAATTAGTAATGTTGCACATCCTCAGTTTTATACTCTCCCATAAACATTTGCTGCTGGCCTCTGCTGGAAACAGAAGACGCTCAGTGGTCGTTTGATCTTCTGTTCTGCATTTACACCTCCTCCTCGGTTTCTTGTGGCATATTCCCCGTCTTTAAGAGGATGATCTTTAAAACTTGTAAAAGGCCTGTGAGGCACCGTTCTGTTCTTAAAAGGAACATAAAGGCTGTACAGATCTGGGTAAATTTAGACATCCTTCTTAATCTTTCCTCATTGTTGGCTACTGTTCCTTGTGTCTTCTCAAGATTTCAGATAACCTCAGATTTACATGGCTTACATTGTGTACCTTTGAGACTTGCAATGGGATTCTTGCAGCTTCAGCATGATCTTCCCCTGAAGTTGTATGTCTGTTTCCCCTTCTATTCTCCTTAAGGATTCTGTCTGCAGGTCCTTCTGAGGTTTGCACGGTGACTTGAACACCTGGCTCCTTTTCCTTCCTCCTGGGAGGCATCTGCTTCCTGGAGACCTTGTTCTCCACAGAGAAGTTTCAGAAAAGTGGCTCTAACCAGGGAGCCTTTGTTCTTCCCAAGACAGGTACAACCCAAACACAGGCATCCATATATGCCGGGTCTATTCCTAGATAGAGGCACTAGTGGCATTCACTCCTCCCTGAACCTACAGAGCTTAGAGCCTAATAAAAGGCTGCCATAACACTTAAAGATAAAAGCAGTTCTGAAAAACAAACAATACATATATTCCTCGTGCAAAATTTAAAATATAATCATCATCATACAAACCCAAGGCTTGTCCCTACTTGCAGCAGCAATACATTGTATTTGGGCATAAGCAGTTGCTATGGGGCCTGATCCAACTCCCACATAAGTCAGTGGGAGCCTTTAAATTCAATCCAGTGGGAATGAAGCCTGAGCACTTGGTTATTTTGTGAACATTGACATTATACACTATAAAAACAATGCTTTAGCTTTTGTTATAAAACCAAGCAATGTCAGTGACAGGTTGACTCTTGAACATGGGTCCTCAGTGCTACCATATTGAACATAATAAGTACAATTCATTGCAAATCTGTTTGTTATTGCTAGTTTAAAAATAGATCAGTCCAGCCAATGGGATTAGCCACTTCATTATTTCTTGGCTGGTTTCTTTATTGTTGTTGTTGTTTTTAAAAAGCTTTCCTGTTCTGTTGTTACAGATGAATTCTGGTAAATATTTATCCTTACACTTGCTGTAAATGTATTCCTTTCTTGGTGGGGCACTACACAGCTCCAGATGTGCAGAACTGAACCTTTTTGAAAACAAAGAGGGCCCCAAGTGTGTAGCCACACAATAGAGAGGGGGCAAAAGGCTTATTGCATCTTTAAGAAGTTGCTGTATATGGCTTTGCTGAATGCAGCCATCTCAGATCTTAGGGATATTTGACTTGGCCACAGCTGAAAAGAGTCTGGATGAAGAATCACAGACAGGAAAAATCTTGCCTCTCAAATAGTCTTGAGTGAGTTTGTCCTCACACCTACCAAGGTCAGGCTCTCCGAGCTGCAACTACCACACTTCATACTCACTGTCCTTTGGAGCGGTGGTGGGAGTGTGCCGTGAGTGTTGTCCATGCAGGGAGCTCTCCCAGGCCCTGGTCCCTGACATCACTACAACCTGCTGAGTTGAGCAGGAGAGACTCAGGGTGCAGGGCAGGAGCTGTGAGTGACCTGGGGCACGGAGGGAAGGTGCTGTGAGCATCCTGGGGCAGGGAACTGGCATCACCCTGAGGTGATGCTGCCCAGACTATCCCCACAGCAGCCCTGGGCAGGTGCAGCTGGTGTGCACACACTAAGTCCTTGCATGAAGTGACTTGTGTAATTGTCTCACCAACAGATTCAGTGCCCAAACTGCTTCACTCACCCTCCTCTCCCTATCTACTGCTGTTCAGCTAAGGGTCTGCCTTCTTCCCTGGCTTAATACAGGGCCATTCCTGCTTATTACAGCTCTGCTCCCTTCCACGGTCCTGCTTCTGGCAGTGGGAGGGGATCACTTGTCCTGAAGAGCTTGCTGGCTGTAGGAATTGCAACCAAAGGAGCAAGAGCTATGTTACCCAAGGAAGGCATCTTGCACAATATCCAGCCATGTGCTGGTGACACAGCATATGAACAACTGCAGTATCACTGGAGTACCCAAAACTTCATTTTCATCAGCTCACCTGGCTTCTTTGGTCTCAATGATGTACCTGGTCTTTTCAAAGGGAAGGGGACCAGTGTCCCACTGGAGAAATGTGTGCTGAGTTACATGCCCCCAGCTGTGAGAGCGTTTGGGCTGAAATTGTGTTTAACTCACTGAAGAAGATAAATTCTTCCTTCTACCTTTTTGTGACAAGTTAGTGGCATGTTGACCATTTGCAGACAGAACAGATTTCCAGGGCCTTTTGGATGGCTTGAACATAACTGCCGGTAGAAACTGAGTATCAGCAGATCAGGGCTACCATCAGCTGGTACCTTGAAAAACAGCAAAACCCAGGTGGAGTCACCCCTGCTCCAGGCAAATATCATGCAACTGTTACATAAATAACATGGCTAACAGATGAACTTCTAAACATATCCAACTTACTGTTTCCTAGTGCACATACACATTGAAGCAGGAAATAGGCTCCCAGAACATGAAAGAAAGATTTGCTTGCTTATCTCATTGTATTCTAATGTGATTTGAGGTAAACAAAAGACATCTATGTGCTTTGTTATTTTAATTATCCTGTGCAGCCAATATGAGCAGTACTGCATTGTATGATTAAACATAACTCTTATTGATTTGAAAATTATTTACATAAGTTTGTCGAAATTGCAGATAATTCAGGAAATATTTTTCCAAATGGCCTGTCCTGGCTAAGGACAGTTTGTTCAAATCTGTGTCACATACTGGGATTAGAAGAGATCCACAGATAATATTCGCCTGGTGTTCAGGTGCTGCCTGTCAGGTTTGCACATATTTTCTGCGTATCTCTTGGCTGGGGGAGTTGGAACTGAAGTGACTATATAAATAGTTTTATGATGTGCAGTAAAATTAGGGTTCAGTGCAAAGCATGTGAGAGTCCTCCTACAAGCTTGGATTTGTCCTGTGTAGTTAGTCTCTCTGACACTTTTTAGAGAAGCTAGCAATGATATAGGGTGATACTCACTGAGTAACTGGAGGAGGAAGAGGACAGTTTGTGCTGGAATGTTTGAAGATTTTTTTTTTTTTGCAGCTGTTGAGAGTTACAGTCTTTCGTGTATTCATTATGGGTCAACCAGAGCTTAAATTCCGCTAAGATGGAGGACGATGGGTGATAAGTGGAGAAAACCTGAAAAAAGTTGGATGAATATTTGATTTTTTTAAAATGTGAGAAAATTCAAATTAATCTGAGGTGATCTGCAAAGGAAAGATCTGCCAGCTCCAGTCCTAGAAGTAATGCCCTGTTAAAGTACCAAACTAGTCACATAAGCTAAATTTTACTTGCAGACTCTTTCCTCAGTTATGTTCCCACCCTTCCAGTATTTTTCTTTTTTGAATATTATTTCCACTAAAAAGGCTAAAACACATTTGGCTTTTCTTATAAGGCATACATGATGGTGTGATCTATTTTGATGTTTTTTCAATATTCATGACAGACAGTCCCACCCTTTAGACTGAAACTCCCTTTCATTTCAGGTGAGATTTTTGCCTAATGATCAGGCCCTGGGGTGTTTGGCTCATCAGTTGCTATGTAATTAGCTAAGAAAAATTTGAATTGATAAAAAACAGAAGTAATGACATAGACTGCTGGCAGAGCAAATACATTTCAGGGTGTATGTGTAAGAAAAATTACTCTCTCAAAAAATAATAAAAAAAAAAGAAATGCAATTAATGGTGTGTATGCTACTGTGTCATAAAGTCACAATTTAAGGAGGGTTTCAGATGATGTTGACAAAGTCAAACCAACCCAGCAACTGTTTCAAATTACCAAGAGCAAGTTGCTGAAAGTGAGAGTAAACTCCTACCATTCCGTGGGACCAATCCTCTAAGAGTTTGTGTCCATGCAGGAATCATAGAATCATAGAATGATTTGGTTTGAAAGGGATCTTAAATGATGATCCAGTTACAACATCACTGCCATGCACAGGGACACCTGCCACTATCCCAGGTTGCTCAGAGCCCCATCCAGCCTGGCCTTCAACACTTCCAGGGATTGGGCAGCCACAGTTTCTCTGGGCAGCCTGGGCCAGGGCCTCACCACTCTCACAGGAAAGAATTTCTTCCTAATATCTAATCTAAACCTATTGTCTTTCAGTTTGAAGCCGTTCCCCCTTGTCCTGTCACTCCAGGCCCTTGTAAATAATCCCTCTCCATCTCTCTTGTGGGCTCCCTTCGGGTGCTGGAAGGCTGCAATTAGGTCACCCCTAGGCCATCTCCAGGCTGAACAATCCCAGCTCCCTCAGCCTCTCCTCATAGGACTTGTGCTTGAGTCCCTTCACCAGCCTTGTTGCCCTTCTCTGGACCTGCTCCAGCACCTCAATATCCTTCCTGAACTGAGGGGCCCAGAACTGGACACAGTACCGAAGGTGTGGATATCTGCGGCCACTTAAAGGCACCCCACGGATGTCAAGTAGATGCCACATGGACTTAAGGATAGGCTAATAGGGAGACCAGTGTAGCAGTGGTTCACAGATAATGGACCACTTAAGATATTCAAAGTTGTAGACTGGATCCAAAACTGGCCCATGGAACTCTATGAAAAAACTGTGTAATATTCCCAAGGTTTGGTGAGAAAGAAGTGCTGTGAAAGGATTTTGTAAGACACCATTAAGGTGACCGTTAAGGTCAGGAGGGGAAGCCTTTCGAGGAGTGGCTGAGGTCACTTGGCTTGTTCAGCGTGGAAAAGAAAAAACTGAGGGGAGACCTCATTGTGTTCTTCAACATTCTCTTGAGGGGTAGTGGAGGCGCGAGCATCGAGCTCTTCACTCTCATGACCAGTGACAGGATCTGAGGGAACAGCTGGAGCTGTTTCAGGGGAGGTTTAGGCTGGATATCAGAAAAAGGTTTTTCACCAAGAGGAAGGCTGAGCACTGGAACAGGCTCCCCTGGGAAGGGGTCACAGCACCACTCAAGCCTGTCTGAGTTCAAGAAGTGTTTGGAGAACTCTCTTGGGCACATGGTGAGATTTTTGGGATGTCCTGCGCAGGGCCAGGAGTTGTACTTGATGCTCGTAATGGGACTCTTCCAAATCAGGATATTCTATGATTCTGTGAACCTCATCCCATTATATACACTGCAACTACTTTAATTTGCTCAAGGTTTCTCATCAGTCATTTTGGATGGCTTCTAAATTCAAGTCAAAGACCTGGAGGGGAAACCTCCCCAGGAAATAGCAACACGTGATCTTAATGAAGCCAGATGGCATAACATATAGCTTTCCTTCTGTTATAGAAATCCTACAGAGTATCAGAGATTGGTTCTCACTTTCGTAATAAAATGTTTTCTGTCCAAATGCTGGATAAAAAGCATCCAGTTTCTGAGGCTGTTTGAAGGGGGCTTTTAGCCACCAAAGTTCCTGGTATTTCTTTTGAGCATTTTCATTTTCTGAACAACATAAATGATGTCACTTATCAATTACCAAACTTATTTCATAATTTCAATAACCTCCAGGGACTGATTAAATCTGAAATACTTTGGCCTATTTTAAAGGAAGTCTAATTGTGTTTTTAAGTCAGCCTTGGAACACATGATTCTTTATTAACCTAATAAGCCTCCATTATCCCATTCCCAAAGTTCTATTCAAGTCCTGTATTTAGTGTAAAGTACCGTGCACTGGTTAATTAGAGCATATTATCTTGGATGAAAATGCTGAATCTTATTCTGCAGAGTCAGTGCTTGGAGAATTTGTTAATACACTGCGTGTACCCAGATTGGTTCTTATCTGAGCCTTGGCATGTGTTAGCAGTGCAATTACCTACTTGCAATTGCTGCCTGCTACTTGGCAAGGGGGAATGCTGAACAGAGAGTTATTTCACTAAAGATAGAAAGTGACTCATTTTGATTACTCAGTCATGTCCTCTTCTACTTATGCATGCACAATGGGAAAGTCTGATGGTACCAGAGAAAAGAGAAGCAGCATGTGTTCAAGTCACTTCTCTTATTCACCATTTAGTTGTAGCAAAACTAAAAAGTCAATGATTATAATATAACTAGAGTCAGTAACAAGCCATTTCACCTTTGCACATTTAGAAGGTGAATATGAATTTAAAGGGAAATGACAAGTTAAATATGTCCAGAAGTAAAGGATGGCAATAAGTCAGTATGATTTTTGTTTACCACAGTTTCCAGTCAGCTTGGCTTTCTGATCTCTATCTTTCTGTTAGTGTTGCAAAAAGGAGAAATTTTTTTGTACAAACAACACCCCGCTTTAAATTAGCGTGATATATTTTACATGAAAAGTGAATTTACAAAATACACTCTTCCTAAATTACAAAATCCTCTTCTTAATTTAGTCTAGGAAGGCTGAGTAGACAGTGTATGTCCGTTAACATTTATAAAGCTTCCTACTGACTTGGTGACTCCAGTTCCACAATTAAGTGATCCAGGCCTATGGAAGTCTACTGAGACCCCCAGACTTTCAAAACTATCTCTTACAGACATATTCCTTTATTTTAAAAGTTATTTCATGGAACAGCTCTCCAACTATGTCCCATTTTCCTACTGAAAAAAGTATTATTAAATTCAAGAATTTGTGGCACAAAAAAACTATATTGCTAAAAGGCCAGAAGTAAACTGCCTCTGCAGTAATCTATTCAGGTTGAGGGGCTGTTCAATTAAACATCATTATGTATTTTCCATGCTAATTACTTTAGTAATGGTCCCTTATTCTAATGCAAATTTTTTTCAAATATTGGGAAACTATTTTTATTAAATGTTTCATGTCATCCCTGTAAGGGTGTCATTTGAAACACATGCATAAGTGTGGTTGTACATCTGACAAACTTCTGACAATGGCACATTAATGTAGCAGCAGCATTTAAAACTAATGTTGAGACAAGGTGTGCCATACCCTCTTGTCACACAACGTGCACTATGGAATAGAGAATAATAAATCTTTTTGCCCTTCCTGATTTTAATATAAAATGGTCTGTTTCAGCTCTCATGACATCGATAGTAGTACATTGAGTAAAACAATAACAGTTTCAAAGCCATAAAGTAAAAATTTTCAAATGATTTTCTAGAACTTTCTGAAATTAAACACTTAAGAAAACCCCACATCAACCCTGAGTTAGAGGGAAAGCCCCCTCAGGCAGTGACTACAGTGCTGATACAGCAGTTACACTGCTGATACACTCTTCTTGACCTCTCACCAATGTGCTGTGCCTGTCCTAACTCCTTCTAGAGTGAACTTTCCTTCCCCAATGCTGAGACTGCTTTCCTCACTGTCTGAGTCCCGACTCCCACGTCGTTTCATGGATCTTTTGTCCCTGACTTGTGCACAAAACTTATGATCTGCCTCTTCACACTTTCCTCCCATAAGACTTCCTGCTCTGAACGATGCTTGAGATGAGGGATGAGACAGAAAATGGAGTAAATGGAGCAGCTTCCAAACTGGGAGTGCGAACGAGGTTTGGAGCAAGGACTCAGGATTGAAGGCAGCTCCTCCACCAGTAGTTAGGGTGACAGTCAGGCTGCGGCGATGAAGGCTGAGAACCTGCTGCTGTAGCAGTAGATCTTTACTGGCACACTTTGGCCATAGAGTGTTGGGAACAACTCCCAGCTGATGAGGCAGTGCTGAGGGCCAAGAGCTAGCAATCCTCGTGTCAGCTTAGCTGCCACCACCAGAGCACATGACCTGAAAAGCTTGGGACAGAAAGAAGAGCGTAAAGCACTTCTCGGTAAAATAATAATCAGAAAAGTTTGACATTTCCTTTTTTCAGTTGAAAATAGGAAGCAAAAATTGTTGATACACAAATTGCCCAAATTATGTTTTTCATCAAACAAAACTTATGATCGCTTTTTCAATGAGCCTTTGAATTTATATAGCTTTAAATTTCCTTTTAGTATTCTTGTTTTATCTAAACACTAGTTCTCAGTGGAAAAGTGTAATGGTTCTCTGCCAATGAGAACATAAAGACATGATTTCAATAAAAATTATGCACAAAATTTTACCTAAATGAATACATTTGAACCTTTTAGAATGAAATAATACTATTTTTTTGGTCCACAAAATGATTTCTCCATTTTTCAGCCATCTCTAATTTTAACAATAAGTTGCAGGTGTTTCCTGTTAAGTAGGTAATAACTGTGTCCTGGGATAATAAAACTCTTGGTTTGACCCATTTATCATATTTAAATTATAACTTAAAGGTGCATCCTGTTTACAAGGTAATAATTATATATGGGACTAAACAAACTCCTCTGGAGCCAGTCTAGTCTATTGTTTTATGCTGGTCTTGAAGAAACTTTAGATGGATAATGCCATAGGCAGTAAAAGTAGAATATCCCCTCTTTGCAAAAAATGGGAAACAACTAAGAAAAAAAATTGGTGTTTTGCCTGTACTAGGAAATTAACTTTGAAAAACTAAATGGCCACCAAAATGAGCAGTCAAATTATCTTAAAATCTTAGCTGATGGCCAGATAACTCAGTCAAAACACACCCATCTGAATTCCTTATGGTGGACATCAGCACAAGATGTAAATGCACAGGCATGCACCTCCTGTGTTGTCTTCCATGTCCTTTCAACCCGTCTCATGCCCCTCTTTGAACTGTGGTCCCCTGGCTGTGAGGCAGCAACGTCCCATTTGAAGGCCACTGAACTCAGCCTCCCATATTCCTCCTTGCTCTGTGCCATGGCTTGGATTTTAAAATATGCTTGGTTTTGTCAGGAGAGAAAGCCTAAAAGGTTTTTTAAAAAAAAAAAAGCCATGGGGAAGGAGGTCAGCTACTGAACTCTCAAGTCTTTTGTTAGACAGCTGTATTACAATGGGATTTGGGTTTTCATGCAAAGCTCTCCACCTTGCCCCAATCCCTTACACTGATGCTGGCCCAAATTTCCAGCTCCTTTCCGAGGCCAGCTACTTTCGTCAGGCTGGTGCTTTCCACCTCAGTTATTTAACAGCCTGCAGAACCTTGTGCAGTGGGACAACAGTCATGCCTTTGTTGAGGTCAGGACTTAGGGGGTGGTGGAAGGAATTTTGGTTGTCCTGTGTACATAGGAAAGTAGCAACTTCAGCATGAAGCACAGAAAGAGATACCAGCATTCAAAAAAACTCCTAGAAAAATAAACTCCAGAAGTGATCAGTGCAGTCACTTGCATTGGAGCTTGGCTTCAGCGTTTCAGTATTATTTCTTAAGAGCAAAATAAGCCCCAAACATTTTTTCTTTTTTTTTTTTTCTTTTTTTTTTTTTTTTTTGCTACATACTGCACAGTATGAGTAATTCAAGAAGAGAATAAAGGCCGGCATTGTATAGCACACTTTCTCATGCGCACACAAACTCCTTCCAGCTTACTGAAGGAATCAAAGGGTGGAGGGAGTGTCTCCAGCATTTCATGTAAATGACGTCTTTTTTTTTCTCCAGTTTTAATGCCACCATAAACTCAGTGTGATGAAGCATTGATGAATAATGAGCCCATGACACATCGTACTTCTAGAACAGCTCATATATTTGGCATACACCCGGCCCCATTTGTGTCAATTTTTTTTTTTTTTTTGCCCTCACTCGGGCACAGGTTTGTAAACACTTTTACCATAATGAAGAAATGCAGTTTTATTTTCACAGCAGACATCCACACAGCTCGCAGCAGTGGCCTCTCTCTTTAGGATGCTGTGAGGCAGCAAGGTAGCTCTTGCCATCCGAGCAAGCATCATGCCCTTCCCAAAGTCGCTGCCTGGACAGGCCAGCAGTCGCCCTCCATTGGGAGCTGCTGGAGGGGCTGATGCATTTCTTCCTACCTCATCTCACACCACACACAGAACTGCTATCCTCCCTGAAGCAATGGCAATATGAGTAGAGAAATCAAGACATCCTTGTGAAAAGATGCAGCCTCTTATTCATCCAATGACTTGGGAAGTTAGAGTTTAATTTGCATTTTATTGAGAAGAATGTCCTTTTTCTGTATAGCATTGCCCTGGATTTCATGGTAACAAGCGATCCTATGTTTTCTGTATTTAAAACTGCCTAGGAAAGAACTAGATAAGTCCTAAATCACCAAGAGCAACCTAGCTGCCAGAGGGACCAGGAACTGTCATGAGGGAAGCTAAAAGCTCTGGTGGTGACGCTCCTGTGACAGAGGTGTTTCCATTCACACCTGCCCGTCCTAACCCTGCAGCAAGGTCTGTGGTTTTATCAGCTCTTCCTTAAAAAGGGGAAGATCAGAGATGATCTCCTGGCACAGACATACTGCAGACCTCAGTCTTAACTTGAGATCTGACCTCCTAAGGATTTGTGTTCCGCTGAAGATGTAGATTTCCAGATGGGGACACCCCAAATACAAAAGCAGAATAGAACTTAACAGTGCTAGAGGCATAGTATGGGCAAGATGCATTCCCAGGAAAGGAGGAGGCTGGACACAGTCAGCAGTTTTCAAGTTTGGCAAAAAAGCCCATCATGTAGCTGAAAAGGTCTGCTTTCTTATTCATCAGTGTAAGAGTACCAGCAGCACAAAGTTTTGCCTTATAAAAATCCTCTGTAGCATCTAGTCCAAAGTTTGCATTTCTCATCTGCCTTTATCACTTTGCCTGTGTTGAGATACGGGACAACATTTTATTTTAAACTTTTTTTTTCCCAATAAATGCTTATAAGTTTTCAAATATGATAAAGGACTTACCCCTACTCTTCAGAAAGATCCTTAATTTCTCTAATGGAGGCTTTCAAAGCAACATATAGAAAACAGGGTGTGAGGAAACTACATGAATCTGCACTGCCTTGAAAATCCGTGTAAACATACCAGTATAAAATCAACCACTTTTCCCCCATTGTTGCCAAAAATCCTATCATGCTTTTCATACAGCTGTTTAAGCTGAAAGAGGTGACATCAGGCACCCAGGCCGCCATGGAGATCATAGGGAAACCTGGATATTGCTGACCATGGGCATTTCCTTCATTTCCCGAGTTATTAGCGACCCACGTTTAGGACCACACACGGCACAAACACAAATGAATGCCATTTCTCAGTTATATGACACTTATTTGCCTGGGTGACAGTCTCTCTGTGGGTGAAACAAACCCCGGCTCCGCAGCACACACTTCCCAGCGCTCCTGCCGGGAGCCGGCCGGCTGCGCTCCACTCACGTGCCAGGCAGAAAACAGGGTGAATCAACCCACTTCATCTCAAAAAAAAAAAAAAAAAAAAAAAAGCCATTACCAGCAATTTTCTCAGTTTCATAACAAAGCTCCAGAAGGTAAATGAGCCAGTTTCTGACGTCAGAACTGTCTCTTTTCCCCACCCCCCCCTTTGTCTTTGGGCGGGTTTCTTCAGAGAGGATTTGAAATAAGGAACTAAATGAGTTTCTTGAAATTGGCTTTTCCTAGCAAAAATGCAGCAGTGCTACAGAAACCATGTTGATTGAAATTAATTCCTCTGGGAATTAATTTCTTCTGGCAGAAATAATAGTTTCTATAACTTTTATCAGTCTTTTCACAACAATAATTTTTAAAACTTATTTTAAGATGAGGTATAGTCTGAGGCTAATTATTTGCTTCTAGAAACAGATAAAGCTAAAAGCATGCTGATAATCTGCTTCTAATCTCTCTGTACCAACCTCCTTTGGCCCCATACAAATCTTCTGGTCAATGATAAATCTGGCGGCTCTGTTTTCAGCATTGGCTCAAACTCAGCTGATCTGAATGCTCTTTTTAAAACAAAAACAAAAACAACTCCTCCTTCACAAAATACACGGTCACTATTCACTACAAGCTGCAACTGCCTAGGCTGAAAAAGGGTTAAAACTCCGTTTTTCATGACTGCATTGAGTGCTCCTATTTTATTTGCCTCCTTGATTTTAAATCAGACACATGACTGTTGCTGAAACTACAATACAGTCAGTGTCTGGATCTCTGACAAAGATTAGGCTTTCATCCCTGTTGTGTTCCTCTTCAGAGTTTTTTAATGGTTTTTAGCAGAGAAAAATAACAGTCATAGCTTAGGAGTGCTTCAGAATGACCCAGGAGTTGCCATCATGCAGCCTTTTGATAGATATTTTGATAGATATTTTGAGGTTCTGGTTGTTGCTCCACGGGGACCTATGTCTTTTCAGGCAGGTTTCCAGCGACTGTCACAGGAAATATAATAATCAGCAATAATAATGAGCAAAATTCTGCATTCACCCCAGAGATTGTGGTTCGATACTTTCAGAGAAGCTGCAATCAAGTGGAAGAAACATTCATTTGATCCCATCAGTCAGAGCATATGAGATTTGAGTTCATCGTGGTGACAGGACAGTGACACCATTCCATATCACCTGCCAGAAGAGTTTTCTTTATTCACCGTGGACCTTAAGCTTTGTCTGGATCTGAGTCCAGAGTAGAGCAGTTAATTCTCCACCTTTTTTCCTGACACCTTTTTTGCAAGGAGCTCCTTCCAGAGCTCTCTTCAAGTCTTAGAGAACATACAAAGAGATTTATATCTCCTCCTGTGCTCCCCCCCGCATGTCCTAAACAATTTAAATAAGGGGCACCTTGAACTTCTTGTTCACATGTGGTATGTTACCATTAGACGTTGAAGTAATAGCTTTTCCATCTCGTTAGTATTCTTTTCTTTTGTCTTTAGCCATCACCCTCTGCTAGACATATGTGGTTTTTTTCTTAGAAAAGTGTCTGTTAAAAGTCACCCTTTGCCAGTGGCTACCAACATAACACACAGCATCACACACAAACCTACTTTTCCTCATACTAGCAGTTTGGCAAGGAAGCACATCAGATGGATGACAAATAATCATTTTATAGGAGTGACAGAAATAGCCTCAGAACTTTTAGGTCTCTGGTTTACAACATAAAAGTTTCGCAGAAGATTAAGGAATTCACGCACATAGTGAACTTGCCATTGCCATTTGTGTAAAGATTTGAAGAGGAGTTAGTAACTGTCTGATCCAAAGTCCACCGAAGCCAGTAAGGGCCGCAAAGAATCAAAGACAATAAAGGTACAAAAGATATTATTATCCTTTTTTTTCCCCCATAAAACCCAGTTCAATCAACTCTTTCACTTAGGCTCCACAGCATAATATAACATATCTTGACACATTTTTCTGTCTTGGCAAAAACACTTTAACAGAATAACGTCAAATCATCAGTATCAATCAGTCCATTAATTTCAATTGAGTTATGTAAGGAATTAATTTTGTACTCAAAAAAAGAGTAATCTGAGACTGCAAAATACTACTCTGTTACTAAATCACAGCTGCAGAGGGAGAGAGACAGGGCTTCCAATGGGCAAAATAAGAATTAGCAACTTCCAACTGTCCAAAGTATTATGAACTTACTTGAATTTAACATACTTACACTACCTCAACACAAGCCATCCTCTGACAGCAACTCAGGCAAGATTATCAGGCATTCACTAGCATGCAAGAGCAAGTGGTATTTAAGCAACAGGAGGTACAGTATTTCCCTCTCCTGCTTCCCCCATGCCTAATTTCACTTTTCTGGCCAGAAATCTTGCTCAGCTGAAAAAGAAACCATTTTAGTCCTTTGCATGGGGTAAGACTTTAAGTCTTATAGCCAAATTAAAACTACTGCTACAGCCCATACAGAGATATCTACAAACCCCAGAGAAATCTAGCCATGCATTTGCAAATCACTGGTGCAGTGCATGCACAGGGTAAAGTCACTGCATAAGTCACGCATGCTTACATCTCTCTAGGAAATCCCAGAGAGAGATATGGGAGTCCTGCCCTCAACCCTGTCCAAAACGGCTGGATTTTAGCACTCCTCCAAAGCCTGACAAATAGATGGCCTTTGTCTGATGCCCTGGAGGGCAAATGCAAGCTAATAAAAACTTGAGTCCACACAGATAACATATAATTGTAACTGGGTTTTAGGTAATGGTCTTTCAGGCTAACTCATTATTCTCTTTGAACAGGCTTTGAATTACGCTTTTTCAATTTTAGATAAAAGTGAACCAGTGGTTTTGCAGCATTAGCAAACTAAGTTAGATTGAATAGTTATAATTAATGGGTACTTTGATTTCATCTTTTCTCTTTAACCTTGAAACCACCAGTCAGGCAGCAAAATTATTTTTCCCTCCTCATGTTTTCCTTCTTCAGTCATCTTTTTCCATTCTGCCCCCTCAGCCACTTGCTGATAGTGATACCAGGCTTTGACCATTTCCTGACTTCCAGTGCATGGATGCTCTCTAGAACATCAGCACCCGCATCGCGATATCTTCAATATTTAAGTGTAATCAGGATGAAGTCAAAATATTTCTGTTGGTGGTGACCCAACCAGTTCTTCTGCCTATTCTTTTTTTTATTATTATTTTTATTCTCAATCCATTTTAATGGCTATTAATGTTGTAAAACGTGAGTGAATCATAACAAACTCCATTAACCTGCTGAAGGCAGCAACACTCACTTGCCAACTTGCTTTTGCTCCCGTGGCTTATATGAAGCAGAAGAAATCTCTGCGGAGCTCCCTCGCATGTTTTCCTTTACACTCAAGCAGACACGGCCCCCCAGACAAGCCCAGCTCAGCTACTCCCAGCCATGAACTTTTGGCAGTCCTGAAATTACCTTAGTCTTACATAAAACTAATGAGTATGCAAGTCCTTGGTTAATATGGCTATCCAAGGCAGCTGTAGATCATGCACCCAGCCTCACCAAGCAGCTTTCAAACCACTGACCTACAAGAGCAGGATACCTAACTTTCCACTGTAGAGGCCATAGTTCTTCTGGTGGAGGAGGAGGACCATACATCACAGCTCCACCAGGCCTACTGTGCAGGGAACTTAGATGAGCTTGCAGTCTGATGCCAACATTACTGCAAATAAAATATGTGCAATAAATACACAGGTGATACATTTAATGGCCTGGGCTATATGAGTATAGTGTATCAGCTATCCCAAAGCTATCATTTGCAAGGGTCCCATAATCCCTCTGCTTTTTTGTGGATCTCACGCCTTTCTAAGAAGATGTAGGAGGAATCACAGCTCACCAGGACAACCCATATCTGGTATCAGGTGCCTTGTCACATAGGAAAGCAATTTCTGAGGCCAAACTCCTTGGCCAAGAGCATTCTGTCAGACAGCTGCACACCAGCAATAGTCATTGAACTGCCTCGGCCTGGTACCCGTCTCTAGGATGCCAAGTGCTGGAAAGCAGCTGCAGGGACTTGTGAGGCTCATGCCTGACCTGGCTATGTCTGCAGGGCTGTTCAGGCACAGTCTGGGGCTGGGCTGGTGGACCAACACATCACTCTGCTGCCAATCTGAGAGCAGCCCACAGGTGCTTTCCAACCGATGGTCTCAGTGCCCATAAGAGCACACTCCAAGCTGGGCTTGCCTGCCAAAGGAATGGAGTCTGTCCCTTCCTGCTTGACCCTTTGGCCTTCCTCTGGACAAGCTACCTCTGCTGAAAAACAGAAAACTACTGTTGGACAGGGAAAGCAAATCCAGATCTCACACTGCCCCAGCCTGTCTCTCAGTAAAGGCAGGTGGGATGTGTAGCCCATGTTTAGATGATGACCAGGAACAGGATGAATGGCAAGAGGAATGTCTAAGGGAATTCAAAGCCTGCCCAAAGGCTCAGGTGCAGGAAAGATGAAAAACAGCATGGCTTTGTTCTTCTCACAAACCATTTTTCCTCCCCACTGTTTGTGATTATTTACTAATTTCCATCACCTAGGAGAGAATTTGGGGCAATAGTCAGTGACCCCTGAAAGGGCTGAAATCTTAGGGCTGTTTGTCAGATTTCAGCTTGGTTTCCCTTTACTTCTCTTTTTATTTTTCCTCCACAATATTTATTTGAAAGAAGTGTTTTCACAGGATTTACAATCCACAAAGCCCTACAGACTTGTAGGGGGAAAAAAAATATCTCAGGTGCTACTTAAGAAATTCCTCATTTCTAAACCTCAGTGGATTAGAGTTTCTGCCCTAATGATCTGTGTGAGTGCTTTTGTGTAAAACTTTGAATAACTTTATTGATTACATTCTGTATAGTACAAGTCTCCAGACTCTTATTCTTATTTTTCTTTTCTCAAAAAGCTCCTATAAAGACATACAGTACCAGAATGGATTAGTGCATTAGCCCTTGCCTTTGCAGACTTACTTGCAATCCAGACAGGATTTGGATGAAGAGAGTCTTACCAGGCAGGATCACGCTTCTTAATGGGAAGTATTTCCACACTGAAAAATGGAAAACATTTAGCACAACTCAGCCTGTTTGGTGGCCTTTTCTGTGCTGAGGCAATGGGGGTGGCTACAGAAACAGCACCACCAGTCAGCAGCAAGATGCTTCAACAGAGCTGTCTCAGAGCTAGGATAGTTTTCATAAAGAGCTTTCTCAGAAGATAAAAGAAAGCACTTTGGTAAAGCTGAATGGAGACTCCAGCTGGCATAACAGAAGTTACAGGTGAAAAATGAAGTTTATTGGCAGAAAGCTTGGGTCTGACTGAAAGAGCAGCATAGTGCCCACAACTTTCTCTTTTCTCTGACATTGTCTCCATAACTGTTTTCCTCCTGATGTTTTCCAACACAAGGCTCTTTCTAAGCAAATAGATGAGAATCTGAAAACAAATTTTAGCTTTAAAACAATCTACAGGACCTTCACTCTGTTTTTAGAAAGGAAACAGGATTTCTGTCTAAAACCAGACTCTCCACCCTCTCTTTCTACCCTCCCTTGTCCTTTCCACCTGTTTAGATATTTTCACAGTGGGATAACACATTCATTCCCTCCAGACCAGGGCTCAGCTGTTAGGAATGGAAAATAAAACCAAAGTTTGCAGAGTATTTTTAGCCCAGAGAAAATAAAGCGGTTGCAAATACCATACACCCAGCAGCTTCTCCGGCTTGTGCAGATCCCTGCCCAGAAAGAAGGGAAACCACAAGACCAGGCTGAACCCACTGATTTTATATCAATGCCAAGTGTTCCAGAGTGACTCACCCAACAATCCCACCCTTCTTTTTCTGTCTGTTTAAAGGTGCCCTTCCCAGAAGTCACATTATCTGGACTTTCCCATCTTTGTGGCATTGATGTGCCATATATGCACTTAGCTGGCCTCAGCCCATTACCCTCATCCCTTTGTACAAGATAATCTGTTGATGACTGGCTAATCAGCAGGTTGCAGATGGGTCTCCTGTTTCCCTCTGATCTCACTGGCCTTCTGAGAAAAGACAGTGCGTAAGGGGATACAACACTAAACAGATGACACATATTTTAGATCCACCTAATGGCTGACCCTGGTTTCCAGACTCCCCAAATGCCATTTGTTTTTAACAAATGGCCAAACCAGCTGTGGAGATGATATTTTAAAAATGTCTTTGAAAGGGCTGACTTACCTCCAATGGCATTTGCTGCATGTGTGCCTGTGACAGTAGTCCTCTGTGCTGTCAAGTTGCTCCCACTGCAGGTAAAAATTAAGTATTCTTAAAAAGAAATTATAAACTGACAAGTAAATGTGTTTAAAAAAAGGCAGTCCTGAGTGGAAGAGGTGGTTTTAAGAAGCAAAAAGAGTAGGATCTAGAACACACTAGTATCTATGGTTAGGTCTGAGCATCCTTAGACTGTGAGCTGTAAACAGAGTTTGTGCTTAAGTTGTAGCAGTGATTTCTTCAGTGCTTCCTTGACTGTGCAGCATCTTGTATGCAAGAGAAACACTAGAGGCTGGCAAAATTGTTAAAAAATTACTGAAAGGAAGTTACAAATCCTGAAATACTCTTTATGTAAATTCTTCCAATTTTCTGTTTCTGTCTTGGGAAAATCTGGAGATTTCATACAACTCTCTGGGCCATCCCACAGTTCACATCTCAGACGGGCCCCCTGTAGAGCAGCAAAAGGCATCCTAGCTCAGCTCTGCAGTGTGTACACGGGGGTCATGTTTTTAACATGAAACACAACAATGCAGGACCCATTTTCCTGCACTTCTGCCAGTGGACTGAGCACAGTTCCCACTCATCCTGTTTTACCTTCCAACACAGAAGTGTTTCCATACCCACATATTGTTTGAGAGGACAACAGTGTGCCCAAACAGAGCCAGCATCATGTTGCAATTTAACAGTATGGATGACCAGGTGCCAGGGCTTTGCCCTGTGCAGTGAGTACAGGTGCAGCCTGAGGTGTGCCAAGTGTGCTGGATGCATTGCACACACCAAAACATTGGAGCAGTGTGTGCATACTAGGTCTCACAAAGACCATACTTATTATGAAGGCATCACAAACAGCTCACACATATACTTCTGTCCAAGAAAACCTGGAAAGAAATATGGCAACTCCTTTGGGAAACATTGAACTCTCCTCCATCTCCATTTACTTAGTCATCAGCAACACACTGTTATGGGTTCACTTAGTTGTAGGAATATTCCCAACAGACACATTCCCAAAAAGCACATTCTATTTAAGACCAAAAAACAGCTGCTGATAATGCTGCCTTAAGCTTGCCATTTTGCTTCTGGCTTCTATATATTCCACATTTTTCCTATCCAGCCAGCACAACAAGCAGCTTAGCTTCCATTCTCTGGGATTTATGAAAATGCTCAGCACTGACCTGACTGATCTCACTGTAATCAAGACTAAGTGTTCTTTGTTTTCCTCTTCTTTTTATTCTTGAAAAGATGGAGCATCCACAAATAAAAGATCACCAGTTAAGTTAAGGCCAGCACACAGTTATTTCAGTAGCTGATACACTGCTACATGAATGCTGACTATTTACAGCAAATGTAATCCCAGTTTATCTTCTACAAAGTCTTTAGCACGTTATTTCTGGGAGTTCAAGTTGTAACTGCTATGATTGGTGAGTATATAACTCAAGGAAACAGTTCTGTTATTCCATCCGGTTTGTAGGATTGGAGGAAAAACATATTCCTGAAGTTTTCAGTCTTTCTACAGGGAAGTGAGTAACATATGCCTGGAATTATCTATCAGCAAGTGTTTTAACCCTCTCCATGTCTGGCAATGGAGATCCAATGCTGCTGATTCATGACATAAATTCATTGGGAACTTTTTTTCTTTTGGTAAATCTCAGATGAGGCACCCCCATCAAACCAACCAGCTTTACGCAGCTTGGATTCAGGGTGTCACTAAAGACCCATCTAGACAACTCTGTTTCAGAACTGCCAGCCTCTCCTTAGAAATTACCAGAGGCAAAACAAATTGTAACAAAAATGAAAACGTTGACAGCATGAGCCAGATTTTTAAATGGCAGAATCTTTGTTTATCAAAATGTATCTTTTAATTTTAAGCAAGGATTCTCTTAAACACTGGCTTTTAGTCTCTTTTCCAATTCTCTGAACCCAGGGAGGCAGTCTCCACTGAAGACTAAGCTACAGCAAATTTAAGCACACAAGCCTAAAACAAGAAGTCCTGTTTTTCTATTTTTAAGCTCCAGAGAGGCCAATAAGAAATCCACAGACCTCAAGTGAGTCTACCAATCATAGCAGAAAATATCTAAGGTAAAGTAACATTAGCAAAAATCTGCCTACAGCTCACGAGTTTCTTCAAGAGTGACCTTTTTCCTAGATGGCCTTTCCAAGCAGTCTCACAAAAACTTTGGTACAATTTCCTGTTATTTACAGGCTGTAAGACAAAAAAAATGGTCGTTTTAGTCAAGGTACACATAGCGAAAACCCTCTATTCAGGGTCTAGTTCAGCCGAAGTTGTTGTTAAACCCAGTGAGAGGACTGGGCTTCTGCAGACACCAAGTGCTTCCAGAAAGTCCAGTTTTCATGACAGGAAAACTGGAGAAGCAGTAAATTTTGTAATTTATGACAGGAGCACTCTGGGTGTTCACTCAGCTCAGATGTTAGCATTTTTGTTACACGCATGAGGATGCACTTCATAGATGAGCATGAACAATCTCCATGCCTCTATTCAGCAAGATGTGCACTTAAATACTTATTTACAGCTGCTAAAAATCTTGTTTTCCAAGAGCTCTCAAAAGAAGTTTAAGGACTGTTCAGCTGTGACTTGGATGTCAAAAATGGTATTTGGAGGAATCTCAGTTGTTCTCTGACAGAGAACAGATTTTTTTATTGACTTACCCTAGATAGATGGCTCAATCAGATGACTGCAATTGGATTTCTGCTTTCTTAGAAGCTTGGCAGTAGTTGCCTTGGCTTGCAGTAGCAGCTTCTGGGTACCTGGTCCCACATGCAAGCAGGTAAATAATTGACAGATGGTTTTCTTTATGCAGCTAAGTAATAACTTTCAACATTATGTCAGGAGAGATTAGGAAGCAGGGGGAAAATGCATTGAAGAAAGTTTGGGCTTAAACTGCCACGGCGTTGTTACCCGGCATCCCCACCATGCCAGCCACAGCAGGCGGATGCCACGGGTGCCTAAAAGTGCTCATTATAGAGGGTGTTTACAGGTGTGCCATTATCAAGTACTGATATAAAATACTACCGTGGAAAATCGTGTTTAATAAGCTCCAGCTGCCTGTTAAATTAAAGCAAAATTCCTGCAGCAAATAGTCTATTTGAAAAACAAGAAGTAGTAGGACTGAAACAAAAGAGCTGAGCATGAAAAGGGCCATGACTGACTGAAGCTGCAGTTTGGAAAGTGTATCAAATGGATGTTTTCCTAGCCTTGGTTTTATGCAGATACTTACTCCTGCCAGCACAAGTAGCTGCTGAGACCACAGCCCATCTTCTTTTGCCTTTGTATTCCTACGTGTGCCCCTAGATTTTGTTTCCATGAGACTGTAGGCTGTACTTCTGGGCTGGCTTATAAAATGCAGTAGTTTGCAGAGGTGTAATAATGTGTTTTATTTCAAAACAGAAACATAAAACAGAAATAAAAACACAAACAGTGAGGCCTGGCAACCTCTCTCCCACTCCAAAGAGTTAGTTGTCCTGCTTCCCCTCCCAATTTTATTTTGGCTCAGTGCCTCCCCCGCTGGCAAAAACTGGTGTGATTAACCCTTTCTTCATAAGGCCAAATGGTAACAATACCTAGCTGGCTTTCCTCGGTGATGGTACAAAAGAGCATCACTCTCCAGGGCTGCAGGACTGGTACTGCCCCATCACCTTGGGACAGGCACCCATGCCTTTGTCCTCTGCTTGCACAGCACCTACCCCAGCAGCCCTCACCCCATGCAAGCCCTCCTTCAATAAAATAAAATAAAATAGCAAAATAGATACAGCCTATGTGACCTCAACAGCTCTTACCTTTCTCCTCATGGAAGGGAAATCTGGATTGGGAACTTAGAGACAGATTTTCTTGTTCATTTAAGGAAGATCCAAAGGGACTATCAGTTGCAGAAGAGGGCAGAGAGAATCACCCGCTTTAAATGGACTGCTTTGAGTACCAGAAGCAGCACAGCTCTGTACAAGACAATTCAATGCCGATGTTTCCTGCCTGATGGAAACAGAACCTGCCTTCTCTCTCATTTTCTTTTCAGGAGGCCTGGCACACCTCGGGCTACCATAAGCTCAGACTTCATTTGTTTTACCACAGGATTCCAGTGAGTGCTGCCCATAGATAGTGAGCTTTCTTAAAATGCTTTCGCAGGACAGGATAGGGATTTTGGCCATGTGCCTTCATTTCCATTATTTTATATGGTTGCTTAAAAAATTTTAGACTAGAGCTGTGTTTAGTTAAGAGGGCCAATGGTGTTCAGAAAGGATGCTGGTGATCTTTCCACATCTGAGACAAAGGCTTTTTGTTATTCTCACAGACTCCATCAGAGTAGCAGACTTGCATCTTCCATCAAAGCTGCCTAACAATGTTTTATTATGGTTATACAACAGAAAATCACAGCAATGAAGACTGAATGCAATTTCCATTCTATCGTCTGTGAACACAGATTTTTACTTGTTCATAACCCTCACAGTCAAATTTTTCTGCATCAAAATCGTCCATTCTTTTTATTTTCAAGTGTCAGGAAAACTGGCAGAGCTTACTTGTGCTTCAAAAAACAAACAAGCAAATGCATAATTGGGGCCCTAGATGCCAGCACAAAACTGCATGTTTATTGTTATGGTTAGACATACCAGCAACAGATTTTGAGTATACGAGTGAAATGTTAAAAGCAGATTAAGTATGCAGAAAACTTGTTGAGTAACTTTGAAGTTGTGACAATAACCATTTTCATACACAGTAAAAATTTCCATTATTTTTCTTGGCTTGGTCTAAATTCAGGAGGCTGGATGTTGTGCACTTTGTAGAACTTGCTAATCAGTTTTTTTTCTGTTTTATTTGAAGTACTTTTCACTTTGGGGGCAATTGCAAAGCAAAATAGAAACAAAGAACAGTACACTCTAAAGATATTTAAGTAGCCAGAAACAGTGTATTCTTGGAGGCAAGACTATCCTGAAACATGAGCAGAGCTACCATTTTCGTTTCCATTTTTGCCTTCACCGAGGCTTAATAATACTTTCTAAAAATCCCTTAGAACTTTATAAGCTTGTTAAGTCTATCACTTCTCAAGGTGACCCTCTCATCATCAAATCCAACCCAATGGGAATTTTAAGTATTTGCTGAATCTGTGTAATGCGTTTCAGCTAATCATCTTTCAGAATATTTCGCTAAAAATTTCCTATGTCATTCAGTAGTTTTATATCTTCTCCCACATTGTTCCCCAGGCAGCAGGAACAGAACTGGGACTGCCAGCACTGGTGAGGCTCTGCTGTTGGGATTAAAAAGACCCTTTACAGAGTGCACAGAGTCAAGTGGGGCGTGGACTAAAAATTACATTTGTTTTGTCAACCAACTTTTTTTTTCCTGATTACTTTCATTGTTTGCAAATTGATAGAGCTGTGGGCTTCCAGAAACTTGATCTAACTGAGTCCCTCCAAGTTATTTGTTCCTGAGTCCTGCTCTATGTTTTCATTTAGTAGCTGGACATTCTCTTCCAGCCAAGGTGGTAAAAAAAGAGGTAAACCTTGAAGCACATTTCCCTTTCTAGTGTGTAGGAGAGAAAGAGTGCAACTCCTCAGCCAGCAGCACCATGTGACCTCCCAAATCCTCTGGTCCCTGTGATGGTACAGCTGATGAGGTTGAGAAAGGCAGAAGCAACATCACCCACTTGTGAGTCCAAGGACCTCATTTCCCTTGCAGGGTTAGAGAGCAGAATGCCTCAAAAGCCCCCACGTGCCACCTCCCCAGACAGCTTGGCCAAAGGGCAGGTCAGACTGAGATAGTTCATTCCTTTTTCCTTCATCTTTCCCTTTTCGTTGATCTTCAAGACTTCACAGGAAGTCTTTGAAGCGGTGCATCTAAGGGCAAGAGCTGGTGCCTTAGGTTTAGATTCTCACAAATTGCATCCATCTTTTACTCAGCTCAAGATGTTCTGTTGAACAATAGACACAGATACCAAAGACTCTTTAAGGCCCTTTTGTCCAAGCACCAAGTTGGAATATATCCAAGTCTTCAAAGGCTGGACATCATTTAGCCAATCTGCATCCCCTAGAGCATCTCAGAGGCAGACATTTAGCCTGTTAGCCTTAATATTCCTTGAAGATTTCAGATGTATGACTCTTGATCATTTTTCAAATGTGCTTCAGATTCAGTCAGCAGGAAAAAACTGAATTATTCCTTTCTCCAGGAAAATGTTACAATACTAGTTGCCCTTCTAGACACATTTCATGTTTCTTTGCACTTTTTTTGTTAAAAGTAAGATAAATAGACTGTAAAAAACCAGTCTGATTTCCGTTCATCTGAAAGGGTATATTTCAAATGTTGCACAGTATTTTCTAACATAACTAACAGAACAAAATAATATTTCTTTTTGCATTCATCGTAAGAATTTATTGCAAGTACCAAGTGATAACTTGAACATGAATTAGGCCATCAGCATCAGAAAGGAAATTCAAAAGTCTAGGTGGGAGATTTTGAAGGACAGTTACGATTTATTATCTGTGATTTATAAATTTTGATTTATACTCTGAAATTTATAAACTATTATTTACAGTCTGTGACTATTCCTTTATTTTGTACTTTGTTTTGCTCAGATATCTTTATCTTGTTCAGTTTGAATTTAATAGATATCATGAAGCCATTTGTTTATTTGCAAAATTTGCTGAAAATCTCTAAGTGGAAACAGCCTTATGGTACTTACGAATTATGACACTAGATCTTCAGAGCTCATGCAATAGAAGCACTAAATGAACTTAAAAGAGGACTTGCAAAGATATTTCCCAGTTGCTCATTTTTTATGAAAACTGCTCATATTAGTGGTCTTACAATATTTGTTTTATTATCTCCAGTTTCTTGTAACCACTTTCAGCTGGGATCTCATTTGAGATTTTGATCATTCTTGGAGCTCATATGGCAGAATGAAAAGGAAATATGGCACCTAAGAAAGAAAATACTTCAATAAAAGAAAATTCATGCTATAGGTGGAAGTGTTTGGACTATAGAAAGTCAAATCTTTCAATTAAGTTTGGATTTGGACAAAAAATTACTGCCTTCCTCGTTTTATTTACCTAAAAATGTTACTTAGTGAGAGACCTGTGAACTACAGGTTAATGCATCAAGTCTAGCTACTAAAATACAATACAACTTCAAGATTTTTAAGTGTTTCCACTGTTAACTCCTGTGTTGGTTTCAGAAGACAGAAGGTAACTCTCCTGTGGATACAACAGAGGCTTCAATAATTTTGAACAGCGTTTAGTGAGTTCTAAGAGAGCGATGAACATCTGCTTTGCAATGGGGACTGCAGGGGGTAGGACAGTCAGCACCAGTCTGCACAAAGATAGCTGGTAAATACTGGGGGAACATTACCCAGAGAACAGCTCCTGAGGTTCAACTGGGCTATACAGAGACACACTTGCTGTGTTACTGAGTCTGCCATCCTCTTCACCAAGGCTTCCATACTGCAAACCCACTGACTTTAGAGACATGATGTTATTCACAGTGCTGTGTCATGGTCTAAGGAGGCAGTACAGCCTCCTTCTGTTTTGTCAGTTTTAAATCAGCATAAGCTGACTATGAATCCCCACCTTCAGGTGCAGGGAGGTTGCTAAGTCTTCACAAGATGCTTCAGATCCCAGTGCCAGCAATTTGGCAGCTCTCACCAGCCCAAAATAACTTCCAAATAATTTCTTTGGGCACTGCATTAAGTATTTGAGTTTCAGTTAGCAAAAACATAAGCAGAGTTCTTTGTGTTGATGTTCAATTTTGCACTGTTCCCCTGTAACCCTTGAAGCTGAATTTGCACCAGCCCACCAGCTGAGTGGTGGGACTGAGTTTTATCCGGTGCCTGAGCTTCTGACTGCCTGTTCATTTTTTTGATCAAGCAAGAGACTGTTCTTCAGGCACTTCAGGGGTAGAAGAGACTCCTTAAAAGATTTCTCAGCCTAAAGGCGGGATCGCTGCAGCAGAGCTCACTATTCCTTCATGTGACCTGCACTAAGTGGAGTAAGGTGGGAAGGGGGAGGGAGGTGATGAGAGACCACCGTGTCTCTGTGGTTGCTCATAGGAGCAGCATCTCCTCGTAGGCCAACCCCAGCCTCATCCCACCACCTGAGGAACACAGGAGCGAATCCAGCCCCTTCGTAGCCATTACGCACACGCTAAATAAAACAGCAACTTGTGACGTGGAACTTGTCTCCCTGAATGATTGTGTTTGGGTGTATAACACAGCACTGGTCAGAGTGCAACTGCTGCCAAGCATTGCCCTCCCCTTCCACCATTCAGCCTCCAACAAAACTAATGTTAGTGCCATTGTAAGTAGGATATCTTAATGCAACACACACATACACAGGATCCCTTTAGATTCTGGTTTATATCTTCAATGAGAACCTTGGCAGCTGTAAAAATATATTTTGGTCTGGTCACTAAGCTAAGGATTTTTTTCCTCTAATTTCATACACAGTTACTAAAAGAGTCAGGGCTTTTGGCAGTGACATTACACAGTCCTGTCAGCTAATCCCTCCCCCCATACACAAGTTTAAAAATGATTAATGAAAATCCACCCTGGCTTGTGTGATTACTATATTTAAACAATTTGAAAATGGACATGCTTTTCATTGTTGTCTGCTTTACAATGGGATGCTTCATCAGAATAAAAGAAAGTGGAATATTAACAGAGCTAGGATGTTAATTACTTACATCTCAGCCCCCCAAACTCAGTAACTAGCTACAAGCACAAGCATCTGGAAGTGGCAAACATTTTTACAAGGCATTACACCGAATTTATCCAGTATTAGTGGCTGAATATATCAGCGTGTCTACATCAGCTCTTTAATTTTGGTTGAACACAGTGCTCTTCATTTACTGCCTTGCACTCCTGAGTGAATGCTGCTGGACACTGTTGGACAGCAAGTAGGATCTGATCCTGAGGACAATTTCACAGAATCATGGAATCATCAAAGTGGAAGAGACCTTGAAAGTCATCTAGTCCAACCATCAACTCAGCACCACTATAATCACCCCTAAACCAAGTTCCCAGGTGTCACATCAAGATATCTCTTGAACACTTCCAGAGACAGTGGCTCCACCACCTCCTTGGGCAACTTATTCCGATGTTTGACCACTCTTTCAGTGAAAAAAAAATAATTATCTAATATCTAATCTGAACTTCTCCTGACACAAGGTCATTTTCTCTCATCCTTTCACTTGAGATATGGCAGAAGAAACTGACCTCCACCTCCCTACACCCTCCTTTCAGGTAGTTGTAGAGAGCAACAAGGTCCCCCCTGAGCCTCCTTTTCTCCAGACTAAACATCCTCAGCTCCCTCAGCAGCTCCTCATAGGACATATTTTCTGTACCCTTCACCAGCTTTGTTGTCCTTCTTTGGACAAGTTCCAGCACCTCAATGTCCTTTTTGAAGTGAGGGGCCCACAAATGAACACAGGATTTGAAGTGCAGCCTCACCAGTGCCAAGTACAGCAGGACAATCACTTCCCTAGTCCTGTAGGCCACACTATTCTTGATAACTTCTTGGGCACCTGGGTTCACACTGGCTCATATTCAGCTGCTGTCAGCCAGCCTTTCTGCTGATCAGCTCTCAAACCACTCTGTCCCCAACCTGTAGCACTGCAGAGGGTTATGACCCAGGTGCAGAACCCAGTTTACTGAACCCCATACCGTTGGCCTCAGCCCATCGATCCAGCCTATGCAGATCCCTCTGCACAGCCTTCCTGCCCTCCAGAAGGTCACCACTCCCACCCAACTTGGTGTCATCTGTGAACTTACTGAGGATGCTCTTGATCCCCTTGTCCAGGTCATGGATACAGATGATAAACAGGACCAGCCCCAATACTGAGCCCTGGGGAACATCACTGGTGACTGGCCACCAGCTGGATCTAACTCCATCCACCACCACTCTCTGAGCCCGGCCATCCAGCTGGTTTTTCATCCAGTGCACCTGTCCAAACCATGAGCAGCCAGTTTATCCCTGAGAATGCTGTTGGAAAGAGTGTCAAATGCTTTACTGAAGTCCAGGTAGGCACATCCACAGCCTTTCCCTCCTCTGTGAAGCATGTCACCCTGTCATAGAAGGAGATCAGGTTGGTCAGGCAGGACCTGCCTTTCATAAAATCATATTGGCTGGGCCTGATTCCCTGGTTCTCCTGCATGTGCTGTGTGATGGCACTCAGGATGAGATCTGATTTCATCATTAGCACTGGGAGTCCCATCCCATGATTTCCATCTCACTGATGTGTACATAAGCCACTTCTTAGGACTGGGTTAGGGAAGGGTACCAAATGCTTCCAACTCTGCTAGTTGGCAGGTTTTAAGGGAACACACAGATATAAAATGTTTTCTGGTATCTGCACACAAATCTGTTTTGCCACTTCTAGAGCTGTTCTTTCCAAGAGAGATAACATGAACCCTTGTCTGATGGGCAGGACTGGAGCAGACTTTTGGGAAGTGCCATGTGCTTTAGGTGTGTGAGAATGCAGTTGGAGTGAGCAATAAGATCCTCACTCTTGGAGAGATAAGGTTGTGCATTTTGAGCTCTAGTTTGCAAGGGTAGTGCAGAAGGAAGGATACATGGGCTAACTGGAAGCTGGGGTGTGGAGAGTAGGAGGGTGAATGGACATCCTAGAAATCAAAGAGGGCTGCTGCTGCCATCACTGAGGGTGGCATGACTCCACATGCCACATCTACAGTGCTACAGTAGTTCCTCCAGGGATGGTGACTCAAACGACTTGTTCCAATGTTCCATGTTCCAACAATTTATAACCCTTTCAGTGACTATTTTTTTCCCAACAGCCAATCGAAACCTTCCCAGGTACAACTTGAGGCTGTTTCCTCTCATTCTATCGCTTGTTACCTGGGAGAAAAGACCAAGCCTCACCTCACCACAGTCTCCTTTCAGATAGCTGTAGATAGTGATAAGGTCTCCCCTGCTGGCAACAGACAGGGTTCATCTGTCTTAAAGGGGAGAAGGATCTTTATGCAGGAGTTAGCAGGACTCACTGAAAAAGCTTTACACTAGATTTGAAGGGAGAAAGGGATAAAACCAGATTTGCTAGAGATAACCCTGGAGGTGGCTACCATGATCTGAGAGGTCTTTTCCAACTTAAATGATTCTATTAGTCTATAATCAAAAAACCCAAAATTCTGCTGGTGACACCAGGCTCAAAACCAAGTATTGATCTGTTGAATCTTCCTGTTTCTTCTCTCAGTCCCTGCAACTGGAAGGACAGAGGAGAGCACTACTTACACTGTGGATACCGTAACCAGTCAATCCAGGGCCCTGAAGTCTCTTGGTTGACCTCTGACTTCTTGTAGGAACTTCATCATTTTCTAGCTGAAATATCAGTACTGGCTAATGATCTGAGGGCTGCACCAGGGTGGAAAGCTTTCTCTTCACATCTCTAACCTAGGCTCCAGGGAGGCACTAGACATCCCTACGAACTGGGTAGGGTCTGCATGTGGGGCCTTCTCTCTTCTCAGAAGAGAGTCTCCTGTAACAAAAACCAGTCTTTTTTTCTTTATGGAAGCAGTTTTGACACAGGACACAGGCTGACAACCTCAGCAACACCTGTTGTACAGAGGGCTGGGAAGAAACTCAAGCATGTATACATGAGTAGTGGATAAGTATCAATGAAACCAAACCTTCCCTCTGCAACACGCACACACGCACACACACACACACACACACACAAAGTAGTGTCATTTTAATAGGAAATTACCAATTACATTTGGGTTTGGGCCATGTTAGATGGGGATGTGGAGCAGTCACAGAGGAGACGTGCCTACTGTGCTGAGCACAGACTTGTCATTCCTGTCCCCTGTCCCTTAAGTGTGTTCAGCCAAGTGGAGAGAGGATAGAGAATCCTCTGCATCATGTGTTCTGTCTGCCTGTTGGGGCTACCCAGAGAAGGCAGGGTGTCATTCCAGTACTCTCTCTGTCCCTCTCTCTCTCTCTCTCTCTCTCTTTCTCTCTCTCTTTCTCTCTCTCTCTCTGACTCCTTCCTTGATACAGAGGACTCTGGCCCTACTAGCCCTGGTTAGTGTAGCACTAGCAGCCCCTCCTTGTCATTAACAAAGGTACTTCTGTGGTTTTAAATGGGCTTTTTGTAGGCATATCCAGAACTATATAAGGCTTTAGGCACCCAAAATAAGATTTTAGCACCCTGCACTCAAAATTTATGCCCAGCACCCTCAGCTTTGTGCACAGAAGTGTACAAATGTATTCAAGTCTGTGCTTCAGGGTGTGCCCAGCAGTGCCCCCGTCTTGACAGGACTGTGCTGCTCAATGCCTGCCTCAATCTTAAGGGCTATAATGACCACAGATGTGGCATTTTTCTACATATTGCACACAAATGACTCAATTCATTCAGCAATCTCCGAGCAACTCCCTTGAATGATGCTCTGTATGAAACGCTGTGGTCAGTGTGGCTTTCCTTCTGAACCCAGAGGGTGACAGCAGTGGCATGACTCCTGCTTTCAACAATGACTATATTCCTCTGAGTACAGGGGATCTGACTTCTGTGGGGGGCCAGACATATATTTCTTCCCTCCAAGTGTCACACTCACTGGGCTGTCCTGAGAGAGTAAGGTCATTCCCAGCCTTTCTACTTAGCCTATTCCATGTGACTTCCAGCAATGAAAGATGCATTTAGCTGGAGTCAGAGGGGGGCACAATTTCTTTCCCAGCTGTGAGAGCAGTTGCCACTGGAGATGTAAGTTTCCATCCCTTGGGCAAAGGAGAAAACTGACCTCTTCTCAGTGGGCACCTTGACCACTGGATTTTCCACAATCAGCCTGTTGCTGCACACTTGTGCATCTATTTCTGGTAAAAGACATGGCCCCAGTGAGATCCTTCACATGTAAAAAGGACTGCAGTCTGATTTCAGGGGAGTTCCAGGTTCTGTGAAATAAAAAAATAAATAATAAACAATAATAAATAATGAAAATAGATTAAATAATAAAAAGTAATAAAAAAGTGCTAATGCTTAACTTTTTTTAACCGATTCCTATCAGCTGTGCAACATAAGTCATATTAAGCTGCATAACTTAAGTTTCACTTTCCTGACTTCTTGTGGTTTGAAGACAGCAGAGAGGTGGTTGGGGCTTTAAGAAATCGTTCTTTTTTAACTCCATGTATTAAAGGAAGAACATTAATATTTCAGTGTAGAAATAAGGATATGAGTATTTAAAAGTCATTCATTGTTTCTGTTCAATTAAATCTGTTGTTTGATAGTAAAAACCTTTTATTTCTCCTCTTGCTTCCCTGATTAACATTAGTTGTCAATTTAGTGACACTATTAAAAACCCCACAGTATAGACAAGTATAAGAACTAGTACCTACCAGCTGTCGAAACTGAATAGCCCTCAATCAAGGGCTACAAATATTGTTATGAATTGTATTTTAATTTGCATTGGGTACTTCTGAGTAATTGGAAGAATCAGCACTGAAATGAACAAAGGTGCTTGATATGCCAGTGTGTGAATGTGTGGGAATGTTGGGAGGTTGGCTACAGAAAGGACGGCTATTCTGCAGCTTGGGACAGCTAGTCTACTAGACAGCTGGAGGCTGTAGGTCAACATTGAGTTCTGTTTGTTGTTCTTCAGAAAAGACAAATGTCTACTCCACTAGTATTTTTCCCTTTTAATATCCAGCAATCTGGTACCACAAAAAATAAAGTACTATTCAGAAGAGTATCTGTGCAAACAAGAGATAAAGCAAATGCCAAGTCAACATGCTTTAGCGGTGCCGACATCTCCAGATCAGAAAGAGAGGACTAGGCCAGAGGCAAGAAAATCTGTCTCGTCTTTCCACCACATGACATTCAGACAAGTAAATGAATCCAAGTACTTTAATGTCATCAGGTTTTTAGGTTTTGAACATTCGTTGCAGGATGTGCTCTCAGGAAATAAAGAAAGCTGAAAAAAATTCCACAAGATGAAGCTCTCTCTAGACTCACACTAGCATTAGTGTGCTGGTAAATCAGAATGTCCTAGTGTTTAGACATAGATTTGTAGGGAATACAGTTAATATTAATTTTTTCTTGGTTGGCTTATCTGAAATCAAATTGATCCCAAGTAAACTGTCTAAAGTATGGGCTCTGAAGAATGGTTTCAATTTCTCCTCCTTACTTTGGTGTTACAATGAATTCTTAATATTCATCCTTTAAGGATTCTCTGGAATTTGTAAGTTAACATTGCCCTCCAAAAATTTCAATCCCTTGCTTATCCTGGACTATATACAAAAAACATATCTACAGTGTTTCCCACTAGTGTATGTACACTACAACTGGAAAAGCCTTATCATTTTGTGGTTGTAGAGTGAAGGTCACTTGAACTTCCTTTTAATTGAAGATAAGCATGAAGTTATGAATATGGGTAAATTTATCAGTCCTGTGAAGTCTGAGGGACTCCTGTTTCTCAGTTTCCTGGAGCTGGATTGGACTCTCAGGCATTGGTCCATACCTTGCCTACAGATGTGCTCCTGTGGGTACTGGAGGGCCCTTGCCACCAGCAGTAGAGTTTAATTTTGGTTTTCCATGTGCAGTCTTGGCAATGTGGTATGGCACAGAACAAGAAATTAAATCAGTGGTATACTAGAACAGATTTTGTGCATTGGCTTGTGGTCTGTCTACAGATACCCGGCTTTCTCACATTGTTCATAGTATGGCCTGACCTAAGAAAACAGGTTGCTGTGGTAGTGACTGACCTCTGTTGCATGGAATCCACTTTGATTTTTGTAATTGCTTACTTTATTGGCTGTTAAAGCCCACGGAGCATACCAGGAAGCAGGCATACAGCATTCATTTGCATGAGATATTTGGGCTCTGGTTAAAAATACAAAGAAGCTGCATCAGAATATAAAAACAAAAGATTCATCTAACAATCCTCTGAACACCAAGATTCTGCTGCAGAGCAGCCAGTCAGGTAATGTGTATAGTTCAGGGGATCTGGCATGGAGGCTTCTACCTTCTGTATGCTTTGAGGGGATTGCAGGGGAAGAAGTGCAGAAAGTGGACTATATAGGTGATTTTTTGTAATGAGACTCCACATGGGATTTATTTTTTATAAATACCATAAGCAATTCCCATCTGTCACCACAGAAGATGCTAGCAACATCAGAGTTGCAGGTTCTGAATATGTCAACTGGCACTGCTGTACTCCACAGCCAGTTGCCTTGCTCAAAATGGGCCTAGGACTTGTGGTAAGCAATGGCAGTGGCTGCAGCACTCGTTGGTGGCTTTATCAACAGATGGCTCCACTCGCTTAAACCCTTAGGCTGCAGACAAAGGTAGGAGCACTGTTAGTGCATAGCATCTTAACTCTAATGAGATTTTAGGCTCTCCTACATGCTTAGTTAGCAGAAAACACAGTAACAAAAGCACAGGAATAAAGAAAAGCAGCAGTCATACACCACTGACCCGTAGGGGCTGTGGCAGAACCTGCAGTAGTTCACATCACTGTCTGAAGGGTGGATTTTGTGGCAAAGAGAAAGCTACACTCCGTGTTAGAGATCAACATAAACCTGTAACTCTTCCTGCCACCTTTCCGGAGAGGCACAGCCAACCACTCACACCATTTGCACCCAACCCAACAAGCTGTGCCAAATGCCAGTCAGTGGTGAAGTCAAGTGATGCTGTTGAACAACTACAAGGAGCCCATTGTCCCCTTGGCCACTTTCCCTTCAGCAACTGAGCCGGCTCTTAAATGTCTAGGAGTCATTAGGGGAGTAAGCCTGGGCAGGACAGCTTTGCAGCAGGTGGTGCCACCTGTGGCTGCCTAATCCTCTCCGAGCACACAGCCACCACCCAGTTGCAGAGGCGGTCAGGCACTGCCGGTGAGTCAGAGCCACAAATGAAGCAAGCTGGATCCCTGGCTCAAAGAAGAGAGTTTACACACTGGAGTTTGTGCCTCTCCAGCAGTTGTGTTAAAGTCAGGGTAAAACAGATGCCCATGCTATTAGTTCTCTTTTTGGGAAATGCAGTGGAGGTTCCTGCTGGCTGGCTGGCTGGCCAGCAAGGAGCTGACGGTTGTGAACACACATTTGTGCACACTCCCTGCTGAGTCATCCGCAGCAAGGACTCCGTGCTCAGTTTACATAGACTGAGCTTGGAAGGAGGCTTCCTTTGAGAAAGTCCATACTGCATACTATCTAGCAAACAGGGTTACAGGACACAAGCACTTTGAAGGGGAAGCACTTCTTAGCAGCATTATCTTGTGTGTGTATCCAGTTCAAACTAGGTGTCTGACAGCTTCCTGTGTTGTGACCTGACCACTGAAAAATATGTAGAAGGGCCCAACTGCCAAAAGGCTTGGGCAGCTCCTTTGGTAATCATTTGATTAGGAATCACTGGAAAACGTGGTCTTATTTAGTAGCTGGTAAGAACCAGTAGGAGTCTTGGCATCAGCATCTCACATAAAAAGGCTCTTAAATGGTGCTACAGATTCTTCTGCTAGATGCATTAATTCATTAAGGCCAAAATAAGAAAAGGTGTAGTTTTAAATAGCTGGCAATAACTTTATACAGACATTCAAAGAGCATAGTAAAAGAGTTTTCTGGAGGAATTGGACATAGGAGTCCCCATACAGTATCGAGCTCAGGGAGGTCTGTGAACAACTTCTAGAGGCTCAACAAAAGATAACTGAGAAAAGCAAGCTATTCTCATGACTTCACTATGCAGGAGTCTTCACTTCCACTGGAAAAATTTAGATAAGCTTGAAAACCACTACTTTCATCCAGGAGAAAACAGAAGACTTTAGATGGGTGAGAAAGAGCTTTTCCATCCTGCCAAGTTTTTTCAAGCTTCCACAAATTTCCCTCATTCATGTTGAGTAGAAACTGAGACCTTTTGAAATGTTGTATGTCAAAAAAGAAAGCCAGAGCCCAGAATAATCAGCAGGTCTGAAATTAAGGCTGTCAGCTGGGACATGGGAGGCCCAATTCAGCTCCCCATGTTCCCAGCAGGCTGGGGAGTCTAGGTACCCCAGTACTTCTTGGCTGGCAACCTCGGGGGGAGCTTTTTTTTCAAAGCAATGAATGCTCCCTCAGAGCTGGCCTCTAGGTTCCCAGTTCCCCTGCAAACTGCCAAAAAGCTTGGGATTTCAGGGCATCAGGCTCTGCCAATGGAGCTGCAAGGAGATGGTAGCCTTTGCACCCAATTGTCTTTAAGAAATGTGCTTATAAATTAAGTCGGCTCTAAGACCTGAATCCATCTCTGGTTCCTGGAGTAGAAAAAGGCATTCTGTATCAAAAAGAAAGGTCAGCAAAATGATCACTTGGAAACAATGACTGTCTTTAAGACATTGCATGTTTGAAAGGACTGTCTATGTTGCTTGTCTTTCACTTTGTGGCATAAAATATTGACGGGATCCAAGTGAGCACAGAGGAATCAGCCTAAATTTACGTGACAGTAAAAAAATTTTAAAAAAAGCATGCAGCTCATTTGTTAATTGCAATTTCAGCAAGCAAAGTAAACATCAAAATCAAATGTGTACATTTTACTCTGTACTAGGACATGCACCTGCAAGAAGCATTCACAGGGATGCAGATGTCATGGATGGGGGTTTAGTATATTGTTTCTGAATGGTTTGGCACATCTTCACATTCAAGGCCACTGCCTATGCCTTTTAATTTCGTTGGGAATGAAAGCACAGACATTCACCAGGGCCACGTAGGCTCAGAAGGAAGATAGAGGAAATCCTTTGATATTCAAAGTATTCAAGAATAAATAAAATAGATTCTGCTAAATTAACGATGACTTATGAATAGAAATTATAAGAGTTAGCTTCTCTGGAGGCCTGTAATAGTAGTAAAACTGGTATCACAAAAGAATAAACATTTAAAATGGCAAGCTTGCTCCTCCAAGACATTACAAGGTTGAAGGGGGCCATTAACATGGGCTGCAAGCACAGACCATGCTGCCAAGTGCTGTCATAATGGACCCAGTAAATACACTAATCAAGGCAAGTATTTGCTTAACAAATAATTGTGCAAAGTGGGTTATTTTAGCATTTCATTCCTTGATAATTCTCCTCCCCCACTATCCTTCTGCCCTCTGAGCACCGCAAGCCAACTCAGGCTGAGCACGAGCAGAGGTGACTCTACTGGTTTTCAGTGGGTTGTTCTGCCATTTGCCCTCACCTGAGTCTGGGAGGCTGGGTCAAGCCATACACTTGTGTAAGCTGTGGAGGTGCCACAGGATGGGAAAACTCTGGACAACTCTGGCATTGCCACTTTCCATTTTCCTCTTTATGACTTGATGAAGTGTTGAAGCTGAAGCCCCAGCTACTCCAGATCCTCATGATTTTCAGACACTGGCTTTTAGACATGCATCCCACCCTTCCCAGACTGTGGCCTGCCTCCTCTGGTGTAGCTCTTGGCTGGGCTGAAGTCTCAGGGAGCCAGGCACCCATCAGTAAGTTTAAAGGAAGTTCATCCTATTTGATTCTTCCCCTATTCCATGTCCTGTCAGTGAGTCCAGGTTTTATTTAGTCCTAATCCATCCCAGTCGCACACAGGGCCAAGAGGTTTTTTACATTTCAACGTCTGGGTTTCTACGTTGCTGCATGACTTTCCCATTAAGGGGTCAGGGATAAAGTCCATTCTCCCAGTCCTGCTGGGAGGGCTTGGCCCTTTGCTGGCCACTCCCTGGCAGAGCAGGACATGCTGTGGCTTGCCTTCTTTGGAAACCCCAGCCATCCTCAGGCACAACAGGGTGAAATAAGGACAGTTTGCTTTATCTTTAAATTTCCTTGTTTTCTTGGGCAGCAGCCAGATCCTTTGTTTTTTGAATATAGTTGTTTGTGGTTTAATTTCCTTTGGGTTGTTTTTTTTAAGTATTATTATACCAGCAAAAATTCAGCTGCTCCCTGGAATTATATAAGAGGGACAAGATGCAGTGCAAAATGTTGATCAAACTAAATGGTTTTCCCATGAGGTCTTACAAGGTTGTGCAGTAGATATCACACAGCAACTGGGAAATTACTGTGTGCCTCCACTATAGGACAGCCTGTCCTTAATGGCATTGATGGTCTAAGCTGTACAAGCAAAAGCCAGCAGAAACAGGCTGCCATGGGGGCTTTGTCTGCCCTTATTCTGCCACACTCTGTTCAGGGCTCAGAACAGGGCACCATCCTGAGCTGCAGCTCTCGGACATGTATGCTTCTGATCCTCTGTTAAGTCATTGAGGGTGAGATCTTTCCTTGGAAAAGACCCTGCAAGCAGATCATCAGAAATAAATAATGGGAACATCTGAGAAGCTGCATTTGCAAAGGCAGCAGCGGAGGAAGCTGCTTCAATCTTATCAGTGTCTGTCAGTGTCTGCAGGGAGGTGTCAGAGGATGGACCAGGCTCTGCTTGGAGTGCTGAGCAATAGGACAAGAGGCAAAGGGCAGAAGCTGATGCACAGAAAGTTCCACCTGAGTATGAGGAAGTACTTCTTTACTGTTTGGGTGACCACGAACTGGAAAAGATTGCCCAGAAATGGTGTGGAGTCTCCCTCACTGGAGATATTCCCAAACTATCTGGACACAATCCTGTGCCCTGTGCTCTGGGATGATCCTGCTTGAGCAGGGAGGTTGAACCAGATGACCCACTGTGGTCCCTTCCAACCTGACCCATTCTGTGATTCTGTGAAGCCTTGACCACCTTGTCCTACCCTTCCACCACCTTCTGCACTGTGCCAGCACAACTGATCATGGGACCGTGCAATGGACTAGATCCTGCTGAACAATAACCATTTTTGGTTTCTGAATTATCTTTAACTTGCATCAGTTTCCTCTATTTGTTTCCTGTGTAGCCACAAAGACAGCTACGGGTGTCCACAGTGTGACAAGCAGAATTAAGTGCCCACAAGTGCAGGAGCAGGGAAAAAGAGCTGCTGAGGTTGGTTTATGGAGTGTGCATGCTGAATGTTCTCTTTAGCCTTGGAAAGAATCTGATTTTAAATGGCACCCAGTGGCACACCTAAGTAGCAGCCAAAATCATTGTCATTCACGCAAGAAAATCATCATAAAATGGTCATTTGCATATGCATATGTATCAAAAAAGCACTTCTCCAGCATAACTGTACAAGTGAGTTGTGTTCTGTTGAGTACAGATGCTTTTGAAAAATATTTAAATGTGAAATGCAAAAGTCAACTCTGATTATCTCAAAAGAAACCAAACATAAGGACAAAAAAAAATACACTGACAAACAAACTTCATTATAGCATTCCTCTCAGTCATTCTTTTAGCGTTTTACAAACTGATGGCCCTGCACTGCAGACCTAGAGAAGGCAAAAACTCCCATGGATCTCAAAGAGAAGTGTTATAGAAGTTCAGTTTACAAGAACCGTGCCAGAACTATATGAAAATCCCTTTTCCCACCACTGAAATGCAGCCACCTCTAGAATGGGATCTGCCAGATTTTTAGCAGCTCACATTTGGGCCAGAGAAGACATTTCCCTTCCACAGCTGAGATTACAGTGCAAATAAAACATTATTATACAAAGTATGAACACTATGCCCTCTCCATCAGTGCAGATGTGAAAGAGAGGGAGACCAAGTCCTTCAGCTATGGGAATAGAAGCTCCTCCAGTGACATTGAGTTACTCCTCCTGTATAACAGCAAATGCACATTCACACTGACTTTTGGGCTTGAAAATGTTTGCAGGTTTGTTCTCCATGCATGAACCAAGGTATTGCCACTGTGCAACCCCTTTCTCACAGGTCTGCTCCTTCTAGGAAGGAAGCAAAGTTACATTTGGAGGTGTTAAGACCTAAATCCTAGGGGGAAACTTGAGAGCAGAGAAGGGGGCCAGCCTTTGTGGATAGACAGTGGCCAGACAGAAAAAAAAAAAAAGCCAGGTATTGCTGAGAAAGAAAAAGCCTCTGTTTGGCAAACCTCCCTGTCCTCTGGATGTCTGTGCCTCTTGTTAAACATAGCTGTATTGCTGCATCCAGGGAAGCAAATTACCTTTGACTTTGTTTCCAGTTATTATCGAACAGTTCCTGTGGTGGAGATGGTTCTGTATTTCTGAGGGTCCCATGGTCCTCCAGGAGACACATTCCTATTGCCACCTTCCTGCTGACAAGGACTGGCCCTCCAAACCCAAGGTGCCTATGCCTTACTGGGTCAGTGGGGCTGCCTGGCAGGGACACAGCAACCCCCTTGCTCACCCAGGGCTGATCTCTGCTCTTTCAGCCTTTGCCATCCCCACTCTCAAAGGTGGGGGCGTGGAATTTCCAGTTCCAGGGAAATAACACCAAGTCCCCCTGCTAAGATTTCACCAGCAAACAGTGCCCATCCTCCTTTCCTCTTTTCTTTGTTCTTCTGCTTCTTCTCTCCTCTTCCTCCTCCTCTTTCCTCCCCAACTGTCTAAAAAGAACTACTGCTCTTTTTACTGGGAAGCAGTGAAGAAGTAAAATGCCTGTGACCTGCAGCAGGCAGCGTATCATGAATCGTTTTTCATGAGAGATAAAAGCTCCACCAGACTTATCCAGCAACCAGGTGTTTTCTCAATCTACCCATGTGTCTGTCTGTATGTGCTGATGTGCATTTCCTGATAACTGCCTGCAAATGGGCAGATGCCCTTTGGGATCATAGGCCTCAGTGCCATTATCCTATTTGATTAGTACAGAAGCCAGACAGATCCATGTGTTCCTCACTGAAGTGATTTAAACTGCGTGCAAACTCAAGAGAAACTGAGAGTGCTTTTTGGTAGAAAAACACAGGTTTTCAAAGTCTCCCAGCCCAGATACCAAGAAAATCCCCTGGCCACTGAGAGAGCTGCTTAGAGCACTGCAAAATCACCAACCTCTTGCAGGAAATATGTTATTTTCTTTCTGGAGAGGGGAAAAGGGAAGTGTATGCTGTGGTCAAGATTAACCCTGCCCACGCTGCCCAGGTTTTGCTGGACAGCAGGGTTGGCAGGTCTCTGGGTTATGCCTGCATGGTACCTCTCAAACACGCTTGGGTGGCCTTTCCCTTCTGCTCCCCAAAACCCTCTCTCCTTGCTGTGGTGTGGCAGCAGTATGGATAACCTGGGTCTCAGAAATGTTCTGTTTTCAGGGAACAGGACAGCATATTCCCATATTCCCAAATGATGCAGGATCCACACCTCTCCGTCGAGCTACGCAGGCAGGGCGGGGCTTCTTGCCTGTTGCTAGTGGTTTTAACCAAACCTGCCAAGTTTAACAGTGACACTGCCCTGAGGTAGATGCAGTGCCCACCCTTGCAGTGTGGAAGAGGAAAAGCCTGGACCAAGATAGGCAGAGGTTGCCTGCAGTGAGTCAGGTTCTGTTCTTATGGTCTCTCCATGTAAAAATAAAGCAGGGGATTGTGCTGAGGCAAAAAGCACATGGCAGTATAGATGCTGAGGCAAAAAGCACATGGCAGTATAGAGTGTATGGCTTTGCAGTGCTGTCAGCACAGCTGAATTCACCCAGTGGTATCTTTTTCTGCAGGCGGGCTCACAGCTGGGGTAAATAGATGGAACTGAGCCTCTTCTCCCAATGTTTGCTTCCCCACACCTCCCAGGTTCCTTTGTTTTAAACCAAAGGTTCCGATGAGTCAAAGTTAATATTTGCCCAGCACTTCCACTATGTGAAGTGCCCACATAAAGCACATAAGTATCATAATTAAAAGGCAGCACGCTCTTGCCTTGTTTGAACATGATGTAACTTCTCACTAGGAAGGTGGGAGAAGAAAGGTGACAGCTGGGGATATTTCTTGATTTCCTAGGGATTTCTCCAGATTCCCTGACATTTTAAATCCCCCTTTTTCACTAGCTGTGTATCTCTTTCATCCCTGCACCTTCTATCTTTCTTTTTTTCTTCTTCACTGACCCTTAAATATATTGGTAAACACTGGGTCAATTGCAAAGCTATTGGGAAAGGTGGAAACCAGATTACTGACTCCATGGGGTTTAGCTGTGGAAAACTGTTGCTTCTGCTTAGAAAGCAACCAATTTCAGGTTTTCAGAGATGTTCAATTTCCTTCAAGAGGAAACAGGCAGTAAGAAACCCAAAGAGATGAGTCCTTGCTTGAGTTTAATTATCGAGGAAACCATACTCCATCCGCTGGCGTTTGGGAAGCTGTTTGTTTTTTTCTCTTCTCCGCAATACTGACTAAGCCATGTTTTGTGGGCAGCCTCCCCGCACTGGATTTGTTTTCTTTTGGCAGTCCCGATCCTGTTGGCTGACTAGGGAGCTTGGGCCCCTTTATTTGTACTAAAATGGCAAAGAGGGGGAGAGGGGGGGAGGGAATTTGCATCAATGGTAAATCGCTATAAACCCTCCCTGCTACTGGTTGCTATTCTTGCTTTATGCACGTTGTCCTGCAAACCCTTACAGGGGGTGGGGAGGACCAAACCCCAAGAAGCTACTGGATTCCACAAAGCCCAGAGCAGACTCAGCTTTGCAAAGCCACCATCCCTGAGCCCTGCCTGCTCCCAAAGTGGCCGCATCCAATTTTAGCTGAATCTAGGATATGTCCAGGCAGCTTGAAGGAGCTGGCAAAGCTGCAAGCGCTAAACAGCCTCAAACATTTTTGTTGCAGAACTCGGTTGTTTTAATCTTAACCCTGAATCCATTCATGAGAGCTCAGTGCCCAGCAGAATCAGGCCTATCTTTTCAAAAGCAGTGTGTTTTGCCAGTGTTTCGTGGTCAGCGTATACAGAGGAAAAAAAGAAGGGAAATCATGCAGTGGGGCAAAATGCAAAGAGAGGCTATTACCATAACATGTAGTAATGGAGTTTTTGGGGAGGAGGTTGATTTTTGTTTTGAACATTGGAGAAATAGACTGAACAAGCTGTTTACCACATGAAACAAAGCCAGACTGGGATATTTTCAGGCCACTAAACTTGGATTTCAGACAGCCAGCTTGGATTGACATACTGGATGAGCTACCGCCGATTGGCATGGAGAAGAGAGCAAAATATGCATCTGTCCTGGTGCCAACTTACGCTAGGCTGCCGTTTTGTTTGGTGTCTAGAGAGCTGGTTTTCATAATTAAACCAGCCTTCAAACCCTTTTTAAATAAAGCTGAAGAAAAGGGGAACTGAAAGGGATTCCTCTCGAGCGTATGCACACTGCTCTAGCAACTCCTGCACCGGTTTCTGTGCAGTCCCTGAAAATGTTTCCCTTTTCTTCTTTTTTTCTTTTTTTTTTTTAATACTTCCTTGATAATACACACACACACGCGCGCGCACACACACGCGCACACACGCGCACACACACACGCGCACACGCACACTCACACCAGCATGCACCAACGTGCAACAGCACAGCAGGTCAAGGGCAGAGAAGAGCCATCACCCTGGGCTGAGCCAGGGAGGCAGATCCATCCACTCTTCCTCAGGGAGTTTCATCCCCAAAATCTCAGGGGCTCCCCTGATTGTTTAGCAGCAGCAGCAGGTCACTGTACCTGTGCACAGAACCATTGCAGCCAAACCAGCTGAACAGAGTACAAGACACTCTGTTCTGTACCAGGAAAGGGCCAAGGGGGTAAGGAGTGGCTTGTTTTTGGATTTTCCCTTTGTTTTTTGTTCCCCCACACACCCCACCCAATATCAGAGCCTGCAGTCACTTTGATTATATTTGCCTGGTGGAGTATGAATTGAATCCTAAACATTATTTCTATTAAAGAAAACACAGGTCTGGGGTGGGGAAAGATTAAGCCACATTCAAAATTTTTTCAGGCAAATAAATATGTCATTTTAAATCCTGAACAGAAGTGTGAAAACTGTAGCCAGTTGCTAAATGCTAAAAGCCTGAGTGGAAAGGCAGAGCAAGTAACTTGCACCAGCACTCATCAAGGTGGGTGGGAGGTTGGGCATTCCAGCAGTCACTCCAAGGTGTCCCAGACCCCTCTCCAAACTTGTAAGATGTGACAAACAGCCAAGAGGTTTTGCCTCTTTAAAAGGTGTGCAAATTTACTGCACTTGCACACTTTGTCATGCCATGTTGTTAGTTTAAGTCACAGATGCTTGGGATTTAGGTTTTTGTTTGCTGCTGTTGCTGAGCTGATTTTAAAAAAAAAGGTGATTATGAATGGAACACTGGAGTGGGAAGGGTTTCCTTATTTTCACCGATTTTCTCTTTCTTACTTTTTAATAAAAACTTGAAACTAACTTTTTTAACTCCTTAGAAAATTATTTGGTTAAAATAAACACACTTTTGGTAAAAGACTTTAAAAAATCAAAGACTGGAAATTTAGAGTGTTAACTGCACTTTGTCTTAAAAAGGAAAGTAGAAAATTCTGAATACCTTTTATATCACTAAAAAGAAATCACTAAGCATTATAGTTCAGCCAAAACCATTTACAGAAAAATTTTTCAACCCTTCTATTATTTTAGTAATGCGTATCCAGGGCTGGGTAATTTACTATTTTGAATGACTAGCATATATGAAAAAAGTTGTTCAGTAAAACAAAATCTCATTAAGTCCCTTGCAAAGACATTCTTTACATAGGAAAAGCCTTTGTGAAAATCACCAGCTGAATTTCTCCCTCAAGGATATTGATCATGAGGAACGCAAGTTGCATCTCTGAGAATGAAATACAGTCAAAATCAGTTGTGAGGATTAGCATTCACAGCAATCTGCAAAACTCCATGCTCAACTCTGAGAGCTGGAATTTGCTTCATGCCATCTACAAAACTCCCTGCCATGCTTAGCAGCAGTGACCACTGTGAACTGGCTTTCACAACAAACAAGCTGACTTCCCAGCAAATCATCCCCTTTACCTTACTCTTGAAAGGGTGGATATTTGAAGAGGGCTTACCCCTTTCCTTTCATAAGTTTTGCACCACTGCTTTCTCAGGACAGTGTAATTTTCCTCCTGGCATGTTTCCACCTAGGGATTTTTTTTCACTACCTACTCACACAGATCTCCTGCCGAACTCCGGCTCCTATCTCAACAGACTGGGCTTTCTACCGCTGCAGCAAAATGGCAGGACCCTTTGTGACAGATGACAGAAACATTTGTATTTAAGAAGATGACGGGGCAGCTATGGCAGAGGAGCTTTGCAGAAATAATAACTTGTCAAATTGTTGGCAACACTTTGAGTAAGCGTTGCCTATTGTCAAAGATGAGCTTTTCTTAAATCTCCACTCTCCTGAAGTGAGATGGGCTACAGCCCCACTAAGAGTATCTCTTCTATGGGATTGTGACCTTCAAGTTACAGGTTTTGAATGTTGGGACTGCCATTATTTTTCCTGGGACATATTTAGGGCAGGTGGTGCTGGGTGGTGGCTCAGAAGCCCAGCCTGCACAAAGCAGCCATGGGAGCAGCTGTCCTGCAGGCTTGCCCCATGTAGCTCTGCTGGGGCTTGCTCATACCCACCTAGAGCAGTGCAGAGGTCCAAACAGCTGTCTAGCACCAGCACTTCCAGCTCAGGAGGGATGAGGAGCAGGACTAAGGTCTGTGGGGAACATACAAGAGGGCAACAGGCACCCTGCAGTGGCAATGAGCTTCCTTCAGAGTTAGCCCAGGCGTTATGGTTCCTCCAGCAACTCTGCAAAGTCATGTGCAAGCACCAGCCCCCACATGGTGTTTCATTAACAGCTGTGTATTGCCAAGACAGCATTTGTTTTGTGCTTCCAGGAACCGAGGTGCCCTCTTGACAACTTGTGGGAAATTGGAGGGAAGTGGGCAGGGTAGAGGGAACAAATGTAGTGAGAACATAGTGGGAGAGACCTGCATCCTTTCTTTCTGGGGGAATTATCAGCATTCAAGTTACTGCTTTGTTCATCTTAGAGAAGTATATACAGGCTGGTCTGTAAGAAGGAATATGGACCATAAATTGACTCAGACTGTGTGACAAGGCTGTGTGTGAAGATCCTTACAGCATCATCTGAGCTTACATGGAGGGAGATTTGGACCAAGCACCTGTGCTTGTCCTCCCAGAGACACAGTTTCTCAGAGGCAGGAGCACTGTTCAGCACAAAGACCTCTCAAGCCCTCCTCTCAGCTCTGGCCGTGGCTGATGTTTTCCCAGCCAAGCTTGACCTCATGACTGTCTGGGAGATCTGAAGCATTTACAGCTAACCTTCCAAGTGCAGGTTTCATTTAGAGCCAGAAGACTCCTCCCTGCTTTTGTTTCTTTCCTTTGAATCCCCACTCAGTCTGAAACCCCAGTTCACAGCCCATCATACACGATGGCTTCGAGCAAACCAGAGACCTGTAGGGTGGCTGCATTTGTCCCTCACTGCTGGGGGACCAGAGCTGTGCTGAGCTTCTGCAACTGTCCCTTGGCCACTGTTGCTCAATAAGCTCTTTGTCGCTGGCCTGGGGACAGCAGAGCAAGCAGGTAGGAGATGGGAACAGAGAGAAGAAAAGAAAAAGGGGTAGAGGGAACCCACATATCCAGCCATTGGTGCCATGGGAAAGCTGTCTTCCTGAAGTCCCTACCCAAAAAAAAAACCTGTGAAAATAAATCATTGTGAGGTGGTGAGAACCATAAATCATGGTCCATGGTGAGAACAGTAAAAATTAATGGACTCATGTGGTTTTAAGAATTAGACATTAGTTTTTTTCACAGGAAATATGTTTGTGCACACTTTCTGTGTAAATGGCGGGATGTGCAAATAGAAACTTCTGTGTGCATAATAGCTGCCTGCATTGAGCAGGTCACCAAGCATTTTGCTCACAAAAAGACCAGTTTATCCATAAAATAGCCCAGAGATAATACATTTCAAGTAGTAAGGACCATTTATGTTCCCTCAACAGTCCCTTGGCTGGCATACATGAAAATACCAGGTGTCTCAGAATCAATAACACTTTCTTGGCACTAAAAAGTCCTGAACCTAACCAAAACTCTTTTTTTGATGATCAGTTGGACAACTATAAACTTGTGGGAAATGTTCTAATGTCTTACCAGGAACAGATAATTTTTCTTTACTTGTTGATCTCTTTGATACTGTATTGGGATATCAAGAACTTTTTTCTCTGGAAGGCAGCTCTTGTTCTTAGAATCTCACAATATGTCCTGCAGGGATTAAAATAAAAGTTGTTTAGAATCTATTGCTTCCTGCATTGAAGGGGCTTGCAGAGTCTGCCAGAAAACACTGTAGTCTGCAGCTATTGCCACTGTGGGGTTTTTGACATAGTAATTTCACCTAAGGCCAGGCTGCAGAATCAATAGCCATGGTTCATGGCAAACTATTAAGAGAGTTATCTCAGAATTAACTTGTTCCTGTATACAAGACAAGCTCACCTTAGCAACATTTAAGATGTGCTAGTTCTTGAACAAAGTGTTTTGCTGCTCTGAATTTCATGAAGTTTTTGCTTTTGCTATACACACAACCCCCAAAAACTAGAACTACTCAATTTCAGCAATCTCATGTAAATCAGCTGACGGTGGCAGACAGCAAACTTGTTTGCAGGCTCAATGGTCCATTATCTGAAAGGATAACAAGAGTAGTCCAAACCCAGTAGATGAATCAGCAATATGAAATCAACTTTGCTACAACCAAAAACAAAGAAGCAATTCACAACAGATCCGTGTGGATGTCCCCAGAGGCTTTGAACTTAAACAAACAAGAGAAGCTGTAAAATAATTCTTTTAATTATTAAAAATCCCCCATTTTTCCCAAAACATCGACATGTCCACCATAATTTTTTCCTTTTCTGTGAATGCACAGCCCTGGTATCAATTTTGGATGATGTGAACCATAACCCTTAAAATCCTTAAATGACTGCTCACATCTGCATGACTTCCCCTGACTTGAAAAGGACAGAAATGCAAATGAATTAATTCACAGGATGAGCTTGATGCAGAAAAATGTTGTTTACTTCAGTATGTTTTGAACAGTTCATGGTTACCCCCTACTTTGAAAAAAAGGCAAAAGTCATATGACACCAGAAAAAATTTCAAGACCTTTTATCAACTACTGAAATTAACCTGATGAACCCAACTCTTGCCACAGGCAAGGTAAACAAATTGACCCTATGACTTACACAGAGCTTTGCTTTGCATGGAGGTGGAGGACCACTGGCGTCAGGAGTTTCAACAAGAAAACTGAAGCTCTGTTTGCTCGCACAACAGTTCTCTTCAAAAGCGAAGGCTGGAATAAAATGGCATTAAGTAATCAGCACAGTGAGGGCATTTCCATTTTAATCTGCAGATCTGCCTAAGTCACTTTGTCTTTGCAGCAGAATTTTTCTGGGTGTGGCATTCTTGAGTTTAAGCCTCCGAAGTCTTAAGCAGTGCTTGAGTTTAACTGTACGGTTGTGCCAACAACCCTCTTGGGCTACATTAGGTGATGAGCCACATCCCACAGACCTGAGCATTGTACTGAGGTATTTTCCCAGTTATTGCGTGACACTTGGCTTTTTCCCTTGATCTGGCTGCAGAAGGCTAATAAACCAGAAATCTCTGGTTTGATTTGCCTTTCCTTCCAGCAAGTTTCAAGCTATTTACTTTCGTGTATCTCTCTGAATGTGAGCACTGGGTATGTGATGATTTGCCTGGAGGCCACTTCAGCCCTACCTTGTAACCTTGAGAAGATGGTGCTGGGCCTTGCATAGCAGCTCACACAGGCAGAGCAAAGACATTTGACCTAGGTTTCACCAGCTGTTGATACCCTAGTGCTGACTCGTTCTGGACCAGAACAGTACACACTGAACAGCAGGACTGTATCAGCCTGCACCTTTGTGTTAATCAGCTGTGATTCCAAAAGTATGGGAAGCTCCAGGACACCCCAGTGGGATAAGACATCAGTTCAGAACGGACTGCCGTTATCCATGGGAATTTGACTATCCCAGAACAGCCATGGTTAGTGGCTAAGTTTTCTCATGTTGGCAAACTGCCTCCTCTTGTGTAGCCATGATGACCTGTTAGGCAGCTATTGCTATGGTTTGTTGGCAGGGTATGTTGCTGAATTAACAGCAGGAATAGAGTGACGTTCCTGATGTGTACTGGAGCAGCTGACAGTACTAACGTGTCCAACATTTGTCTTCCACCGGCTCACAAAGTATGTCTGAAACAGAAAGGACAATACTGGTTCATTACTGCAGGCATAACCCTACCCCCAGTAGAGATCCATATTCATAATGTAAGATTCTCTGGTAAATAGTGGGTTTTCAGGGTATTCTGGCATTTTTTCTCTCCTGATAAAGGAGATATAACTCTCTTCTGAGCTGTAACTGTCTGCATCTTTTGCTGGTCTTGAAACCACATTTGAAACTAGAAGTCAGGTTTAGCTGCATCCTAAAAAGAGGTGTGAATTGTACCCATGTAAATGAATAAGTGTAAACCATATAAACTGCAACATAGCTATAGGCTGTACATGCAGTCAGCTGAGAAGACCACGTTCCTCTCTACTACCTCCTCTGGGACCCACCCTGCCTGCTGTGCACGAAGAGTTTCACCACATGCTACAGTTACCATCCACGGGAGCAAGTGAGGGAGAACTTCAGCAGCAATGAGCTGAATATTATGCTGGCTTGCATAACATTATTGCAGGCATCTGCAAGTGCACCTTCTGCAGCAGGGGCCCATTCACAGGGAGCAGGAAAGTCAAGGGGGAATTTGTTCCTTCCTCTGCTTTCTTTGTAGTGAAAAATGAGAGCAGCACAATCTACTTGTAACTACTGTCAAGAGGTTTTGTATAAAGCCGTGGAATTATCTTCCCATCCTCTCAAGCACCCAAGCACCTGTAAGCAGGTGATTAATTCAGAACTAATACCAGTATGTCCAGCCTAGATTCCACCGTGTGGAGAAGAAACTGGGTAAAAACCGCCACAGCACTACCTTGAGTGCCAGCAGGACATTTCCTCAGGTCTGTAACAGTGAAAGCAGAGAGAGATGCTCTCCGTGCTCAGTCCCATGCCTGCAAGTGGCACAGGTGGGTGCAGAGTCCAGCCAGAGCTGTCTACAGACCCCCGTTCGTGTGCCCAGCTCCCATCCACAGCTTGGTGAACAATGCACACCTTCACATCTTAAACCAGGACCTTGTATGGCTATTTTGCCATGCACAAGCATTCTTGTTTTCCTCCTGCTTCTGTTTTCATTGCACTCTTTGCACTGGTTTTCTGTTATTAATGTCCCTCGGTCACACTGGTAATAGCTAGGTTCCTTCCCTGCAGATGTATTTTTCTCCCCTCCCCAGAGGATTTGTGGGCACGGCAAGGAGGGGAGCAGAGCAGTGAGAAGTACAGTTTTCATAAATCAGGAGGCTGAATGAGCTTTTCCCAAGGTAAAGGCGATGACTGTTGCTGTATCATATAAAATAGATATTTTAGACCATGATATGTAGGGTGTTGTTTCATAGGCCAGAATTCTCTTCAGGAATGAATCTTCCTGTTGTATATAAAGCCCATCTAATTTCTGAGAAAATAGGGCTTTTTTAAAAAATGCATTTCATCATATAATATTTACATTTGCTTTATATTGTTGTAGACTAACTATTTGGCAGCTGAGACTTGAATAGTTCTGTTTTTCTTCTTTTTGTGAAAGCTAAAGGGATCCTCTCAGGTTGGGATTCCTTGTACAGGATATTTTCAGAAATGAATGTCTCAGGTGTCAGTAAAGTTGTTTTAAAAGGAAGAAGGGGAAAAAAAAAAAAAAGAAAAAAGAAGTGGCTGGAGCCCAGCACCCAGTGCTACAGATACATGCAGCTCAGCAGAGGGGTGAGCAGCCCCTTGGTGAGAAACCTCTGGGCAGCTACAAGGCGATGAGTAACCCCTGCCATGGCCATGCGTTGGCAGCCAGAAGCCATGAGTCATCCCCCCTCTTCCAAATTATAAGGGGGAGGTTGGTTTAAGTGTCCTTAGGCTTTAAAAATAATAATACATGTGGGGTTTTCTTTTTTGCTCACCTTTCTGATGTTTGTACCCTTGTCTATACATTCTGTTCATGCTTTCCCATTTCTCTCAAAGTTACATCTATTTTGTTTAACTGAAAGCTGAGGTTCTCATCTAATCATTTCACTCCAGGAGCTGGAGCTTAACAAACAATAAATATCACAAGCCTGGCAAGGAGCTCTGAGAGCTCGTGCTGGTGATTGCTGCAATAACAAACTTGGATGTTTACGCAGTGTAGAAAATAGATGCAGTGAAAAAACAAGCTTCAGTTTCAAGATATAAATCTTCCCTATTGTGAGAAATAGCTTCAGAGACCTGTTTGTTTTAATTAATAGTTGCAGAATGGTGAATAATTGGGATAAAATAACCAGCTCAAACCTTCACCTAAATCATAGAAGAAAAAACTGAAAAACAAAACCAGACATTACAAACTTCTTTTAGGATATGAAATTTCCATCTAGCTTGTGGCTAAACAGTTTCAAGTAAGAACTTATAGCTAGACTCCTGAACTCAGTTTTAAGGAAATGTCCTGATTTTAAATCAGACTGGATCCTCTGTACAGATTTAGGAAACCTAACTTAAGGCTTTATTCTGAAAAAATATACCTTGGCCTCTTTCATAAATGTATTGTTCTATTCAAAGAGAGAGAGAGAGATGTATGCATCTCTAAAATTTCTGACATCAGGCTTGACTTGGCAGTGAAAAGAATATGTGAGGAGGTTTATGAAAAATAAATCTTTGCATTCCTCTAGCACCTTTCACCTGGGTATCTCAAAGCAGTTTACTCCGAGGAAGAATTATCCATATAGGGATGTATTTTTAGCCCTGCTCAGCTCTAGAGGAAACTGCAGCAGAGAGTACTGTGGTGTCCTAGTAGTAGTTGTCCTAGTGCCTACAATGGGTTTTCTGACCTGACCCAAGCTAAGGAGTGCAGTCCATCTGCTCCTCTGTCCTCCCTTCCACTGTCCCCATCACCTTTCTCCTGCTTCCACTGTCACTGCCAAAATCCAGCCTGGAAGCCCTTGGGCTGCTGATCCTGCTGCTACCCCCCAGCACTTTCATTTCCCCACAAATTTCTTGCACCCCATCTCCCTAGGCATTTTGAGAAATGCAGTCCTGGCCCCAAAGATTTTACAGGGTAGACACAATTTTATGTGTGGATGAGAGAGACGCAAAGAAAAGCGTTGTCTTGCCAAGACCCCCTTATCACTCTGCTTGTGTGTTTTATGTCTTTCCCTCATTCTTTATATTTTTTGTTTGTTTAGATTATATACTCTTCAGGCTAGGGATCCTGCCTCCTTCTTCTGCCTTTACAACACCTACCACAGTGCGGCCCTGAAGCTGGTTGGAGCCCTGCGCTGCTACCGCAGTACAAACAATAATAAATAAAACCAGGACTGTGAAGAGATTATAATTAGAGCTGTGCAAAACTCAGCAGTTTTGGTTTGCATCGGTTCCTGCCTGCTGAGTCTACACTGTGTTTTGTATTTGTATGCAAAAAACCCAAAGCAAAACTCCCAAAGTGCCAAGTGTGGCTGGGTCTAGGCTCAAAATCATGCACAAACCATGGTGTTTTTAATGGTTCCTCCTTGAAATTTTTAAATCTTCCAAGGCTCAGTCCAGGTTTACTGAAAGGTTCTTGAACCTTTGCAGAATTTGAGGGCCAGCAACATTTTTGGTTTCACTGTAAAACTCTCAGCTCTGCTTAATGTACTAATTGCCACACCATGCTGCCCTGTGGCTAACAAGAGTATTTAATCTTCTCCTGCTGCCGGTGAAGACCCACTCATGAGCACCACGTCTGGCTTTCAAACAGTATTTCAGGTTGCCACATTTGGTAATGCCCAACTGATGTGGTAAACAGAGCCATCTCTGAAATCCTGTACTGGGGCATTTGCTCCTACCCAGGATATTGCATTGACCCCACCTTCAGCTGAGTAATCCCTTGCCTTGCTCACCCAAGTGCGTGGGGAAGGCCCTTGGAAGGGAAGTGATGGGCAGGGGCTGGAAGAGCATTTTGGCTGGCAGCACAGATGTGGAAGCCTTCACTATTACCCCCTGGTGCACATGGTCCTGCTCCCCTCAAGCCCAAAATAACAATTATGCCTGTGCAAGGATGGTAAGTGGGGCAACACCATGCACTAGGGCCAAAATCAGAGAGGAAGAATAGCAGTCCCCAGACTGTGGGAAGCCCTTCATCCAGGGTAGACGTACATGGGGGGCTGCACCTGGGGCTACCAGTGTATAGAGAGCTTTGTAAATAGCTAATTGCCCATAAATACATCAGACAAAAGTATTTTGAATCAAGCCACTTCCACTCTGTGCCTGTGATAAAAAGCAGCAGGCAGCCAGTGCAAAGCTCTAGCCAGTAGAGAGGAGATGCAGACCCCTCATCACCAGGAGAGGAGGGGAACACCAAATTGAACTTGCCCATTCTAGTGCTATGGCCTGGTGCTCCTACCAGGGCATCCAACAAGTCGGGAAGTAGAGACCTGTCTCCTGGTTTGCAGGTCTGCCAGACTTCACAGGTGAGCAAGGCTGGCTCCCAAGGCTCCCACACTGTCTGGCAAGACCACGTGTGCTTTTGGTATATGCTAAGTCACAAGTGTTTGAACTAGAGCTGGCAGAAGCTTTAACATCAAAATGTGTCTTCCCTGGCAAAATTTGCAGGATCTGCTGTGTTTCAAGAAATCATATTGATTTTGATGAACTTTTCAGGAATAATAAGTAAAAACAAGTGAAGTTGTGTGCCTTGCCATGGACAATTCAGCTGATTATACCAGAGGCAAGGAAAAGAAGGGTGAGGGCCCCATTTTTTTGTGGGGTGCACAGTGCCTCAGCTGGAGCCCAGCGCTAGACCCTCTTCATTTAGGGCTTTTGCTTTTTCCCCTCTGTTCTTGTGTTACCTGCAAGCAGTAAAAGAGTAATTTAAGCATGGAGGAGGAGGCATCCATGGCCCTGGGATCCAGACTGGAGGCAGCATGAGTAGTCCTTGCTGTGCTGCACAGCTGTCCTGGGCTTTTTCCTGAATCCAGCCAAGGCTGGACTGCAGAGCTCTGTAGAATAGGGAGGGCAGGAGGGTGCAGCCACCCTTTCAGTAGCAGCAGGGCTTAAGCATATTTTTCATACCGGTTTCAGGGCTGGGCATGCAGTGAAGGAAGACAAACACAGTGGCCAGACAGCCAAAACCAGAGCCTCAATGTCATGGATTCATGGTGATGGTCGTTTTTGGTTTATACTACTGGTGCAGAAAGACAAGCACCCAGTCACAGATGGCATTTTAAATATGCATCAAAACACAGAAATGAAAGCTTTCTGAAGTAATTAATTATCAAAAAAAAAAAAAAAGAAATCTTATTTTCCTTCTCACTGATTACTAGTTCCATATGGGGTTAAACGAGCCTGCTCTGAAGGGACAAGAAACACTGCAGAACACCAAATAACCCAGGCATTTTTAAATATGGCTTAGACATATAGATTATATTGAGTCAGTAAATCGAAGTCATAGTTCATGGTGAGTAAAAGTAAATCAAAGTTTGGACTTGATGGTCTTGGAGGTCTTTTCCCACCTTGATGATTCTATGATTCTATGATTCTATTATATGTAGATATGATGCTAAGCAATTAAATCAGTGGGGTTCTCAGTAGTCCCAACTGGTACCTACTTTATTAATGAATTTTAGTTTATTCCTATTTTATTAATTATTTCTATCCTATTGACTTGAAAAATATATGCTTTCCCTCATGGCAGAAAGTTGCATAAAGATCTCCATGGCTTCCCAGTTCTACCTCTAGAACCTCAACAAAGCCAGTAACCCAAAACCTTAATTAAGCTGCAACACTAGTTCAAATGATTTTACTAAATGCTGGGACAGTGAAATCTCACCAGGCCATTCTCATATCCCTACACCTCCATGTTCATGTTAATACATGTCCCTTTTTATTGCTGTACTTTTCCTCTGCAATGATATATGAAAAAGAAGAAACATAGTAGAGAAAAATTATATATATATATATATATGTAAAACAACCTTCTCCCCAGCAGTATTCCCTGCAGTATAAGGCTAAAGAGCTGTAAAAGAGATAGTAGGCAGACCTGACTTTTTTTCCCCCTTAATTAAAAGTGCAGTGCCTTGCAACAGAAAACTGAAGCAGGTTTCTGCTGACTTAGCATTTGCCTCACGAGGAAGAAATCTATCTGGCAATTGTGGCTTTGCATCTCCCGCCCTGTCTCCTGTTGTTTGTATAAGACACCGGTACTTCTGCCACAGGCTGCTTCTTACAGCTGTCCTGTCAATGCCAGCTTTCATAGGTAATCCATCTAGCTCAGCAGAGTTCAAATAAGAGACCTTCCTTTCTTTACTTTAATTAATGCTTTACTTCAGTCTCTCCCCGAGGATGTAGCCATGCTGATTTTTCAGAATTCTTGGTTACTTTTCAAGCACAAAAGAAATGGAAAATATCCACTGTTGAGATTCTGGATTTGGAATATCTGCTTTTCTCAGTCTTCTGTTCTCAATCAGTGTTTTAGATGCCCATGGACATCTCTTTAGCTACAGAACATATTATGCAATAAATTGACTAGCTTGGGAAGGAGAAAAAGACAAATCCAGTCAAATTCATTCTTCCTGCAATCTCTTCTGATGTTCTGCACACACAGTACTGCAGCTATAGCCATTTTATGCATTGATTTATGCTGTCACACCCAACTTATTGCTCAGACCCTTTCAGGTGCTGAGCAATCTCACCTCAAGTCATGAACTGTTTCTTGCAGTATAGTTGTTTTTCCTGCACTGTTTGTGCCTGTGGCTTTTGCTGATCTAGGACCGAATGCTGTGGCTTGGTACGACTGAACAGACAGACAGACACCCTCCACATCAGATCACTGTGACCGCAAAACTGGACAGGGCAGTCCAGAGTTCACCCATCCACCATGACTTTTTGAACAATTCATTAAAAATTTGCATGTGGCAGTGCTGTTAATCAGGCCTGGTGTACACAAGCAAGCTAATAAAATCCATCAAATGACAGATAAGCCAGACAGGCTAAAACCAAATGGTTCAGCAAAGCATGGTTGAGTCAGTAAGAATCAAGAACTGCTACACCTTCAATCAGCACTGTCTGATAATATTTTACTTGCTTTGGGTTTCTGTGTTTTAATGGGGAAACAATGGGGTTTTGTAATCCTTGCTATTTAAATACCTAACACCACATTGTGCTTCTGTAGCTTCTTCCTCAAACTGCCTCGTGTGCAGTTATGCAAGTCTTGCGGCATCATTCAAAGGGTGTGAGAGTTTCAGTGAACATTTTATATAAAGGTGACCCTAGAGACTTGTCCCATGCCAAGCAGAGAAGAAAATAAGGGCAGAGGTTTTCATTCACCCTGTCTAACAGCTCATAGTTCAAAGGCACAGCTTTCTCTTTCCAGACCCTTGTGAGTTAGCTTCTATCAAGCTTCCTTCCTCTCTTTCAGTGAAACAGGGCACATCAAATGAGGGCACAGGTTCCCTTGGAACAATGAAAGGCATGTTGTAGGCTTGGTTTTTCTGACATCAGCACAAATCTGCACACAGACTCTCTCTTAATTTGCTACAGGGTTTGGCTGAAATGCTATGACGATTCTTTCACAGAGCTGAAAATTTAGGCCCAGAGAGTGGCCTCCCAGTGACACCTCTGATCTCTAGTCAATCATCCTTTTGCTTCCTGATTACTTTTTTCTTCCTGGCATGACCACCATGCCACACTTCCAGCCTCATTCTGCCATGTCCATGTCAATCCTCAAAGAGCCAACAATAGGCAAAGGAAAGGCAAAGGACCACCACCATCTTCTCTCCCCTGTCCTCTTCCAACAGTGACTGATCTTCTTCTAATACAACTTCCTTCCTTTCTGCAGCCAGCATTTCAGTCCCCATACAGGATACTCTTACCCATACTCTTACCTTTTGTAGGTCTGAGTCTTCTGTTTTGTACCAAGTTTCAAACCTATCCAGTTTCAAGTGTTTTCATGTCAGAAAGATAAGAAATGGCAGATTATTTGACCTAAGTGGTTCACAAATATCAATGAGGCTTATCCAGGAAGTGACTTGTTGTCAATGCAAGAAGGCTGTGCTGGGGTGTAGACTGGACCTTGGGTTTATGAGGTACTGGTTGAGTCCTACAGGAACTGCCTGGAACTTTTCTAGTACCTACATGTCTTGCTATCTAGATAGCCATCACCATAATGCCTGTGCTCCTCCCAATAACAACACTCCCTCTCTCCCTCTCTCTTTGCCTTTCTTGCCAACCTATAAGTAAAGATGGACTGATAATTTGAAGAGAGGCTTTGTGTGTGTGTGTGTGTGCGAGTGTCAATGGAGGGCAGTTGTGTATCAACACCTGTGATAAAGCCTATGAATGTTACCTCCTCATACACAGCCCATCAGCTGTGCTAAGTAGATGCTACCTGAACTAGATGTCAGGTCAGTAGGGCTGGGTTAAGGGAATTCTCCCACTGATTTCAGTATCAGTATCCATGCAACTAAGCTGAAAAGAAACAAGCAGCTCCCGCACAGTCCACCGTGTCCTCCCCCTTACAGAAACTGGTGAACCCTATCTAGCCACAAGGCTGGTGTGGTTTAGATGTTGTTCTTATGGAGGGGATTTAACTGAGCTTAAAAAAACCTAAGTAAAGGCAAAATAACCAGAGCATAGAAGACTTGACACCATCTCTTCAAAGGGTTAGGTGAGGTGCAAACATCAAGTTCATCACACCCATCTAAACTGCTGAGTTAATGCACCCATCTAGTGAAAGGCTAGCACTTCTTTCTCAGTGCTCTTTTGGCACTATTTAAATATTCCATGCTGCTTTTTCTTTTTATTTTTTCTCTCTGTCCAGTATTGTTTAGAGATTTAAAAATTAAATTAATCAGCACCTTAGAGTGTAAGTTCCAAGGTCGCTTTATTGTGAAATTACAGTGTGACTCACAGAGGCTGCAGATCCACCTTTGAGGCTGGACTGGCTTTGTTATTTTTGTCTGTTGTTTCTTTCCACGCTGGTTTTGCAGCAGGACTTGTAGGCACACAGTGAAATGAGCTGAGAAATGGCAGTGCGTCATCCCGGGTGTGGCTGAAGAGCGATGTCGCAAAGAGAGATGGCAAGATTACAGGGTGGATCTGAGCAGGATCTGGAGGAGGGTGAAGAACAAAACATCCTGCAACAATAAAAATAACCATTTATTTATGTAAATAGGAGACAGAGAGTTCTGCAAAGTCTAATTTACCTACTGGGGAAAAATCAGGGAAAAAAAACCAAAACGTTTCAAAGCACAGGCTGCAGACACAAAGACTGACAGGTGCATATACAAATAGCTAAAATAAGACAAACTCACAATGGTTCCAACACAGCCGGCAGCTGAGTGCTGTTGCAGAATGGCAGCTGTGGGAAGTTAGTGTTGTGTCTACTCAAAGAGTGGCATCACTTGAATTTCTTTAGCCAGAAACAAGTACTTCTGTGAGTAGGAATTATGCTGCCTGGTTTCCTGTGACTCTGCATTTTGTGGTTGATTATCCAAGGCTAATAAGGGGCAAGAGCTGAATAAAGCTTTTCCTGTGGTCAGGGCATCCTGTGTGGATTCTCCGGGGTCTAATAATACAGTTCACCTTCCTCTTCTGCCCTTTCTTCAATGAGGCACTAATTTGGATGTCTGTCTTCTGCACAACTGCCAGACCTTCTGAAATCTGTCTGAACTTTTTATCTTTAAGGATTCTCTGGCAAATGTCTGAAGTTGGCCAGCTTACTTCAAAGCTGCTGTGGCAACGTACACACAGATATATCATCAGCTAAACCTCATTTGTTTAGGAAGCGAGGATTCATTTTTTAAAAATAAATCACACCTTCTCCAAAGCAGTAACACATAATCTGCGTTCTGACCAGGCCTGCTTTAGAAACCCAGGGCTCAATTCTTGATAGTTGCTTAGTAATTAAGCAAACGGCATCTTACACCAGAAGCAGCAACCACAGACACAGGTCTTTCTGTGGGGGTTCATCAGTGCAACTGTGGCATGGGAAATATAAAAATATAATGCTCACTGAAAGGGTACCAACGGGAAATACCCCAGGAGCAAAGTGAAGAGGGATAGACCTTTGTGTTTTCATTTAAACAGGAAAGGTAGATGGAAACCAAAATAAATGAAGCTATACTTAAAATAAAGATTACTATATTCTAGGCCAACAAAGGTTGTAACACCTGACCTAAGAATGGGTGGGGATGTTTGGGATAAAGGAAGGGAGGCCTGGAAAATTGTGGAGTTATCTAGATAAGTTTCATGGAATGAAAATAAACAACCAAGGGGTACATGGAATAAGTCAAACAAGACAGTCTAGTGTTTTATGTATTTTTTGATGTTCATGAAGAATTGGGTCTGCCAGAACAACAGGCTATCATGGAAGTGGGCTTTATTTAGCTTCTACTCATGTACCTATTTACCTGACCTTTGAGGTTACTGGCAGAAGCTCCCACGGACTGAAACTGGTCTTTCTGTGCTGTTTGCACCCTCAGCAGAACGAAATGAGGAGCTGCTCAGCTCAGTGCTGGGGCAGGCAGGCAGTGCTGGCAGTTGGCTCTGAGACATTGACGTACCACAGTGAGATGTTTCCCTGCGTACTTGCCACCTGGCAATGTTGCTTTGGGAATACAGCATCACTTTAGAATTGAGGCCAATTCCAAATCTGTTACAACTCATCCCAAAAACAGTCAGTTAATGGGAGCCTGTTCATCAAAGCCCTCTTGTTGTTTAAGAGACACAAACTGCTACTTTGTGCTAATATGAATGTGAAAGTAATTTCAGGAAGAATACCATGATAGATGACAATTATTACTCCTCAGAGACTTGAAAAATAGTAGTGTAGATGTATTTCTGGGCATATGTGTTTAGGAGTACTTTAGGTGACTCCAAAAGCTTATCCTAAAGGTATAGTTCTGCAAACTGTTGACCATTCTGGCTTCATTCCAGCAAAGCACTTAAATATGTGATGAACTCAGCAAGACTCTTCACATGCTTCAAGCTAACACATCCATAAGCACGTTGTTGGACCAGGCTCAGAGGCCGCACTAGAGCCACACCTTTCACAAGAGAAATCTCCTTGAGCTAGTTGCAGTCTCTGTGGCTGGTGTGGCCATTTGCTTCCTCACAGACAACTACCAACAGGCTTTATCAACACTGGTATTGTCTGGCCTTGCTGAAGGGAAAAAAAGTTTCAGTGGATTCAGCATTTCACCTCAGTGAAATTTCTCTAACAGGACAAGCAAGGTGAGAGGGAGGCAGTTTGCATGCAATGCTGTGGAGAAAAGATTTCCCTTCCTAAAATCAGCAGTCTCTGGACAGCAATAAATCTACATGATAAAAAATAAAGCTATTCCTAAAATAAACAATTCAGGCTTCGAACCATACAATAGGCAATTAGTTTGAATAATTGGGTGTAACCCTAGGCAGAGAGAAGCTACAAGACCAGATGTGCATACAAAACTAAACATAGGCTTTACAGAATCTAATCAAATCAATCCACCATCTGGGATGAGAAGAAAAATCGTCTGACAGACCTGGTCAATATGAGGAAATGGCACAGATTTCTGGATAACAAGCTTAAGCTAAATCAATATATCACATGAGTCAGAAATGGAAGCATCCATAAAATGGATTGCACTAGTTCAACTAAATCACATCTGATTTTGCTAAATTAATACCATTTTCTCCTACAAACTAGACCTTAGGTGACCTATCACAAATAACAAGCTGGGAATATTCAGAAACAAGTACATGCAGGTAGAACAGCTCATGGCAGACTAAGGTTCATATACACCCTTCTATCCATACAAAATAAATCTTCCCCCATCAAATGAGTCTTTTCCAAGCAGTTGGTGTTAAAGCCCTGCAATCGGTTGTTTATAAGTCAGAACTGTAGTGAGTGGATCCTGCTTCATTAGAGCTACCTAGGGAGCCAGGAGCTGCAGCAAAGGCTGGAAATAGAGGAAATGGTCTGCATGGTGACAAATCCCAGAGCTCAGCGTTGGGTCACTGCTACAGAAGGCGTGTTCAGTGGGGCTGAGCTAAGCACTCTGGTGGTTTGGAAACCCTGGGCTGGGATACTGTGCATGGCCACAGTAGCTCTGGCCCCAAATGAGGTTGACTTTGTGGTGTCAGCTGGAAAATACCACAACACCACGCAGCAACCCTGGGAATGTCCTTCTTCACCTCCTGTGTTCCACTGGGCTTTGATGGTTCTTGATTGTCCGTGCTTAGGTTCACAGTTTAGTGTGGGATGAGGGCTGCATGTCAAGGAGAGGAAACCTGGATGTCTTGTGGGGCTTCCAGAACCAAAACACCCATTGTACAGTGGTTCCAATAGCAGGGGATGAGGCTCAACCATGCAGTGTCTCTTCCATCCTCTGCTCCTGCTATGACACCTTGGGCTGTCCTGTGGGCACAGCTTCATAGCTTTCTGCACTTGAGTGAGGCAAACAGGAAGCTAAAGTCAATCCAGCTTAACCAAAAGCAGAACCTGCTGCTGCTCCATGGCATTTTGATTAGTAACACAAATTGAGCTGTCTTCTCTCCCTCCTCCATTTCGCGCTGCATCCCTGGTACCAGCAGCCCAGACATGTAGCAGACAACTGCACGAAGGTTGTACAGCTCAGCCATGTTGATCAGTCCATGCAGGACTGCTCCAGGGAGGGAGAGAGCAGAGCCTTAAGGAGGTGACAGCAACTTTATTTGATTTATGGGGTATAGCTTTTGATACAAAGCTTCACTGACTTAGCAACATTGGAGCATGTTTGTGGGTTTACAGATTTACTCCAGTGCTCCAGCAGACCATCTTCCCCTTCTGATATTCCTCTGGAAATAGTTCATGTCAGTGTGTTGTGCACATAATTGATACTGGCTTTCCCAGCCTCCAGAAATCATAATAAAAAGATAGACAAAACCCTGGGGGGAGGGATTTTTCTGACCTAAAGTGAGAGGATGTGGAGAAGACCATGTGACTGCTCCAACCGAGTTTTCCACACATGCATTTTGTTTATGGTCTCTGTGTGCAAAACATGTCAGAAAAAAAAGCTCTCGGGGAAGTTAGGAATCTGTCCAGCATGTGGCAAATCCCCAGCATGACCCAACCCTCCTCCTCCATACTGCTGCCATTCCTAGGATCCTTCTACACAAGGCATTTCTGCAGCAGGAAAAAAACAAGGTAAAAAGAAGTATTTAAGGAACACCTGCTTTCACAAATAGAGGCTCTAAAGGATCCTCAAACAGCACATAGGTGTTGAAAGCCAACCTGGTGCTCAAGGTGAAGGGCAGGGACACCTCGTGTCTCATGGGTTGAGTGACTTCATGGCTTACTGTGACTCACTAGAGCTGGTTGCAGGGCATTCTCTTTGTCTAACAGTCCTGCATGTCACCATGGAGTCCAGCACACTTTCCCAGAGGGACGGAGGGCGTGCCAGGGTGATGAGGCGATGTCAGAACAAATACACTTTTCAACACTCCTTCAGCTCACCTCACAGTCCCAATAACAGCAGTGTAATATTTTAAACTGCTTTTGCAAGTCTCCTTTCTACAGAGCAGTTGAAAGGATATAAAAACATTTTAACAATTTTATAGATCATCTCCAGAGCACTATTGTGGTGTGGGAGAACAGAAGTTTTGTTGCCGTTTGCCTATGGACAGCTGCCAAACTCACCTGTCTCCACTGAGCCTTCTAGGGCCATATCACATCTCTCTGGAAACTCTGCAGCAATCTCTGGATGGCTTCTCACTTTACTCATCTCAAAAACATGTTGCTCAAATTAACCCTTTGTCAGCACACTTTCCTGGGTGTGTTACCCCAAACAGGCAACTCCTTCTGTTTGGGCTTAAGGAAAGTAATAGCTGCTAAATGGGTTTTGGAGAAATCAGGACCCTCCTATGACAAAAACTTCACCCGTGTGAAAGTGATTCTAACCCCCTGCAAGTCATGTCCTAATCACAGTTAAGCAGCCTCCAAATTTGACCCTTTTTTAATACTCCCCCATTTAACAAGGTGCTTAAGAATTTGTCTTTCTGACTCAAGTTTTACTAGTCTAGTTGCCTGTTTGCAAGTAAGGTATACTTTAGAACATCTGAAGCCAGAAAGTGGTGGTTTGAGCCTGTGTATAAAATACAAAGCCAATTAGAAGAGATCTCCCACTGATCACATTTTCTTATGGCTTGCTTAATTTTGCAGAGTCGTGCTTCTAATCTCAAAAATTATCATTAAAACCCTCACATGTGTATGGTTGACAGAGAAGAACTCAGAAGCTTTATTTGTTGACGTACAGGAAATATTTGCCTATCCTCATGTGGAAGGTGTGACAGAATTGTAGTGTAATCTACTCCCTTATGTACGAATTTCTCATTTTCCATCCCTACAAACGAATATTTACATTCCCCACCCTCCTCTTCTCCTGGAAAGAAAAGTGCATAAAATTATTCCCCATCACATTCTTTCACTGACTTGGCAAAATACAGAAATATACAGAAACTTTAAATTATATGGAATATGCAGGCATAGCTTATCTAAGATCAAACCTGCAGATTGAAACCAACAAAGAATCACAAAAGACAGCCCCAAAGATCTTTTGTCTACCTGATCCCATTTCCCTACCTACACCTCTTTTTACCCTATTGCAAAATACTAGTTCTACTTTAGTTTCTGCTCTGCAGCAACATTTCTGCTTAAGAAAGATTCTGTTGAGTCATTACCAGCATCAGCCAAACAGGCTTTTCAAGAATGGAGGGGAAAATAAAGGCTGTGGTTTTTAAATTAATTCCGTGCTGCTTAACTCTTAAACCACTAGTGACTTCCAGACTTCCAACCAAGTTAATGCTGAGCAGAATATGTAGCTGTTGTATGAATATGTAGCCCGAGACAAGAGCACTGTCAGTGATTCTGGGGGTAATCGACTGCTCAGGCAGTGCCAGCCACACACCTGAAAACACTGGGGCAGAAATCGTAGGAAAGGTCTGTGCTGTCTAACCCATGTCCTAAATACTCCCCTCTTGCTGCTTGAAAGCACTGCCTCACACCACACCCACACCAAATCAGAGGCAGGGAATGGGGCTTTTCTACTAGAAGACAGCAGTCATAAAAGTAGAAATGGAAAAGAGACCAGCACATCTCTCCCTCTGTGATGTAGGAGGCACACTCCAGTCCTCCTTCCCCCAGCAGGTTGTATATAGGAGAGGATAGCGGTTGCCAAAAAGATAGAACTTGAGTAAGTTCCTGGTACCCTGAGGTTTGAGAGGCCCTCAGGGGAGCTGACACTTGGAGTGAGAAAAGACAGAGGAGGCAAAAGCAGATAAGGTGATTTTCTTTGCCTTGGTTTTTGAAGCAATCTCAGCCTGCTAAGCTTTCAGTTCCTGCTGCCAATGGCTATTTCCAAAGTTATCTTTGAATGGAAAAAGGCTGGAATCCTTCTCTCTCTCATTCTCTCTGTCTCCTTTTTTAATGAAAGCTCAGTTTAGATCTGATATCGCTCTAAAAAGGTTTGCTATCAAAGTTTATTAGACCCACTGGGACAGATCACAGTTTGCAGAGGCTCATAGTTTCATGGCAGATAACTGTAAGGTGAACCGTTCAATGTTCTTCAAAATGCTCATTTTTCTAGGGCTCATCTATAACACAAAGCTGCACTGTATTCAAGCATCATTAGAAGCGATCCCAGTTGATTATATGATGCTGGCCACAGTTTTGTCTTTGGAGCAAAGTAAAGCAGCCAGCAGCCCCCAGCCTGTCCCACTGGGTGATGCTAAGGCAAGTGGGATGCCATTTGCAGTGAAGGCAAGCCCCACCAGCCCTACCAGCACAACAGGATAATGCCTGCTGTGTGCTCCTAGCAAAGGTCAGAACTTTAAAAAAGCAGTAGGAAGTATGAGAGCAGTGTCCCTTTAAAAATCCAGACTTGCCTTTCCCTGCTTAATAATAATAACAGCTAGGAAAGACTCCTCTACCTAGGGACTATGCCTGAGAAATTTCAGCTGGAAGGCAAAGAAATGAGAGGAGGGATTAGCACCTCAAGCTTCCTATAGAATGGTTGTTCCTTTTTTTTCTTTTTTTAATGAAGTCATTGGTATTATTATGTGGTTTTTAGTAGGCTATCCCCCTCAAAATGCATGGGAACAAACACCATATCTGGTAGGATCTCTGACTGTAACATGTATCACAGTGGCATCTATTTACGATGTGAAGGGAGGGGAGCTGTTTCATTTCCCAAGACAGTAATGGAAAGCATGATGTCCTACAACTAAGGGTGGTGAAGACTGAGAGAGGTACTGGGAAAAAACATTCACAGTAAACTGAAGCGTGAAAGAGAGTTTCAGGGCAGATATTTGCATGATGCATCATCAACAACCCTGGGAAAAGGCTGAGAGACAAAATGGTTGATTCAAGTGGTCAATTCCTTGAGCCAGCAACGTCCTGTCCTTCTGCTGCCACTTCACATGGCTTTACACCTTTCCCTGTGACTTCGTAGTGTCATTTGGTCTAGAGCAGGAAGCTAGACTAAACTCAGAGGAGCTGCTGGTACTCAGATGCCCATGCTCCCTGCCAGGCTTTATCCATCCAGAGCTTTTGGCCTATGAATGTCTCTCACCAGAAGCATGTGCAACCATTTGATAGCTCGTCTGCTTTCTGATTCCTTAACAGGTCATGCAGATGGACCAGAAGCTAGATGACATCCTGAACACACTCCAGGCTCAGCTGGGGGATCAGCCACAGGCACAGGTGCCAGGGCCAGCAACCCCACCTGTCAGACATCTACAGACAACCTCAGATTCCCCCCCAGTAAACCGGAAAATTTGAAAGCTGGTGCAGAGCCACATGTCACCCTCTCATTCTTTTACATCCAGTTATTTTTAAGTCTTGGTGTCTTCGGCTATGTCATCAGTGAAATGAAATATTCTGCTGTAGTAGATTAAATTAAAAAACAAAACAAAAAAAAACAAACGAAACAAAAAAAAAAAAAGCAAAGAAACAGCAAGAAGCCAGTCACAACCTTAGGAGAGCATGAAGTTTTGCACCTGTTTTATTAGCCATCGTTAGCTAACCTCTGCCAGCCCACAGCAGTCCCATCCAGATAGGCTGAGCACACAAGCACAGGGCACCGCTGTCGAGGTAGGCATCCCAGGGAGGGTTAGGATGACCCATTTGTGGGCATGGAAGGAGAAAAGAACTGTTCTTTTGGCATTTAATCACTAAGTTTAATGCTCACAGCATGCCTGAAAGGGGGAAAAGAGCCAGCATTTGAACATGAAACAAATGGAAATCAGTGAACGGGAAAATTAAACAGCATGTTTTGACTTCTACCAAGCAGAGGATCATAAGAAGGGCAGATTTATATGCTAGTGTGAATGACAAAGTAAAGACAACAGGCTACTGATTAAAAATATGGAAGTGTACACAGGCTGGTTGACATATGAAAGACTGAAGCAGACTTCAGCTAATTAAAGCGAAGGGTTGCAAATGAGATGAGATGCGTGTTGAAACAGACAGGCAAGAGAGATAGTATCTGCGTAGGCTTACTGCACAAGAACTCTGTAATAGCTATCAGCTATGCTGATGACTGTTATGCAAAATGTTCTCAAGCTTTTACCTTTATTCAGCAGAGGTTGTTGACTTCAGTTGCCTTAATTTTAACATAAGAAGCCTGTATGGTAATTGGCTGTGAACTATCTGTAGAGCTGGGTTCAAGCCACTGAGTAGCAGGGTGCTGCAGGAGGGCTGCAGCTGTGATTGAGTGGCAGGGTTTCTTAAAGAAAACAGAAATGCACAGCCTGTTGATGAAAGTTAATCGCTGTTTAAATAAACTGCTATATATAATTTTAAATGAGAGATTTATTTTTTTGCCTTGTAATCTGGTTGTAAATCGAGTGCATATGGTGGCTGATGTACTGTTGTTGAAGAATACGTGGTCCAGGTAGCTCGGCTCGCAAACTGCAGGTTGAGATGCAGCTCCAGCTCTGGGTGGGAGGCCGCGAACTGCCAGCCTTTGGGATAACAAGATGGGTAACGCCAGCCAGAGGGATGGACACGGAGATGGGGGCAGGAGCCAGAGACTCGGGAGGAAAAGCGAGACCTGAGTGCGGGTAGACTGTGAGGGTGTAAAAGCCATGGGGTTCTTTTGTTGTGGGTCCTCCTCGGAGGCACCAGCTCGGGCTGTTTCTGTGTTAATGTGCCGTGAATAAATGGCTTTATGGAACCAGACATCTGCTGTGGGAAACCCCGGGGTAGAACCGGTGAGGAAACCGGGTCTGACTGTGTGAGTGGGGTGTGTGCAGAGCCACGCAGGGACCCATCGGTCACTGGAGCCGCCCGCGGTGAAGGGACTTCGGTCCCAGCAGTGAAAATCCCCCGCCTTGGGAGTGTGACTGCCGGAGAGTCTGGGAATGGTCAGACTGGGAAGTTTCCTTAACACTGTCACCGTGAAATGCATCTTACCTGACACTTCAGAAAAGGGACAATAAAACACTGTTGCTAAATACCTAAACAATAAACCTTACTAACAAGGGTGCAGTGTTGTTTACTCGAGTCTTTTTAATATATTTGCATAACCAACAATTTGAATGAGCAGAAGTCTGCAGAGCAAAGACCTGATTCCTGGGAAATCCAAAATATATTCTATTCCCAGTCATATCCATGAAAGCAAAGCCCGCAGTGCATTTAAAAGCAACCTGAAAGACTGGTCCCTTAATAAGCATTTATTTGGACAAATGAGTGGTCCATTTCAATGTAATCAAATTAGTTTCTATTACCTGTCCCTTTAAAACTCTTTCCCAGGTTTGTGTGTCTGGGAATTCAAGCTCGGAAAGAGCACAATGAGACTGATTCCAATCTTTAGATTGCAGGCGGGTCTTAGACAGAATATTAATGATGTGAGAGAGGCAATAAAAAAAAAAGAAATGTGGTTTTAATTAAATCGGCTGACAAGCTGCCGTTCCATCTTGTCTGATTCCTACAGAGTTACTGAACATGACCAAATACAGCATGTAACAGACCAAATACAGCATGTAACATGGGAAAATGGTAAATAATCACTGTCAGAGCATTGAGTTGTTCCTGGCTTTCAGTCACGGTCATGAGCTTCTACAATGGTCCTTCCTAAAACCTCACTGACTCTGGCCAGTCAGAGCTAAATGGACAACTGGACACCAAAGGTAAGCATGGTCTCATCAGCCACTGGTAAAAACAAATCTCCCTGGAGATTCTGCTGAGTTTCAGAAGATAAGCAGTGCAGCTTTCAGCAGAAGGGCTCAAGGACTGCTGTGGCCAACACAAGGTGGCACTTGCTTCTGGTACACTACAGATATTTGTGTGAGGGGTATGTCTGATCACTGCTTGGTGGACCAAGGAATGCAACAGATTTTACTTATTATTGAGCCTCAACAGTAGCGATCAGGCACTATACATATAGTAACACCTACTACTCTGAAGTGCCTGGAAAATCCAGTTAAATAGATTACTAGTGGTCTCAGCTACATAAAGTGTCAGAAGGGATGAAGGGGTGGGAGGAAAAGATAAAGAGGCACACAATGATCCCTTCAGAAAAATAGAATATGTCTCAGTGTGTGTGTATGTGTTTGTGCACGTGTCTGGTTTTTTTAAGCACAAGCCAAGGTTTCCCCAGCAGTGAGGCCAGAGCCTGAGCCTTTAAAGGTTTTAAAATCCAGCAGTGCTGGCCGTACATCTGCTTTACAGCTGGTGCTGTGGACACTGCAGTGTGGCAGAACACGTTCAGACAGCACGACCACAACAATCCCTGTTGCTAAAATGGAGAGATAAGGGTGTGGCCTGAACAAATTGCAGTGAGGAAGGAAGAAGACTGGTGGGAGACACCCATTTTCACAGCATACTATGAGACTAATGGTAAAAAAATAAAAGCAATGTACATTAGCAGTACTTAAACAAATCTCCTCACCCACAGCTAAGATGAAAGTTGCCATCTAGCAAAATCTTTCTGATTGCCCAAGGGTAAAAGTATACATAAGTACCACTGATGTGGTCACCTGGCCTTCCTGATCCCTCTTCTGAGCAAAGATGGTTTTGTATAGTGAGCAAACTGCATATTAACACATTTACACTTGCCTTTGTTGAACTCTATGAGGTTGCCAGTAGGCTCACTCCTCAAGCCCGTCCCTCCAGGTGGCATCCCTTCCCTCAAGCCCATCAGCTGCACCACTCAGCCTGCTGTCATCTGCAAACCTGCTGAGGGTGCACTCGATCCCACTGTCTGGGGCACTTAATGAAGATATTAGTGTTTGTCCCAGTACAGGCCCTTAAGGGACATCACTCATTACTGGTTTCCATTCTGACATTGATCTGTTAACTGAAACTCTTTGGATGCAACCAGCCAAACAATTACTTATCTATGTAATATTCCATCCATACCTCTCCAGTTCTGAGGAAAGATTGTCATGGAGGAGTCTACCAGAGGCTTTGGAGGAGTCTGGGTAAATGGCATCAGTTGTCACTCTGTTGTAGAAGACCACTAGGCTAGTCAGGCATGACTTGCCCTTGCTAAGGCCATGTTCGCTCTCTCTAATCACCTCCTTGTCTTCCATGTGATTCAACATAACTTCTAGGAGGATCTATTCTATGATCTTATTGGGCACTAAGGTGAGGCTGACTGGTCAGCAGTCCCCAGGTTCCTCCTTATTACCCCTTGTAAAACTGAGTGTGATATCAAGCATTCTTCTTTAGTGGTGGCTCTAACACAAACCAAAATTGCAGAAAATATTGCAAGGGAAATCCGTATGTGTGTTTTTATCTCCGTTTTTACTAACACTAGTGCACTTATGTTTGTCCTAATAATTTCTCCTTGATGGGAGTCCAGCTGCTGACCAGGCTACATTCATCAAGCTCACTCCTGCAGCACCTCTTCTCACATCAGTAAAATAGTAACAATTCCATGAAGTAATATGTCCAATGAAATTATCAGCACTATGCAGCCAGGTCTGCAATGGTCCCATGTTGTCTTTTGATTCAGAACAGAGGCATAGACCAGGCAGTCAAGGTCTCTCAAGGCCACAGTATCAGCAGGATACTGTCAGGAATGCAGTTTACCAGTGCATCAAAAGACATGAGTACAGGAGATCAAGTAAAGAATAACTATTTATTTTCAAAAAGATCACATGGGTTTCTACCCGATCCAATTTCATTGTGGAAGATGCATGGTTGTCCTCCCTTACCAGAGACATTGACACCAAGCAAAACAAGATTTTCCACATTCCTTTTAATAAAGCGTGGCATCCTGAAGTCTGCTGTCTGCCTATGATGATGCAAGATGCTCAGAAGTCATTACAACAAAGCCCGAGGGGATTATTTTCTTATTTCCATAATTATGCAATCAGTAATAATATCATGAACCAATCTTATCTCAAAACGTGTACTCAGATCTTTAATGATTATATTTCTTAAGTGTTGTGTGGGATTAAAGTCCTGTGTATGATAAGGCTGCAGCAGTGAGGGAGATAAAAAGTTCAGCTTTCATCAGCTGTGGGCTTTCATTCCTGAGAAAAGGTAACTGTGCCCCCAAAACAGATGATATGGGTTACAGATTAGAAATCTACTGCCTCGTCTGGACACTCTCTTTATCTTGGAGAGTAAAAAGTTAGAGAAGACTGTCCAGACACAGCTGTCCATTTCAGAAGTGGGTCTGTCCAGTAGCCCTGGATGTTTTCCATCCAACTACCTTGCCCTGATATCACCAGAGGATCCTGTGCTGGAATTCCCTCCAATCTCTGTAGGGCCATGACAACTAAATTCCCAGTTCACTAGAATGAGCAGAATTCTTTTGGTGCTGTGAGAAAAATTTCATTTTATTAAATTTAGAAAAATGGCAAAAGCTTGCAAAACAAAAGGAATAAAACGAAAAGGAAAAATTACAACACGTGTTGGGTATCCTAGGCATACTCGATTCCCAGGAACACCCCTTCCAATTCAAAAGTCCCACTTTTTAAACATTCTTAAGGTTCAACCCTGTTTACATCATAGAAGAGGCGTTTCCCTCTCCTTGATTGGCTGTGTCGTGTTAGGATGTGGAGTGTCCAGTAGTATGGCGTCTCTCAGGATCAGCCATGTGGCATAAGGGGTTTCCTTACTAATATTCATTTTACAGTTCCTTATTCCCATCCGCATGTTTCCCTGACACCGGTTCCAGGCTGAATCCGGCATCTTACAACTCCACAATACACCTTATATTTGCTTGTAATAAAACCGACTCTATTTCTCACAGTGCCTCTTCTCACTGATATTTCAAACCTCAGCCCTGAAGGGTCTGTACTCACAAATAATTTTAGCATGTGCTTTATCTTGTGGAGCCCTAAATGGCAGGGCTCATTCAGCACTCTTCTGAACAGTCTGAACAATGTGTCTAAAAAGAAAACCATGGTTTAGGGAGTAAAATGCCACTGGGTGAAGAATCTCAAACGTCAAAATTGCATTACTTAGTATTCTGAAGGAGTACATGCTACTATAATTGTAATGGCCCAGAAGAAGCATGGTCAAGGGTCCAGGTGTAGATCTTTCTCAGGCATCATTTCTAGCTCCAGCAGAGCCCACTCAGCAAAACTAAACAAGATGGTACTGTGCTACCTCTATGATAGGAAAAGATTTGAGTTCCTCTTAGCCTGCCTGAAGAGCCACATCTTTTCTCAGTTAAACCCACCTCTACTCCTAGTCAAGAGACAGTCAAAAGTAGCTGGAAATATCAAACACTGAAAGAGAGAAAAAAGTCTAATTAACTAATGGTCATCATCCCTTTTCCCAAATGCTTTTCTAACCCACAGAGGACCATGATTGTATTTGTGTTACTGGGGCTGGGGATGTGCATGTGTTCACTACAGCTCTCTCCCCATCACACACTAAACATTGCCTCTCAGACATGAAAGAGTAAAGCAGCAAAGAGCATCTTCTCTACAATGAGCTGTTTTGCCAAAATGCTTGCTATGTTGTGTTTAGCACTCATTATGGTTTACAGTGGCTCCCAAACGACTCCGTAAAAGTACAATGTCTCTGCTTAGATTCCTGGCTGAAAACCCGTTTGTCTTGGCTTTTGGAGTTGGTACATGTGGGTTTGTGAACAGAATTTTAACTCACCTTCATTATGCTGTTTGATCTCTCCCTGTGTTGGGTGGAACTGTGTACAAGGGACCAGCCTGACATAAGCAGTTAGGGGAAGGGGATTTTCGAATTCTGTGATTAATGTAACTGCTGTATCTTTTCTGTCTGATCAGACAGGCAAAGGTTGTTCTTTGTTCAACCAAACAATCCTAATTTTCAATAACAATGCCTTGAAGCACTTGCCTGAGACTCACCTCAATTCACATTTCAAAAATACCTGTTAAGCATTACTTATGCATTGCTAAAATGCAGCTTTTCTTCTTTAGTGTCTTGGGCCTTGTATTGGTCTGTTGTTAGGAGAGACTAAGCACAGCCAAACAGCCTAGTAGCATTTTACACCTACTTTACATAAGGACCAAGCTACAGAGAAGCGATGTCCCGTGTTTCAAATTAAGCAACCTCTGGCCAACTCAGGTGTTATAGATGACCCTCACCAAAAAGGTCTAAGAGGCTGTTTTCTTTGCCAAAAGATGAAAGAAATGCTTGACAAAGCAGGCTCTGAGAGATGGAAATGCTTACAGAAGCAGCATAAGCACAACAGTGGATGTACATGAGTTCTGCTAGCTGCCAAGATATTTGGAGTCCTTGAGAAGCAGAAAAGGTGGGAATGGGCTCTGGCCACATATCCTGGCGTCTGCTTTGTCAAGTGAGCAATGATTTGCTTAAGGCTAGCCCAGCTCCTAGTTCAGTTATCTCTGACACCACGGGTGATGTGACAGCAGGCAAAGGCAGTGTGTCAGTCTCTCTCTACCTGCAGCCTGCCCTTTGTCATCATCCTGCAGTGTAACACAAAGTTACTCTGGTCTTGAAGTTTGGTGACCTGGGAGACTTCACAAGTAGGTTTTGAATTTTGATCCAGATGACCCCAGCCCTACTTACTGAGAGAAGCTCACACTATTTCTGACACAGAGGTAGATCCATGCCATGCCTGGTCACTAGGACCCTTCGAGTAGCCTAATGTTTATGGTGGCCGGGGTTTATTAACATCAAGGTGAGGGGGAAGGGGGAGCACTCATGCACTTTTCCTGTAGCAAAGGAACAATTGCCTGATGCAGTGTCCTCATTCTTTTTGTTTTGTTTGCTCAGAATTTTCCCCTTTCTGAAACATGAAACAGCTCATTTCTTCCAATCTAAACAAATGACCCTGCCAGCTCCTTTTTCCTCCTTTCTACTTCTGATGGTTGGTATTTTAAGTACAAGTTTCCATTTGTTTGATAGCAGGTCAGGAGGCCAAGAAGAGCTAGGGACAGCTCCTGTGACACATCAGTACTGTGCCAAACTCTTCAGTTTGGCTACAACATGAGTGTCATCACTCTTGGATTCCACCAACCCCACTGGCCAACTCCCAGGAGGCTGCTGCTTTGGTTTGGAGGCAGAGTGTAGAAAGAGACCGACAAAGTCTCCATCCTCAGAGCCACGTATGTCCCTTCTACTGTCCTGGTGCGTTCTCTCCTCTGTTATCATGTTTTCCCTCACACAACAGTCCAGTTAAGCCCATCTTCCAGATAAGGAGGGCTATTGCATTAGGAAAGTTAGCAATAAACTTCAGCATCAAACAAGATCTAGTCCGAAGGGCTGCAGCACACAGGCTACAGTCATTCCTTTCCACAGGTTTACAGGGAAGAGCATTAGAACCAAGAATGAAAATTTCTGCAACACAGACCACTGAGAGGTTATGTACTTGATGGGTCTGTGCTCAAAGCAGGCTAAATTCAATGCAGATATGAATCTAATGGAGTCATGGACTTACATCACAGATGAATTTGGCTTGATCTCTCTTACCATGTGTCTGAATAAACAGTTGGTAGGTTAAAAAAATACCTGATTTCACTATCCTTACTGGAGATCTGAATTAGAGTTAAAATTTTCCAGTGGCCTGGAAAACCCATATATTACAATGGCAGATAGTATTTTTCACCACAGCAAATGCATGAGCTTGGACACAGAGACAGAGATGATGGAGGTGCCCAGTGACAGATCTGTTTTAGGAATGGTAATTACTTTGAGTGGCTTCTGAGATCCCTAAGCTTCCCTTTGAGTTTAACATATGAATGAGCCCAAAGCAAAAAAATCGCAATTGCAGCAACACTTGCACATCCTGCCTGACTTGGAACAAAGTCTGAGAATGTTGCTGCATGTTCAGTGCTGAATAGAAATGGTTAATTATTGAAAATATGTCCATAATTATCAGGTGGAAAAAAGCTCCCAAATTATTTGGGCCTTGCCCATGTACTCACTTTGCAAAAATAACATCATTTCCCTGACAACATTTTGCATGAAGCTGAAAATTAAGGTGACAATGAAACCGTTGAATAAGAATAAAACCAGCTTATCTCCTCCAAGCATAAATAGCTGAAGGATTGGTCTGTGGCAAGGAATCACCTATAACAATCATGCTCTTTCATGTTCTGGGATGGAGCTGCTCTGTGTACTCCCCCCTCTACCCAATCTACTCTCCAGCCTGGGTGAAATCATGTCTTTGGCCTTCAGCAGGCAGTCCTGTTTGAAGTGAATGGTTTGGAGAAGCACTTTAGCCCTGGAGCCACGGGTTACTGGAAATGAAAGAGCAGACTGAGGTTGCACAGCTTCTAGTTGCTCCTGACATAATCTGGAGTGGGGAGCAAGGGAGTATGAGGGCTTCCTGCTCTGTGTGAGAAGGGGAGATTCCCAGGGGAATAACAGAGACCTCACTGATGAGAGTCCCACAGGACTCAAGCCAGACCAGCAAAGCAGGTTCAGCCAAGAGTCTGAACCACCTGCCAAGTCGATGGTGGTGAAGAGGGAGGGAGGGAGGTCAAGCTGGGAAGTCAAGGCACAGGGTCAGGCTCCAAATCAGTGAGGTGCAGCATAGCTCAGGCAGGCACCAATAGGGAGAGCCCCTCAGCTTAAAAGCAGCTCCCAGGCAGAGCAGAGGACATGGGGGCATCCTCCAGGCCTCTCCTGACTGCAGCTCCTATCAGCCAAAGCATGGGTAGAGGGGAAAATACGCTCTGTGTCCTTCCCACCACCACTGTCCTGCACACCCAGCCACCTCATGACACAGCGGTGGGGGACAGGGGTGGGGACAGCAGTGCTGAGGCAGGGGGTCACCTGTTCTGCCTGCCACAAGCAGCATCAGTCCCTCCTGCAGGAGCTTGTGTGTAGCTCTTGGGAACTCAGTGGTGCTGTTGAAGCAGAGTTATGGATTCCCTGCAGGAAAGAAAACCTTAAAACAAAAGGATTATAAAAGTAGCTGGAAAGTTGGAAAAATGCATAAAAAAGAGTCAGGGGAATTGGATGAATAAAAAGCTCTCCCCATTTGCCCCCAGGTGCCAGCAAGGTAAACAGTCAAATGGCTTTGCTTTCATAAAGTACCTTTTTTTTTTTTTTTTAGACTTTTGGTTCTGTTTTTCTTCTTTATCTCTCCATAGCAGTCGCTGACAGATGACCTTTAAAGCCCGGGAGAGCTGCACCAGCAGGTGATTTACTAACAGCTGTACCAGTCAGCAAACTGGAGAGGGGCAGAGGTCGCCGCCAGCCGGGGCTGCCCGGCCAATTCAAGGGTGGGATTTAATTAAAGAAAGATGCATTACACTTTTTATTGATTTGTGTGCGTGCACACGCAAACCTTTTCTTCTTTTCTTGTTTTTTTTTTTTTTCTTCCCAGTCCCTGCACCTGAACATTTTATCCTGGACGTGTCAGCCCCGCCACCTCATCCCCCGAGGATGCTGCTCCCTGAAATCCCATCTAACACTTGCAGATGGGCCTGGGAACAGGTGGGGAGGAGACAAGGGGAGGGGAACCCAGTAGCTGACAGCACAGGGCATCCCTGCTTGTCCCTCAATATTCACAGGGTGCTGGATGGGTATTTGGGGAGATGCTGGTTTTCTTTTCCTCTCCCCCTGCAGTAAAACTCTGCCCTTCTTCTGTGCTCCAGATGATCCATTAGGAGAGGTAGGAAAAAGGCATTAAAAGGACAAGTTTTGTCTAGGATCAAGGACTTGTCCACTAAAGACAGTGGGCATTTTTGGAGCAGCAAAATGAAGACTGAAAAGACAGAGTAAAAATTCCATGGCTTTGTATTCACAAGCATCATTCATTATTTTCACTCATGCACCTAATCCCCTTTTTTTGCCAACTCAGACTTTTATTATAACTATTATTCTGCTGTTATATTTATCAGATTTTTGAAATATAATATTCTCACATAAAAAAACTTCTGTTCAAGTGAGAACTAGAAATTAGTGAGTCTTTACAGACCCAGAGCTACAAATGTGGAAATTCAAGTAAGCAAGCTCAGTACTGAGCAGACTTAAGTCACAACACTTTTCTTAAGAACTGAATCCCACTGGGAAAGAGCACCTGCAAATCATGGGACCATCATTTTGAGGGCTCAAGAGCAGCAAAGAGAGATCACTTTTCCCCAAAAGCCCAGTGCAGAGGATGCTGACCTGTGCTGGGACACAAATAGCACAAGAAGGATGGCCACAACAAGGGCTTCTGAAAATTAGGCCTCTCAGTAACTTCAAATACATTAGACAATTCCTTCTGGGGCCTCTCCGGATCTCATCCAAAGTTAGGGGAGAGCCTGCATTCTTATTTTGATTATATTTAGGTATGTGTTGTATCCATTACATTGACTGATTTCATTAGCCTGTAATGGCTGGCTAATAAATTTGCAGCACACTGCAAGAGCTCTAATCCAAGAAGTCTATTGTATGAGGATGAGAAATATGCAACCTTAAAAGAAATACTAAAGGAAATAAAATTCTTTTTCTACTTGACTTTCTCAACTTGTGAGTTTAAAAGTGTAGTGACCATCTTGCCTCACTCCTCCCTGGCTAAGGCCATGGCTTTGAGAAAAGCCTCAGGTTTGCTGGCAAGTCTTTCAGTGATGGACAATCTGCTGTTCTAGTAGTGAAATTAATCATTCACAAAATAAATAAGATTCGGTGTCCAAATTTGTCTGAAGACCTTTTTCAGTCACAGAATCTTACAGGGAAGGATCAGATAAATTAAGAGTAAATCATCTTGCTTCTTTTCAAAAGTCACTGCCTTTACAGATGTTTCTATTAAATCACTTTGCAGTCTTCCCTTCCATGGAGCTTCTGATGACTCTCAATGGAAGGCAGATTTCCTAGGCTTGGTGAGATTTTTTCTGAACCCTTTCCAATCTTCCAGTCTCTTTTCTCTGAATTGTTGGTCTCTTTCCAAGGTGGTTGTCATTGGCCTGGAAATTCCTGTGACAGGTTAGGTTTCTATGGACCACAGCTGCCAAATTTCACTTAAAAGTGTTATCTACAGCTAACCATCCTGGGCTCAGGTATCCAGCTGTGATGCATTCAAGTCCTGGTGGGGTTCACATGGCTTCTGCAAAATGCAAGAAGGGGCAGCCACATGAGCCAAAGACAAAGGAGGTTTCCAAGCAGTCAAGGATCTGTGGGTTCCCATTGCCCTCTCACTCTGGTTTCTACCTTTTTGTTTTTATATCCATACATTGACAGCAGCCATTGTCTGTATTCTACAGCCCTAACTTGAGGCAAACTCTTTCCAAAAATGAATGGTTTTGGTGTAGCAGACTGGCCTGGAATGTCTAGATCTAAACTAATTACACATCCATCACAGACTTCCCATCATCCCACCAAAACTGGGATGCCTGTGTTTGGCTGAGCCTTTCAACACAACCAAGGCAGCTCTATATCCAGTTCCCTTTAAAATGCACGGGAAATAAATATCCAACATCACTATGTGGCCTTGAAAATCCCCCTGCAATCTCTAACCCTCACTTCCCATCTGTAAAACAGGAATAACAGCAATTCCTACCCCATATCTGCTTTATCAGTCTTGTCTATGCAGACCACAAATTCTATGAGACATGAACTGGCTGCTACTAAATATAGGTACAATGTCTAGCATAGTTTTTATTAGAGCCCCTAGGCACAACAGCTCCATAAATATCCATGTTGACTTTTTCCAGATTAAGAGCACATCAATGGGAGCTTTGCTTGAGTAAGAACTGCAGGATCTGGCACTAGTGCTCTTAAACCCTAATAGGAATGAGAGAGTCTGAAGCCTCTTCCAGCCTCATTCACTGGTATCAATGCTTTTAATACTAAGCTAGCTGTTGTGACATAAAGGGTATGTTTCTCTTGGTGCTGTTTCTTGGAACTGAAGAGCCCTCCTGAAGTTTTAATTTTCTTTACTGAAAAGCCCTGCTATGGTAAATCATCAACTCACCAAATTTATAGGAGGCACAGCACTTGGTATGTCACGTCTCTGAGCCCAGCCTACTGATTCACTTACTTACGCTTTTGTTCTTTTGCTTTGTAGTTCTCTTGATTTCAGCAACTGTCTATCATTTTCATGTGGCTTGCTGGCTAGAATGCCCCCTACTATTCCAATAATCATTGCCCTGCTAGAGTGTTTATTGCTGACTGAATGGCTGCACAGACTGGTAAAATGACCTGTGCTGTATGAATTTTCCCTCAGGTCTCTGGGGCCTCACAATTCTCAAAAGAATGTAAAGGAAGGAAAAAAAAAAGAAGCTTAGTTATGGGGAAAGGTCAAAGTCAAGTTTTCCTGCAGTAGCAGATTTCTTCACATGCCTCTGATACTGAGCACTCACCACATCACCTTCTATACTCAAAGAGCAGCTGTGAACTTGCCATGAGATGAGAACTGAGCTAGGTAACGTTTGACAGCCTGTTGTGCATCTGGGCATCAAGAGACTATTGTTTACACTGTACGTGTTCATCTTCTACAAAACATGCCCCCTGGATGGGGTCCCAACACAAGTGACTGCCTGATTGTTTGGCTTGTATTTGAGTTGAGGTTTGTGGTAGGTGCACTTTAAAAAAAAAATAAAAAATAGAAAAGAAAAAAAAGCAAAACAAAACAAAACAAAACAAAACCAAAAAAAAAAAAAAAAAACAACAAACACACATACACATAGAAAAACCAGTGACCAATACAAGATTTACAGATGTGTAAATACCTGTGGGTAGATTTCCAAAACAAAAACTCTGTCTAACTTTTATCAGTGGTTTGTTTTCCTTCTGGCTAAGACTCTCAAAAGTGGGTACCTAAAATTAGTCTCTCCTGGGTAAAAGCTTCAGAAGCATCTTAATAACACAGGAATCTAAGTGCCTTGTAGAACACTTCCTAAAGGCTCTGGAAAGTCTCAACCCTCCATCCACATCTTTAGTGATATGATTTTTAAATGCTTGGAGCTCACAGGAGCTGCTGTTGCAGCTGAGGGTGAGGATTCTTCTGAGAAGTCCGAAGAAGTGGGGCATCCATCACACTTTGTCTCCTGGCCTGATACTTTTCAAAGAATCACACCTAATATGGATTTGCAAGTTCAACATGACTCTAAACCTAACCCACCATTTTTTTAAATCCTGGAGTCAGTTGCTGTGCCGTGGATACCACACCAGGGCATTTGTAGTTATGAATCAGACCACAAGTACTGTTCTTCTGGGGAGGATTTTACAGCACTGTTATTCCCATATCCACAGCTCATCATTGATGTCAGATGTGCTCGCTCTAGGCCATAGGGAGTATAAAGGGCACCAAATAAACAAGCATAATTTCTTCTCTCGTGCAAATTTTATTACAGCTGTATAGGGAGACTGTAAAAGACTTCTGTGTTTAGTTGCTTCTTATGGAAAGATAATTTTTTCCGTAATATTAAAAAAAAAAAAAACCAATAAAGAAAACAAAAACCAAATTACACCCTGGAAGAAAGGCCAAAGGACTCCTGGCACAGCTATTTGAGAGCAAGCTGTTCCACTCTCCGTATTCTAGAAGAGCTCCCCATGGAAAACAGAACAAAAAGCAGGTTTTTTCTTCTAGGAGAATTTCACTTACTGAACAGGGCAGGATGTGGAGCAGAAATCAGTTAGCAAAGAAACATCAAGGCCTGGATGTGTAACTCTGGGGATGTGGTGTGCCAAGTGCAGGAAGCTGGATCTCTGGGTTTTGATCACGCCTAGGGGAGCACATCAGCTCCCAAGGCAATGCATCCCTTCATCCTATACATGCTTCAGAAACAGAGGGAGTGACCCTTGCCATTGCCTAGCTGTCTGTCTCACGAGGACAGAGAGAGAGCTGAAGTAAACCCAGGGCAAGGACTGGGAGGGACCAACACAGCTACAGAAACCCTGGCAGATGCCGAGGGAGAAGTGTCTTTGGTAGCACTCTTCAGCCACACTCACAAATTATTGCTGGTCCTGGGAATGGAAACTTAGTTGCTGACACGGAAATCAAAGAGAAGTAGTAAAAAAAGGCAAGGTCAAAACCTAATTCAATGCAAAACCTCTTCATTTCAGCTAGACCTAAGCAAGCATTTTACTCACTGAATTTAGCCTTGCTCTTGTTTCCATATGGGTCACCTAGAGGTTATGGCTTCCTAATCTTATGTATCGATCTCACATCTGGGCCGTTTTCAGGATATATCATATATCTCTGCACTGCTTGTCAGGCATTTGTTATGATATCGAAATTCATACAATACCAGTCAGCCTTGCTATATACAGGGTCACACAGTATGTCATCTGTAGTCTCCAAATGAGGTTTTCTGATAAAAAAATCTTTATTCACAAGGTGAAAATTCTCCAGGCAAATAGCCTCTATTGTTAACGTTTTCTTTTGCTATTAATATTATTGCCACTAAGCTATTCACTGTGGAGCAAGTACAATGAAGAAGAGGCACTTGAAGGTCAGAAGGAATCAGTATTAATGAAAAGTAAACATACAAGTCAGGGAGGAATCACAAACCCAGCTTGAAGCTAATTTGGGTTTTTATTCCAACAAATATGCATGGTGGCTTTTGCATTGTATTCACAAAGTTCTCGTTTGTAAGTGTTGTTAGGAACTTTTGAACTCGCCTTCAGTTTCTAAGCTGCTGTATTGTCAGCCAAGCATTTCTTGTTCAGCCAGGGTCCCAGTGCAGTCCTAATTCAAGAAAATGGCAAATTTTCCTTGGGTGTCCATAGGGGAGTTCCTAACACCCAGCCTCCTAAGGACCCTAGAAAAGACACCAGCCACATTGCCTGCAGCATCATAAACCCTTTTCTGAGCTATCCTTCTACTTGGATGTAGAGCATATCTTCCACGTACTGGTGTGCTTCATGCCAAATATGGAACAGCAATCAACATCTGTGGAGAGTTCATATTTGGCATGTTTACATGAGTATTTATTCCTCCTTTGTCTTCAAGCAGCAACTACTACATAATGAGTTTGGTGTGATTAATTGTGGGAATGTTGCTCATCCCAGCATAGCATGACATCTCTAATTACATGACATCTTTCTCTCATTTGTAAGGGAAGAATGGATTTTTGTATCTTGACACGTTTAACATTGTTGGATTGAGCTAGTTATCTTATATGGGCCTGCTCCTTAGTTCTCAGGGTTGACAGATTATGGTTTCACATTAAAATCACATATACCTTCTTATTGCAGCTGCATCCTGAAAGGAAAGCAAATAGAGGAATCTCCACCACACAAAGGCTGTAAGACTATGTTTCATTCACTGAACCAGTGGTTGGCAAGGTTGTTGTAGGCTATTATAATTTATACAGTCATTTGGTATTTATAACAGCTATTTGGTATTTGATTTTCCCAATATTTTTTTAAATCTCAACAATGGAAAATTTAACACACATTTGCATAGTCTTGCACAAGCTTCAACTGATCAGAAACCTTCCCTATGGGTGTGATTTGCCTCACCTAATTTGAACCATTTAACTAAAAGTTGGGCATCTACTCTAAATTAAGCACTCAGTCACCAGTGACGCATGGATTCTTCTTGAGAGACAACTTCTCTTACCTGGTTTCAACTGAAGTTGAAGTTTGCAACAGGGATTCTTGCACCCTTGCATATGGGTGCAGAGCAAAGCAAGAAGAGGAGCTGTTCCTAGACAACCTTGTCAGTAATGGTCTTTCCAGATGAGAGGTACAGTACACATTTCAGATATGAGGAAAGTCTAAGGATTCAATATTTTTGCCCAATTATTAGTTTTAAAAAAAGCATCTCTATAGATCTGCTTCAAAAGTTGCAAATTTTTATCTTTAGAATTTTTCAAGTGTATTAATACAAAGATGTATTCTCTTAAAAAATCTCTTAAAAAAGCTGTGAGATCCAGGCTAAAATTCTCATCCTGCTGGACTCCACAGAACTTTGTACAAAATTAAAGACACCAGACAGCATGAAAAAAGTACTTTGAAGCACATTATGTTTTGAGACTAGACTTTATGTTTTGAGTGGACAGCGTAGCTACTGAAGCACACATGGTGCAGTTTTAGCTGGGGTCATGCATCAGAAGGACCTAGAAGTCCAACCATACAGTCATGGAAAAAGGGAAATAAGCCTTGGTCATTGAATAAACAGAGCTTTTTTTTTTCACTTCCTTGCAGCAGGACTCCAGCAGGTACAGCTTTTTTTTTTAAAGCATGGTGCTGCTCACCTGCCCTGGAGCTTGCAAACTAAAGGGGTGAATGCAAAGGTCCACATGCAGTTTCGCTCATGCACTAATGAAAATCGGCACAGCAACTTGCATGGCAACCTAAAACTGTATTTGTTTTAGGAGTATAAAACTTAGTGCTTCAAAGAAAAGCTAAGAATCAGAGATTTGGGGAGACACAGAAGACCAACATGACGGTCTGAGAAAATTTTCACCAATATACAGGAGGGCTTGGCTTCTGGTGTCCTGATAATGTTGCTGCACATAGAAATCAAGGACGGCAGCATTCTCATTTGCAAGCACATCAGCGTTTTCCCTCGCCCTACTCATGCCACAGTTGCTTCTATTGGTGAAGGCAGAACTGCAGAGGCCAAGATCAAGTGAACGTTCAGTTCAGTAAGTGCTGAATTCCTCAGTCTAGAAACTATAAATCAGGGACATGGACCACAGAAAACCTCTTTCCATCTGTGCAAAGCATAATCTTCTGGAAACGCGATCTTGTGGTTTTTGTTATGGTTATTGGAATAATAATTACTTGGTTATTAACACTTAATGCAAACTCTTGCAAACAGTTTCAGCTCCAGCGCTGCTGCTTTGCTTCTCCCGCTGTGGGAATGAGGGGGAAGAATTGGTAGTCCTTCCTTTCAGAAAAGGGACCTGCATAACTTATATCTCAGTATATAATGCTTTGTTGAACTACTCATGGGGTAGTTGGAAGATCAAGTCTCTAATTTTTCATTAACCCGCACTTGCCACTGGTAAGTGTGCAGATCCTTGAGTTAATGATTTTTGTATAGACACAAAAAGGCAAGACACACACACACACAGGAACTAGTGTTCAAGGCAGCAGCAACATAGATAAGTTGTCTCTTCCATAGCTTACAATTAATGGCTATCATTACTGAACCTGGACAACTTCCTAAAAGGACCAATTAGTGTTTTAACTGGTTCTCTCACCATCATATTTTTGTTTACCCATACCCAAAGGATCTCCAGCTGCGTTAAGCAGTTTTCCAATTAATAACGCATTTGAACTTCATGGTCCAATTTTTCTGACTCAGCCATTTTTCCTCCTGGTTAATTTAGCTGACTTACAGCATGTAATTTCCACATATTTCTCAGCAGCTCAAATCAACTGAATGCTGCCACTGTCCCTGGGCAAGTGCTGCCTGGTACCCTCCACGTCCTCTGTGGGAGCCATTGTAGCCCTCTCTTCGCTGATGGAGAGGGACTGCCTTTGTAAAGGTTCACTGCTGCATTTGTGGTTTCTCTCAAAGTTTCATGGCCAGCCCCTTCCAGTCCTCCCCTTTCCTGAAAGTTTTTGGTTTGTTGTTTTTTTGGTTTCGTTTTTTTTTTTTTCCCAGCAATGACTCAGCTGTTTATTTTCCTCTTCCTACTTCTTTCATTCTGTGAGCAAGCCTTTTTCACCCACTGGACAGCAAGAGGAACGGGAGGGACTCTGTTTTTTCTCATGCAAGTGGGGGGGTGGGGGGGGGCAGGGAATGACTGAGAACATCAGAGAAAGAAAGTTGAAAAAAAGAGCCTGTACCACCAGACTTCTTTCTTCTAGCCCTCAGAAGAGCCCCTTAGGAAAGTCCATCTCACTGGCCTTGCTCAGTTGCCTTCTCATTCAGTGTGCCCTGTGCATCACTTGTTTTCAGCTGGTGGTGGAAGAAGAAAACAAAAATTTCATGGAAGAGGCAAGTCTCATGGCCAAAAGTAGAAATGCAACCGAAATTAGAGGATCAAACTGCTCAGATACACTCCTGAACCAGCTACCAACCCTGCTGTCAAACCAGTCCTTCCCCATTTAATTGGAAGAAGCTATTGGGGATCTTTTACCAACCATTTCACATGTCCTGAAGAGATGAAGGTTACCCCAACCTGAAATAAGGAGTGTCATAAAAGAAAACAATGCATGGGAACATGAAAGCCACCAGGTGTGGCTCCAGGACACCTGTTTCAACTTCCACAGGAGTAGAACTGCAAAGACATGAGATTTGCAAATCCCTGTACAAAAGCCGCTCTGTCCAGTTCCATCACCTGGATCAAAATAACATGTGAGGGAGCCTTGGTAGTGAGTACCAGGTGGATGGGCAGGTCTCAGCTTAGAGCTGAAACAGGTGTCCCAGGAAGGCACAGTTAAGAGACACCGTGTTTTCCTCTCTCCACAGTAGCTCTTGGCATGCCTAAGAAAAGAAGATGCTTGAACATAGCAGCAACTGTAGCACTAAAAAGAACTCCTGTGTGTTAAATCATCAGGAAAAAAACAATTAATATCCTTTTCTTCTTTGTGTTCTTTTTGTTTTCCTGCCAAATACCAGAGAAAACAAAATAGCAGTTTTTTTGCTGTGCAAGGCAAACTTGTAAAATAGAGGAAAACAAATCCTGAGCAAATAACTCTGAGCAAATAACTGGAGGAAGTGATGGTGGGGAGGTAGGCAGCAGGAAGACCAACTAATACATTTTCAGTGTTTGTTGTATTAAGCCTTGAAGTAGAAAGATAAACGAAGAACAGACATCTCCCTAACCCTCTTTTTTTGGTGAGTAATGAAATGCTCACCAAGTTATATCCCAAAGTTATATCCCAAGCCTAAAACTGCCACTAGCAATCCACAATGCAGCTCCAGACACTCCGGAGGCTCTCACACTAAAACGTCCGTGGGACTGGATCTGACTGAAGAGAAAAACTTATGCTTAGAGCTAGCAATGTCTAAAATTCAGGATTTTGTGTTATAAACTTTAAATACAGAGAAGCATGTTCACCCGCATAGCCAGAAGAGTCAACTTTGGGACCACAGTTCTGTCTGAAGCAAGGTCCAGAGCCTAGGGAGGATGTTCATTAAGACCCATATTCAGTGGATGTTTGCAATAACACGTGAAGGGATCTTGCTTTACCTAGCCTGGCAGGAGGGTCTTAGCCTGGCAGGCTAGAGACAGGACCTGGTCTGATTCAGTATGACCATGGACACCTCAACAGACTCACAGTCTGGTGGCCAAGCTCAGCAGGGTGTTTGCATAAGCATTATGTTGCTTCCCTGCACACACTGCACTGGGAGTATGGCAAGAAAAATACCATCGTACAATATTCACCAAGGGCCAGACTAGGACATCCACATCTGTTCTGGACAAAAAGCTGCCCCCTGGGCTGCTATCACCAAGATTACCTGATTTCTGAGTAGTAGAACTGTGCGCTTCTCTGCAGGACTGAAGCCATGCTAAAAGTGATAGAGGGAAAGTGGCAATCAGCCCTTTTGGCATCAGTGCTTCATCCCCTCTGGGCCAGAACACGGACTGCTCTGGGCAGTTCTCTGGACCTTCAGCAACCTGCTGGGAGCAGAGGTGTGCTTTGTTTTCTATCCCTGCACACATTCCTCTGCAAGAACAACTTGTTGAGGCTGAGCCAAGCCAGCATCTCTTGTTCTGTTCTTGGACTCTCCCACCATATTGGACTCTTTATCAGGGTATTCCTTTCTCTCTTTAGTTACTCCTAATTTGAAAACTAAGCTCCAATCCCCATCTATTGGTACACAAAGGAACCTTCCTCTTTCTCCTTAACCCTGCTGTGACCACAACAGCCATTACAATGCAGAAGTACCTACAAGTACGTACTGTGTAAGTCAGTTTTCCCCCTCCTACCTTGAAAAAGAAGGGTATCTTCCCATGCAGCAAAGTGAAAATCCTGCCTGTTCAAAATATAAAAGAGCAGCAAGCTCAAAGAGACCTCGAAAGGCCACTCTCTGCCATAATAGGATTAAGGGCTATATCTCAGGCAATGCTTCTGGAATCAGCTGTTGCTTATCTGGGCTTCTTTGTAGAAGCTACAATCTCTTTGCACCAGACTCCGTTCTTGGGCTACCTAACAAATGCTTTATTTGGCTGAGTGTACAGAGGCCATATATAAAACCTGAGTTTCTTGTCACTGAATAACCAAAAGGCAGGTGCTTTAATTGGTGAAATAAATGCAACTCTCCTTCCCCAGTCTTTGCTAAGGAGGCTGTCTTCAAGAGCAGATTGCACTTTCTCCCAGCTCCTCCATACCACGCACTGAAGATTACTTTTTTTTACCATAATTGTCTCTGAACTATTTTGAAATCCCACACAAAGACATCATGCACACATGTTTCCACTTGCCTCCTGTTTACTACCAAGCACATCAGTAAAACCAATGCTATGTAAACGTGTTCCCTGATGGACTCTGGACACATCTCCTGTTTCCCATCTGCAGAAAATGACAGGTCTTATGGAAAATAAGCAAGTGGCTACAAAATTGTGGCATAAAAATGACTTCTTGTACCCTCCTCTCTTGCTCTCCCAGAACAGCCATTTCTCCTCCACCTAATAAAGCATTCAGACACTTAATTAGCTCCCTCTAATCCCTGCAGTCAACACATATTGCCGTACTGAGAGGCTGCAGGTTTCCAGGAGGAGCAGTGGAGAGGAGGACTACAGGAGATATCCCTGCCTCTCCTGCTATCCAGAGCTGAGCATGCTCCCATTTTACAGTCATCAGTCCCTGGAGCCCAGACCCAGTGCAGAGCAGAAGAAGAGATAAGGATAAGAAAGTGCCAAGTTTTTCAGTCCGCTTTTTCTTTTCCTGCACTCCGTGCTTAACCTAATTTTACAAACCGAGCAGAGCAACTTTCATAGGCAAAAGCTGCCTGCACAAAGATTTCTATTCCATTCACTCCCAGTCCTTTTCTTCTCCAAGTAAGAGCCGATAACCATCACTTGCAATTCAATAGGCATCATATCGTCTCCAGGAAATAACTGAACCCTTTGTGACTTTCAGAGCAACATTTTCTTATTTTCCCTGGCATCAAAATACTGCTGGATTCCGTTTAAATGGAAGAGATGGCCAGTCTGCATTAGCTGAGGAAAGAGAAAGCCAAGAAGAAGACAAGTCAGCTGCCTGCAAATAAACAGGGTAAGCAAGGCAAAACCAACAGTTCCCAACAGGAAGGACCAGTTCTTTCACCATGTGTTAACTGGCCTCCTCCTTTGCCTGACCCTAAAAAAGTAGATGCACTGGGAGTCTGAGTCAAAATCTGTTATTTCACAGGGACCAGTCCCCCACTCCACCCAATTCCAAAATAACCTGACATGTTTCTGTTCTGGCATGGGTTTCCCCCTGTCCCTTATTAACTACAGAGCATCATCACCATCACACTCCTGCAAAATAAGTAATTCCAGCTGGTATAGAAATCCCAGATGGCATGTACTTTGTAAGGATAAGCTAGAGGAAGGAACTGGCCGGGCTTACCATAGTCCATGCCCAAAGTAAAATTAGCTGTTTAAATTGTGCACTTGTCTGGTGCTCTCCAGTGAGAGTTTCTTGGGTACAGGAGATCCCTGGATACTGTCAGCCTGAAATTGGAGTCCCACCCTGTACATTTTTTTTGAGTGGACACAGCCCTTTACTTGAGATCAAATACCTTCATCTGAGCAGTCAGCCCACAGCAGTTATTGGGACAGCCCCACCATGGCTGTAGCATTACAACCATTGCAAAACCTCCAAAACCTTTTCTATGGTGATATTCAAAGACATTCCTGCAGGGCTTTCACATGCCACATCCTTCTGCCTGTCTGCCATTGGTTTTGTGCCCTGTCTCCTCGCTTTAGTACCCACAGACTTCTGCTGGAAGCGTTAATGAGAGCAATGTGCAAACAAATGTGGAAAATAATCTCTAATGCTGCAGGGGCAGAGGCCAGCGGAAACCAGAGGATGTTTTCTGGCAAAACAGCAGCAATAAGAGCTGTTCTCTAAATAAATAATGTCTCAATGCATACAAGCTTAGCCCTAGCAAAGAGACCTTGGGCTGAAGCCTCTAGCTAGTGTTTCTTACCCCACTTCAGGGAGGCACTTGTGCACAAGCCCCTGTCATTTAGCCATACACTCAGGTGAGCACGGTAACCAAAGTTCACACAACCGGCAAAATTTCAGGAGTCCTCATCTTTCCTGTTCCTTTTATAAAAAAGCTTCATCTGGCTACAAAGTAATTAAATGCTGTCACCTCCATTTTACACAGGAGAAAACAGTGCCTCAGAAAGATTACAGCTAAGATGCTCCTCACTGGGCATGCAGGAGAACACAAGTACTACAAAGCTGCGAGCCTGGCATGACTCTTAACAAGAACAAAACAAAGCCTGTCTTCCAGACTATTTCCTTGGATTACAACTGCTGGGGGACAGTCCATAGGAAAGACCGACAGTGGCCACTAGTGCCTGCCCCATGGGGACAGCTCCTGTCCACTCCCTGAGCACATCCTGCCCCATGGGCAGCCCAAAGCCTGCCCATATAAGGGCATCACACCCTGTAGGCTTCTGTCTGTGTTCCAGCCCCTCAGCTCTGCAGAGCAGTTGGCGAAAAGCTCATTCTGAAGCACAAGGGCCACTCAGTGGCTACCACACCTTGCACAGAAACGTTGTGACAGTTGTCTAGGGGGTTGTTACCACTGTATATCACATGCGCCGGGGCTGGAGAAGCAGGGGAAGCCAAGATCAGCAGCCCATTTGTTGCCTGCCCTGATAGATATCCTATTGATAGCTCCATCTCACACTGGCAAAGCCCTTTGTACCACTCTGGGACAGCTGCTCTGATGCCAAGAATTCCTCACAGGCTGGCCAGCCCTTGTGGTGCTACCAGGGAAGCTCCAGTTTCAGCAAAGAATTTGATGGTTGTCTGGCAAGTGTATAAATCATAAAAGTAGCTTTGTTCTGCAACATTTCAAACCTTTTGGGCTCTCTCATATGGCTGCAGTTTGTTGGCACTTGCTGTTCAATTTATATAAGCTAGGCTGTGCAAACTCATGCCTTTCCAGCCTGTAGGCAGCCTGTCACACCGCACAGGGATGCTGCCCCACTATTCCAAGCTGCATTTTGCTGACAGCAGGGCTTTTTTTGAAAAGGTGCAGCCTTTTTTCAAGATTTAATTTCACAGGAAACCCAGTGGAATCCAGGATTTTAAAACCAATTCCCTTCCATAAAATCAGGAGGCTGCATCCAGGCAAGCCCTGCGCCCTGGAAAGGAGAGCCAGAGAGCAAAGCTCTCAGTTTTGCCCAAATCAACTCCAGTCCATCCAGCAGCAGAGCAAGTTGCCTTATCCCAGAGGATGGGGAGGATGCAAGGCAGACAGGGACTGGGAATTTTCCAACCACAGGTTAAAAAATGTGGTAAACAAAGAGGATTTCAGACACTTAATGCTGAATTCCCACAAATCTGTAGGCAAAGCACTACTGTCAGAAAAGTCCCTGCAAGAGCACACTGTGTGGGTGCAGGAAAAGCCCCCGCTATGCCCGTCCACAGTATGTGGCATTTATTGCCCACACAGCCCCCACCAGAGGGCATTGGCAGGAGTGACAGCAGCCAAGCACGTCTGTGCCTCCACACCCACAGCTGCCTGAGAAGCAGAAGGTGGCAAGAGAAATTCCCTTTGTAGACACGGCCCAGAGCGAAGGCAGCATTTGAGGCCCTGGGTGCCTCCAAGAGAGAGGGAATGGGGGCAGAGGCTGCCACGCTGAGCACTGGTCCCACCCTACCTCCTACCCCACAGCCAGCCAGGTGGGAAAGCAGCATTATGTGGGCAGGGAATGGGTGTATCCCAAGAGGGCTGGGCCAAGCTTTTATCTGCTGTGAATCTACACAGTGCCTTTGATGTTGGTGGGTCTGACTGGTAGGTTGGTGCAGGAACCCTGTGATAATAAGGTGAAGCCAGTGGAACCTGCTCAGACACTCAGCTCATTTGAAAATCAGGATTTTGTGGGGCTGCTGAGCAAGGAGAGCATCTGTGCAATGCTACGTGGAGCTATGCAGGTACCCAAGGCAGAGACAGGTGATAAATGAGCGAGGAAGAACTGGAAAGAAAAAAGCTTTGGTTTTCAGTAAAATCTCTGAATCTCTTCCCAATGCAAAACACTGAGTTCTGTGAATGGTTAAACTGTTCGGCCATTCAAGCCTTTTACTCAGCCTAGGTCAGGTGTTTCCAAACTGTTCTTAAAAAAAGCATCTAAATATATGGGATGTCACGGTGAGGACTGCATTAAAAAAATGGAGTAAACATTAGTCCAGGCTCAACACACTTTTCCCTTCTCATCTCAGTAGTTGCACTGCTGGACTCTCCCATCCCAACAGGGTGCCAGAGCTCCTTGCTGGGCTGCGATTTCCTTTCTGCCACTCCCCAGCAGTGCAGGCTGTGGCACAGGCCTGCCATAGCTTCTCCCCATGATGCTGAGGTGAGCTGGGGGAATCAGTCAGTGTAGCTGTGCAAGTGTCAGGGCTCTGATGGGCAGATCAAGACCCCTGAGTGCTCAGCTCTCTGACAGCTGGAAAGGACCACGTGAGCAGCAGGACACATGGTGAAGATGGACACAATTATACATTCTCATTACAAGGGATGTTTATATGCCCTGTGGTCCACAAGAGTCCTGGGGAAGGACAGTTTTATGAAGTTCTGCCTTATATCCTAAAGGCCAAAGGAAACTGCAGGTTGGAGTAAAATGAAGAAGGACTATCATTTGAGATCCTAGATAGAAAAATTTGAGTGGGAAAGAGACATATTTCAAAGCTCAAGTTATGCATATATATATATTTCTGAATGTGTCTTTATGTATGTATATACATACACCTCTTTAATCACTGAGATACACAAACATGCAGTGCACACATATGCCCACGTGTCTGTTCATTGCCCCTTTGCTAAGTGAAACCCAGCAACATGTTACAGCTTGCTGCCCCTGACCCCCTTGAAAGGTCAAGGCTCAGCCTGTTGGAGAAATTGATTGTCCAAACCAATTAAAAGACTGAGAGCACGAGGACACAATGAAAGCAAAGACTGCAAAACACATATTTTACAGCCAGCTTCCATTCTTGTTGGCTCCTGAGTCTCCAGGTGTGGTGCAAATCTGGAAGAGCACAGTCTCACAGTGCTGTCACCCCTCTCATGTTTGTCATGTCCATCATGCCCTGCTAATGGCTGGCAGTGGCACACCACAGTGTGTGCAACCCTGCCTGTGCCATCTGTGACAAGGGCAGCAGGAGCCACAGCCTACTTTGTTCTCCAGAAGGAGAAAAAAATTTCGAAGTTTTCACTGGCCAGACCATTTCACCTCTCTCCCTCTGTCCAGAGTCTCCCATATCAGACGGACCATTAAATGCTCTACTGTATACAAGGGTGCACTGGTACTGCTTGTTTCCCAATAGCAAATACCAACATGGACAGGCTGTTTTACACTTACCAAGGAATAAAGGTTTTTCTCTCATTTATCCAGTGTGTGAACAAGCACTGGCACCACTGAAACCTGTCAAGTAACATCCTGCAGTAAATGAGATCCAAAGGGGCTTGAGATCCCCAAAAGGGGCAGTTTAGGGACACAGAAAAACTCTAAAGCTAAGGAAAAGCCTAACGGAGGAGGCAGGGGATGGGTGGAAAAACAAAGCACCTACCTGCAGGCCATAAGAAATGTTTCCTACAGGAAATTAAAACTCATAAGTCATGCATGCCCACCTAAGCCCATGCCAGGAAGAAGAAATAAAAGACTAGGGAAGGGGAGGAAAGCAGGGAAGCAGCTGTAGCAGGAACAGCATTCAACAACCAGTGGTTTAGACTCAGATTTCAAAGCCTCAGGACATTAGCTGATGTAGAAAGGGATGGGAAGACAGCACTGTGGCAAGGCTTCAGCAGCTGCAGCTTGTGCCAGCACTGTGGACCTGAGCAAACCCTCTGGATGTGTGATGTCACAGCTCAGCGTCCCCTCATTCACTTGGGCACCCTGGGCCACAACTTGCACACAGAGCAATGGAGAACACTACCATTGTCCAAATCCCAGGGCAGAGGAGAGGAAGAAAGCTGTTGGTTTGAAGATGCTCTTGGCTGTGGCTACAGGCCCTCCTGCAAAGGGAGAGAGGAGGTGGTGATGGTGACAATCAGAAGAAGGAGAGATTCAAGGGAGAAGAGCAGAAAGGAGAGTGGCCAAAATCATGCAGAAGACTCACTGTGCATTAGTGGGGTCCTGCAGGAGGGCAGGGAAAGGCCAGGGAGGGTTGTGAGGAGGACAGGCCCATTGTGCTGCAGGAGAGGGCATTTTCTGTGGCCAGTCAATGGGCTGCACAGAGGAAAGATGCTCACACACCTTATAAAGGCCAAAGCAAGTTTCCCAAGGGGAAGCCCTTGCTTCTTCCTGCAACCTTTCCAACTAGGATTTCTAGCAGTTTACTCCATTTTTCATGAATTTTTTAACGTCTTCCTGAAGACCTCCTATTTCTTACCAACACCACTAACCACCAGTTCACAGGACGAGGGCTTTAGTGCCGACCTCTGTCTGAGGCTGACAAAAGGTAGAAATGCCTTTGCCAAGCTGCTGCTGCTTCTCCAGGATAGCAGGGAAAACCAAGCCTGGCAAGAAGCAGCCCTGTTAGGATGAGCAGTCACTCCATGGGACAGGTATATCAGGTCTGCAGCTATTTCATCCATCTTTTTGGAGGCAGCCACTCTAGGCAGCCCTGGACTGGCTGCAGGGAAGATGGATGTCCTCCCTGGGTGGCCCAGCCCAGTCAAGACTGATTGACCATTTTTTCTCTGTTCCCTTTGAAATCTTATAGTCTGCAGAAGATATTTGTAGGCTTTCTTGTTGATGGCTGTCTTTTTGTCTCAAATGTGATGCCTGTCACTAAAGCTCTCAGAGGAGAACCACACTGCTGTGAAAGGGAAAAGGAGAGGTACCAACACGGCTGTTGTAAGGAAGGAGGAAAAAATATAGCAATTGCTTTTGATTTTTCTATTTTTCTAACTGTCTGGTAATTTAATTAATCTCCTTTTCACTTCCTAATTTTTCCTCTGTGATTGTTCGGGGTCTTTTCCCCTCACAGCACACCTGCTCCCTTGGGCCTCATCCAGAGGAAAGGGAATTACATGCACCTTTGCATAGTTTATGACAATATTCATACCTACACAGCACTTCTCAAGATTAAGGGTGAAAGCTGTGCCCTAATCACAGCAACTGCTAAGCCCCAGAAGGGGACATAGGTAGCATCATTTCTGCTGATCCTGAGCAGCCAATTTCATCAGACTTCTCACAGAGAGACTTTTTCTTTTTTCATCAAAACTTAAAACAAAGAAGTTGGTGTATTGGAGTCCCTCGAGTCTGATGTTTATTCCTCTGACAAAGCAGGCTGGGGTTAGACAATGGCAGACACAAGTGTGTAGTCTGATTCTGGTTTGACACCACTGCTGTCTTCTGCACCGGAAAAGGCGTACCTAAAGGTGTTCTGTCTTCACATTTCAGCCCAGCCTTGGTTAACGGGACAGCAAAGCTTGCTGCTCAGGCCCAGCCAGAACCTAAACTGTGCTAAACACTGCTATTAATGACTGTAGTTTTCACAGTGTGGAAACATGAGTTTAAGGAAAACATCCACGGAAGAACTGGGTTATTTCACACAGGCTCGCCAAGCTTGCATTCAGGAGGAAGTGACCTCTGACTGCTGTCTGCCTGGACTGTCCTGGCCCCAGCACCTTCCATAAAAAGCCTTTCCCAATCTGGACACTTAAACCATCCGAAGACCTCAAACCATCCCAGCTCTCCCAACAGCATGAATATCTATATGGGGGTGTGACTGCAGGCACTGCCCAGGATAAAGGGTCATATTTGATGAAAGGGGAGTCCTTCCATTAAAGAGCTACAGGAAAAATACAGCTAGCAGAAGACTTTAAAGTATTTTTCTGAATATCCATGATAATTTTTTCCTGGCTTACCAGCAAAGAGGGATCTGTCTCATTCGGAGTGACAAGGAATATCTACATGCAGCACTCATGTGGGCAAGTATTTGTCATGGCACTGTCCTTGAGCTCCTCTATCAGAATTACTCACTCATGCATACCAGAGAGCTAAAAAGAAATAAAAAAGGTTATCTTGCTTGTGCTTTGGAAAATGCATGAATAAAGTAGATTTTTTTTTTTTTTAAATTTAAGAAAAAAAGAGACCACAACATATCACCACACCCCATGGACTCTTAGACAACATTCTAAGGCAGGGCCTCAGGAAGCTGGTGAGCTGGACTCAGGCAGATGAGATTCACAAAGCAAGCCAGCACACTCAAGCAAACTGTAAATGTTAGCAGCAAGTTTGCTGACTGATTGGGATTCACAGCCCTGAGTTATAGACTTGACCACATCCACATCACTCACAGGGACAGAGAAAGAGAGGAGAAAGGGAGAGAAGAAGAAAGCTAGTGCCAGCATCAATATAGCAGGTTGGGCACTCATCTAGGACTAAGACAACTGGCATCCAGTTTTCACTCTGAAAACAAGCTAAGGCTGATACACAAGTGCTTTGATTTCTGGGGCTGAGAAAACCCAGGCTTGAGCACCCGAAAGCTCAGGTGTCACCCCAGTCACCTCATAGAGATGGGCCAAAGTCCCTTGAGGAAGAAGTAGGACTCTTTCTGACAGCCTCCATGAACACTCTTCCAGGGAGGATACGGGATAAAACACAAGTGGGAACTTAATGTTGACAAGCACAAGGTCCGACATGTCCTGAAAGCCAAGTCACGGCGAGCAAGATGGGAGAAAGCTGGCTGAGTGGAAATGGGTAGGAATACTCACAGCCCTGGGCTGTGGGTATTGCACATCTCTAGTAATAGGACATATCTGGGATGTTACCAGCACAAACCTACTGTGGGTCTCCAAGCAAAACAGAAGTGTGAGGTTAATACGTAGGAGCATTTGGGTTGTTCTGCATTGACTGTGCCCTCCTAGCAAACACCCAGCAAAACAGATAGAAGAACAGTAAAATCAAAAGTGGTATATCACACACATTTATTTTTAAACGTGGTAAGAGTTGTACATCTCATCTGAAAGTAATATTTTAAAAATAAAGCATCCTCTGATTTCATCATCACTATATATTTTATGCAGGAGTTGCCACAGTGGGAAAGATTCAAGCTCCAGCCTGTTCAGTATCCAGAGGCTTCATTATGTGCACATTATGAATATTAGTCTAGTCTTTGCTCTGATTTTTTACTTTCGTGGCTTTCTGCATGGAGAACACCTTAAAATTTCTGATTTTCTCAGGGTTGAGGTAATTTTCTGTATCATGTGGGATTTACCTTAAGCATGGTTCAGAGTCTTGAGGGGTTTTTTACCTTGCTGTATCTCAGTTTGGCTTTAGCCAGAACTCATCTCAGTACAAGCTGTATTTTGTTATGTATTTCCGTTGCTAACTTATTAGGAGTGCAGCTGTAAATAAGAGATATGGTACTCTCTCTCTGCCAGATTAGTAGTAAGCCAAATAGCACTTTGTCAGCAGCCCGAAGCTTCTGTCTAAAAGGCTGAAAAGATGGAATAAACTTCTGTCCTCTTCTTCAGTAAAGGAGTGAGACCTAAATAGGTGTTAGATCTCTTCATTCAGCTCAGATGTTTTGACCTGAGCAGCCCACTGTTCTTGTGAAAACAGAAACTGGCCCCTAGGAATCAAAATGTCTGCGGTTGTTGGGGCTTGGGCAGGAGCAGGATGGGCTAGTAACCTGTTATGGGTCCCTCTGGGGCTGGAGCAGGGTGGCGGAGCAGAAGGACCACTCACCGAGGGAAGAAAATGTGGTCCATTTTTCCAGAGAAAAAGCAGCGATGGGAGGGGGCAGATCTTGAAGGCAGCCTTGGAGCCAGCGATAATTTTTAATAACCAGTTTTATTGAATCAGGTCAACATGGTCACAAATAAGCAAGTAACTAACAGCTGGTGAGGTTTTTTCACTAAGGATGGAAGATGGCAACAAGATCTGCCAGTACCAACTTGAACTCATGCAGTGACTTTTACAGGTAGAGAGGTGATCACTAAAGGGGAACAAGTAGTCTGTGGTCAGACCAGAAGGCCTATTCCTACTGAAGTCAATGCATACTTCTTTTCACTTAATCCTCTTTTCGCTTTACCCCTTCACCCATAAACCCAGTGGAAGGCTAAGCATTGAATAAGGTCCTGTTGACATCACACTTGAATGGGATGAGAGTTTGCACTGCACCCCATACAGGTGCAAGACTAAGACCTTTGTGTGAACAAGAGATGCAGGATCAAGCTCTACAGACTCCAGCTGGCACGTCCCATTCCTGGGTTGCAGAAGTAGAAGCCTTAAGCCTTGCAGGAGTATCTTTGCTGAACATGTGGCTTCTAACAACCACAGCAAAATGCTCAGGGACAAGACTTTGAAATTATTAGGAAACACTACTGAGGAGAAGGCGGGGATATTTACTTTTATTTTTTTTTTCCCTAGAGTTATTTATTTTTTCACAACAGAAATAGTCAGGACTGTTTTAAAGACTATTCTTTCCCCCAAGTGATGCCATGACGTGCTACATCACCTGCATCTTCAGAAAAGAGGCACTATATCAGAAAATACAAATGTGCTCCAACTGGGACAAAATAAGATATGTAAACCACCTGCATTAAACTAGAGGGGAATAAACCAGGATACAACTCTGATGGACTTTGAATGGCTCGGCAGAGAGCGCTTATGACCTCTTTGGCAGGTGCTGTCTCCAAGGGAGACTGGGAGGGCTCTTAGTCCCAGAACACTAAAAGCAGGCAAAATATCGTAAAAGACAACACAATCCCACACCTCTTGTCAGGCCCAGGTAAATGCTAGACCAAAGCAGAACATTTATCTTAAGCTGCCAAAATCAAGTTGTTATTACAAACGGCCTTTGCTCATTCCTGTTCCATGGCAGGTGAAATCAGTCTTTGAAACATTAGGATAAAGTAAGCTGCGGGCCAGAGGACACCTGGCATGAATCTCATGGATCAGCCATACATGTCACACCTGGGGAAATAAGCAGGTAACCAGTCATAGTGAAGTCAAGTTCATGAAGCCTCTGTAAAAGCTCTGTTGGCCCTGAAATAGGGCAACAGTGCTCTTTCCCACAGAGACTTTCCTTTACTTCCAACTCTTTTACTACATACAGCCACCTAAAGAAGCTCCTACTGCAATTGGCACAAATTATCACACACCAGAACTGAAAGCCCCGTGGCTTTGAAATCTTATGGATATGTCTGCATGTTGATGGATTGAGTAGTCTGACAGAATAACAGGAATTTTCTACTGCACCTATTTAGGCTACATTTGTACCAAAAGGTACTGGCTCAGAAGCGACTTGTCCTCTGGAAAACTACAGATAAATGTTGGCTGGTACTGAAAAGGAGAAGGAAATTCAGAAATGGAGGCTGCCATGGAAATTGATCTTTCTTCTGCTCTTTAAACACTCCTGTCCAAGATGAGGTGCCTGCCACTCTACAAAGGCCATCCAGCTTGGCATGGCTGGATCCAACATAAAATGTTATTTCTGTAGCATGGCCAGCCACTCCTCCCAAACACTCATTCTGGATGGATCCACTCTCAAACTTGTGAATTAATGTTGGTATATTTGTGGGTTTTTAAACAGCATCTTCAACTCTGTTTAGGAGAAGGGGAAAAGCAGTAACAGACGTCATCTTCCCCCCTACCTTTGCCCTTTAGCAGAACCACACTGTAGTGTCAGCACTCTCATTACAAAATCTCAATATCAGACAATTGGAAGCTTAGAAGACAAATGGCCAGCTGCTGACAGGCCAAATGTGAACCCCTGGTGAACTCTATTATCCTCCACCTCCAGGACAGAATTGGCATCTAAATCTGCCTTCACCAAACCATGCTGTGCTTGGGGGAAGGGTAGCTGCAGTGGTGGCACAGGGGTGAGGGAGAAAATTGCAAACCTGTACCGAGTGCAGAGAGCAGCTTTACAGGCTGTGTCCATTTACAGGTTGGGTGGCTAAACACACTGTGATGTGTCTTTGCAATGGCTTTCCACGGTCTGGAAATGTGTTGTCTTCTTTCAGTGCACTTTGCAAGGGGGGTAGTCATGCCTTGGAACCCCTATTGTGGGGTCAAGATTTCATCTGTAGCGACAGCAGCTGTGTGAATTTTATTAGCAAAGGCTTTCGGCCCTTAATAGTTTCCACTGAGAGAATGAAAAAAAATAAGCAAAAGAAAACAACAATGCTGTGAAGTGGTTTGCTGCATTCATGTTCTGCAGACCATATGCACACATGCTGGCAGGCAGCATGGCAGGCGGGACTTTACTCATGACGTGAGTTGTGGTCAACAAAGGAAGCTAAAAAAGGAACTTGGGGTTTCTATTAATCGAATGGGGGCAGGGGGGCGGGGGATGTATGAGCTTACAGGAATCTAGGATGTATGCTGCAGATTTACACACAGCACAGGAGATGTGTGCCTCAGAGATATGTAGCAGATCACCCAAAACAAGCAGTCCTGGAAACTGAAAGCAGCTTCCAAGAAATGTCGACAGTCCAAGCTGCTATTGCTCAACATTTTCAAGGCAAACATGGAAGAACCACACTTGTCTTCTTGCTCCTCGGGGATGTTTTGAGTATCAGACATGGTTTCCCTAAGAGGGAACAAAGATAAAATCAACAACTTGTGAGCTGACAGCATAGAGCAATAAGGCCGTGTCTCCACACGTGGCAGGGATTCTACACCCTCAACTTCCTGGCTGAGGGGCTTCCTGGTGCCTTGAATGTCTCAAGAGCTGAAAGAATGGACCAATTCTGGCAGCTGATTCTCTGGTTTAAGGAATACCTTTCACCTCCCCCCACAAGAAATAGACTTTTCTTTAGGTACTAAGAAGACAGTCCATGGGGTTTTCCTGTTTATAAACATTTCATCACATTAACTTCCTCTTAACCTTCTCATTGGGGTTAATAGTTATCTCACTAATAGCTGGGAGAAAACAGCACGATTGCTCTTGGAGATCACTGTTTGGAGACTGATTTATCTGTTTGGAACAGCCACCATTCTTTACAGCCACAATTCTCCTCTTTGGAAATCCCCCTACATTTTCCTGAATTTGTTGGGGAAAAAAACTGTTTCCAAGAGCTAGGGCCACTTTCTGTAGGCTACTCACACCCTCTGAGCAACACAGCACTTCCTCTTCCATAAGAAAATGTCAGTCACTGCTTCTCACAGCAATTCTGTGGTTCAGCCTGAACAAACAAATTGCTTTTCTTTACTTTTTAAGAGATCATTTGATGCTACTGTTTACCTTCAGAAGGAGTCCAGGTCCAAGAATAAATGCTGTCAGGTAAAGCCAATCCTGAAGCTAATCAAAGCGATGTCAAATTTGGAATCAGTATCAGCTACACTCATTTATCATTTGTACTGTGATATGAGTCAGATTCATGAGTTAGGTTACAGATTTCACCACCCATCATGATAGCCACTGCCAAAACACAACATGAGAATTATTTTTTCCTCTGCAATGATCTTACAATCTTCATCTCTAAGGGATCTTAAAATAACTGTGAAGGACCAAAAATGATCAACAAGGCAAAATTCTCACATCATTTGAGTTTGGAACTGCTTAAGGGCTAGGGATGATACAAAACAGCAGAGGAACCAAAGAATCTGTTCTCATAACTTCAGTCTCAGCTTGCCTAAGGGACCGTCTTGTCTCACACCAAATCCACTAGAACTTCAGCATCTTGAGCACTGCACCCTCAAAATCCAGACTTAGCCCCTTATCTCTTAGGGTCTCAGCTGGGGTAGGGTTGAAGAGAGTCCTAATGAAGAAACCCTTATTCCTCCATCCCTACTGTTTCAGGGTGTATAGATCCAAGATTCTGGGTTTGCCTTTTTTTCTCTAATTATATGTGAAACCAAAGCCCAGGAAACCTAAGTTATTTCAGAAGAACATACCAACAGCTTCCCCACAGCCCCTACAAAATTAGAGAAGACCACTACCTCTTTCTTATGACTGCTTCTTAGGGGAAATGGTTGGCTCATGTATTTGTCAGGTACAAACACTCCCCATGGATGGAGAGGGCAGAACATTATTCATGACACTGTGCACCCAGAAGAGTGGGTCACCTATGCTGACTGCTTTACTTTACACAGCATACTATGTATGCTTTCCTTTGCTCCAAATGATTATGTCACACCACAAGTCACTAGTACAGGTGTTTTATAACAATGTCCTGGCCAAACTCCAATAATTACATTCCCTCTATCTAAATTTCCTTTGCAGATTCATCCAAACACAATCATTAGGTCTCCTTTGCCAAAGTGTTCTTTTGTGCAGGGTAGAGCAGCTGCCATACTCAGAAGAAGCAGCAGCACTGAAGTCCAAGGAAACCAAATTGCCTTACAGGAGTGTGAGACGGTAATGTGGGATCAGATCCTTCAAAGCAAAAAGTGATTTTGAAATGCAAGACTTTGAGATCTGCACCCCTTCCAACATGCTCCATCCCCACTCAATGTACCAAAATGGTTTGATGAGTGTTGAACCCAGGGTCAGAGCCAGGGCCAGAAAGCATGAAGGACAGGACGAGGATGGAGAGGTACCAAGGACTGGACCCTCCACTGGTGGGGATCAGAGATTTTTAGGTCTGAGCTGATGTGAATGGTAGAAGGAATCATGCACAGAGCCCACCCTGTGAGCTTGGGTACCAGAAGAGACAGCGATTTTTTTTGACAGTCAGCTCAGGAAACCATTATGATTTTAACAGACAATTCAACAAAATAGGCCTGAAGTGCCTTAGCACAGCCCAAGTCCTAACAGCATCCAAGCTGTCCTTGACTCTGTTCTGCATTTAAAATTAATTCCAGGGAGCATTATAATCTGGAAAAAGCAGAACAGAACTAGATTTAGGAGAGGGCAACTGAGGTGACTGCCCAGGGCCCAAAACTAGAGGGGAGCCCCCCTAATCCACATCAGACAGCAGCAAAATTCAGCTTCCCCAAGGGGGGCAGGGAAGACCAAGCCCTGCCTTTGCCCCATGCCCCAGATTTCAATGCCAACTGTGCAGCAAGAGAAGCAGGACTGGGTCAACATAAGCAAGAGAGGCGAGCAACAAAGACCCCACACAGAATAACTGTGAGGTGGCTTAAATGTTTACAGGCTCACTCCAAGCAGGGGGCGAGGAGAAGTCAAGTTTTGTGCAAGAGGACTGTAAATTTCCTGTTCAAATCTGTACATCAGGTTTCCCAGAAGTAAAGCCACTGTTTTCAAAGTGGTCTGGGCTGGTGTACAGGGCAGTGTCTTGGCGATTGCAATCTTGTGCTGTGGGGCTGTTTTCTACATTTGCAGGCGCCACAGACAGTGTCAGCCTAAGGTTAATGTGAGCAACTCTGATTGAACGAAACCACTTTTCAAAACCTCATAGCATCGTACCACGCCCGTGTTTTCCAGGACACATCCTACCAAAAAGCCACTGGAGAGGAGGAGAGGGCCATGGTGACCTCCTAAAGTCTGTGATGCGCTCTATTGAACGGCACCTCTCTAGAGACATAGAAGCCTTGTTGCAAAACAAGATCTGGGATCTCAGTGAGAGAGGAGAGCACTGAGAGCTGTGAGCAAAAGTGAAGACATCCTGGTTTCAGTTCCAGCCACAAGAACTGGGTGAACCTGAACCTGACCCAAATTATATGAAGATATTTGCATCACAATGAACACACATTGCTACTGCAACAAGGGTGGTTGGCGCCCTGCCTTCCCTGCCCCACCCCCTCCCCACTTTTCTGGAAGAAGGATTTCTATAGCGCAAGGTTTTTGCTCAACCCACCACTTCCTCATTTGTCCCTGACTACTTCTCCATCCAGGGCTGTAGGGACTCAGCCTGAGCCTGCTGGTCCAGGATCCCAGCCCTGAGAAGAAAGGAAGAACTCCAGCTTCCTACTTCCACTGTCGCTGCAAGCATGAGGGGAGGGGAAACTAAGGAGGAAACTACTTCTCTTTCCAGTTAACCAGCAGTGTAAATTGGCCAGCTGATGAGGGAGAGTGTGATCTGCCCAGAGGGAAAGGGCATCATCCCTTTTGCCAGAGCTGGAGACATGGCTGCAAAAACTGGCTAACCCCAAACAGCTTCCTGGGAAGTTTGACACCTTGTTCAGAGTAGCTTGTAAATGCACCAGCTACCCCCACCCCCTGGCTTCCTCCCCCTCTACAGACAATCTTCTGGTCCTGTTAATTTGTTACTTCCTATGTAAAAGCCTTTTCTTCCTTCATTCTCCCCTTTCTCCAGAAAAAAAAAATCTGGGTTAGGATTCCCAGACCTGGTCTCCTGGGTTCTCTTGACATGCACTTAACTTCTGTGTCCTTCAGGGACTTGTCACTGTGACCTTATGGGGGGAAAAAAGGTAACTTCATTATGTTTCTTTTCCATATATGGCACTTCGCCATCTTGCCCCCACCAAAGAGAGAAAGGAAATAAATACTCAAAAATACTGTGTTTTCAGCAATACATGAAACAAAATTCTTCCACAAACCTTATCTCAGCAAATGTACATTCATTGTGAAACTTCAGTTTGAAGAGAAAGATTTCCTTGCTAAGAGGCAAATGAAGTGGAAGCTGAAATGAAACATTGTGTTGGTCATGCTGCTCGCAGATGTCTACAGGCTCATGAGGCATGTCTTGGTACCTTGGCTGAAAGGATGTTAGAAGTGTGCGCTGCAGTATGTCTGCATCCAGGGGTGGACTCTGAGCTGGGGTGGGCCAACACAGCTCAGATGGCTTACATGGGCCTGGCTGATTTACATCACTGCATAGGTGGTCTTCACTGCTGGGTGTTACTCTGGGGTGACAGCAATCCCAAGCCCACCAATGCTGCTTTGGCAGCAGTCACTGTCTAATACTGCTCCCTTATTTCCTCGGGGAAATGGCAAGTGTTTTTCCCACCAGGTGGGTCACTAAACCTCAAGGTGAAATGCACCTGCTGCCCCTGCAGAGCCTGGCATGCAGGGAGCATCTGCTGAGGAAAGTCAGATCCCAATGGCAGAGCAAAAGAAAAGTGAGTTACAGGTCCTCTTTGCTCTCCTACTTTCAGGTGTGGCAGTGGTGAAGTTACTAAATCAGATTGCACTGGATTGTGTCTTTGAGATGGGTGCTTATTTCCCCCTTTCTGTCATACCCTACTGCATGTACAGTCTTCTTGCTGGTATAAAAGAGTAAAGAATGGACTATAGGTCAAACACCAGCCTAAGGCAGGTAAGACTGGCCTCAAATCTTTGTCTAGCAACACATTTCTTCCACAGCCTCAAAAATAACCTAAAGGCAACAGGTCTTCGGCCTTTAAAGCACGTTGCACACCACAGTGGCTGGTGCCTGCCTTTCTAATCACCATACAGGGCCACAAAGCACCAATGAAGGGAGGTCACACAGAGAACATGACATATGGAGACATCTGAAATGCCTGTACAGCTCTTGACCCAGGTTTCCCAGTTCCACACGCACTTGAAGCCCCATGATATCAGGCCATACATGCCAAGTGCAGGTATGTACTTCCTGCACCAGCTTCCCTGCCCAGTCTCCTACAATCACAGTTCAGCAGTGGCACTGGACCAGGACATGTCATTCTAGACCGGGCTGATGGGAGCAACCTGGGCAGCAGTGGGGAAGCCGTGCTGCAGAGCACTCTCTGACCAAGGGAAGGGAAGGTGACAGTCTTCCTCTTCGGATCAGGCAGCATTGCAGGCAACTGGGTCCCAACTACCTGGAGTAAAAGGCTCTGGTACTTTTGTGGTACTTCTGCATAATACATGAAGATCTCGAAGGAATCCCATGAGGATGAGCACATGAATTGAAGCAATGCCTGTTGCAAAATCACCGCAAGTGATTGCCTCAGGCACCAAAAAGGTCTGATCTGACACCACTGATGTGCTTGACTCTCACTATCATGGGCTAACACTGACAGATCCAGTTACTGCTACTCTCTACCTATCCTCTGTGTCAGCATGTGCTCAGCATGGCCCCATGTTGTGCTGTAGAGAGGCGTGGGAGCCCATGAGTGGTGATGCCAACATGGGGAAGCAAGCAGGCATAAATTGGGAAAAAAGAGCAACCTTTCCTGTATTGTTGTGGTTTTGCTTGTGCAAAGAGGAGGAAATGTTTGTAAAGCCTATTTCCCAGAAATATATGCCCCTGAGGAAAGAGGTCCTGCCAAACCTCCCACAGGGACCTTCTGCCTGAGCACATGCAGTGTAAGGGTCACCTGTGGTGCCTTTTCTGTTCACCATTTATATAGAAAAAGGACACAGACAGTATTTAACCAAGCGACAACACTGATAGTGGATCACAGTAATTTTGTTCTCAGATTTGCAGAAACAGCAAAATGTCCCATCCTTGTGGCATAGCCACCAGTTTCACAGGCTTTGCTGACCAACATTCCCACAGCATTTGCTCCTTCCACTCTTCTTTCAAGGAAAGTATAACACAGATTTCTTACAGGGCTTGGCATGGACTGTTGGACATACGGTCTCAGTAAAGGTTTTGAAAAATAACTTCCAGTGAGTCAGAGCCACATGACTTTGCCTAGTCTCCCATCCCCACCCCAGTGCTGTCCTCCAGCCTTGTGTGCCACAGTGTCAGAGCAAGTCATCTCCCAGGCCACAAGAAATGTCTAAAGAAACAGTAGTGGTGGTGGCAGCAGCTATTTCCTAGCTCAGGAAGCACAAACTTATGGTCTTTTTTTCATGGTAAACAGCTGCTTCCTCACTTGTGCTGAAGAAAGTCCTTCCAAAGCTTTTCTTTTTAACTTCTGTAGCAAAACAAAATGAAAAACAGAGACAAATGTGTGAGGCTGCCTTTGATTTTCTGCAGTGGCAGCAACCAAACAGAGGGGGGAAAAAAAGTAGAGAAAAAAAGTAATTAAAAAAATCCAAAACCCACAAGTGTGGACTGTACTGTTCCTCCAGGCAGAGAAGAATGCTGGAGGTGGTATATGCCAGGATGACATCAGGGCAGTGATGCAACTGATCTGCAGCCAGGAATCTTGTGTAGCAGAGAGCTCTGCAGTACATATAGAGAAGGGTGTATATTTTTATATGTAAAATTTGCTGTTCAGAGTACATACACCCAAGCTGCTGAATGCAGATACTAGCTGCATACTTTGTCTGTGCATCTCAGTTTAGGTGGACAGGGGAACTCTGGATATCAGAGGTCACCCAACACTTTTCCATGAGAAAAATGTGTTTCAGTTTGCCAGATTTCAGCTGTTTGGGCTGGATTTTTTCCATGCATGCTGTCTGCCCCAGGCTAAGTGGTTTTTGGGAAAGCTTCAGCAAAATGGTTTAGTTGCTTTTCAGCACAAGGCTAGGGAAAAAACACATTTTGACTCTGTAACAGACTTCATATATGAAAAGAGATGTTTGGGGGATTCTGTAACAGCCCCGCACACTGGAAAAGGAATATGGCATTTGTGCCATCAATACCAGACATCCTGTAGCCCATGCGATTTTCTCCAAATCAACCACATCATAAGCTTCCTAGAAATCTCAGTATGTGCAGGCTGAGGGGAGACTTTTTAGGGTTTGAAAACTCCACCTGTGTCCTTCATCCATGAGCCTGGACCATGATGGAAAGAAGGAAGATGTCTCATTTGAATTAGAGGATGGAGGGAAATAATGGACTATGAGGGCACTGTCTTCCCAAGCTCTGGGCTCTCTAAAATCTTCTAGCTCACAAAAGGTCAGTTGCTGCTAACCAGCAACAGCTAGAGAAGAAATTCCAACTAACCTCCTTCCTACTCCCATTCTTATCCTCTGCTTTTGTCAAGCATTGCACAGCATATCTTCCATTAACGATCAGGTCAACAAATGCCACAAGAAAACAGATGGACCGCGACTATTCCTTAAGTGTGCGTGCCCCTCTGGAATGAGATCTGCTTCCCTGAATCTCATCTCCACTGATAGCAAAACCTACCAGAGTGCTGGCTTCCCTCAAGGGATCTCTCCAGAGAGAGGGTAGCCAAGAAAAACACGCCCTTGATGCCTCTGTGGCTGCCTTAGGAAATGTGTTCTGGGAAACTTGCTGATGAACCAGCCTGGGACTCAGGAAGGTCCTTCATAATAACAGAAATGCAGAAATGGTTCCGTTTGGGGAGTTTGGTTTCTCCTTCACTTTTTTCTTATTTAAGAACACTAACTTTATATCCAAAAAATCCTAAGCAGAAAGTGAAGGTGACAAAGTCAAGCCTGGAACAGTTAAGAAAATCAGCATGAAAAAAAGCTTATGCTTGACTCTCTTTCCTACGCGCTTTTAAAAATGTGTTTTCACATGACATGATCAGGTATCAATATCATGAAATACTGCTTATGCTGCTCTGGATGTTTATTGCAAGCTAACATAAATTAAGCCAAGCTGCACTCATAAGCCCCTATTCAAGTAAGTATACCTACTAATCCAATAGGAGTATCCTTACAAGTGAAACACAATACCTAGACATTAGTAAGTAAATCTATAGGAAGAATAATTGGTGCAAAGAGCTGAGCCAGGCACAAACTTCCATTACATTAACAAAGAATTACCTAATTTATACAAAAACATCATGGTAACTGCATATGTTCTGCATATATACCATGTCGACTGATGTAAATCACTCACTATCTCATCCTAATCCCGTTCAAAATCAAAAGAATGCTCTAATCACAATCTGCAAGAAGAATGGAGGAGGTAAAGGATAATTACATGGTTTTATGAGGAGAAGTTCACTGGCATGGGTCATCTGAGATGAAGTAAAAAAATAAACTTAATATCTTCTGGTAGTAAATACATTCAGTTTTGGTGAAGAATTAATAAAACTGTCCAAAGGCACGAAGCAGAACTGGAAGTACAGCTGGTGCTCCTTGTGCACTTGCTGAATGCTGCGCAAGAAAGAACTGATGTGACAATTGATGTGATTTCAAGCACCAACCTTCTACTGATCTTTTTGCTATTTAATCCTCCTTCTGACAGGTTTCCCCATCCAGCATGACTGGAAAAATATAAGAGAGGCTCTCTACTTTAAAAATTCATTAATTGATAAAGAAAAGGGGAAACGTGTGCTATTGATTATCTATTGTAATCTATGTGTTATGATATCCCTGTGGGCTGACAGGTGGTGACCTTAGCCTTTGAAATGGTGGATTATATAGTATAAATCTGTCTCTAGGAGCAGTGGACTTTTTCTAGAGAAAATCTTTCTATTATTATGCTACAGCTTACAACTGCTGAATGTATTTTTGGTCTAACCTTGAAAGAGGGAAAATGAGAGGACTTCTGCTAAAACAACAAGCCAACATCCCTCAGTGGCACTTCTGCAGATGTTCCAGGCAGGGAAAATTTGGCCATTTTATCTTCACTCAAATTAAAGTAAGTGAGCATCTGGATTCCTTTCTGGAAATAAAGATTTACACATTTGGAGCAATGAAAGGCATGCAAGGTGGAGAAGACTGTGTGTTTTATATATCCAAGCAAGACTCTGTTTTTCTCTGACAAAAAAATACCTCAGATTTTCCTTTCCAGTTAACTGTTTCTCTGGCCATGGCACTGCTGTTATTTGCCCTTCTCTGCCTTTTGGGAACATCTGGGTAACTGATGCCAGTGCACTGTATTAAAAAATCACAATTACAAATCTCCTACAAATCTCCTACAAACACGTCCAATCCTCTGAAAAATTTCAGGTTGGTTTCCTGCAGAAATAAACAACCATACAGTGTATGGGTGGGTCCATATGACTCTGGTTATCTGCCCTTCCCTTTCGCCCTTCCAGGAGCTTTTAACAGCTACAGAAATTTCCATCAAATATGACAGAGGGGCAGTTGTATCCAAGGTCGTAGGAACTCTCATACTTTGTGGGTGGCAAAGGAAAGAAATGCTAATGCTGAACCCAGTGATGGACTCGATAAAACAGCATAAAAACACCTTGCCCCTAATAAGACATCAGAGACTCTACATGACAGAGGGTAAGTAGGCTTATCTCCACCTACGGTAGAACAACTTACTCAGCAGGACATTAACATCTTTATTTTTAATATAAGGGAACCCACAGTGAATGTTCTGATGGGCATAGAGAGAGATCAAGGAAAAAAAGCATGGAAACCTGTGTGTGCTTCTTCTGCAACGCCTGCTCGGTTATCTAAGAAGCAACAATCTTTTTACTCTTCATTCCATTCTCTCCTAGACTAATTTTGTTCTTTAATTATGACTCCTGGCAACCTTCAGTACAAATGAGGATTTTCCTCCTTTAGGTAATGCATGTTCTTGGCTCTGAGGAGGAGGCTTGTCTGTCAAAACATTAGCTGTCTCTTTTATATGTTAAGTATTAATTGTATTTATCTTCGAATTATTTTCAAATACTGGAGGCATTCTTCCCTGTATTGGAATGCAACAAGTGCTTAATTTCAAGTTTTCATGTTATTCTTGTTCAGATATGAGGCCAAAAAAAGAGTAATTAAATTCTCATTTAAACCCCAATTCCTTAAATACATCTATTCTCTTACCACACACAGCCTCTTTACTAGCCCCATGCTCTTTTACAGGAGGTAGGAGCCTGCAACCCATGGGGACAGGTACAGCCCACAACCTCATTTCAGATGGCCTGAAACCACATTATTATTACTCCACCATTTACTAGGTAACACTAAGGCATGTGTTAATGTGCGGCAGACCAAAGGCATTCAAAAGACTTATTAGTCCCTCAGCAAGGAAAGAATTTCTTGTCCCTGATGCAAAGGAAGGAGTTAATGTTGCACCACCACCTAACGCAGAGGCTCTTTTCCCCTGCTAGACACACCTAGCGACAGCCTTTACCCACAGTCTCATCTGGAGCCATCGCAAGTCTGTTCCTTCCAGCAGAAGGAAAATGAAGGGTTAAATCTGGAGTGGTCTGAGGAGAGACAAGAGACATAGATGGTTTGTGTGCTCTGTGCACTCAGGGCCAAAATTAGTACATTATTTTGGCAGTGTAGGACCACGCTGACCTGCACACTGGCCCTCCAGTGCCTCCAATGGCTACTGGCATTATTCTTCTCTTCTACTGAGGGCTTCTTTGTGCGAGCCAAAGAAAGGGAGCTCCAATATCTCTTGCTGACAAAGGCATCACTCCTTTATAAACTGAATGAAACCACTGCTTGGTTTTGTTCTGCCAAAGGAAGAGACAGCAGAGGGAATGTGGTCACAACCGGCCTTCTCAAAACTCCCACTGAGACCACAGAAGATGTGACTTCAATGTTTTGAGATACCCAGAACCCCCAACCCTAAAAATGCATTTAAGGCAGTGCAAGATGCAGATAAAACTTAGGCAAGAGGCACAAAAATAGAGCCCTGTATCCATAGCAACACAGTCGCACAAGAACTCCAGCATGCCACTTTTTCGAGGCCACCACAAAGCTCTCCCCAGAACTAAGGATGGATACCTGAAGAGCAAAAAAAGCATTTCAGAAACATGTAGGAGGGGAAGGCCTCCATGTCTCGTGCTTTGTGCCACCTTCCTTTTATCCCAAGGAGCAGTCCGCCCTGTCGTGCATTTGAGCAAGGAGCACAGTACCACGGTGATGAATCCGTGTTTTCCATTGCAAGGAAACATGACTCACAGTCCCCATCATGACCCAGAGACTTGTGGTATCCAAAGCAAACACAGCTAGCAAGGCTGTTCAACAAACAATCAACAATCTCCTGCTAGCAGTCCACCCCATGAAATGCCACAATTTAAGGTTTTTTCCCTCCCTTTGTCCCTCGATGTTCTCTTCCCTCACTCGTTCTCAAAGAGGACAGTCATAAGCAGAGCCTGCCATGCATAACCTCACCTTCCCACCCAAGCTAAGCCTGGAAGAGCCTGTGGAGGCTTGAACGACGTCCTTCTTGGTTTCCATCACATGTCCCAATGCCTGTTGGATGACACCACCAGGAATATTCATGAAGAAACTAAATCTTCACCTCCTTCAGGAAATTGCTTTGATTTTAGTGAGTTTAGTAACTCCATCTCCCCTTTAGAGGTGTGGAGGGAAACAGCTTGCACAAGGACCATGGTGAGTAATACACAAGCTCCCTGCTGTGCCAAAAAGGAGACTTAGAGCCTGAGCTCCAGCATCTGGGAGCTACCAGTTCACAGCCACCAGTTTCAGCATGTAACTGGATGGTCTCCATTGTCACGTGTCCTGAGTTACTCAGGAGGCTGGAAGAAGGAGGAGGAGGGCTGAAGAGCAGGCAGTGACAGTCCTCTGGGCTACAACACCAGGGATGGGAGCCAGATGCATTCAGCATCCTCTGGCGTCATTGGGGAGGGCACCAACATACCACCTTTGTCAGTGACACGAGAGGACTTCAGGTGCTTCCCTCATCCCCAGCTCTCCCACATGCCGCGTGGTCCACTGCACGTACAGGTTGCAGACAGCTGGCATCAGCAAAGAACCTGGGTATGATTTGCACAGTCTGCAATGAGTTTTTAATTTTTGCTGATATGATCTTCAAGAGTACCAACTGGTTTTGCAGTATCTGCCAGTAGGGAAGTGGGTATGAGACCGCTTCATTCTGGCCATCAAATAGCAATCATACATTAATGACTTTCAGTTTATTCCCTGTGGTACCTGGTTCAGATTCGTGAAACGCTCGCTAATATGTTTTCAGATTAAATGGACCTTTTCTTCTCTTAATGTATTGCCTAAAAATAACAGGAGTTGCACAGTCATGTCAAGAGATTAAATTACCCCGAAGTCTGCAGAGGGATTACAGCTGTCTGAAAACAATACAGGTATACTTTATTCAGCAATGGTGTGCTTAGTCAAGACAAATTTAAGTGGTCATGAAGACTGCTTTGTTTCTCTATTAGTGCTTGTTAAACGCTGCATAAAAACACAGTGGTGTAACGGCCTGACATCCACGACCAAGTCTGTTTCAGCAATCACCCTGCACAAAGCACACACAAAAATCAATAAAGCCACCCAGCAGGTTCCAGGTTTGACTTTCAAAAGGGCTGTTCTACACAGCGAAGTGTATGATATACAGCCATATACAGCCATATCCAAACCTGCCTGACAGTTTATATTATAGAGCCATGATCCTACCAAACTAAATAATAGAGTGACATTTTCCCTTCCTGAATTCTCATTCTTTGCCCCCTTAGTAATATTTGCAATGTCTGAACCAGGTGCCTAGACTCTCACATTAATTTGTAAGGGGAATTACACACCTACATCATCAGCTGCTAAGCCCAAATACAGGGAGGAAGAAGCTGCATGACTCGGGTAAAAGAGAAATCCTCATGAGAAAGATATGCCTGTCACCCTGCCTGCTGGTGCTTCATCCACTGAAATATAGAAAGACATCTCCTGGCAGGCAGGCAGCCCTGCACGCTCTCCTGAAGAGGAGAGCAGTAGCAGCATCCTATGAGTCTTAATAGCTTGGTGCAGATAATGTGCCTACCTGGTCCAGCATTTTCCAGGAGTGACACAGGGGGATACATGCTGGAGGATCTCATGGGAGCAAGTCAGCCATGCTCAGTAGTCCTGGGCAGACCATGACACCTCACCATCATCATATAAAAGCAGGTACTGGGGAACAATAGGGTACTCAGAAAACACAGAGTTTTAAGGACAGACATTTGGGATTTAGGTGCCTAACATGAAAAGTCAGGCTCTGGCTCCACTCTCTAACAGATTAACTGACAGTGATGGTGCCACCCTCCCTTACAGCCAGAGGCAGACAGTCAAGTGCAGATATCAGATCCTCAGGAGAATCAGGTAATAACCCTGAATATTAGCACAAACCACCAGCCAGAGTGGTTTTGGATTCAGAGGTAAGGTTCAGTCTGGGTGAGAAGTGTAGAGAAAACAAAGACATTGCAGAGGATAAAAAGACATACTGGATATGGAAAAAACCACTATGAACAAAAGGTGGCGGAAAGGCAATACAAAGACATTTGAGCATTTGCAGGACTCGGTGCTTCTCTGGAATGACTCAGCCCTGCACAGTAAGGTCTCTGTAACACAGACAAAACCTATGCAACACATCACCTCATCCCACAGTGGAGGTGGATTAGCCTGGACTTGAAACTGCGTTCACCTGAGCTCCAGGCCAGGAGGAGGTTAACACACAGCAGCTCTTTTATGCCTCTGCTTCATCCCCACTTGTTTCATATTCTCAGTGAGAAGTGGCTGGTGGAGCAGCTGAACCTTCGGCTTGCAAGTCTTCTGCCAGCAGAGTCCCCTCTGTGAACAGAATTTGCTGCTGCCCATCTGCAGCCAAAATCTCACCCTGTCCGCTGATACTCATTTGTCCAGAGAAGTTCACTTCAAAGGCAACAGGTGCTCTTCAAAGAGGCAACAAATTGAAGTGCAGAATCAGTGGCCCACCCAGCCTTGGCCTGAGTTCCTGCAAATCTTTGGAGGGGCCCTGGCCCAGACTGCAGAGCAATTGCAGAGCAAAGAGGGAAGAGGTGGGGGGAGTGCATTGTTTGTAACTTTTCTCAAAGAAGGAAAACTTTTACACTTTCTTTGGAAAAGTTCATTTCAGTGCAGATTAAAGATGGAGTATTATCTACCTCCACTGAGATCCCACAAAAAACATCAATGGCCATCTGTCAATTCTGAGTTTTCCTGTAAAATTACAGACCTCCAGCCTCTGCTAAGGTACTAATGAAAAAGTGAAAATTGGTTTTTTTCTCCTCATTTGACTGAAGAAATGCTGTAATTTTCTGTGGCTCATGTAAAAAGCAGAAAACAATGTTCAGATTCTTCAGCATAAACCTGGTATCCTCAGTTTCTTTTGGTCTTTTGAGATTGCCACTAGGGGTTACCATCATATATTACTGAAAGGTCATACATGACAATAAATTATCTCTCTCCAGACAGACAGACACTCTGGCAGCCTGGAAAAACTCCATCATTCCCTGTGCTGTTTTACATGGCTGAAAAAGGGTTTGTCATATATGAGAAAACTTTACATTTATCAGGCTTCAAAACCAGTGCAAACAAACAAAAATTACTATTTATGCTTCATAGGGTTTTATAACTGTTCTGCCCTCGTTTTGTTCACTGTCCCCCCAAGAAATTTGCATTTGATCAAAGACTTGCAAATTCAGATGGTCCCATCTTCTCTCTCCCTGTACTCTCTTACCCTTTCTTACAGTGTACCTAAAATGCCAACTGCATTCCCAAATGGTTACTCAAGACCCATGGTCTGCAACTAAATGCCCTAATGAAAGTCTCATCCCTACCGAGGTTCACAGGCTCAGCTCAAAGTACTGATCATTACTTCAGTAGGCCAAGAGGAACAGACCATTTTTTGGTTTACAGAGCTTTTCCAAAGAGGCATTACAGCATCCTCAGCACTGAGATTTGTACCAGGAAAGGTCTAATAATGGCCACTGGATTTCTGAATCACCGTTTTTCATCTCATCAGACAAAATAATAATTTCTATTTCAGTTTTACCCTCCATAATTTCTCCACATTTACAAAACATTGTTTCACCAAAGAATTTTTATTTTTCTTTAAGGCACACAGAATCTACAGAAAGGAATTCAGTGCACTGAACTCTTTGGCCAATGAAGAGACAAACTGTAGAGCAAGCACAAAGCACTCTTACTCTAAGTGAGTACTCACAAGCCCTTCATTTGGGGCTTCGTGCAAAACCCATGCAGAACGTCCAGGCACTGGGAAGAACAACCTGCTCAGAAGTATCCAGCTCTTTGGTTGGAAGCAGGCCATATTTGAATTCAAGGTACAGCAGGTCTACCTCTCATGTGCCTGTTTCCTGCCCAGGCAGCACTGCCACAAGCACACCTTGTACTTCCTAATTCTGAAGCGATGGGTCGCTTATAAAGCATCATGATGATGCAGCTTCACCCCGAAAAGGGCTTCCCCAAACAACAGTTCTCTGCTGCATATTTATTATCTCCCAGTGCTTTCTCTACCAAATATGTTTCATTTACTATAAAAATGTTTCTCTTTTCTAACCCAGATAGGTTTGTAATACCACCCACCTGACCACAGCATCTGAGCAGCTTCCAGAACTGCGTTCAGCAACATGCCTAACCGTTGTCACATGTGGTTTGTTTGCTCATTCTCTTCCCCCAGGGAAGGTCTGTGTGTTCAGTGGCTTGTTTCATTTTGGTATTTTGTTTTTAAGGTGCTTCTAGATATTTTCTACCAAAGAGACATCAGCACCAGGAAGCATACCTTAAACTGAGAGCAGAAGGAAGTCAGTCTGTGATTCCTCTTGGTGGAATTTCTGCCATTTGGTCTTAGAGTGGTCCTCGAGAAACACTCTGTCTCCTGGACAGACGAGCTTAACAGTTCCTCTTGACATGAAATTGTTTACGATGAGAGTTGTGAGGCACTGGAACAGGTTGCCCAGAGAGGCTGTAGATGCCCCATCTATGGAAATGTTCAAGACCAGGCTGAACGGGGCTCTGAGCAACATGATCTAGTTGAAAATGCCCTTGCTCATTGCAGAAGTGGTTGAACTAGGTGACCCTTAAAGGTCCCTTCCACCCAAAACCATTCTGTGATTCCCTGATCCCTTCTGAAAGGCAAGAGTTTTGAATATGATCCTCAGTCTGATGATCTCAGAATACTGACTACGAATGAGGGCAATGCAAACTGCTTCATTGTCATTCAGTAGAAGAACCAGAGACCCTCTTTCTTTTTTGTGTTGAACAGATTAGCTAAATAAAATACCATCAGCATCATTGTTTTCAGAGAAGAACTACACTTTAAGGTGAGCGTAGGACATGATGTGGTGGCACCAAGAGTGATTTCAAACAAATGGAACAGTACAAAAGCAGATTGGATGGAGCAGTAAATGGCATCAGGAGGAACTGATGAAGTAAGCTGTAGAAATTAGAGGTATGCTTAGATTTTAAATTAATATAGTAGAGGACTTCACCTGCTACAGTGAGGTTAGCTGATCTTGGAGACTTCCACATCCTAGGACCTGAACTGATAAGGTCTGTCAAGCTTTTCTTTCCACAGGAGACCTCAAAGACCTGGAAGGAGACAAGGATGAAAGAAAAGGGGGGAAAAAATCATAGCCATCAGTTCTTAGCATCTGGAAAACTCATTTCAGAGCAATGTTTTTGCTCCTGCCCAAAAGATTTCTAGACAATACCTAGTGAATATTTCACTTTTTTCTTCTTCTTTTTTTTCCTTTTTTTTTTCTTTTTTTTTTTTGAGCATGGAGCAGCTCATAAGTACAGCAGGATCCAGGCAAGACAAGAATCCAGCACCCCGGACATTCTCCAGAGAGAAAAGAAACTTGCCCTCCTGCCCCTAGGCAGAAGAGGTAATTAATGTCTGCAAAATAGTGGGTGCTCTCACCACTCAGTGACTTGAAAAGGGGTACAGGTGGGTAAGGTGAAAGGAAAAGATGTAAAAGGTGGTCACAGATTAGCTTCTTTTGAAAGAAAACAAGTGCTTTTGCTACAGAGATCTGTTGGTAAAGGTACAATGACAGTACCTACTACACCAAGCTGTCCAAGACTTACAGAAGGAAGGGCTGTCACACCAGGTGGCAGCTAGAACTTGTACTTTCTCATAGGTCCATCACCTTGGGGGACTCGAAGTGGCTGCCTGGCTGCAGCATCCTCTCCCCTTTATCAGGACCTTATACTGTGCACAGACCACAGATGAGGGCAACAGCTGGAGACACAGTGACAGCAATTCATGGGGTACACAAAGCAATGCAGGGAGCTGGCCATGGGATAACAGAAGTTTCTCGGTGCAGGTTAAGATTTCACAGGGGTGATGATGACAAATGTAGGGCCTGCAGCTCCAGAAGTCACTGTTGCTTGTTTCTCTGTCTTTGCATCCAGACCAATTTCCTACAAAAAATAAACAACTGTGACCCAGCAGATCTCTCTAGAATACCTCCAGGATGGAGATCCCCTAGCCAACAATGCAGAAACTTCAGGCCATTGACACCAACCTCTGTTTCCCTAGCTAAGCAGCTCTCAGATCATTCGTGGAGCAGCTTTTGATGGCCAGAGATTTGAGGAGAAAGCTAGAAGGCAGAGCCCTGGGCTGTGGTACCAGAGACTGCCCAGCACCTTCTGGCAAATTTCATAACCATAAGATGGACAGCAGTTGTCCCACAAAAGGCTTTAATTTTTACTTTACTGCAAAGAACAAGCAAAACTACCAGCTCACAGGCTGCGATTTCATGGTAGTGCTGTCAGCTTGCTCATTCCCACCCACTGTGCTGGCCAGGTTGTTAGTGCCAGCTGAGTTATGAAGCAGACCAGAAATGGATCCAGCTGGGGAAAAAAAATAACAACACGCAGACCAACAACAAAGAAGGCAAGGTGGGAAATCAGCAGCAATGCCAGGGGCAGGAGTGAGTGGGATGGATGAGGAAGGAAGGGGATGCCTAAGCCAGCATTCCAGCAGTACTCAGAATCACAGAGTCACAGAATGGGTCAGGTTGGAAGGGACAACAGTGGGTAATCTAGTCCAACCTCCCTGCTCAAGCAGGGTCATCCCAGAGCACATGGCACAGGATTGTGTCCAGATGATTCTTAACTATCTCCCGTGAGGGAGACTCCACAGCCACTCTGGGCAACCTGTTCCAGTGAGCAATCATTGCACAGTTAATTCCTCATGTTCAGGTGGAATTTCCTGTGCATCAGTTTCTGTCCACTGCCTCTTGTACTATTGCCAGGCATCACTGAGAAGAGCCTGTCTCCATCTTCTTCGCATTCCTCCTTCAGATACTTATAGACATTCATGAGGCCCCGTCTTAGTCATCTCTTTTCAAGGCTGAACAGGCCATTCCCTCAGCTTTTCCTCATAAGAGAGATACTCCAGTCCCTTGATTAACTTTGTAGCTCTACTCAGCAGTGAAACTACTGCCTCTGTTTCAGCCAGACTGGCAGCTCAGGACTTAAAGGCCTTACACTACTGGCTCACCCAGCTCCACTTGTTTGCAAACACCAAGCCTTCTTTTGTATTACTTGGGCTCGGATAAAGATAGCTTTGCTAGAAAGAAACACTCTAAAGTAACTTTTTCCCAAGCCAGGAAGAGAATCCTGCACTGACTACCAGCCTCTGGCACGGCCCAGATAGGAGTCAACATCTATCCCACTGACAGCAGAGGCTAAACAGCCTTGACCCAAAAGAGATGGTTTCTGAAGTCGTCCTTATTGCAGTGCTATACAACCAGCTTGGAGGTAGAATATAGAGAATAAAATGCAACTGGAGTCACTGGAGTAGATGAAACACCCTGCTGCCTTGTCCTCCATTGCCAGTAAGACTAATTTTCTACTATGCTTTAGTGCCCAAGATTCATCTCCTCCTAAAGGAACTAGGAGGAAATTTCCCAAGCAGGTGAAGGGAAGGTAAGAGAGAAATCCCATGAGCTGTGGTTGATCATGTGGCCAAGGTACGGCAGCAGCTCTGTGAGCTGAGCCAGTAGAGGTCTCTCTTCCAGTAATCCACTAATAAAAATAAATAAATAGCTATATTCATCTGTGTATGCATGTGTCCTCCCTTCTTATCCTGTCCCCAACTAGAATAAAATATATATATCAGGAAGCCAGCAGCTCAGATGGGAACACTTTATCACTTTGTGCGGGGTGGGGGGGTGGGATGGAGGGAAAAGTTTATGTGGTGTACTACGTTACCAAGCTTACAGCATCAACTCCAGGCTTCACATCTGGCAGGAAAAATTTACAGTATGGTCAGTCCCAGACCTACAGCTTTTCTCCCCAAAGAAAGTGAGGACCACAGCTGCAACTGTGCTTGCTGGGATGCAGCCATCTGCCTTCAGAGCTCTTCCAACCTGCCCAGGTAGCAGGGGGGCAAGGGAGTCCTTTCTGCACTTGTACGTTCCCGGTTTCAATCTAGGTAGAGCCAGTCATGACAGAAAGGCTTTATCAGGCAACAGTTGGATTTTTGGCCTCCATGTAAAGGACTGCTTGGTCTTCGTGGGAGTAGCGTCTGGAGCACTCAAAATGGGGTGTCTGCCCACGACTGGAATCCTTGCTTGAAGTCTCAGATGTGAGGCCAAGGATAAAATTGGAATGAAACTAATGTTCCTCCCTGCTGGCTCCTCCAAACAGCTCCAGGCGCAGTAGGACGGCCAGGTATAAAAGCCTGAACTGGCACAGCCTGTCTTTGTGGATAGGGAACGCTAAACCACAAGGTTTGTTGCTCCGTGCTTCCACCCAGAGCTGGCTGGCAGGTGCCAAGCTGCCAAGAGGCTGTGGGGCAGCCCCTGCCAGTGCAGCACAGCAAACCTGCCAGGAGCACCCACCCAGATCAGCTTGGTTCAGCTGGGCTATGAACTGGTGTCTTCCACTGCAGTGACACTGGCTGTGACAGCCCACCACGTAATGTGTCACCTGCCACTGCAAAACACTTTTCTCCAAAAGCCAGAGCCAGAGAACTGCCCCCAGAGACCTGAGAATGGAGACCCACAGAATCCTACAGCACCTCAACAGAAAATAAGCTTGTGCCCTTTGCTTGTGGAGAACCTGTAGATTAGACAGTTTATTAGGACAGGAGAGTACACACAGCCAGGCACAGCTGGGAAATGGAGTGAATCCAGAGAGGTTACCCCAGATCCCACTCCTCAGTGACAGCAGAGTGCAGCAGCAGTGGGGAACAGGCAGGAGGCAGAGCTGTCCCCTCTCCAGAGGCAATGCACAGGGCAGAAGCACTCCACTGATGCACAGCTGCACCTCTGGTTGGGGGCAGGCAGGAAGCAAAAAAAAGGAAAAACAACTGTATCTGTTTAACTGGAGTATATCTCCATTGGAGACAGACATACATGAACACATGCCAGCCCGTTCTGAAAGCAGACAAGTTCAGTTAACATACATCTTGTCTGCGGATGAGGCTTAGAGTAGCTGGTAGTGTCCTACGAAAGGAAAGCCACTTTGGGAAGCATGCTGTCTGCAGGACATCTGCGTCACCCTGGTCTTCTCCACCCTCCATTCCTTCAAACCTTCTGTTCTGCTTCTCCTATGCAGGGAGCTACAAGCTCTAAACTGTTCACCTGCCGCAATGGCAGCTTGTGGCTGGAAGCTGACCCTGAAACAAGTCACGAATGTCCTCGTCTGTCACAGGAGTCCTGGGAGCAGGTCAGCTCCCAATCTTGTTTTCACCTCAGTGGTATTTTCTGCCCATGCTGCGAGACCAAGAGCTTTTCCTTTTGCTTCTGCCTCCCCCACAGTCCCAGGGGGTGCCCAGGCCCCTCACCACATCCGCGCTCCTGCCCCTTTGCCACAGCACCCATGGAGCAGGGAGAGGGTGATGACAGGAGATGGGGCAAAAGCTCTGTGGCAACCAGAGCCCTTTCATTACTGGTTGGTTTGCATCACTAGTAACCTCCTTTTAGGGGATTTTCATAGCTGCTGTCCCTTTTGGTTTGTTTCTCCAGGGGAAAGCAGGTAATCCGATGCCGGTTTGATTTTAGGTAGTTGCACTTTACATATTATTGTTATATATATTATTATTTTTTACTTGAATTATCATTATTACTTTCACATTATAGGAAAAATACATTTGTTTGCCTTTTAAGTAAAGTGAATTGGGAATATTTTTCTTTATTAAAAAGAAGAAAAAAAAAAGAAAAAACCACATTCCCCTCTATTTTTTTGCCTAATTTTGAGCCTTGCAATGACTGATGTGGACAAGGCAGAAAGCAGGCAGGGAGAGGAAAGGCACACAAGCTGCCTGGATGGAGGAGGTGGCTGAGCCTGGATGAAACACAGCAAAACACAAGTGCTGATATAACCCGCCCAGCACGAAAAAAAAAAAAAAGCCTTTTTTTCATCTCAGTAGGTAAACAGGTATTGAGGCCATATTACTGAGAACGCAGCTGCGATGGGCAGGGCACATCTCAAGGATGAAGGACCACCACCTCCCTAAGATCCTGCTCTATGGTGAACTTGCCACTGGCTGCCGCAAGAGAGGAGCCCCGAAGAAAAGATACAAGGACAAGGACTCCCTGAAACAACATCTCAGCCTTGGCCATATTGATCACCATAACTGGTCTACTCTGGCCTCAAATCGGGAGGCCTGGAGACACAGCATCTATAACGCAGCTGTCTCCTTCGAGAACACACGCAGGATCACTCTCGAGGAGAAAAGGCAACGCAGAAAGAACCGTGTCTTGCAAAATACACCATCTAAGGAGTCTTTCTGCTGCGCCTTTTGCAATCGGACATGTCTGTCACGTATTGGCCTCATAAGCCACCAGCGTGCCTGTAGAAAATGTGGATAGTGCCTTCCCAAATCTTCGTTCGCGAAGCCTAGCCATGAAGGTAAATGAAACATCAGGGGGGTAACCAATATTGAAAAAGTACAGAAAGTCTTCAAGGTTTCCCAGTAAAATCAAAGCCGAAAATATCTCATTTGGGGGGACAGAGCAAAACATTTAACATGATATAATCTCATTATTTTACTGTAGATCACACATTTTGTTAAAGCCATTATACCATGGACATTTCCCTTTGCTGAGTATTTAAAAAAAAAAAACCCAACACCAAACAAATGAGGATAGTAGATTACTTTTAAATAATAATAAAAAAAAATAAAATAAAAAAAAATGGAAAAAGAAGAAAGAGACAAAACACCCTAAGATGATGCTGAAACAAAACATCTTGACATTTCTTAAGTGGAATGTGGGTTTTTTGAAAATGAAATTCAGTGTTTCTTCAAGTTTTTTCAGCTGAAGCTATTCAGAAGTACAGATGGGTCTGAATGTAGGAAAACATCGTTTTCCAGCTAATTTCCCCATCTGAGGAAGAGGAGGCTGGCTCCACAGCTGAAAAGCAGTGGGTGTTAATATTGACTTTAAGGGCACGTTGCTAGTACTTTCACTTCCAGCCAAGCGTCTCCAGTGAAAAATGGCCAGATCCACGTTCAAAATATTCCTGCTGAGGAACGGGTCATATCCCTCTCCTCTGGCATGGAAACACGCGGCTTTATGTAAGGGAAAGCCAACCCTTCCTGCAGTACGGCCCTGCTCCCGCTTCCCCTCGGGGCTGCCCCCTTCCCCGCAGAGAGCGGAAGCCCCGCTCCCGGCGTGGAACAGCGCAAGGAGGGATGTGGGTCTCAAAAAACGAGGGCGGAGGATGCAGGGGCGCCCGGCGGGCAACCCGGCTGCCGAGGGAGCCCCGCAGCCCCCACAGTGCCCGGACCGACGGCAACCATCCACCCCCCGCGCCTGCAGGAGAGAGGGAACCCGCTCCCCCGCGACGCGAGGCGCGCAGGTACGTGCGGGCGCACACGCGGAGGGGGCACGGGCGGGCGGGCGCAGATCCGCGCGTACGTGTGACCCGGGAAGCGAGGGAGGGACAGAAGCACAAGGAGTGAAAGACGCGGGCAGCGGGACGGGAAGGAGGGGGGAGGAAAGGCGGAGAGGGCGGCTGCGCGCGCACCCGGCGGGCCGGCCGCGCCTGTTGCATCAGACGGGGCGGGCGGGGCCGCGCTCCGCCCTCCCCTCCCCCGGCCCTTCCTTCCCCCCGCCCCGCCCGGCCCGGCCCGGCCCGGCCCGCCCCGCCCCGCGGAGCGATGCCAGACGCAGGAAAGCAGCGAGGCAAGGTTGCCTCCAGCCGCCCGAGGAGGAAACGTTGTGGCGAGGAGGAGGGAGGAGGAGGAAGGGGGAGGGGAGGAAATAAAATGTAAAAATTTGACCCCACTGCGCAGGCCCGGGCCGGCACCACCTCAGTTCCCCGCAGGGCTGCGGCGGTGTGGGTCGCGGTGCTCCGTCGCCGCAACGAGCAGCCCCAGCCCCGGGGAGAGGAGAACGCGCTCCCCCCGCGGCCGCGGAGGAGGGGGCGCGGGGCGGGTCTGGGCGCTCGCCACCCTCCCCCCCCTCGTTCCGGGTGGGGCGGCGGGGGATATTTCCCCCCTTCTGGCGCTGGCTCCGCTCATCTCCCGGGGGTCACCGGGGAGGAGGAGGCGGGGGCGGGTGGTGCCGCTCCCCCGGGGGGGGGTGCGATGGCGGCAGGGGCGGCCCCAGGTGAAAGCGGTGGCGGGCGCGGCCCTGAGCTGCCGCGCGGGGCGAGAAGCCCTATCGATCGGCCGCGGCAACAACAGCAACAACAAAAGAAAAAAAATAATTAAAAATAATAGCGGGGAGGCGGTCAGAGGGCACATCCAAACCCTATGTGACGGAGAAGCGGGCGGGACCCCAGCCCGGGGGCTGCGGTGGCCCCCCCGCCCGAGGGGGGGTTTGGCTTTCGCCAGCCGCGGGGATAGGCAGGCTCGGTGAGGCGCCGCTATTTATTTTCCATCGAGATCACTTTGTTCGTGCTGGGGAAAAAAAAAAAAAAAACCCAACAAAAAAACACAAACCACCACGTAACTTTTTTTTTTTTTTTTTTAATTTTCGCGAGTGTTTTCCACGTTTACTGGCTTGAGCTTCGCGCAACCCCCGCACACCGCGATGGAGTCACTCCGCGGGGGGCAGGAGGGGCGGGATAGCAGAGCGCTGGGGGGCGGAGGGCAGGGTGTCCAGCGATCCTTCGCAGCCGGCGGAGGAGCGAAAGTCCGTGGCCAGCGCCGGCTGTGCCCGCTCCCTGCTCTCCGCCCTGCTCTGCCCGAGCCTGGGGCCGACACTGGAGCGGGGCTGGCGGCGGGGGGCTCGCTGCCCTCTCCTCGTCCCTCCCCACCGCCAGGCCGGCACAGCCCCGCGTTCCCGGGGAGGTTTCGGAGTGAGGGCGAGCCCGGGCGCGGCCGGAATAAACAACAGGATCGCGTTGCACCGGGGAGGGGGAAGGACCTCGTGCTGGGCTGTGCTCCCCCCTTCGCCTCCGTTTTGTTCATTTACGTATTTATTTCTCGCAAGCCCTGGGGTTGAGAACGCCCCCTGCCCGCATCGCCGGGGCGGTGAGGGGGGGAAGGCAGCGGAGAGGGTGACGCTCGCACCTTGCCGGGCGTGGCGGGCAAGGCCGGGCAGTACCGACCCCCCTCGGGCGTCCGCGCCCCCTCCTCCACCCTCCGGTGCATCCATCGCCTTTCTCCGACGATGCCCGGCCCTCCGCATCTCTCCCGGTGCTGGGATGAGGCGGTGGGGATCCGGGGCGCCAGTGGCGGGGCCGGGCGGGACGGGGGGCGGCCGCTGCCGGCACCAGCATCTGCTGGGACAGGGGTGTGCGAGGCGCCATCTTTGAGAGCCATGGCCGCGGCTGCTGAGGGGGAACACACCGGGGCTCCCGCAGGGCCGGCGGAGAGGAGGATGCTGCCGGCCCGCGCCCCCCGAGAGCTCCCAGGGAGCGGGAGAAGGAGGGCAATCCTGGGAATGTGGTGGCTCTCTGGTCCCGTCCCGGAAGGTGCTCATTTGGGCTCGAGTTTCAAGCCTTAGGAGTCAAACGACTAAGTGTACGAAATACATCGAAATACCTTTTCTTTCTGTCTCAAAAAAAAACAAAAAAAACCAAAAAAAAAACCAAAACAAAACAAAAAAAACCCACAAAGAAAAACCAAACAAACACATACACAACCAAACAAAAAAAAAAACAACCCCAAAACCATTATGACACAGGAAATTCCACTCTTTTGCATTAAGAGGGCACATCATCCCCAGTTATCACAGAGCAGACTCATAGAATCATTCAGAGGTTGGAAAAGCCCTCTTCTCTCTTAAGATCTATTGAGTCCAACTGTTAACCCAGCACTGCCAAGTCGACCACTAAACCGTGTCCCCAAGTGCCACATCTACAGGTCTTAAATCCCTCCAGGCATGGCAACTCTACCACGGCCCTGGGCAGCTTGTTCCAATGCCTGACCATGCTTCCATGAAGAAACGGTATCGTTGCGCTAAGGGTGCTGCATCCCTTACTGTCACCTGCACTAGAGACACATGAAAAGATACCCAAAGGAAAACTGCTGTTATTTCTTGAAGGAGTCTTGTTTCCTCCAGTGCCAGCCTGAGGGAGGTTGAAACACACACTAATGAAGACCATATTTCTTATATATGGCAGTTTTCTTTATTGATTGCTTGATGTGAAACAATATCAATCTGGATTTTTTTTTTCCCCACGCATTACAAAAAAAATTAAATTGGCTCAGTCTGCAATCTTTTAAGCACAGCCATATTAATTATCAGAAAAAGGAAAAAAAAAAAAAAGAACTCCCCCACAAAAAAACCTCTAAAAAGTCTACCAAATAGAGCATTTACAAATGCACAAAAACATGCCGCTTTGGCTTAATGGGGAAAAATATTGTCTTCTAGATTAAAAAAAAAAAAAATCTTTTAACATAAATAAGTTAGTATAATTTCTCAGTGTCTTTACAGAGTTATGTACACAGGTACACTTCAAACTTTTGTTTTTTTATTTTTACATACAGGTACACAGGCAACGTAGAAATACTGTTTAAAGATGTAGTATCCCTTTTCCCCTCACACACACTTCGGGAAGTGGGTCAGATCAGAAAACAACAATATTCAAGATTCAGAGCAAAAGACCTCCAGATTAGGTAAAAAAAACCCAAACAAAGAAACAAATAAAAAAAAAACCACAGAAAATCAGGCAATATAATCAGGTGGGATGATTTTACACAACTTTTACAGGCATTCCATTTTGGTATATGGATTTGAGGCTGGGGGGGAACTTTTACTACCATATAATGGAATCATCACAGCTCCCACCTCTTCAGCTTAATGCTGTAGGAAAGAAATTTCACAAGCAGCCTATAATAATCGGCTCTGAACAGGGTCACCCCGATGATACATTAAACAAAAAAAAAAAAAAAAAGGAGAGAAAAACACTGCAGACCCACTTAAAGGGACAATACATCTTTAAGTAATAAAAAACCTACACTGCTTCTCTTCATAGATTTATTTGCTTGCTAGATTGTGAAAGCAAGTTCCAATCGGTCATCCTCTTACAGTCCCTCCCCCCTCCCAACAAGTTTTATGTGCTACATAGTGTAAAAACTATATACACAGGTAGTACAATGAAGCAAATAAGGAAATACCTAATTGCACAATGCTACATCCAATGCTTTTAGAGGCAGATCTTTTAAGAGTGCCTAAAATTTAGTGTTATTGTTTGCTTTCTGTTGATGTTGTTTTGTTGTTGGTTTTGTTTTTTTCTCAGTGCTTGTACAGGACACCTCCATCCAACGGAGATCGGCGATATGTATTTTTCTTTTCCACTACAACTTTACATCTTTCTCGCTTCATCGCCCCCCGCCGCACCCGACGAACGAGGACGCGCACATCCTCCGCTCTGCAACGGGGTGGGGAAAGGAATTAAAAAAAAAAAAAAAGGAAAAAAAGAATTAGAAGAAGACGACGAGGGAGAAAGTGATTAGAAAACATCGAAAAGAAACGCGATCGGGGCGCAACTGGTTCAAACCGACACCGCATCCCCGGGGCGGGCGGACCCAGCCCGGGCGGGGCCCCCGCCGCCGCCCCGTCGGGCCGGGCTGGGCCGTGGCCGGCTGGGGGTGCGGGCAGCACGGCCCCGGCCCTTTTCACCCCTCGGCGGGGAAAGCGAGGCCGGCGGGACCCCTCCTTCTCCCCACCTCCCCCCCCAAGACAAAAAAAAAAAAAAAAAAAAAAAACAACAAAAAAAAAGTGGGCGGTAGTAGCGGCATTCGCATGGCCGCGCAGGCTGCCGCGCTCCGCCACGGCTCACCCCAGCGGGACTAATTTGTTGCAACTTCTGCTTTACAGCTTAATCTCCTTCTGCACAATCGCAAATCGTTTTTGTAAACCTCGCTGCTAACCTCGGCTCCCAAACCGCCGGCGCAATTTACCAACTCTCCCCGCCCCAGCCCTCGCCTTAAAACAAAAACAACAAGAAGGGGGTAGGGAAAAAAATACAACACACAACACAACCCAGCTCCCATTAACCCGCTCCCTTCCCTCTGCCAGCCTCTAAAACAGAGCCAAAACACACACACACCACAAACAAAAAAAAAAAAAAAAAAAAAAAAAAAAAAAAAAGCCAACCCCCCCCCCCCCCAAAAAAAAAAAAGAAAACAACCTTGCGCTGCTCGGATTTTAAGAAAGTGCCCGGATTCCCCTTAGACCAAACTTTTTAACTTGTGGCCGCGATATGCGACGGCAAGACTGCCACTGGAGGTGAAAAAGCCTCGGGGGTGGGGGACACGGGAAGCTCCCCTAAATCCCCTGGCATCTGCCATGATGCATCAGCCGCGTTTCAAACTGCGTCCCTCCACCCGCACGGTCCTTGGGAAAGGGGCCTACCTGCCTCCAGTCCCAATCCCGGAGGAGGGAGGGAGGGAAGGCAGGGTCAGTCCCACCGCGACTGGGGCTCGCACTGCCCCTGCCCCATCCCCCCGGCGCTGCGGAGCCCAGCGCAGCGGTTCGCTCCTTGTTTTGTTCTTTTCAAGCCCTGCGCCTCCCACTCCCCACCTTCTAAAACACACCCATCCCCGAGCGCTTGGGGAAAGCCACCCTTCCTCGGAGAAAACAACCCTCAGCGAGCCCACAGGGGCCCGAAGCGCACCCCCAGCCCCTTACAGACTCGGGATAGCCCCTCGGTCACCCTTTCTTTCCCTTATTTGCATCCTAATGCTAGATCCTAAAAGGAACCTACCTAAACGCTTTACGTTTGATGTCTTCTCGGGCTTGATTTCTTGGGTGTTTGCTCCACTGAACTGGCACTGGGGGAGTCTTCTGAAACCTCTTCTTCTGTTGTGTTGGCTCTTTTATTTTGAGGACAGGAATCTAGGAGGGGAAGATTAAAAACGGGTGGGGGAGCGATATTAAAATATTTTCCTTCCAGATGTTTTCTCGGCATCCAGGGGGGATAGATGGAGCCGAGGGGGGAACATTACCGGATCCCCATGTCAGGTCGGCTACGTGAAGCGAGGAGGGGGGAGGGGAGATGGGCTTCTCTCTAGGTAAGAGATCCAAGTTCCCTCTTTTCGGCCAAAATCCGTATTCGTCTTTTGCTGAGCACTGTGAACCTCCTCCCACCTGGGCAAGAGGCCGGGTCCCTGCAGAGGGGCGGCGAGGGGTCGGGAGAGATGACCCACATCTAAGGGCTCTTCCTCGCAAATCATCTACCGGCTCCCACTCAATGCGGGACCCCCCGGGACCACAAACAGTACCCGAGCTTTTTAAGGGGGCGGGGGAGGGAAGGGGGCACGCCGAGCCGGTGCCCAGCGGGCCACAGCCCACTGCACCCGGGCCACGCGTGGCAGGGGCGAAGGCGCCGGGAGCCCCGACGCTGACACTAGTGGGGCGCGGAGCTGAGCGCTGTCGCTTTCGCAGGGGTACGTTACCATCGGCCGCGGGTCTTTTCCTCTGCCCAGTGCATTGCTCTGCTAAGTCCGTCTGATTTTCTGAAACATCAGTCTTTTGACCTACACAGTGAGTGTCCTCTGAGATTCCCTGAGAACCGACAAAAACCACGGTTTGGCAATTCCCGTTTACATCCAAACTCTGGCGGCCGGAGGACTTGCAGACGGCTTTCCGTAGCCGGGGGGGTCTGAAGTAGAAGTCGGGCGAGCTCCCCTTCTCCACGGCTTGCCATTCGTACCTGCCTTCAAGCGGCTTGTGATTCTGGAAATCGAAATTCCACTTCCTCTGGCATGCCTCCTCCATCTCCTGCAGGTGCTTCTTTAATTCCCTGTTTAACTCTTCGTGATTCACCGGCCCGAAAAGATTCCTGCACGCTGACGGCTTCGGGTACTCCGACTGCCTGGCCTCCATGCGCTCCAGGGTAGGGCTCCCATTAGAAATACGGACGTTTGACATCTCCCCGCTCCCTGTTGCTCCAGGCGGCGGTTGTGCTCGCTGCTCTCTCTCCCCCGGCCGCCGCCTCTCCGCTGCCCTTTATTTCCCGGCGCCCAGCGGCTCCTCTCCGCGCCTCCTCTCCGCGCTACCCCGCGCTCCGGCCCCGCCTCGGCCCCGCTCGCCCTCGGCCCGCGGAGAAGGGGCGAGGAGGCGCCCTTGCATAAGCGCCTGCCCAGGGATGAGCCCCGAGAGCCGGCGGTGCCGCCGCCGGGGAGCCCCGGGCGGTGGAAGAGCGGTGCGGGGGGAGCAGCAGGCGGAGCGCGGCGCTGCCCTCCGCGGTGCCGACCCGCCGGCGATGCCGATGGTGATGCCCCTGCCGCTCGCACCGCCGCCGCCGCGTAGTAAAAGCGAGACGGAAAAAAACAAGAGGAGACGAGCCCTTTTCTCGGTTGCCCAATATGGCGATTGAAGGGAGGCTGACGAAGAAGAAATTGATTGACAGGACGAGTCTATTTAAACAGCCCGGCCGAGCCATTGGTTACGGCGGCGGGCACCGCCCCGTCGGCTCGGCCCTACCTCGTCGCCGCCGCCGGCTCTAAAGGTGGGACGGGACGAACTGGCTGTTGCCTCGCCGGGCCGAGCCCATCCCGGCCGGGCCGAGCCGAGCCGAGCCGAGGGGAAGGTGGGGGACGGAGACCGGGAACGATGGAGAAAGAGAGAGAAACGGGAAGGCGCCGCGGGTCCCGCTCTCCTTCACCCCTCCGCAAAGCCCGGGCCCGGCGGGGTTCATGCCCACCACCTCCCAAAAACACCTACCCCATCCCGCTGCTTGCCCTAGCGGCCTAAGGAATGGTGGCGTTTTGATTCAGTGCTGTGACAGGAGTCTCCCCATCGCTCTGGTTTATCTGGGTTGGGCTCTAGCGACACATCCCCTCCGACGTCCAAGGTTGGGGGCAAACTCGGGCCAAGTGGGGGAGCTGGCCACCCTGCGGCATGCAGGGGAGACCAGCATCCCGACCCGCAGCACTGTGACACCACTGGCTGCCTAAATGGGCTGGTAGCTCCCAGAGCTGAGAGGATCACCTCTTACTGCTTTCTCGGCAAAGGAAGGGACTAGTGCAGAAATGGCTCTAAAATAACCTCTGCTGGGATTTCAGATGTCAGCAAGCAGGGGAAAGAAAACAAAAACATTGGGGTTTGTCCTGTTTGTGTGCTCAAAAGTTTAGATGAGCCAAGAGTCACAGCAAGTGACTCTCATTGTTACAGCAGGTGTGATGAAGATAAGAGCAACAGTGTTCTGCTCTCTGCCCCCGTGTCTCCAGCCCCTTCCACAGCCATCTTCCCTCACCAGGCAGGGCAACCCCCTCAATGTGTTGTGGGACACTGTGGGTTCTTTCAGGCACCAAAGGTTTTGATGCTTCCAGGGGCCCAGATCCTGCACCTGAATCTTTGGAGGGCCCTGAAGGCTTTTCACACCAATCCATCTGGCCAGGTCTCCTCTGCAGCAGAGCAACCCTGTTCAAATTTTGCTTTGGGCAGGGGCAGGGGGCAGGGGCATACCAGTGACAAGCTATCTCAACAAGGCAGGGGTCAACACAATTGGGTTTTACTGGCTGAGAGGAGAGTCAGCAGATTTGGCCTTGAAGACATGGGAGTTTTTACCCTGTGCTTTACTTACACAGATTTACTCTAGTTTAGAGTCTACAGTTTTGATGGGCCACTGAAACCTTTGCTGCAGTTGCTCTTCTAAACTGATACACTAAATTCTGAACACACTGGAGAGGGGGCACAGCCATTACACAGCGCTCAAGCCCAGGCCACAGCAGTCTGCTGGCCTTCATAAGACTCAAGGTAGTCACCTCCAGCTTCTGCTCACACCACTCACCAGAGTAATCTCAGTATTGTCAGATCCGAGTTCAAAAAAATTATGTGCACAGGCAAAAGAAAAAAACGAATACAAATGAGATTAGTTTAAAAACCACAAGGTTGAAATATAATATTAGCCATGTTATTTTATATTTGTATGCTGGGTTTTTTAGCACTCGGAAATTGTTTTCCAACTCCTCTCAGCAACCACAAGTTTTAGCAATTCACTTGCAGAAAATTAACACTGACATTCACATGTCTGCAGACCTGAGAATTTTTTTTGAAGTTGCAAGTCCATGATAAAACTATGTCAGCTGGAAAAGTGGGGCCTACATCTTCTGTATTTGCAGGATTTCATCTTCATTTCTCTATGCTTTCTTGTCTTTGACTTCAGTTGCCACCAGCAAGGTAGTTACATTTCAAACTTCATTTTCTGTCAGGTATGGGACACTGAGGGTTTTTTATTGATCTACACAAGAGAGTTGTGACAAAGTGATCTGCAAAATATGTCTGGGTGCTCCCTGAGGATGTCCATCCTGCTGCCCTGCTGGGAGCTTGCCTCCTAGTAACATGCTGAAGGTCCCACCAGTGACTCCTTAGGTGAGGAGTTCCCAGTGTCTTCTCCCTGTGAGTCATTGCTTGTCTCCCTAGTCCACAAAAAAAAGGCAAACCCCTTGCCCTGTAGGATGATGACATTGTACCAGAGCAGAAACACATAGCAGGAAAAAGAAAAAAAAAGTGAGGAGAGTGTGAAACACTGGAAAAGACTCCATGCCTCACAGGTAAACCACCAGGAACTCAACGGCAGTGCAACAGAGCCCTGATTTATCTGTAGCCTTTGGAAAAGAAAAAAACCCCAAGTTACTGCAGGACAAGAACCTTCTGGGTTTTGTTTTTTTTAAGGTCTCCCCCCTTAGCACAAGGGCCTGGGACTGAGTTCCTGGATGCTGTACAAGTATATTGAGCACGAATAATTAAATCCAAAGAGGCGGAGGAGGGGGGTGGGGGAGGAGAAGGGGGGCGCGAATAATTTAAGCCACTGATGGAAGCAACAGAGAAAATGAAAGAGGAGTGGTCTAGCCCTTGGCTTATCCCTCTATCCTCCTCTAGCACTCCGAGGGGCTGGGACGAGGGAAAGGGGGAGGGAGTGTACCCCCGCAGCCGTGCTAGCTGCTCGCCTTCCCGCGGGCAGCGCAGCCCCCAGCCCGCGCGGCCGAAAACGATGGATCGCGCTGGGACAAATGATCAGGAAAGGGGTTAAAATCGCATCCGCATCCCTGGAGCATCCGCGGCCGCGCTCCGGGCTCGGGTCTGCCCCCAGGTCTCTTTCGGCTCGTCCTCCCTTCACTTCGATGCGGTCTCGTCATTCCACCTTAAATCGCTGCGGCTGGAAAGGAAAAAAAAAAAAAAGGCTGTGTCTGCAGCGACCTTGCCATGATCTAAAGTGTTTTGTTTACAGTCAGGCACCCCCGATGGCTGCAGCAAATCGGGAGAGAGTCAGGCGCCCGCCCGTAGTAGCAGTGAAGCGTGGAAAAAAAAAAAAAAAAAAAAAAAAAACCAGGAAAAAATATACTCGAGAGTCTCGGAGTAAAGCTGTGGAAAGATCAGAGCGCCATCGTCTTGCAAAAGAGGGGCACAGCAGTGGGGCTGCGGGGGGAGGCGGTGCGTGGTGTGCGGGGTGGGGATAAGGAGGGGGGCGAGAACTGAAGCGCCCTCGCGAAGCTCCAGCCTCCTCATCGCCGGTTTTCCCTCGCTCTGTGGCCGTTTAAGCTGAGTATGCAGCCAATCAAAGATCCGAGGAGAGGATTAGAGAAAGAAAGGAAAACAAACAACAACAAAACCCAAACCTCAAACAAAACTTGGGGGAGTGAACCAGGAAGGAGGGAGGAGTGTTTACAGGGAGGTCTGGGCGAAGAATGTCCTGGCTCCTCTAACAGCGTCTGAACACCCTGTCCCCTCTCTTCCCACTACCCCTCTCCTCTCTCTTGTTTGGGCTTTTCCACTGACAGAGTCGCTTACTGTTTTTCTTTCCTCCAGAATCGCTTAGGCAAGCTTCCTGTCTTTTTGGCCACCCTCCTTTCCCAGCACTGTATAGGGCTCTCAGGTGAACCAGCAAAGCACATCTGAACTGCGCACATAAAGCGTCTGGGTTGCTTGGGATTTTAAATATTCTCTTGCAAATAGAGGGGAAATTGGGAATAATACCTCGGCTCCTCCACAGGATTTGTCTTCCGAAATTGAGGTTAGAGAAGGCAGGGACATAGCATGACCCATTTCAAAGCTGGAGGCTTGAGGAAGTTTGCTTCTAACCCACCTCAGCTGCTACTGAGCCAGTGCTGTTTTCACAACTCTCCAGTTTTTCAAGCAAATGCTGATTTCTTCAAGTGATGTGGGGTAAAGCCACCATGAAATTCAAGGTGCAGGCCCCAAGAATTCACCTTAGCACACTGGGAATATTCATAACGTGCTTAACAGGAACCTTTCTGGGCAGGATTAGGGCCCAATGACATTCAGCAGCAGGGACCATCAGGAAGGAAAGAACTCTTTCAGTTTACAAAGGCCATGGGACATAATCCAGCAGTGTCCAGGAGCAGCCAAGCAAGGCTAAGAGATGCCACCCTCCTCTGCAAGTGGAGTTCGAGACCTTTTGATCATTTGATGTAAACTCTAGAGGGAGCCTAAGGACAGAGATCAGACCAGCACCAGGACTCAGCCTCCCTCCTGACAGCATCCCCACTGCTAGCCTTGGCTGTCCCCCCACTCTCATCCCTGCTGCCTGGCACTTCTGGAGACCTCTTCTCTCCTTTTCCCTCACTGCAGGTGGGGAACAGATGTGCCCAGGGATGTGGCTGGGCTCAAGGTATGAGGTCGGGTTGAGGGGATTTTGAGAGGGTGCTGGCTGTGGGTACAGCTTGGGGGTGTCCTTAATGGATTTGGTTTTAAAAAGCAGGTAATCTGTCAGAAATGCCTTCTCTGTGCTAATAACTCTAGGGCAGGTTATACAGTTATGTCTGCAGGAGATACGGGTTAAATTATTAGCACTGAAAGTACTCATTCTTTTATCTTTGGAGCTTACTGGTTGTCACCAGCCTTCCCTTGACTTGCTAAAGAAGAAGTCCTTCTAAAATACCCTGATTTTATTTCAGGGAAGACTCCTAGTATGGCTCAGACAATTATCTTTTTTTATTTTGTTTGAAGTATAAAATAGGAGTGAGCTTAAACTGCTCTTGAAGCAGCTGAAGCCAGCAGCAGTGCACCCTTCTGTAATGAACTTTTCCTTCTTCACACCAGGGACAAGGAAGAGGATGTTCATATGCAGTCACTAAAAATAAATACATACACTCACACATGCTAATGTTGAGTTATCCCAGCAAACACTGCCACTGGAAAAGTGAGGCTTAAATCAGTAAATTGATTGCTTGTTGTAAACTGTGTTTCTCTGAAGAAAACACACCATATGAATGAAAGCATTTTCAATCCAGTCTAGCTCCATCTGTGTAAGACTTTGTAATGGACTGATTAAAAGATGGAGTCTGCTTCTCCATTGCCTTGAGGATGGAGCTAAATAGCCTTGCTGCCACAGCTAGGCTGCTGCAGGAGTTGAGCTATTTGCAAAAGCTCCACGAGGCACCTAGCAAGCCATCGGAAGGAGGTAAACGAGGGAAAAAAAGATAAAAAGTTGTTACAATTAAGAGCACGGCAAGGACTTACTCTCCCAAATAAGGTATGTCAGGCAGATCTTGCTTGGAGACTGAGGAACCAACCAATGGACACTCAGGGCCCATCTTGGTACCAGGCAAACCGAGCTTGGATACTGGTGAAATGGCCAATGGGCATCCAAGGGCTACCTCAGCAAGGCTGTGCCCGGGTGACTGCTGGGGGACTGTGCCACTCTGTTACCCTGCCTGCCAGTTTGCCCCTCAAAGGCTACAAGGCAACAAGGGAGGAAGCCTGAAGAGATCTACCAGCTTGCAAGCCAGCTTCATGGTGGAGCTAACTCCTGTCCGGTGCTTTTAACAATTACCCTTAGCTTTTCCTACTTTTCTATCTTCCTTCTTTCCCTCTTACCTTTTGTGTTACAAAATAAAGTTGAATTATCGTTTTGGGATCCAACGTCTGGCCTCGTTTGTGCCTTAATCTCGCTTACGGGAATGTTTTAGAACCTGGTTCACCTCTGCATCTAAGCAGATCAGAACAGACTTCAAAATTAATACTTCACAGAAGCTATGCCACTATGTTAGAATAGCAAGTTTTAACATATGAATCTTAACTAAAGGCTTCTCATGGCAGTTAAACTTCCCTTCCCTTCCCTTCCCTTCCCAAACCTTCCCTTCCCAAACCTTCCCTTCCCTTCCCTTCCCTTCCCTTCCCTTCCCTTCCCTTCCCTTCCCTTCCCAAACCTTCCCTTCCCAAACCTTCCCTTCCCTTCCCAAACCTTCCCTTCCCAAACCTTCCTTCCCTTCCCTTCCCTTCCCTTCCCTTCCCTTCCCTTCCCTTCCCTTCCCTTCCCTTCCCTTCCCTTCCCTTCCCTTCCCTTCCCTTCCCTTCCCTTCCCTTCCCTTCCCTTCCCTTCCCTTCCCTTCCCTTCCTTCCCTTCCCAAACCTTCCCTTCCCTTCCCTTCCCTTCCCTTCCCTTCCCTTCCCAAACCTTCCCTTCCCTTCCCTTCCCTTCCCTTCCCTTCCCTTCCCTTCCCTTCCCTCCCTTCCCTTCCCTTCCCTTCCCAAACCTTCCCTTCCCAAACCTTCCCTTCCCTTCCCAAACCTTCCCTTCCCAAACCTTCCCTTCCCTTCCCTTCCCTTCCCTTCCCTTCCCTTCCCTACCTTCCCTTCCCTTCCCTTCCCTTCCCTTCCCAAACCTTCCCTTCCCTTCCCTTCCCTTCCCTTCCCAAACCTTCCCTTCCCAAACCTTCCCTTCCCAAACCTTCCCTTCCCAAACCTTCCCAAACCTTCCCAAACCTTCCCAAACCTTCCCTTCCCTTCCCTTCCCTTCCCAAACCTTCCCTTCCCTTCCCTTCCCAAACCTTCCCTTCCCTTCCCTTCCCAAACCTTCCCTTCCCAAACCTTCCCTTCCCAAACCTTCCCTTCCCAAACCTTCCCTTCCCTTCCCTTCCCAAACCTTCCCTTCCCTTCCCTTCCCAAACCTTCCCTTCCCAAACCTTCCCTTCCCTTCCCAAACCTTCCCTTCCCAAACCTTCCCTTCCCTTCCCTTCCCAAACCTTCCCTTCCCTTCCCTTCCCAAACCTTCCCTTCCCAAACCTTCCCTTCCCAAACCTTCCCTTCCCAAACCTTCCCTTCCCAAACCTTCCCTTCCCTTCCCAAACCTTCCCTTCCCTTCCCTTCCCTTCCCAAACCTTCCCAAACCTTCCCAAACCTTCCCAAACCTTCCCAAACCTTCCCTTCCCTTCTCTTTCCTTCCCAAACCTTCCCAAACCTTCCCTTCCCAAACCTTCCCTTCCCAAACCTTCCCAAACCTTCCCTTCCCAAACCTTCCCAAACCTTCCCAAACCTTCCCTTCCCAAACCTTCCCAAACCTTCCCAAACCTTCCCAAACCTTCCCTTCCCTTCCCAAACCTTCCCAAACCTTCCCAAACCTTCCCAAACCTTCCCAAACCTTCCCTTCCCAAACCTTCCCAAACCTTCCCAAACCTTCCCAAACCTTCCCAAACCTTCCCTTCCCAAACCTTCCCTTCCCAAACCTTCCTTTCCCAAACCTTCCCAAACCTTCCCAAACCTTCCCTTCCCAAACCTTCCCTTCCCAAACCTTCCCTTCCCAAACCTTCCCTTCCCTTCCCAAACCTTCCCTTCCCAAACCTTCCCTTCCCAAACCTTCCCTTCCCTTCCCTTCCCAAACCTTCCCTTCCCTTACCTTCCCTTCCCAAACCTTCCCAAACCTTCCCAAACCTTCCCTAACCTTCCCAAACCTTCCCTTCCCAAACCTTCCCAAACCTTCCCTTCCCTTCTCTTTCCTTCCCAAACCTTCCCAAACCTTCCCTTCCCAAACCTTCCCTTCCCAAACCTTCCCAAACCTTCCCAAACCTTCCCAAACCTTCCCTTCCCAAACCTTCCCAAACCTTCCCTTCCCTTCCCAAACCTTCCCAAACCTTCCCAAACCTTCCCAAACCTTCCCAAACCTTCCCAAACCTTCCCAAACCTTCCCTTCCCAAACCTTCCCAAACCTTCCCTTCCCAAACTTTCCCTTCCCAAACCTTCCCAAACCTTACCTTCCCTTCCCAAACTTTCCCAAACCTTCCCAAACCTTCCCTTCCCAAACCTTCCCTTCCCTTCCCTAACCTTCCCTTCCCAAACTTTCCCAAACCTTTCCTTCCCAAACCTTCCCAAACCTTCCCTTCTCCTCCTCTCCCCTCCCCTCTCCTCCCCTCCTTCCCTCTCCCCTCTATCTCCCTCTTTCCCTTTCCTTCCCCCAGTCACAAGACAAACCACACAAAATATTGTCAGGTACAAATAAATTGGACACTGCTCTGCTCTTGCTGTGGTTGCCCTGGCAGCAGCGGTATCTGAGTCTGCAGACAAGCCCCGCTCAGGTGAGAGACTCCATCTTCAAGCAGGGACCTCCTAACGCCTCCAACAACCCCTTACCCCCACCCCAGGGTGCAGAGAGGATTAACTCCTCTGTGTTTGTAAAGTCCTGTGGGTATACAAGGTGCGATGCAAGAGCTGAGTAGCAACAATAACGATGAACTATTATTGTCACTATGAGACTTAAACAGTTTTCCAGCCCCTTGCTCCGCCACCTACGCCTTTAAGAAAGTTTCCCAACAGATGAATTATATTCAGTGGAAATGAGTTGTCCTGTTTTTCTACAAAGCCTGAAGTGAACCTTTCTGGGAAGGGGAAGATATTTTGTAGCAATGTTTTCTCAAGTACAATTCTTTAGGTTCCCAAGTGATGACACATTGTACAGCAACGCTCTTGGCACAGGGCGTTCATCTGCGAGAAGGGATGCTGGCCCCATTTCTTACAGCCATTCATTAAATAAAAACACCCTGTGTCATATGTTATGTTCCTCTGAAATGTTTAAAGTTTTTAGTGCATGAAATTATATGGTGTCTGGATAATTTTTTTTTTTTCCAGAATGCAGTCACTGACTCTAAGTCAGTGACTGAATGCTGTTGGACAAGCTTGTTATTTTTTATTAGTGTTGTGTTTTGTTTTCATTTGGTAGGATCCCAGCTTCATGCAATAGGCTTTTTCAGAAATACTGAACTATGTAAATGTGATGCTTACGGCTGACCACAAAGAGGCTGCTCACCAAAAAAATAATCCAATATAAAAACGTCTCCATCTGTTAGAATTTTAGGCATTCTGGGTGCCGTTTACATGAGAATCTAGCCTAGCTTTCCTTTTTCTTTTTCCATTTCTTTTTTCTTTTTTTTTTCTTTTTCCTTTTTATTTTTTTCTTTCACCAGTGGCCTATATTAATTGCCTTAGGATCAAGAGGTCTGTAAACATCTTCCTTATGCAAACAGAGGAACTACTCTGGCTACTTTCTAAACCCTTTAAGGAAGATGACCCATCTCACATACCAAAACGATGGCATTAAGTAACAGATTACTATCAGGGCTTGAGATCTGAGTTCTGGTTCTGGCTTCCCTTGGCCATGTTATTGCACATTGCTGCAACTCTTGGCACCTACATGTCTTCCCTCACCGTTTTCCTAATCTGTTTAGACTTTTAGCTGTTGGAAATGCTTTGTTTGTACAGTACAACATCTTGTTTGTGTTAACCAACCTAGCAAGGGAATTGTACAACTCTGGGATGCAAAAGCCAGGGCATTAACCTACAGTAATGTGATGTTATTTCAGAGAAAATTTGAAAGTGGATTCTGCAAGCATCTGGCAACAGGAAAATCATTATGAGGTAGGTGATTCGCATTTAATAGAATCATAGAATCACAGAACATCCTGGCTTGAAATGGATCTTAAAGATCTAGTTCCAACCACGCTGCCGTGAGCAGTGACAACTTTCACTAGACAAGATTGCTCAGAGCTCCATCCAAACTGGCCTTGAACACTTCCAGGGATGGGGCAGCCACAGCTTCTCTGGGCAACCTGTTCCAGTGCCTCACCACCCTCACAGGAAAGAATTTTTCCTAAAATCCAATCTAAACCTACTGTCTTTGAGTTTGAAGCCATTCTCCTTGTCCTATCACTACACGCTCTCGTAAAAAGAAGTGCTCTACCACTATCCATCCAGCCATGCCCACCAGTGCTAGTCCTGCCAGGACAAGACCCTCCTGAGCCCAGTTACCAACAGGCTGCATCCTAGTTAGTGCTCCTAACCCTATTCATTGATGATCTAAACCAGGCAAGCCTAAAAGAGTAGAGTAAGCTGGCAAGTCAAAAGGCAAAAATTATTTCACTGAAGCCAGTCTATTGCAAAATGCACTGTGGACATGGTTTCAATGGCTTATGATAAAGATGGAAAAAGAGAGCCTTTTTATTTATCAGCACGTGTTCTGGGTTTCCCTCAGAAGGAGTTAAACATTTCTGTGAGCTGAGGCCTAATCTGTTGTGGTTTTTGACTCTCACAAGCTGCGTGGTTACTCCCTTTGTTCTGGCTGCCAGCAGCTAAACTGGGATATCTATTCAAAGAGGGGTACCTGAAAGCATCACTTTAAAGGATTTGTCACCTTATTATCTCTAGTTTGAAAGGCTTTTTGAGAACAACTTTCAGTCAAAATATTTGCGAAGGACAAAGGCAGCTTTGCAAATGTTGCAGTTTATATTTAATAGTTCGAATGACAACAACAAAACATAGTTATTACTATGAGAGGCCCAGGCAATTCTCCTTTTCTGCTGCTGCCCCCCACCCCAAGTCTGCAAAAGACAGATGGGAAATCACAGAAGCAGCAAAACCTATCGTCTGACTCAAAAATTGCTCCTTGGATCTCTATAACAAGGCCCTGAAGTAAATTTTTCTCTTCCTGGTGTTCTCTAGCATTCTCAAGCCATGTGCAACCACTCAGAACTCCTTTCGCCTTCCAAAATAACAAAAATTACCAAAAATTAACCCAAGCCCTCACTTCACCTTGTGGGTGTTTGAGTACTTTTTGACCCTACAGCATTTTGTTGTTTCAAGTTGTGAGAAATATCTCTAATTAAAATTTCGGAGACGGCCAAATAAAGTGAAACAAAGAACTTTATTAACAGCACTGAGTGCTCCGAACTCGTGACCTGTTTCAAGCACACCTGACCGGGAGGGGACAAGCCTTTTTAAGGTCTCTTGATTTACATAACCACTCCCTCACACTTCCCACCCCAGGCCCTGCTCCCCTCTTCTTCAAAAGGCAATCTTTCCATTTTGGTGTAGCCCATCCACCTATCGGGTTGTTTCTCTGCCCCCGGCCACGTGGTCCCCTGGCAGTGAGCCCAAATTGGTCTCACTGCCTTACATACTTTCCGATTCACCTTCTCACTAGACCAGTAAGCAAAACAGTAAGTCAGCAGTAGTAACAGTGATCAGAACAACTAGAACAATAAGAACAGCAAACAAGGCAGTAAGCAGCAGTCAGTAACAGTGACCAGAACGACTTGCAACCTACCAGCTCCTGACCACAAAATGGCTCTTCAGTCTCCTCAAATGACCTCCAGGTATCTCAGCATGAGGTAGTCATGGGAATCCCTGCTTGTAATAAAACCGTCTTATTTATTTCTCACAAAGTGAGACTTAAGAACCTGAGAGCAGCCAGTGCTTCTCAGACCAGCGGGCAGCCCTTTCTAACACGCTCCTTGCAAGCCCCCAGAACAAACTATTAGACCTTGCAAGACCCTACATTAGGGTTGCCTCACTCTGGTGTGGTTGGTTTGCTCAGTCCCAGAATTAGAAACAAAAACACCAACTCTCAGCACTCGGCAGTCAAAAAAAGGCTAATCAGCCAGCAAACAGGCCAAATTAAGCCTGCTGAGAACTCAGGGCCAACTCCTGAAAATCATTAATGTGTCTAAGTACCTTTGAAAATCTGTCTCTGATGCTCTAAAAGATGGTTGGCAATAAGCCTTCTCAGGGTACCTGATGGGAAGGAGGAGGTTGGGATCTAATTGAGTGCATGGTTCTGAGCGTGTGAAGGTGCCTCAGGGTTTTAATAATGTTGAGTTTCAAAAAAATAAATGTTGGTGCTCCTTATAATTTCTTCTGCTTTTTGAGGCTTCCTACTTATCCACAGGAACCAGAAGTTCATTCTATTGCAAAGTAAAGATTCAAAGCTCTTTAGCAGTAGCATGGCTTCAGGACCATGAGCTTTGAGACAAAAAACTAATTGACACAGCAAAATAGTGAGAAGTGCTCACACTAGGAGCCAAGGTCCACTTCGGCTATACAAGTGAAAAGCTGACTTCAGTTCTGAACATATGATCTGGATAAGTATTTGGGAAGAATTTATAAAGCCAACTAGCTTTCGTTCAAAGCTGCTGAAGTCCTGTGTTTGAGAGTGACTTTAGCACTAGGGCACCTGAACTTCATTCAGTCATACAGACCTCCAAGGTCACATTCTCAATAACAGCTACATCATGTAGCTACATGATTTTTCTGCTGGTGAAAACTGTTTTGATTTAACTGAATTGATTTTAAGTTGGTCCTACCCCTTCTGTGGATGATGCTAACAATGTTTTACAATAGCCATTTGTTTCTTCTTACAAGTTGCTTATTTTTGTAGGGGTGATTTAGTGGAATCTTTCAGTGAGAACAGCAGTATCTACTACAGCTTTCTTGTCTCCTTTCAAATTATTAGTAGAAAAAGCTGATGATAAACTGGTTTGCTTTTGTACATTCAAATACTGGACATCTGTAACTTTGGCCCTGGGGCTAGTTACTTCTGAACAGTGTTATAGACTTTTTATTTAATTAATAAGTAATTTGATTCTTTTCCTTTTCATCTTCTAACAAGCGATAACAGCCTTTCTTTCAGAAAACCAAGTACAATGCTTTCTTTTCTCCGATAAGTACTTAGCTCTAGGCCTGGAAAAGGGCCAGAGCACACAGGGACAGCGTTCCACAGTAACATTTTGTACCTCATTAAAAAATAACAACAACAACAATAGCCGACTTGCACATGAAATAGAATGTCTTTCTTTTCCTCCTCCTCTTATTTTACAAATATTCATTTATTCATTATACTTCCTGTAAAAATGCCTGCACACATACACATTCACACTGGAATTTTCTACTGAACAAATGACGTGTTAAGATGTGTTGTATTATTTTTATGAATTTAGTTTGGCTTACATCAAGCTACTGTGAAAGAACACCCATCTCAAGGTCTCTGGGGCAAGGGATTTCTGGGTGATTGATGGTTTGGATTACTTCAGTTTGGGGGTGCTTCTCTTAAAAAAAATCTGTGGAAACTCATGGCTTTTAAGGTCTCTCATACTGAGTATCTTAAAGCTGAGAGACTGCTAAATCCCTCTGGAAAATATTGGCCTGGAAGACTTCACCCATCTGTGCAAATACACCACAATCCAATTAAACTGGCAGACTTTGCAATTATTTGCAGATTTCCACAATCTGGCAGCAGCAAGCAGATACAGCCTGTATTGCATAAGCGAGTTGTTGCAAGCCCCTGTGCCCCACAGCCTGATAGAGCTCCCCAAAAACCTGAAGGAGAAGTAGTGTGGTCTGAAGATGGACACACACTACTCCTCAGCTTCAGCAGGGCTGCAAAGGATGGTCTCCAATCCCAAAAGCCTGGCAACCCACAGCTGAGCTCCTGGCCCCAGGCCTGGCAGGGCATGGTTAAATATTACAGTTTGCTGCGCCATCCCCTTCACAACTTCACTACAATGTCACAAAGCCAATTTTAAGGGGTTTCTGCCCTTTGCCACCCTTGACCACTTATTCCCACTTCAACATTAAGCAAGGTCTTTAAAATGAAACTGAAAAGTAAGAAAACAAATAACAAAAAAAGATTGTGGGGGAGGAATAATTCAGATGACTTTGCAGCACTGCCACAAAAAGTTGCACTTTCACAACTGAGGAAAAGGGAAACAGAGGGTGAAAATAGGTCTTTTCTAAGGAAGGAAAGAATCACAGAATAATCTGAGTTGGAAGGGACCCACAAGGATCACCAAGTCCAACTCCTGAGTGAATGGCCCACACAGAGACCAAACCCACAACCTTGGCATACATTAGCACCGTGTTCTAACCAACTGAGCTAATGCTAAACTCAGTAGTAGCCCAAGGACTATTTCCCCAACCTGTCTCAGCATACAGCCATGTTAATGTTTGTGATAGCAAAGGGAATGAGGGTTTGGAGTAGGAGGAAAGTGAGTAGGATCATTTCTGTGGCAGTGCCCCATCATAGTGTTTGTAGGGAGCAGATTCCTCCTCCCAGACAGATTGAGGTACTCAAAGGCTCCAAAATACTGACGGTACTTTGAGTACTTAAAGTATTCAAGGATACTTTAAATTCAAAGTAGGATGTTTGTCCTTAACAGCCGATTTGAAACTAATCACATTCATTCAAGCTTCAGGATAATTTCTTAAAATCTGGGTCCTTACCAAAATGAAACTCTCAAGATCTGCTTCAAAGTTGGATTTTCTCTACCATTACCTTTTTCAGTTGGCATTTTCACCTTGGTTTCGTCTTCTCCCTCAGTGGAGTGGATGCTGCTCTTTGGCAAGGCAAGGTTTGAGCTAGGTCTTGGAAGTGCCTCAGGTTAAGTTAGTTATAAAGGAGGGACAGAGAGGGGTTTTTTTGATACTCAGTGTAGCTGGTTCACAGCACAACCACACCAAAAACTGTGTCAGCAGGACCCACAGGTTAGTAGGTGGCAGAGACGGGGAAGGCACCAACTGTCTTTGCTGTAGCAGCTACACATGGCCCTGGGTGCCCAGACATGGAGGGAATTCCCAGTCCTTGGCAGGCCTCAATGGATCTCTGCCAGCTGGTATTTCCATGCAACACAAGAGGGTGATACTCCAGAACAAATGAGATGTTTTCACTGGCTGTAAGGTCGCTGGATCCCACTGCCATGGGACAAGGCAAGGGGACATGTAAGGAGGAGGTCTGCTGAGCAAGGATCCAGCTAGGTAATTAATAGGAAAGGCTGAGAGGGAAAGCTCTGGTCTGAGACCCGCTGCTCTCAAGACCTGTGAGAGTCAGTACCCATGGCTGCTGCAGGCTCTTCTGGAAACCATGAAACTGCAGGTCTGCATAACCCTCAAAACCCACTGGAGGAGGAAAGGAGGGAGGTGAAACCTTGCTAAATTGCGGTAGCCAGCCTGTTCAGGAGATCCATCTGGGTCAGGTGAGTCTGCACCATTTCAGAAGCAGCCTTTCCTCTCAAGACCCACAGCCATGAAGATGACCAAACTCTTCCTTTCCAGAAATGAGAAGGAATCAATCCTTTCAAATCATGTCTGTATCCTCTCCCGCAGCACAGAGCTCATACAGCACCCCCATTTCAGATCCCACTTGCACCGCAACCAAAAGCTCTCCCAGGTCACCCAGCTTGATGCTTTCTCATTGTCTTTTGGGGGTTGTTTCATGTTCGGGGCTTGAAACATAGGTATTTTTTAAATGGATATATATGTATGTATGGCCAATGGATATATATATATATTATTAATTCTCTCTTTTGTTCTCATATATAATTATGTCAGTCAAAATTAAAATATTTCACCAAAGGAGAACTAGCAGGCTCTAAGATAATCAGTTCAGTAGTCTTGCCTGAACCTCCATTTAAAAATGGGTTAACGGATGATGATGTTCTAGCCATGTGGCATAGGCCTCTCTGTAGAAATAAGGGAGAATATACGCAAGAAAATAAATGAAAAAGCAGCAAAGTTAAAGGAAATAGCTCCTAGAGCATCCTTCTCTACTTGGATAACACAGCTAAGGCTTTTAATCTAAAGGATGGGATTTGTCTCCGTTACTGCTGATACACCTTCCTTTCTTCTTATTCCCATAGATTATCTTCTTGCCAGCTTCTGCATCATTTTCTGGGAAACTGAACTCTTCTGGCAAGCTGAAGATTTCATAGTTTGTCAGCTAACAGTCCATAGAGGTGAAAATAGCAGTGGCTCATCATTTCTGGGGCAGTTTCCAGTGGTCTATGAAAATCACAGCGATCACAGAGGCAGGATTCAAGCCATCTAATTTTAGCTGCCTAATATAGGATTCCTAGTCTAAACCACTCACTTTCCCAGAAAAATGGAGCACTATCAGATGACAAGTCATCCCTTTTCCCTGGGACACCAAGTGGGATAGGTGAATTGCCCTCTGGACATGCCTCTGTATGTTCACTGGCTACAGAGAGTACCTATATGTCCAGTTCAGACTGGATGCAAACTTCTAGTCAGTCAAATTAAGCAAGTCGAATCCTACCCGTAGTGCTGGCATCTCCCTGTGGTTTCCATTTGCAGCAGTACTGTAACAGATGCTGAGAATACATTAAATGCTTTCCTAATGTCACATTCCCATGTCTGCAATCATGGTAATTGCCTCAGTGAAGTTTTGCAATTGCAAACGAGCAGGAAGCTGTCTGCAAAGGAATCTGTCTATTAAGAAGTGGCCCCTACTCTGAGTGCTTGAAAAGCCCCAGCGCATTTCTTGGGCTAAAGATTAAAAAAAAAAATAAAAATCAAAGGTCAGACTCCTGCAGCAATATGGAAAGTATCCAGAATGCACTCCAGTGATCCAAGGAATAGACTGACTTTTGCTTCAGGACTGTGCTAATTAAATACTGCTAACTACATCTGAATAGAATTAAGTCTAATTTAAGGCCCTTTCTGAGCTCCAGGGCAATGTAGGCTTGTCCTGAAAAAAGAAATTACCGACTGCTGACAACAGGTATCAGCAACAGGAGTGGCTGAACCAGGGCTGAATGTGAATTAGCTGCAAGTGTAGACAAGGACAAGTTAAGTTCAGCGTTGTTCCTGCAGCCATGATGGACACCTCACTGGAAGCATGGACAAACATAGGGAGCAGAACAGTTCCAAGTGCAACTGCCCTTGTCAGTGCGTGCAGATGACCTGTGCAGCTCTAATTTTTTGTGGTGTTGATAGAGTTTGTTTGTTTGTTGGCACCACACATGCCAAAAGTACCTTAGGTTTCCATAGGAATTCTTGGGTGGCAGCCAAGGGGAATATTTTGCAATGAGTACTTGCTCCTTTCCTCTTACTTCTTTCTCCTGCCCTGCAGTCCACAGGGAATGAGGGATCAGGTGTTTTGCTTCTTTTTCCATACACACCACGCTTGGCATCCATGTTAAATCGAGCAGGAAAGGTACTACAAAAGTCTTGGACAAACCAAAGTAGCAGAACACCACTGGCCCCAGTGGCCCTTTTGCTGGAAGCTATTTTGCTACCATTTCCTGCTGTCTCCTACACTGTCTCTCTCACTGTGTTTCTTTAGCAACATCCCGTGTCTGTTTTTCTCCCCCCTTGCTCTTTTGCTTTTAAATATACATTTAAGATGGGGTTTTTTTCCGTGCCCTTTCTCACTAATTTACCCCATATGTGTATATGACTTCACATAAAAAGCTTTTGCCCAACTCTGTTTTTGCAGCCAGTTTTTTATGTTTTGGTTTTATTTTTAATATATTTTGCTCTCATGCTCTTTTCCTCCACTACTTTCAAAAACAGGCCTGTTTAACACTTCTAGCCACCCTTCCACACATTCACAGGCACAAACATCAATTTGATGCAGCCCTTTGTCTTCAGTTCCCTCTCCATATACTGTCTTTACCTCTCCATCAAGAAAGCAAGAAAAACAGGTTTGTGGTCAGTATTTCTTAAGGGAACAAAACCAGCAGGTTTAAATTCCTCTGGGCTTGTTTGTGATTTGGTAAAAAGGCAGGGTAAGGACCAGACTGACAGCTGAGGACACACACCCAGGCACCCAGCCTGAGCTGAGCAGGCCACCTGCTCTTCCACAGGCAGGGGGAGGGGGAAGGCAGCAAATCCAGACTCAGTGAAAGGAAGGGCAGTTTCTTCCATTTCAAAAGAGTCACACCCGCTCCAAATTAACATCCCTATTTTAATTTACCTTCATACCTCCTATTAGAGTAATTTATCTTCCAAGTCATGTTACAAAATGAAAGTTTTGCCAGGGGTTAAGGCTGTTGGATCAAGCTCACTTATAAGCCCACTTATAAGGATTCAGCACTTGCATGTAGGTTAGATTTCCTGTAAGGGAAGGAAAGTAAATCTCTGCTTCTGATTTGTGACAAGGCTGTATAGTGGGCTATCATCCATACTTGCCTCCAGAATAAAAGCCTTCAATTCCGTATCAAGAAAAACAATTGTGCATGCTTAGCTTTCCACTGACAGCAAGTAAACTCATTATGTTTGAAGGATACATGTGCTTAACACTGTCCTTGGAAAGCTCAAAAGAGTAAATGAGAATCGTTGACAGAAACTGGGGAAAAATTGGGCAGAAATTAAGGCAATTGGTGGTGGTGTGGAACTACTGCAGCCATCATTTTGGACATCTCACATCAGGAAGGCTTAACTCACTTATTGGATCTTTTCCATCTCCACTTTTAGGAGCTGGGGTTCTAGCTAAGGAACAGTCAGAAAGATTCACTGAGGGAACAAGGCTGTTGGTACAAGACCATTTACTTTCTCCTGATTTACAATAGGATATGCCAGGATATTTTCACTGATGAAAAGCTCTCACTTGGAAAGGATGAGTCTGAACTCATTTGGGTCTGAACTCATTCAAATTGACCAAGTGTGTTTGTTGACTCTAAGTCTAATAGCAGAAAACTTTTCTAGGGGAAGATGATTCACTTGTACCTGAGACATCACCTTCCATGCCATATTTTACTCTCATTATATTGTTGCTTTTTTTTGTTGGGTTCGTGGTTTTGGTTTTGGTTTTATTTTTTTTAATATAGTACCTCAGATGAAGGAGGAGGTTTATCAGAGGGAATTCCACTGGAAACATGTAACTTTGGGAACTGAAATCATACCAGCAAGCTCTGTTGTATTCAAAGAGGAACCAGCTCAACAAACACCTAAATGTGCGAAAGAATAATTGTCCATTTGCTTCAATAACCAACTGCCAACTCTGCCATTCACCTTCTACCATAATTCCACTTAGGTTAAACACTTACTTGTGCTCTACCCTCCTGATGTGGGGTGGTGAAGACTGCAGAGAACATTTACACCAGTTTCACAGGACACTCTGGTTTTTAAAGGATGATGGACTTGTCTATGATTAATGTTCCTATCCCTAGCAAATGCTGATACACTAGCATACCAATGATGACTGTAGTGAGGCTAAGAGTACCAGTCAGTTGAAAGGTCCATCTAGTCCTTCGCTGGCATCGGCTAAAAGCAAATACTTAGTGAAGAATGTAGGAACTGGGCAAGCCTATAATGCTGTCTTCCAGGAGTATTCCTCCAAATTCTAATGGTTCGAGACTCAGGAATTTCCTGAATGTTTTGCGTTTAATTACCCAGGGCAGATTTCCCTTCTGCAAACTTGTTCAATCACCACTTGATCCTGTGTATACTTTTAAGAGCCACATCTGCTGGCACGTCCTAGGTCTTTTCTGCATCTCATGGGAAAAAACACTCACCCTTGGTTATTCTGAACAGTCACCTTGACAACTTCTTTGCTTTGTACTGGAAGAGACAGTGAACTATCACACCCTCTAAGACATAAATGAGTTTAATAGGCTTCTATCATAGATGTCTTTAACCAATCCTCTCCCAGGCTGAAGAATTAGAGAAGGTTAAAAGAGCGAGCTTAATTAATTCTTGCATATAAGCAAGTTATCCCATACCTTGGATATCATTTGTTATCCTTCTCTGAACATTTTCCATTTCTGTATGTCCTTTCCAAAGTGGAAAGAGCAGAACTGCTCATGGATGTGGGCATACCACAGATTTGTACAGGGGCAGAGTGAAAATTTCTGATTTGCTCCCTAAAATAAGTCAAGATCTTTGACCCCTGCTGATGCCTGAGGTGGTTCCTAGTGTTACAGTCCATGACTGTTACTCCATGACAGCAGCCAGCACTTAGCCCATTGTTTTCCATGTGAGGCAGTACCGCTTTTTCCCATATGCATCACTCTGTGTTTATCCACAGTGACACTAATAACATATCCATGCCAGGTGTTCAGACTAAACTGCTCCTTGCTGCTCTTCAGCTTTTACATACCCTCTTCTTCTCAGCCCACTGCTCCTGCACAGCTTGTTCATACTCTGCCACAGAGCACGCGACAGAGTTGCAGCTTGTTCATCCAGGTACCAAGTCAGAGGCAGGGAGGCAATATATGCCCGACCTGGGGTGTAACAGCAGGGATAACTACCAAGCACAGGCAGAACCTCGGGCTCAGACACCCACTTACCTGATACTCTACACGTACCCTTCACAGCCAAGCCAAAATGAAACACTTCTGACCAAAGCCTGCACTCTTAATTGTAAAGGCAACTGGCTCTTCATGGACTCTTCTCTCCAACAGATGCTCTAAGAAACAAACAGCAGTGGTGAGAAACCTTATATTTCAGTCTTTATCTCGTTACTGTGCCTACTTGAGTTTTTGGGATTTTTTTTACTGAAATTATTCTTATTACACACTAATAATTAATTCATGTTGTCCCCTTGGATAAAATGGTGAATCGATTAAAATCAGATTGATTAGCTCCTTCTCAGTGCTGCTCAGCTACTGCTGTGCACTTTAAGCACAAACACAGCACATACACAAGCACATACACAGCCCCAGTGTCAGTGACTCCATTTGAAAGACGGAGCTGTCTTTCCTTCCACTGCCCCTGAGTCTTAGGGCTGCAGGATACCTCTGACCACTTGTGAAGAGGACAGACACACAGTGCATCTCCAAGGATCAAGATGAAGACCCAGGGAGGGCACAGCACAGCACTGACTGGCCTTTGCCTCCCCAGATCTGGTCCAGAGGGACTAAGGAGCCAAAGAGACCTGAAGCATAACTTGCCTTTCTCAGCCTGTTTAGATAGCCACGCTTTTACAGAGAAACCAGAACTATAACCAGACATATGGCAAATTTCATATGTTTAAAAAGACTTTTCACTACTAGGCATGCCAAAAAGAGATACTAAGATAGGACCTGAAGTATTTGGGATTTGGTTTTAATTTGTATCATAGGCACATGCTTTATTTATGTGTAGTTAATTTTACAATGCACATAAATATTAACTACTTGGTACAAGATCTGTTTTTCTGTGAATGTAAAACATGACTAATGAAAGAAAACCCAGATATTGTAAAATATTTCATCTGTACCATTTCAAAGTGAATCAGATAAAAGCCAAACAGAACACAAATCACCCCCATCAGTCCCTCCACCCCTACTCGTGAAGTCATTAAAGTGATTTCGGGAAGGAGAGGGCATGTGTAAGCTCAGAAAAATCGGTTTATTGCTAAACTGCAGGATAAAAAACAATGCAGTTGCAAAGAGCAAACTCTCATTGACTTCACAGGAGCAAATATCACTCTTGTTTCTAAAAGACTCATGGATCAATGCCAATGAATTTGGGACAAAACTGTGAACTGTGGGGTCAGAAGCCCTTAGGAAGAGGTGAAACCCTGCAGAGGCTCACTTATTGCTCAGGGTGGCTTCTGAAGACCTTGCCCAGAGGACAGCATGAAGCAGAGCAGTGTCCAACACGTGGCACATACTGCAAGTGAGGAAAGAAACAGAAAGAAATGAGGCACTGAGAGGAGTGTGCAAGAAGAAATATTCCAGGAAAAGGAGACCTCCGGAATATCTGTCCTCTCACAGCACTGATTTCAGCCCCACTGGGAGGTGGGACTGATCAGGTCACAGGATCCATTGCAGACAGGAGCTGGTGGGTTTTATCCTTACCAGCTTTCACAGTGATGTCTTTCCAAACGCCCTGCCCAGCATTACATCTACCACACTCAGCAAGGTTTGACCAGTGATTTTCAAGTATACCTGTGTTTATTAATGATCACCCTGCTTGCCCCTGAATGGGAAGGACAACCGAGATCTTTCCACTGCCTTTAATTCTTCCTTGGGCCAAGGAAGAGTTCCCTGTGGCATGAAAAGAGACAGCCTCATAACATGAACAAGTCCTCTGGGGAATGGCTGAGGGAGATGGGGTTGTTTAGCCTGGAGAAAAGGAGTCTCAGGGGAGACCTTATGGCTCTTTACAACCACTTGAAAAGAGGTTTTAGGCAGGTGGGATTGGTTTCTTCTCCCAGGCAACAGGTGACAGGACAAGAGGAAATGGCCTCAATTTGCACCAGGGGACATTTAGGTTGGATATTAGGGGAAATTTCTTCACTGAAAAGGTTATCAAGCATTGGAACAGGCTGCCCAGGGAAGTGGTGGTTGAGTCATCAACCCTGGAGGTATTTAAAATATGTGACACTTGAGGACATGGCTTAGTGATGGACTTGGCATTGTGAGATTAATGGTTGGACTGAAGGACCTTAGAAGTTTTTTTCCAAATGAAATGATTCTGTGATTCTGTGATTCTATAGAATTAACTGATCTTTGAAGACCCCTTTGCAAGAGCCTTTGATGTGAGGATGGATGGCCATTAGAAAAACAAATGTGGCATAGGGCCATAACACTTTTGAGAATTCTACAGATAAAAGTCATAAAGAACAGCAGTCTCTGAACAACTCTGCATGGCCCCCCCCCTACAAAAAGGCTTTTTTTTTCTTTATTTCTTTTTAAATTAATAAGTGCACATGAAGAATACCTCAAAAGAATGCAAAATAGTCCCCTCTTGAAAAATCCATACTAATTATTGGAATTCATAGATAAAGGAATTGAACATTTATTTCAGAAATTACCCAAGAGATTCACTAATAGCATGTTTTAAAAATTATTATAATACCAAATGCAAGGCCAGGCTAGAAAGGTACCTCAGTTCAATTATCCTGCAGATTTCAAAATATTTCAGACCATGTCAGTAAGAAAACAGGAGAGTTCAGAACCAAGTTCCCGGTGAGGGCACACAAACAATGACTCAAAAAGGAAGTTTGGGAAATGTGGGGAAATACTCAGTAATTACTTTTTGAGTTTGTTTTGCTTTGTTCAAAACAATTTAACAAGGGAATATGAAATACAAAAAATGAAGCAAACAATAATAAATTAACTTAATCCGTACTACATTCATGATTTATGAACACCTGCTACTTCTGAAAAATAAACCCAACAGATTTCATACAGATAACCTCTCTGGTGAAATGCGGGAAGACACACCTTGAAAAGCATGGCCAAAAGGGAGAGGAAATAATGGATTTTCTTAAGCACTAGTCTGATTCACATTAAAATCAAGGAAAGCTCTCCACTGACTTCAAAGGGAGATGGATGGAGAACAGTAGATGAGAATGAGCTGCAAGCTAACATCCTCCTTCAACCTCCCTTGATAAATTCCTCCATCCCAAGGCCTACATTTCTTTATATAAAGCATGTGAGGAGAAAAGGAGCAGAGCATTTCAGGTACTAGGTGTCAGTCCAATCTGTGGGGGAGTGGGAATGAATAGGCAAGAAGGAAAATGAAGACCACCAAGACAGTGTTTCCCCTCATAAGGGTGGGATGGGGGTGAGCAGAGATTCTCTGCATCAGAAACTTTATGTCTGGGTGCACAGGTTACAAAACCAGAGATGCTGCTTAAGTGGCAGCTCAAAACGTGGGGAAAAAAAAAAAAGGGATTTTAGGAAACAGAGGAGAGAGGTTACAGGGAGCAATGTAGTCTATTCCTGAAGCACCAGGCAGGAACTGGCTCAGCCAGATTTTCCCTTCAGTGGGGCTGAGAGCAAGACCTCAGCCAAAGGCAAAGTGCAAACCAGTCCTAAAAAACAGCTTTTGGCAGAAATGCTCTTGGAATGGTGTACAGTAAAAGTTGATAATGGTTTTCTTGCTTCACCCAAGCCAGATAACTAAATGAAAGTACCTTTTCCAAAATATTTTCCACTTCTCTCCCTATTTCTCCCCAAACAGTAGCAGGAGGATCTTGCCACCCGCATTTGCACTGTCCTTAGGAATGTGTGTGCCTATTTTTGGACAATTTGGAAACCTTTGGGAACATTCCTTATTAATAAACATACTTTCTTTTTTTTTCTGTATTCCCCTGTGAATTTCCATCATCTTCCTTTGCCAGCTATTGTGTATTGAGCCATTCATGACCCAAAAGCAAGACAATCCCTGAAAGTCTGAGAATCCTAAGTTGGCATTAGCATGCAATGGGGGAATTATTCCCTAGACCTGAAAAGCAGTTGCCTCTTCAGTCAGCTCTAGGCCTGCAGTCAAGCTGTTTTGTCTGGAAGGCAAAAATAGGGGAACCTCAAAAGGTTCTGCTCAGAAAACTCTCGAGTCTGTTGTATGTACAGGGGACAAGGACAAGCAGTAGGAGGAAAAAGTTCACGTGAGTCTCTTGCTGTTTACTAAAAATACTGCCAACATGATGCTTGTGATAATTTTGTTTGTGGTATTGGTCCAGAAAGAGGAAGTACAGATGGGTAAGGAGATATAAAAAGAGTTTGTTTTTCTTCTCCTTGTGACATGTTGTGTGACTATGATCCTGGAGGGAGCTGCCAATGAGGAGACAGACACATCACAGTCTGCTCTGCCTTCCGAAGGTGGGTGTCCAGAGAGAATGCAATGCTCTTCACCTCACCATCCCTCCCCACCTGCCATCCTCTCTGAGGCTAGGATGAAGTTATAATTTCTTTTTCCTGCCCAGCTAGTCCATGGATTGTCACCCTACCTAGTCAGTTATCCACTGGAGATCAGGTTCAGTCAAACAGCATTCACTCGCTGGTCTCCTAACAGCTGTCAGATATCAAAACTATTTTACCCTCTATGATCCTGTGCTGAATGTAAATGTAAAGCATAGGCCTTCATTTCATAAGTAGCTCGAGTAATCTGATTCAGTTTTGCTCAAGCATGAAAATTTAAACTTGCTCCCAAAAAGTCAGAAGTCTTTATCCTTTTGAGATCTTCCAAGCCAACTGGATATGGCCCTGAGCAACCTGCTTGAGCTGACCCTGCTCAGAGCAGGGTAGTTGGACCAGATGATTTCCCACTCTAAACAAAGAGTGGATTTGAGACCACCTGATGAAATGGAATAGACACAAGTCTATGGGTCCTGATGATATGTGTCCCAGGGTCCTGTGGGAGCTGGCTGATGTTGAATCCAAGCCACTCTCCATCGTATTTGAAAAGCAATAGCAGTCAGGCAAATTCCCTGGTGAATGAAGTTTTTCCCCTGGGGGGGGATAGGGCAGTGGAACAGGCTCCCCAGGGCAATGGTCACAGCACCAAGACGGACAGAGTTCAAGTAGCATTTGGATAACACCCTCAAGCACATGGTGGGATTCTTGGGGTGTCCTGTGCTGGGCCAGCAGTTGTACTTGATGATCCTGATGGGTCCCTTGCAACTAACCTCGAAAAAGGGAAACATCACTCCTGTTTTTAGAAAGGGCAGAAAGGGAGACCTGGAGAACTACAATCTGGTGAGCCTCATCTCTGTGCCTGCAAAGATCACAGAGCAGATCCACGCTAAGGGCAAATTGTGGCTTTGTAGGATGGAGCAACTGCAACAGCCAACAAGGGAAGACCAACTGATGCCATCTAACTAGACTTCTGTAAGGCCTTTAACACAGTCCTACCTGACATCCTTATCTCCAAACTGGAGAGATATGGATTTGAAGGGTGGACTATTCGGTAGACAAGGAATTGGCTGGACAGACAAAGCCAGAGAGTTGTAGTCAATGGCTCTATGTTCAGGTGGAGGCTGGTAACAAGTGGTGCCTCTCAGGGCTCTGTCTTAGGACCAGTGCTCTTCAATATCTTCATCAGTGACATAGACAGTTCAAGTGCACCCTCAGCAAGTTGGCAGATGACACGAAGCTGAGCAGTGTGGTTGACATGTCTGAAGGGCAGGATGCCATCCAGAGGGGCCTGGACAAACTTTAGAAGTGGGCCCACAAGAACCTCATGAGGTTCAACAAGTCCAAGAGCAAAGTGCTGCACCTGGGTCAGGGCAACCCCAGACATGAGTACAGACTGGGAGAAAAAGTTATTGAGAGTAGCTCTGCCAAGAAGGGCTTGGGGGTTCTTGTGTATGAAAAGCTGGACATGAGCCAGCAATGTATCCTTGCAGCCCAGAAAGCCAGACATGTCCTGGGTTGCATCAAAAGAGGAGTGGCCAGCAGGTCGAGAAAGGTGATTTTCCCTCTCTCCTCTGCCCTTGTGACATTCCACCTGGAGTACTGAGTCCAGGTCTGGAGTCCTCAGCACAAGAAAGATGTGGATCTTCTTAAACTCTGGCAGAGTCGCAGAATATGCTGAGCTGGAAGGGACCCATAAGGATCAGCAAGTCCAACCCTTTGCCCTGCACTGGACCATCCCCAAGAGTCAAAGTGTGTTCCTGAGGACGTCATCCAAATGCTTCTTGAACTCTGGCAGGCTTGGTGCTGTGACCTGTGGAGGTGAGTCCAGAAGAGGGCTGTCACAGTTGGTGGGGAAGCTCATGTGTGGAAACCTTAGAGTTAAGGACAACATCTAGATTTAAGCCTGTGATAGCTCTGCAGTAAAGTCCTAAAGATGAAAACCTGTATTGTCCTTTACAAAATTTTTAAGCCTAACCCTTCTAACCAGGCTCTTTACCCTCTCCTCAAAAGATATAAGCAAAAAAATATCCCAACCAACTACAACAACGAAAAACGCAGAACAATCCCAAAAACTAAACACCAAAGAGACATAACGAACGTTTAAGTGATTTAAGTAAATGATTTAAGTAAGTAAGTAGGTCATTTGGAATTCATGCAGGAAAGATGCTGTAGGAGAGCTAAACTCTTCTGATGCACTCAGGGGTTGTGTGGCAACTGGATTTTATACCTTTTTAATTATGTTGTCAAGATAAATATGCTGTGCCACCCATCTCTGCTATATTTATCCTGACAACTCTCCTGTGAGACAGGGCAGTTTTTACCCGTTAACTCATGGGTTAACTTGGATGTTCAAGTGATATCCAAGATCACCCAGTGACTCTCCAGATCTAATGCTCTTGCAACTGCACCTTCCTTCCTCTTGCCTACACAAGAGATTTGTCCCACCCCATCCATTGCAGCTGCATTAGGGCATCTTTCAAATGCAGACAAGCAGAGAAGCCTCTCTTGTATAACTAAATGAGAAATAGGACCTCAGTGACTCTGCCAGTGGAAATTAATGGTACAGATACTGACTCCATATCAACCAGTTCAAGTAGAACTGTATGCCAGCTCTCTTATCTCTCTTCATCTCATTCAGATTTTATGCTCCTGTTCTACAACAAGTAGTTGATAACAGGGGCAAAGTATAGTGCTGTGTGTGACTGAGGCACTCACCAGCATAAGGCCAGTCTTCCTGAACAGAGATGATTTGTCTGAGAACTTGTGCCTTGCTGAAAGGTTCTTCTGCATTTGCCTTTGTTATTATTGGGGTTGGTACTCCTAAGGGATCCCCAGTGGACTGACAGAATCATGAAATAGGGGTTATGCGGCAAGTGCCATTCAAAGATCTGACAACTGGAGAGATCTTGTTTCTGTCTGGAGCAGCTACAGGTGGTGCAGGAGGAAGATATTTTACTAGAGCTGTGATGTTGCAGCAGAAATTCAACCATGATTTCCTAATCCATCAGTGCTGAGCAGGTCCCACACGCTGCCTGCCTCAAGACCCTTTGCTTATGATCCAGTAAGCAGTTCTGCTGCGTGTGGTGCACAGCTCCATGTCGGCCACCCAAAAGCACCTCATTCCACACGGGTCCAGGGGGTGCAGGTTCTGGGGCTACCTGCAGACAGCCCAGAGGCTGGGTGGAACCTTCCTCTTGTGTTCCTAAAATGCCCCATAACAAGCATGTAAAAAGGTAGACTGAAACCTGTCACCTGAAACCGAGGTAAAGGTAAGTGATCCTGAGAACATCAGCAGCTACTGCAGAGGCATTCTGCTCCATCCTTAGCTATTTAACTGGTGAAGCACATCTTTCAATATGGAACAAATAGTGCATTGCCTGGTAAAGCTGAGCAGTGGAGAGTGGTGTGTAGCGTTCAAATTCTTCAGGATTGGAAAGCACTGTGACTCCAAAGGACAGGAATACTGTGAGGATTTCTAAAGGAAATATCAGTGGGGTCTGGGGAGGCTCTGAAAGGGGCAGTCAGTCCCTCCCTCAGTTAAGCCCCTGCTCTATGTAAGACCCCTATCCCAGCCTCGAGCCCTTAGCACTTTGGTCCCATGGCTCTGCCCTGCTTTGGTACCTTGTTATGGGAGAGAGAGGGAGAGAAAAATATTGACAGGCAGGGGGAAAGCGCAGAGATGACCTTTCACTTTTCGACTCAGGCACTGCTGCCTCTAGCTAAAGGTTCTCCACCACTGTGAATGGAGAGGTTGGCAGGGCTCAGCAGCAGCACAGCAGTGCTTGGTTGAAGGTTCTGAGCTAGCACAGCCATGGGATGTCACAAGAGCCCAACACAACCAGGTCAAGGTTTGAAGAGGGAACTCTATTTCTGATATTTAGGTCTGATATACCCATGGCCTGCACACTTTGCTTTTGCTGTGCAGGAGCATGTGTACTCATACACCAGTGAAACAAGGGCAGGGAATTCTCCATCAACTGAGTCAAACAATTTCTTTTCCATAACCAAGGCATCTCAGTCAGGGAGTGTCCTTCCTCCTGATGCCTCACACAGCTTCTCTTACAGTGCCCTAACTCCAGCACTATGATACACCCTGAACAGGAGCAACGACAAAAAGAAGAGAGTTAACCTTCCAGACACAAACAGCACCTCACTGAAGTCAGCTGAACAGGCCTCATTCACAAACTGTCTGAAACTAAGGCTCTTTTTCAACAGCAGTCACCCACCTCCAGCACAGGTGCCAAAGGCACGTGTCAGATCCTGAAGAGCAGCAGAAAGACCTGGAGCAGGCCAGATGTGGGAGATGGCAAAGCTGTGCTGTGCTGGGCTGCATCTCTCAGCAGAGTTATGCATCCAGCTGGAGCTGCAGCCTCTCCCAGTGTTAACAGAATGTCTGCACTACCCTCATTCCCCATGTCCCAGCTTCTACTTGCACTTTTGTCTGAGAAGAAAGATGCAGCCGGACATCTTTGTAAGGTGGCTCACCCCACTTTGGAAACTCTCAGACATTACTACTGAAGTGATCCATCCCTGGAAGAGGAGTTGAGGAAGGCAAGAAAAGCTGAGTGGAGGCATTGAATGGGTTGCCACACACATACAGAGGTCTAAGGGCCTCAGGAAGCCCTCAAAACTTTCTGTATTCAAGAGGAGGCACATCATCAGTATTTCTGTGATCCTTAGCTTCCCGAGGCCACAGGTGCGCTCATGAAAACTGTGACCTTCAGTCTGCTCCTAATGTAGACTTTTCTCAATACAAGACAGAGAATGGATGGGTCAGCAAGGGAGGATTTTTTTCAACAACAGACAAGTTTGCAGTTTTACAGGCTTGTAGTAAACATAAATTAACAACCAGGTCATGGTTCAGACCCTGAAACTTTGCAGCAGCTACTATGGAGTGGGGATTCCCCTTTTATGCTCAACTGTAGCTATAATTAGACCATTTAGATATTATCTTCCTGACAGAGAAAATTGCTCAGCTCCACAATGCCTGCTACTACTGATTCTGGAAGTTCCCCCATATATTTATTTACACTAAAGGAAAAATCTGAACTCTGTTTTCTTTGCTGAAGCAAAAATCCCTTTTACGTCATGGGATCCCTACCCCAAGTACCCCAAGTAGCTCAGAATTAGCCTCCTAGACACTGGGAATAAGAAGAAACCTAGTTATTTACATTGTTCTCTTACCTTCCCCCTCTACTCCCATCCCTCAGGGACTTGCTCTCTTTTGAGTGATGAGTTGTAAACAATACAATATACATTACAAATTGTGCGTGCAAAGAGGAGGAAAATATGAAATACTATGTAATCACTCCCTTCACCAGAAATGCCTTCAACTTCCAAACAATCTGCCATTTACACATAAAATGGAAGGACCAGACCTTCCTCCAAGCTCCTTTAGGTAAGCAGAGGATAGCTGAGGTCTAGTCCAACGACCCTTTTCCCACCTGAGTTCCTCACTCAGCTCCCAGCTTCCCTGGGCACTTGTGTCTTTGCTGGGGACATCATTTCATCACCTTACTGTTCCACTCTCAGTGAAATGGGGTTAATCTGTTTCCCCTAGGAGAGCACTGAAAAATCTTGTGTATAACAGCCTGAACTCACTTCCGAGGAAAATTTGGTTTGCACAGCATTTTGGCATTGTACTGTCGGCAACACTCCTAACCTGTTATTCCATCTGCCAGCAGAGAAAAAAAATAGATGCCCATTTTTAGTTAATTTTCATACTAATGAGAAATATTGGAACCAAGAGGTTTTAATATTGTTGCCTTATAAAGGAAAAATGTCAAAATTGTTTAAGGTGGCTGCTAATTAACACCTTTCATGCCCTCTAATCTCAGCACAGTAACATGAAAGCAGACTTTACCCCACCCCCTGGATAGAAACGTGAGCTGAAGTCATGCAGCCCTGTTCCACTGCAGGCAGATATGTCTGCGTCTTCTTGGCAAGTTGGCTCCTTTCAGAGTTGGGAAAACAGAAGGAAAGAAAGACATACATTGTCTGAGAGCTAATGAGAAAGAAGGGAATTTGAATTCTTTTGTCTTACTATTGTCAAAAAAAAGGAGTGTTTGCAGAGATTTACTCTACAGGGTAAATCTTGAGCTCACTGCAGGATCAGAAGCCTAAAATTAGTGGTTTTTCTTAAATCACTTTTACCCCTGTTGAAGATTTAATTTTTTGCTTCACATTCCATGCTAACAGACTCCCAATTTCTTTTCCACCTGCTGCTGGAAATTTTTCCCAGGAGCTCCTGGTGGGGAAAAAGTCAGCACTGACAGAAACAAAATAATTTAACAGAGATCAGTGCAGAGAAATGTAAAGAAGGATGGCACCACTGGCCAGTGGCTGCTGGTTTCTAACATCCAAGCATTCACAGATGCCAGGAGGCAGCTGCTGGCACACACCTCACATTTACTGCTTGCTTTAGCTGTGCAACATACCACTGCACAGTCTGGAGGGGAGTGAAGACCAGAGAAGGAGGAGTGCCAGGATTTATAACAGGAAATATTTTTGTCTTTCCCATGGCATGACATTGCTGATTCAGAAGCCTTGGGACTCACATTAGCCTAAGCAACATGTAAGTACCCCTCCAAACCCTGCAAAGGTCTTCACACAGAGGCATGAAGCCACTGTTATTATCCTTGACTCCAAGGATAAAGGAGCAGGACAGGAGCAACCTGTGGTGATAGGGCTGGTGAGAAAACCAATAAGGGAAGAACATGGGCAGCCCAAAAAAACTGTAAAAAAGATTAGGATATTCCTACCATTGAATAATTCATGTATGAATCAGTTATGAAATAGTTGAGATTTCAGGTCTCTCTGGCAGACATTTTCAGCAGAGAAATGTTATGCCCAGCGGGGCAGGGAGGGAGGCTGTGGGGTGCTGCTTTGAGGAAGAAGTATTATTTTGAGCTTTTCTCTGTAGTAAGAGAAAAAAAAACTAGAGAGAAGTGGGTTCCTTTGACTGTCCCTTAGCCTGGCAAGAGCAGCTCACAGCTGTAGGGTCACTTTCTGGATGAGCTTTTGGTTCCCCAGGACCTCCTGGCAGTGGTTACAAACTACCACACTGCAAACCACAGGAGAAGTTTCTCCTCACTTGACATCATCCACCCTCTCACAAACACCTCCCGAGGAGCCTGACTGTGTGTCTGCAGAGACAGACGCGACTTGCACCTTACCTGTGGACATCACGAGTAACTTCAGGCCTCTTCTCTGACTTTATTTAGGTGTCTGAAGAGTCCAATTAGACTAGCAATGCTACCATCTACATATTTGGATACTTAATAAGTGCAGCCCTTAGGGTGTGTACGTACATTCTCTTGTAGCTGCGGCCATGCTTGTTAAAGAGATTATGACATCCTGTTCACAGCTGCTCTTCAGTCCCCTGCCCGAGCTGCCGGTCCCCAGGTCTATCGTGAGCAGTTCCAAATGCGTTCCAGCCTAAAGGAGAGGGACCAGGAATGACTCACTGATTAGACCATTTCAATTAACCTGGTTTATGTCAAATCAGTCCAAAGCTTTGTTCAGAACTCTGACCAAACATGAATTTCTTCGGTATTTGGAAAAAGGTTACCACTTTTACAGTTACCTCAGCACTTGATGTAAAATAGTAGACCTCTGATCTAAACTATGATGAATGAAACTGCTTTTTAAACTCAGAGAGGTTGAGCCATTTGCACTGATAAACTGGAAATTTGCTTTATAAATGCTGGAATGCTGTAGGGAAGTTTGTACCATGGTGTTTCCAGGCTGACTGCAACTACCATGTTTTCCTAAAATTTTCAGCCCTTAGATGAGTGAACCAATTCTTCACACTTTTACAGCAGTATAAATCAGTATTTAGTACCCTTGAAGGATATTAGGTTAGGTCCAGCGCACAGGATCCCAGACACATCATTCACATGTTGGCACACATTCCCCAGCAGCCAGAGACAAGGCTCGTGCACGTCTCCATATTTCATGCTGTTATATATTCATGTTTCCACACTGTTATACCATGTGTGAACTGCAGATGATGATAGCACTGCACTCAGGTGGGGCTACAGATAATGCTGAAAAGTCATCCCAGGAGGTAAGATTCACAGCTACTGACACATCACAGTTTGTATCACACAGCTGGAGGCATCAGACATCCTCTGCCATGTGATCTTACAGTATTTCCTTGCTGCTCTTAAAGATACCTGAGAAGTCTGATTTAATGAAACACAGGAAAATCAAGTCAACTGGATTTTCCACAGCTTGGCATTGTAGAATTCTTCCACCTTCATGTGAAGCAGATGTAAAACAGTTATTCCTGGTTATTAACTCTGGTTTGAATGAGATTTCATGTACCAATTTCCTTATGGTAAATGACTAGGGTCCAAGCTTGCTAAAACTTACATTAATTGTGGTTAATTCATAAGCACATGATTGGTTCCACTGAAATTCATAAGACACTTGGGTATAATTAAGAGTTCAAAATCAGACCTTTCAGGATGAGCTGCCAATACAGTGGTGGGAGTATCACGACAGTTCAGCCTGGATGCAACACTGTAATTCTATGATGCTATTTCACATTCAGCATTAGAAGATATGGCTATTTGCAGATGAATATACAAATGCATATGCACACTACCAGACTACTAGATGACCGTAGCTTCAATTTTAATGCATTTTTAGGATATTCAGATAATATGTCTGGGTTTTCTTCCCCTGATATTGCCTTTAGTTTCTTCAGAGTTTAAGAATCTGAATTTAAGAATCTACATTTCTTTTCTTCATGTTATTTCTGCTTGTTATGCTTTTTAATGCAAAGCCAGGCAGTCAAAGGAATTTGATGCAGGCTTGAATGTTCACTCCATTTTACTGTACAGCTTTACACCATTATCAGTCCATTACCTTAAGGTCACTTTTCCTTCCTGACTTGTAAAACAGCCTTGAGAGGCAAATCCTCTCTGCATATCTTAGGACAGATTCATTTAGCCACAGACTGCTAACATAAGTTAACATTTCCAAACAATCTCTCAGTGATTTAGGTGCCTTTGTCCTACTTTCAGATTTGGATCCACATTTTGAAGGGATTTAGTTATGCAAGGATGCAACTAGGAGAAAGAACTGCTTGAGCTCTTGAGACTTGATATTTGGGACAGTTAGTCCAAAACATCTGTCAATAAGCTCCACAGCCACAGCTGCCTTTGAACCAGGAGCAAACGAACCAGCCTGCTGGTTCAGGATGCTGAGTGGGATATAACTGAGCCTTATAAAAGCTCCAAGAATGGCAAAAATACTACTTTGTTCTTCCTAGTACTGGGCTACAGCTCAACCAAAGAGCGGGAAAGCACAAGCTCGAGCGCTCTAGCTGAAGCACATTGTCAGTTCCCCTTCCAGGAATAATCTGAGCACTACCTGGTTCCTTACCCCACGAAACTCTGCCGGGGAGGCAAACTTTAGTGTCCTGACGTCAACTGAACCAGGAAGCAGGAACATCAAACAGGACGTGAGTTGTGCCGAACAAGTTCTAGTGCGAATGGCAAGGGAGATGTCATCAAGGAGGGGATGAGGGGGGCTAGCAGAGGTGGGGGGGGGGCTCAAAGCAGGTTGTACAAGAGGGCTGCAGGGTCACACAGAGCTCCATGGGGGTTTAGGGCTGGGAGACTGTGGGAAGGAGAGCAGCACAGGTCTCAACCCGGGTATATGGACCAACCTGTATGCCTGAAGTGCCCAGGACAGGAATCGCTGGGAAAAAGTGTAGGAAGGAGAGAGAAGAGCATGCCAGACCATGAAAGGGAGGGGGGGAGGGTTACAGGGCAGAACTGGGAGTTACAGGGAAAGCTCAAATGATGGTGATGGTAAGGTATGGATGGGGAAGAAGGTCTGGGATAAGAAGAGCACCATAGCTCAATTGTAGGACTGGGGATGCTTCAGGAAGTTCAGCTGTGATGGTATGGTGTGGAAAGACATTGAGGGGCAGGATCCAGGCTCATGGGAAGAGCCAAGAGACTGTCATGCATAGTCCAGCCATTATGTCTGTGCCTACACTGCAACACAGACACTTGATGTTTCACAATCCTGGTGCTTCAGGTGTCCGGATATCCTGGGCCTGCTGGAGGAGGCAGCAGCACCCTCCCAGCCCAGGCATCCTTTGCCTGGATAGCAGGCATTCCCAGGTCCTGCACTGCAATGAAGGCAGGCTGCAGCCTGCGGTTTACCTTGTTTGCCCAGCTCTGATGGCATAGACAATCAAATTCCTTCCAGTATATGAATTCAAATTCCTTCAAGTGGTAGAAAAGAAGGATTCAACCAGAAAATATCTGAGCAGAGCTGCAGAGAGTGCTTTCCTGGTTTTGGATGAGTGTATGCCTCTGCTCAGGTGACAGTAATGCAATCATGACCAGGCAAGCCAAGTGGCCTCCCTGTCAGGGACTCATTTACTGTAAGAAATGCTCACCACGGAGAGAGCTCTGGAAAGGTTTGTGCCAGTGTGTAACTGTCCTTTCCTAGCACAGCATAAGATGTCCCTCATCAGGTGCCTCACTTAAAATTTAATTAGAAAGAAACTAGCTGTACACATCAGTCTGCAGTGAGGATTGAGGAGAGACATGTCCTGACTAACACTGAAAGAGATATTCTTCTCACTTATGTAATAAAGTCATTCATGCAGGCAACTCCTGTTAGAGTTAACAAGACTTAAATATTACAATAGCTTTTGCTTGTCACCTATTCGGAGAAAAGGATATGAGAAAATAAGTCTCTGGACTGTCAGACAGAAAGAGCAGGATGTAACAGGACATAGGCACCTCTTGTCCCTCATCGGCATCTGCTATGAAACATGTTAATGAAGTGCTGACTGAAAGACATGGAAAAGCAACTGGAATTGGGGAAGACCTTCGTATTTTATTCTAAACAGCTTTAATGCTCTCCTGCCTAAAGGAAGCCCAGCCCATACCGTGAGGGAATGCACTGAGGCTGAGCCAGGGCAAAAACATCACTCTTTGCTCCTCCCTTCTCCTGCTCAGATATTGCATTTGGCTGCACAAGGGACAGGACTCCAGTCAAGTTCCAGCAAAAACCCTTTCTCCATAAAATACTGCATGGTCTGGAGATGAGGAGAGAAGTTTGTCTGCCTCAGTAGTTCACAAGTCCTCTTCTTCCCCAAATCTTTTTCTTTACACCTTCATAAAACCCAAAAACTATTATATCATTTCTCAGTAAAAACAAAGGCAGGCAAACACAAGCTGGGACACCAAACTCCATATGAGATCTCTGAGCTCTCAAACGTGCCCCTGGCTAAGCCTACCGTGAAATCACCAGCTTCCCATGCATGCACACACACATGCACAAACCTCTCTATAAAAATCCTCTGCCCTGAGAGCTTCTGAGAGCAGCAGGAACAGTGACATAAGGACTACTGCTGTCTTCCCCTTCCTAATATTTTTGGTGTGTTCCTCCCACTGTTCCTCTATTCCTTCAAAGACAACTGTGGTGGTGTTGAAAACCAGTGGCTCTGCTGCTCCCCTCCCAGTTCTCCAGACGTGGTTGTGCCTGCTGAGCCACTGCTATCAATTCTCTTTTTCCAGCTGCACGCCTTGTGACTCAGATTCTCCAGAAAACCCCTTGGCTCAGCATCATAAGCAGGAAGGATTAAAACTCACAAAAAATGAGCTTGTACCAGCCCTTTTTTTAATTCTCTTGTTGAGGGTCATATGAGCTGGTCAGACCCCTTGCCCTCCCCTTCTCCCCCTTTCCCCTTCTCTGATCTTCCTGTTACTCTTGGCTGCAAACTGCTGGGCATCTCAGCCAGGGTACTTGGATCAGGAGAGGATATCCCATTCAAAAGCCCAAATCCCAGTGTGGCCTTTTCCTGCTGGAAACCGTTATAAAATTTTTTTCTTTTTTTTTTCTTTTCTTGGTACAGTTTTCCTGACCTACATATTCCAGCATGCTGTAACTTATGCTCTATCAATGACCCACATTTTCAAACTGAAAAATAAAAACTTTGAGAAGACATGCTAGTAAGATGTGTATGGGAAGCAGGAACCCACCCCTTAGGGGAGATATCCAAGCAGTTGTCCAAAAAATGGCTGATTTAATAGCTTCTTTTTATTCCCCTTCCCCAGCCCTTCACCCCAGCTGCTCCTACTTAAGAACCAAAACAAAGCACTGATCTGCTGCTAATTCAATTTCAGACTGGGAGGGGTTTTGAACAAATCACTCAGGCTGCTCTAGACTGTTCCCCTTTGCCCACAGTATATCCAAAAGGAAAGGCCCAGCACCTTCAAGGGGATTTTAGCTCCTGACGCTCCCCAGGAATCAAATGCCAGGACACTTCCAGGATCTGAACCCCTATGCAGGAGTAGTGCTCCCTGAAGAGCAACAAGCCTGCTGGGCAAACATCCTGATGGTAGGAAGAATATTAGCAGAGATGGTGGAGACCAAGACAAATGCTGCAGAGGGGGCACCTGGAGTGATTCCCCTGGGCTGGTAGAGATGTACACAGGGGCAGAAAGAGGGTGGCTGGAGGAGTACAGCTGGAGGAGCACAGCCCTGCCCTTGGGCCTGCACTGTCCCTCAGGATCACCCCCCTCACTTTCCCAGCTTTAATTGTCCCCTTGGAGCTGATGAGCCACAGATGCATGGGTCTCCACACCCCATCTCCTTCTCTTAGTGCAAGCCCCATGCCTATGTCTATTCTTCATAGGCTTCTTCTTGAGAAATCAGGATTAATATAGCTAAGAGCAAATGTGTTTTCCTTCTTCTAAGATCCTCCTGTCTTTACTATCCTCTTCCTCTGCTCTCTATTGCAGCTGCCCACCCTAACCCTATCTCTATGTCATGCAAAATCATCCTCCAGGAGCTAACAGATTCCTCTTCTCTGCTTTTCCTGCCTTTATCAAAAGCTTTTCCATAACACACAAAAAATTCAGCCTTGTCCTTGTTGCAGCAGCAGACATGCCCAAGCCATTATCTTTTGTGTCAGTATGAAGAGCACATTGATTTGGCACCTACACTGCCTCCAGCATCACTAACACAGTTGTCAAATCTGGTCCCTTTTCTTTAGGTCTGAGAGAGTGGCTTCCTCCATGGGCTCCCCACAGACCAGTTCAACAACTTCAGACCTTCTATCCTGCCCTGCAAAGCTCACTGTTTATGTATCAGAGCTGAAAGACAAACTCAGGCAACCAAAAATAGGGCTTAGAGAGAGCAAAATCATTAAATGATAGGCATAGGTCAGCCCTTAGCACAGAAATGTTACCAGGCGTTATGAAATGATCTGGTATACCAAATAAGACAGTCTAACTTCCAAAAGAAAATCAATCTTCTCAAAATCAGAAATGAAGAGGAAAGCAGCCTGTGCATCTGCCCACTGCACCCAATGCATTTTTCCTCTGAACGTGGGGAAATTCTGCCATACTGAGTAAAAAGTCAGTTCCTGAGACCTCAACACTCCTCAGTGCTTTGTGAAGTTGTGGATGCAGTTGTAGCCATGTGAACGGCAGTGCCAATACCCTATTAAATTTTGTCATCCGTCAGGTAACCCAGAGGGGCATTTGGTACACTCTTGCTTCAGCTGTGACAACCCCGTGCAGAGCAAAGCCGTCAGTGCCCCCCAGGATGATGGGTGGCATGACGTGGGTGCACACAACTATTTTCCCCTTGGCAGAATTTTCAGCAGCAATTGGCACTGGCCAAAAACCACTCTCTTCCAAGTCAGGAAAATAGTATCTGAACTTCAGTGGGAAAGAGCTATGCCAATATACTTTTCTTTTTTAAAATCTCCATAGCAATAAAATATGATACACATGTATAGAGTGCCTCTAGTGAAAAACATGCACTTATCTTTGCAGACATATGGAATTACTCACTGCTCCTATGACTGTACTTGCTGCTGGCCACTAAAGTGTAGTCCCTAGAATTCAAATGCTGTCATAGCTTCACTACATAACACAGCAGATATTTCAAGCCTACAAAGCCAGGAAGCTGGAGGCAGAGAGCCCGCTGAATTACAGCTGAGTGCCTGACTGTCAAAAAACATCGCTGGCAATCACAGCTGTGGTACCAATTTCAGGCGATGGGGTCTAGTTTTAGGCCACTTCCTGCCACAGATTTCTAACAGTAATTAAAGTATAGTTGAATATGTGCTTCAGTGTTCTAAGTTATTGTTATTATTTAATTCTGTGCTTATGAATTTAGATGGTCAGAAGGTCAGCAGACGTAAAAGTGTTCAATTCAATGGACTTCCACATCAGAAAGATGATTTCTGCTGGCTGAAAATCTGTACCTTGGGCACTGTAACTCATTTTCCTTTTTTCTTTAAAGTTATTTCTAAGTAGCTCTGTGCTAGAATAGTACACAGTAGTACCTTTCAATATGACACTAAATAAAATTCTAGACTGAAGATAGCTATTAGTGAAAAATCAGCTTTCTTTTTACACTTTGAAACTATCTTCCTTATTTTCCTGAAAAAAGATCATAAATGTTTTACCACTGAGTCATGTACAGGCTTTAGATTACCACAGTGCACCCCTCATGGATAGTACAGTAATTGCTGCTTGGAGCCAGAATATGTAGGGGCTTCCCATTGCTTCTTAGACCCTGGCCACAAGTCCCCATTGCGTTGCTCCAGCCAGGATGGAGATACAAATAATTTCTGTTCACATGCATATTGATATCCAGCTTCTAATGCACACATAGAGTAACCTGGCACCAAGGCCTGTCCTGGGCAGGAGGACAGGAGATGAGGAGATCCAGCAGTGGTTCAGTGCCACTGCGGAGAAAGTGATCAACTGCAGGAAGGGTCCGGAGCCAGCACATGGCAGCAGGTATGCCAGATAGCTGTGTGCTGCCACACACTTGCTTGGCATAACATGGGTAGGGGCCAGGCACTTCTTCCTGTCTGCCACATGACAGCCACGCCTCCAAAGCACCTCAGCACCTGCAGCAGCCTGAGACAACTTTTCCTGGGTCAGGCAAAGGGGAGGTTTTGCATGATCAAACAGCTGAGCCTGTCCTAGAGCAGTTGTCCACAAGTGGAGAGGGCTCTGCCCCAGAACATGGGGAGATGTCTTGAGGGCATGTAGGGCACAGAGAGGGACTCCAGGCACCACAGGTGCAGCTAATCAGCATATCACAGGGGAGCCAGGACTGGACAAAGGCATATGTGCAGGATGTAGAAATATGAATTTTAGAAATAGATTTTAAATACCTTAAAATCAAAAAAAAACCCCGACCTTATTGAATTGGGGTATTTAATTACCTCTCTTCCACTCCTGCCCTATCTGGTCCTAGACTGTTAGCAGAAAGGGGCTCATTTTTTGCATGTGTATTCAGAGATAGATTTCAGAGTCTAACATGAGAGACTTGGTTTGGAAATAGCAAGTGTGGTCAAAAACAGCAAAGCAGTCACCTCACAGGAGGAGAAAGGAATTCAGCTACAGCAAAAAAAGTTGTGCCTAAACTACCCTACCCTAACCCTACCCCAGGGCTGGGTGTCTCTATCCTTGCACATCTACTTGTCCAGCAAAATGGCCACTGATGATCTGAGAGGAGAACTGGCATTCTTTGGCTAACAATGCCACGTCAAGCCCCAACTCTTAAAAGTGCATTAGGGGATTATATGCAGAATAGTTTGAAGATTAATCTTCCACAGTTTTGTGCAAAAAACCACTCAAGGATCCCTTTGAGAGAGACAAAAATTCAGTTTAGATACCTTTGATTTTCCAAAGAACCTCAAGAAGGCCTCCAGACGCTATTCTTCCAATTTTGCTACAGATAGCCAAGACTGTTCGATGTCAAGTGTCTTGCACTAAAGCTAAAGATACCTTCTTTAAAGCTAGAGAACTAGAAATCAGGAACCTAAACCTGTTTCTCGATACCCCAGCAGTACATGGCCCAAATATCCAGAAGTGCTGAGCAGTCGTGGCTTGCATGGCAGAGCCAAGACAGTGTGCTGTGCAGTCTGGCAGCAAAATGAAGTGAGCCACAAACCTGGAAGCAAGACCAAATGACCATTTTTTTACAAATAGTGGTTTCCTGACCTGGTTGTTCATGACTGCAAAAAAATTCATATGCGGATCCAAAGCTTGCATCAGACTGGAAAATTCACCATGAGAATGTGAATAGAGAGGTTTGAGGTTTCTCCCCCCCCCCTCCAAGATGACTAATGAAAAGCTTTCAGGACACCGATGGAAAGAGCTAAGAACACAGCAGTGATGTGCTGCAGAAGTCACATTGCACAGAACTGATGCACAGCAGTAACCCAGCATCCTCCTTTATAGATTGGGAGGGAGCAGATGGCAAGTGAACTAATGTTTTGGTGCTGTAAAGGCTCTCAAGTGGAGCAACAGTCACCAGGCTCCAAGAATATCAGCAGCCTCCTCCAGCACAGCACTCTCTCTTGCCTGCAGGCTACTGAAGCACAACACCTTTAAGATCCCTAAGATAAGTAAACTTAACAATACCATGTTTTGCCTGGAAAAAAGCCTCCATCTATAGAAGCAGAAGTGGTGAAAGAATGTATTTTTTCCTTCTTTCCATCATGTAATCTGCAAACTTTGGGAGCCACAATATAAATTTTCAGCATTTTGGTATGCTGTAAAATCAGGACTAGCAAAAGCTAGTCCTGAATTAATAAGAAATGAGAGAAAGGGTCTTTTGAAACTAAATAAGGGAGAAATCACAATGCTATTTCTGAGAAGATCAAGGGAATATTTAGGTCACATGATAATAAAAAATGTGCACTTAGAAGCCTTTTGAGAAGCCCTTGAGAGTCACTGAAAATGGCCATCTGGCTGCCATGATTGATGTTTTTCCAGATATACCCCTTAACAGGATTGGATGCTGTTTTATCTATGAACACAGAAGTAAAACATGCCTTTCCAGAAACACTGCTGACCACACAAAGAAACAATAGAAACATGCACTTGCTTGACCAGCTCTCCTACAGACCTCTCAAGAGTCTTCCTCAGTACTCGGGCCACTCAGATACTTCATGCCATGTCCAACTATAAGAGGGAGGAGAGTGTCAGCTGGCACAATAGTTCATGCTATGGAGGGAGGCAGGAGGGCAGTGGGCAAAGATGAGAGAGCCTCAGGAATGACAGAATCACAGACTAGTTGAGGTGGGAAGGCACCTCTGGAGGTCATCTGGTCCAACCCCCATGCTCAAGCGAGGCCACTTAGGACCAGCTGACCAGGACAATGTCCAGATGACTTCTGAATATTTCTAAGGGGGGAGATTCCACAACCTCTGTGGGCCATCTGTGCCAGTACTCAGTTACCCTCAGAGTAAAACAACTTTTACTGATGCCCAGGACATTGGTGTCACCTGAGCTAAGCATCAGGTAGTCAAGAAGATGTCACCGTACCACAGCTAGATAGGACATGCTGCCCTTGGGTTTCACAGAGATTTGTCAACTGGGGGAGAACAGGAAACTCTAGTTTCCTTTTAGGTTTGAGGGGACTGTAATTCTTGGACAGATACTTCTTGTAAATGTCCTGTTTTATATCTTCCGTATTTCTGGTTCCCTGTTCCAGGCCTTTTTTTTCCCAGTTAGCTAAGGTGCATCTCCCTCCTCTCTGCCTCCCACCAAGAAAAAGAGATCTCCTATCTCTACTCACACTCTCTCTCTGTGCTCCTCCTTTCACTGGTCCTTCTCCAGTTTACCTCCTTCCCCAGTTTGGCTACCAATCAGACTTCCACTAACTCAGCCTCATTTTTACCACCCGCTCATATTCACCACTGTGGTCCCCCCGTGCTGCTTGATTCATGCTCTAATAGCACAAGAGTGATGCAAAAAAGCTGGATCCTACTCAAGAAGCTGGGGATGTCCCCTTGCCTGTTCCTCAGCAGCCATTTCTTGGTAGGAATTGCCACCATATGCCAAGGAAGAAACCCCACAGCACACTGTCAAGCGATGGAGCAGCAGCCATGGGATGAATATGGAGAGTTTGAAACCCATGACAAAATAAGGGCTTAGAGGTGGTGTGTGCCATCCCAACCTGACTGGTCAGTGCTGGAGCAGCTCCACTGTGAGGTGTAGTGGTAGAGGCAGTGTATCATACCATACTAAAAATATCTTACGCACAATTTTGCACTCAGACATTTCCCCGCTCTCCCCACAAATCAATCAAGAGCACCAAAAGACAAGATCTGTCAAAAATCCTACTCTGGTCCTTTTTAGCATCCCCTACCTCTGTAACAACAGCAGACTGACTGCCCTTCCCCTGCACAAGAAGTAGCACATGAGACATCCAGCGGAGGATAAATTAGGAGCATCACAGAAATATCCTGCTTGGCTGTAAGGCTTAGCTTTCTGCCAGACCTCAGTGCCACTGGCAAAGCATGACAACATTCTAATAAAGATCCTAATAATTAATTAGCAATCTTTCACACTCTGAAACTCTGCATTTGCACAGCCTTCTGATTCCAGAAAGCCAGGATTTTAGCAATGCCCACACCATCTGTCTTTTGTCTGCGGAAGAATTTATCCCTGTTTTCAGATGCCAGCAGGGAAACTGGGTATGTTTAGCATTCTCACCTAGTTGTAGTCAGTACGCTGTGTGCTGCTACTGGAAATAAATGTGTGCCTTTGCCTAGACTTAAGGAAAGATGCTGTGTGCCAGTTTTTTGGGGTTTTTCAAATATTCCATTGAAAAACATGATTACTTCAAGTCTGGGGAATGTTTTGTGGAGACTTCCGACTTCCTTACTTGGTAAATAATGCTACGTCTGCCTTGTTTATTTGTTAAAAGAAATGGCAACAATGGTCTAAATGCTTAATCCAGAGGGAAGTGGAAGTTTCCAGCATCACACCAAAGTCTAATCTCCCTCTGTATCATGTTTTTTCCTTTGTACTGCCTAACATGTTGGGAGCGTTCTCGCATTACAGGCTTTCCTGACGAATAGGTCAGGCAGGAGTGTGGGAACTGCAAGCCAGTGGAAAGGATTTGGGATGGGATACCAGAGAACTGAGTCAGGCCATTCCTGTGTCCCACTTCAAGTAAACCTCTTCTCTTGGCTGCCTCTCGGCTTCTTCATATAAGCAAAATATGGATAACAGTCTTCTCTGCTCCTACCAGGTCCATGGAGCTGCAGGAATGAAAAACCATGTCTCCTGGCTAGTGACCCATGATTGTGGGAACACAGCACGCTGCAGTCCTCTGCAGAAAAATTCACAAAGATTTGTGGGAGAGATGGAACCAGAAGCAGGAGATCCCCAGAAGTTTCGTCCCTGAGGGAAGGTAGCAAGAGGACAAGAAAGCAAGTGTAGGAAGGAAAAGAGAAAGCAGGACAAGCAACAGACAACATGTCACATGACATCTGAGACACCATGGCTGTTCATGTAAACAGAGGTTAATGGGGAGGAATTAGCTGGGGAGCAAGAACAACACAGGTCAGAAAGATGGGCAGGAACCTTGGTTGTTCATGCAGGATCCAGTTTGGAACTGGTTTTGATTGTGAATTTTCTCATTCTTTGCCCCATTTGGTTTTAAAAAATCCTCATGATTTCTCCTTGGAAACTAGTCAATAATATAACAGCTGACAGAACATCTTTCCTGAAAGTGAGACTAAACTTTCCCTGTGTATATCCTACATCCCAATCTTTGACTCCTCGTAACTCATCATGTGCCATGTGAAATACTCCCACTTTTTCCTCCACCTTAATATACTTGAAATGCCAGCAGGCTAGTCTAACCTCCCATTACTCCCTTCTCCCACCCATCTTCTTTTGACCAAATGATGCTGATGTCACTTCTCACCTATCTCTTCTGCTCAGTCAGACGGGGAGCTCAGGGACAACACTGAAAGAAGCCTTGGTGTGGCATTTCCATCACGTACCTGTGCTAATAAACTGATGCCACTACCACCGCTGTGATGTTTTCTAACCTGAAGAGTTAGCTGAATGCTTTGCCTTTTTTCTCTGTTACAGGAGAAAATTGGCTTATACTTCTCTCTGTAACCTCCAGACAGACGGTAGGAATGAAAAGCCAGCTGACAAAGATGGTCTTTAGCTCACAGTTTCTAACCTCCTTCTCTCTAGCACTGAGACAAAAAGCTCCCCTCCTAGAGCTCACAGTTTCTAACCTCCTTCTCTCTAGCACTGAGACAAAAAGCTCCCCTCCAAGCATTTTCTAGGGGTTAGTCTACCAATCATACTTCTGTTCCTGTTTTTAATCTTCCTTGACACTTCTGCAGCAATACACATGCCCCCAAGACTTAACTTGTCCCAGATGAGCTGTTTCAGAGCCCGTAATGTGAAAACAGGATAAAAAAATCTGCTGTCTCTCTTGATGGTACAGACTCACTTCAGCCCCTGATGAAAGCATAAGCTGTACGAAGAGATGTGCAGCCAACTAACTAACTGCTTCAGCTGGGGACTAGCCAGAGCTAGGAGTAAACATTTGGCCTGGAGACTAGAAAATCTACCCTGTGAAGGATGTTATGGGCCATTGTCTGGGCTATCGCCCTTGGTGTTTAGGAGAAATGAGGTAAGTAACTGAAATGGGGAAACTGAAGTAAAAATAAAGGAGTCCCAAGAAAGGTCTTGATATGGTTTGAAGCTGGCTCCCTGCCAAGTCTCCAAACCTTATCACAAGAAGTTCCCCCCCCCACCTAAACCTCAGGGAGAAGACGGAGAAAAACAACCAAGAAAAAACCGAAACGAGAGAGACAGCTATAGCAATATATATAAATATATTTACACTTATGTTACAGTTATATACAATTGAAATTTATATACAATTTCACAAGGGAAAGGGAAGGGGGAAGGGAAAAAGGAACAAAACCAAAATAAAATATATATATATCCTGATTAGTAGCCCAATATCTAGCAACTAAAAGAGTTAGCAAAGAAATATCTCACTACGCTCCTTGGGACAACCAAGAGTCACTCTGGAACGATTGCTGGCAACCTCTGCCTCCCAAGGTCGGCAAGGCCTTACCAGGCCTCGCTCCCCAACACGACAGACTCAACAGCAGGGAACCTGCACCTCCAAGCCGCCGGAAGGAAAGAGAGCGAAGGCCTCTCCTCCTTTCTTCTTATAGTCTGGCTTACGTAAAAATCGTAGGGAGTACTGGGTAAATCTGGGCCCTTTCTTGGCTACAAACTGGTCACCAAGGAAGGCCTAGACCAAACTACCACAGGTCTTAATCTGATTAATGCCGACTCCTGACTCTGCTGGCTCCTGACTCTCTTCTTCTATTTCAATGGGTCAAGTGATGGGTTAAGGGATGGGAAAGTGATCCTGAGAGCTCCTTTTGGCAGAGGAAGCCATTAGGGCATTTTTTCGGTGAGCAGCGAGGTGTAAGCATTTGTGCTTCCCTGAGAAGGAGCAGGAGGAAAAAGAGGGAGAGGTTTTGCCTTGGTCAGTCTTTGCCAGGCTCCTTTCCTCCCTCTGTTCTTGCACATTTGGCCACCCTCAGGGGCAGAGATAAAGCAAACAAGAGAGAGGCAGTTCATTTGCAAACACTTGTTTCATTCAAACAGCCTTATTTCTGGTAATGCTACACTGAGGCTGCCAAGCAGCTCAAGTGTGGGACGGTGCTAAAACTCTGTCCTGGGCATGTTACCAGCTGGAAAGATATCACAGGACACCAGCCCACTAAGGAGACAGCAACACTGGCATCGCAACACGGGAGCAGACCGATGCTCCATCCAGTCCATCCTGTGTCAGGCAGTGAGTGACCTGTGCCAGATGCTCCAGAGGAGGACATAAAGCAGCCACCACACCAACACGTTTTATGCAAGGAGGGAAGCTCCCTCCTTCACTTGCTGGCCATCAGGCACTGCGCTGAGGCACTCAGGCCTGGTGACCTTCCTCTAGCCTGCATAGCTACAGGTGCAGCTTGGTGAGCAAAAGCAGACACACCCTGGCCCAAGAGTGAGAAAAATTGCTGGAAAAGGGTCAAATTTGTGCAGAGGCTCTCACAGTGACATTGGCACTGCTCCCAGTGAGGACAGTGGTTGGGCAGTGGAGCAGGCTCCCCAGGGAAGTGGTCACAGCACCAAGACTGACAGAGTTAAAGAAGCATTTGGACAATACTCTCAGGCACATGGTGTGACTCCTAGGGATGGTCCTGTGCAGGGCTAAGGGTTGGACTCAATGATCCTTGTGGGTCCCTTTCAACTCAGCATATTCTGCGATTCTGTGAAACAAGGCCTAAGAGGTCAGGCCATTTGTCTGGCAGTTCTCCTCTAATCACTTTTAAGCACATGGCCCAGTATCCACCAGCTTTGAGGAGCAATGGGTCATGACAGGCCCAGGCCTCCCTGGGTACTGCATATAATCCTAATGCACTTGCTTTTTGGTCTGACAATGGCTAAGATGTTGCATACTCCTTTACGTGGCATGTCTAACAGAAAATGCCTAGGATATAGAACAACTATAGCTCCCACTGTCTAAAAAGGGGGAAAAGAAAAGGAAAGGCTCAGGAGCATTGTATTTCCATCTCTCGCTTACACCTTTGACATCTCTGCATGAAAGCGAATGAAGAGAGATGGAATTAGAATATATGGCTGAAGAACTCCTCTCCAGAAGTACACTGTTAATTTATAGGGCTTTGTTTTGTGGTCTTACTGATTGTCACTTGAGAAAAAACTGACCAAAAGGCAGGTGTGACTGAATCATAGAATCATAGAATCATAGAATCGATTGGGTTGGAAAAGACCTCCGAGATCTTCGAGTCCAACCCTTGGACCAAATCCAGTCCATTTACTAGATCATGGCACTCAGTGCCACGTCCAATCTGCGTTTAAAAATCTCCAGGGATGGTGAATCTACCGCCTCTCTGGGCAGCCCATTCCAATGCCTGATTACTCTCTCTGTAAAGAATTTTCTCCTGATATCCAACTTAAATTTCCCCTGGTGGAGCTTAAGCCCGTGCCCCCCTGTCCTATTGCTGAGTGCCTGAGAGAAGAGACCAACCCCCACCTGGCTAGGACTTCCCTTCAGGTAGTTATAGACGGTGATGAGGTCACCTCTGAGCCTCCTCTTCTCCAGGCTAAACAACCCCAGCTCCCTCAGCCTCTCCTCATAGGACTTATGCTCCAGTCCCTTCACCAGCCTTGTTGCTCTTCTCTGGACCCGCTCCAGCACCTCAATATCCTTTCTGAACTGAGGGGCCCAGAACTGAACACAATACTCAAGGTGTGGCCTCATCAATGCAGAGTACAGGGGAAGGATCACTTTCCTGGTCCTGCTGGCCACGCTATTTTTGATACAGGACAAGATCCCATTGGCCTTCTTGACCACCTGGGCACACTGTTGGCTCATGTTGAGCTTCCTGTCAATTAGTACCCCCAGGTCCCTTTCTGTCTGGCTGCTTTCCAGCCACTCTGTGCCCAGCCTGTAGCGCTGCATGGGGTTATTGTGGCCAAAGTGCAGGACCCGGTACTTGGCTTTATTGAACTTCATCCCATTGGAATCAGCCCAACTCTCAAGTCTATCCAGATCCCTCTGCAGAGCCCTCCTGCCTTCCAGCAGGTCGACACTCCCTCCCAGTTTGGTGTCATCAGCAAATTTGCTGATGATGGACTCAATCCCCTCATCTAAATCATCAATAAAGATGTTAAACAGGACTGGACCCAATACAGACCCCTGGGGAACACCACTAGTGACTGGCCGCCAGCTGGATGCAGCTCCATTCACCAGCACTCTCTGGGCCCAACCCTCCAGCCAGCTCCTAATCCAGGAGAGGATACACTTGTCCAAGCCATGGGCTACCAGCTTTTCCAGGAGTGTCAAAGGCCTTGCTGAAGTCTAGATAGACCACATCCACATCCACAGCCTTCCCCTCATCCACCAGGTGGGTCACCTGATCGTAAAAAGAGATCAGGTTGGTCAGACAGGACCTGCCCCTCCTAAACCCATGCTGGCTGGGTCTAATCCCTTGTCCATCCTGAAGGTGCTGTGTGATTGCACTCAGGATGATCTGCTCCATAACCCTGCCAGGCACCGAGGTCAGGATGACAGGCCTGTAGTTGCCAGGGTCCTCCTGAATTTTGCTGCCCAAAGACTGAGTGTCAAAGTTGTATTCAGAGGTGGCACAGAGCAGCACCAAACAACCCCTTCAAACACTCACAGTCACAGGGAAGCCCTCTATCCCCAGCCAGTAGTGAACAGCAAATGCTCCTGCACCTTTGCCTGGATCTCAGCTGTCCTTCCAGAGTGTGCTGGGGAGAGCAGGGCCGATTCATGACAGGCAGTGTTCTCTGCCTGCCTTTATCTTTGGTGTATGAACGCTCCTCTCTGGCTCTCCCACCCCGGAAAACCGTATGGGAAGACACCGGGCAGCACCAAGTGCAGCAGAGAAGCATAGGGAATAGAGATGTCAAATTGGGTTGATATCTTTCACCTAAGTTCTGTATTACCATGTCCCGCCGGTGCCCAGCAAGCCTGCCCTGGAGAGTCAGCAGCTCTGGCATTGTCCTAACTTCCTGCAGAAGGACAATCCCAGTCCTTCTCCAGCTCCCCTCCCACCAACATAGAGAGGCAGGTACAGACATCGCAGCTCTCTTGAGCTGCCTGAGCTACACTGGCGAGGGGTGGCGGTGGTACTGAACTGACAGAGTAACCAGACTTCTCTATAAGAAACCCATCCTTCCTCTCTTTCTCCTGCTCTCCCAGCCCTCCTCATCCTCTATCATGCAATAGTGAATCCAGCTAGAGCACAGGGTTGTCTCAGCTATGCAGCTCTTGCCACCATGAAAGGCAATTTGGGGAGTCCTGATGATCTCAATAACAGTCACTCCCTCCCAAGTTGAAGCCACCTACACCATCACTTCTCTTCACAAAAAGCACCCACATAGTAAACATAGTAAACATCCTCCTTTTCCTCCCTGCAGAGAGAGTTCTTCCCACCTCCCTCCCAAAACAGAGGCTTCTGGCTATGTATTTGCATTTACCAACCTCTTCATATAATCAGGCATCTTTCCTTTCCTCCATACAGTATCAGTTTTGCCTGCACCAGCATCTATGTTACATCTGCACAAGTATTTTTGATATTTATAGCAACAATCTTCCTCTTTGTTTTATACATATGCTTTCCTTTTCAATATCTGTTCTTACTTTCCCTGCTCAAGGATATGTCAAGAGGCAAAAGGCCATGTAACTGTTCCATCTCTAAAATGGGGTATACTTGCTCAGAAAGATACTTAGCTATATTGCCTATGTGCTAACTAAATTACACATAGTATCTTTCTCACTCTTCAGAGAGTAAAAGTAGCTTTGTTTCAGTAAGTGAAGCACACTGAAGATAAGAAAACTAATGGGAAACCTGTTTCTGGGGCCGAGGGGGAGGAAAAATCCAGTTTTTCCTGTGTCCTCAAAATCTTAGAGGATCTAGTTTCTGTGACTGAATCTTAAACACAGTGTAAGAGGATAAATGGAGTGTGAAAGACTGTCTAGGCTCTAATTTTTCCTGTGTTTGCATCTGAATTTTATGCTATAGTCAATAGTCCTAAGCCTATTTGAAAATTAATCTCTAGTGAACAGGTCAATAGGCAATGGAGTGGTGATTCTTCTGTCTCCATTTATCTTTTCAGTTATAGAGTTAATTGAAAACAGGAACTTACTTCGTAATGTTTTTCAAGGCACGAACTATTAGAAAGCACTGCTGTCATGCAACAATTTGTCTTTTAGTTCACTGGCACTTCATAAAGGCCACAAGTTATAGAATATACAAGCCCTTAACTTTGCACAAAGACCAGAACTGATATAATAATGTAGCTGTGACTCTTCACATTTATCACACTTGCCTAACTTAACAATCCTTTCCCTCCAGACTTGCCATCATCCTTCATTTTATTTTTGTTTTTTGTTTGAGTCATCCAACTCCAATCCAATGTCCAGGAATACAAACACTGCACTTTTTTTATTATTATTTAAATCTTAATGGTATACACCAAAATAGGAAGCTTCAAAACTCTACACAACCACAACTGAGAAAAAAATACATTTGTTAAGACCTACCTTGTTGGTGCTTCTGCCTTTCTTAACCTACTTTTCCCACCTAGAACTATAAAGGCAGTATTGCATCTGAGAGCTACGATCCTGATGGACCAAAGGGCATGAAGGAAACAACCGGTACGTGACTGGAATAGAGACTTGTTCATACAACCTTCTTTCTGCTGCAAGCCCTTGCTTCATCCCATTGTCCTCACATGCTGTCAGTGGAATTAAGGCAGTAGCGGTATCAAATCGAGAGCAAGAGACATCAAAGCATGAGTGATTTCAGAAATTCAGAATGGATGGCAAATCTAGCTCAGAGAATAATCCTTCAGGGAGTAATCCACTGCAAAAAGCACATTGCAAACCAAAAGCAGAAGCTTGAGGGTAGGGTGCTACCTAAACATGAATTTCCTTTACAAATCTAACGATACCTCAGATCATGGCTGGAAATGGCTAAAAAGGTGATTCACAGGATTTGGTGCAAATATATCCATGTGCCTAAGATAAGACAAAAACACAGCTTTGCCAGAAACTGTACTATTAATCTGAGTTTTCTAAGAAACAGATTCAGTAAGAAAACTCAGAATTCTGTTTCCGAAGAGTTCAATTTTCTGAGAAACAAACTGAGCCCTAACATAAAAGGTACTGCTACTTCCACATGAAATTACTTTACCCAGACAACAAGAAAAACCTATGTTGGCAGTAAAACACATGGTTTCATAGTTTGGCAATTTGACAAAGGAACAACCTCAAGAAAAAAACCTACTTAAAAAGCAAGGCTTTCTTAAAGGAAGAAGGGCAACCAAAAAAACACTTTGAAAGATGTAACAATGCAGATAGAGGCAGGTTTTCTTAACATATGAAAGTGCCATTAGACCTTAAAAAAGAAAGACCCACTTTTGCAGCCTCGACACTGAAATGCTGGACTAGCATTTACACCTATAGTGCAAATGGAGCAAAAAGGGTCTCCCCATTCCATGGCCGGGAGGGCTGAGGGGATAATTTTAGCCCTCCACTGGCCCCCAATGCTTGATCTCCCATTGCACAGTCCCAGAGAAGATGATTACGTGGCCAGTGCTACCAGTGGGCTACATCCCACCCTTGGCTGGGAGATGCGAGGGAACATCACAAGGCTCTGCTCTGCCCCGCTCACCGCTGCTGGGTTTGGCTGCAAGAGCTCTTCTGCCCTGGAAAGGGTCACAGTCCACATAGAAATACAAAATGCCATGCCCAATTTCCCCCACAAGAGTTTAAATATGGTTTGGAAGGGGGAGATATAAAGCAAAGTTTTGACCTTGCCTTCACAGGGGTAATACTCAGGGGTGGACTATGAAAATACAGTGTAAATTTTATATATTAGGGTGGAGGAAAATGGGGAAAAGGGCCCCACTGCCTGAATTTAACAACAGTCATGTTCTCATATAATTTTTACCCCTTTTTCAGTTGAAATCTTCATCTTTCTGATTATTAATGGTAGTTTTCCACCTGGTTTGTAAACTAAAGAACTTTTCTCTAGTTCTCCCCTCTCTTCCTGCTCTTGAACATTAATACAGAAACACAGAAGGACAAAACAAGCAGGCCTTTCAAACTCGGAAATGAAGACTCCAAAGAGTTCCCCCAGTGCTAACAAAACCCCTGCCCACTTCTGCCTGTGTATCATAACTTGAAAAATGGTGTAAATAATACAGTGCTATCTTCCCACAAAGGGATTATTCAGCCTGCCTCACAAATCTGCTGAGAGCAACTGAGAAATTAAAACATGTAAACACTTTACTTCTGTAGAAGATTTTTTAAGATTACTAGAACTCAGGAAAATATAGTGTTGATTATCATGGCATATAAATATACATGTGCTCCAGGATTGACCCAGCTTGAGCAGGGAGGTTGGAATAGATCATAGAATCCCAGAAAATGCCGGGTTGGAAGGGACCGACAAGATTCATTCATGACCCACTGTCATCCCTTCCAATGTTACCCATTCTGTGATTCTGTTTATGACCAAATCTGACCATAATTGTCAATCTGTTCATCATAGTAGTACCTTCTTCATACCTCCACTGATGTAGAACATGAACTCTCCCCATGCTCACACCACAGGGGTCACCATCAACACCTACAGGCACTCAAACCTGGCTTAGACACCCACACCCAGAGGGGCTCTGGTGACCCTGTAGCACCTCAGCCTGTCCAAATTCTCAATAGCCCTCAGCCCAGGTGCCACTAAAATCCACGAAAATACTCTCAGCACCTTTCCTTCCATTTGCAGCAGAGGGAATGCTGTCAAGCTGCTCAGTGCCATCCTTCTGTCCTGAAAGATTGTTACAACAGATGGAGCCCCAAGTTATGGACTAAATTAACTCAATGGACTTTTATAGGTAAGGTCCATGGCTAAGGGAATGATACCTGTGTAAAGATATATAGATATAGATATAGATATTTGGATATAAAGACAGGAAGGCCAATAGCGTATTGGGAAGTGTGGGATATGGCGTGACATAAATGGTATGGAATAAGGGGTGGATAATGTCCCAGGTTTGGCTGGGATAGAGTTCATTTTCTTGCCAGTAACTGGTACAATGCCATGGTTTGGATTTAGGATGAGAAGAACATTTATAACACAGTAAAATTTTAGTTGTTGCTGAGCTGTGCTTTCTACAAGTTAAGGACTTCTCCATGTCTCATGCTCTGCCAGCAAGCAGGTGCACAAGAAGCTGGGAAGGTGTATAGCCAGGATAGCCAACCTGAGCTGGCCAAAGGGATATCCCATGCCATAGAACACCATGGCCAGTATATAAACTGCATGGAGTTGGCCAGGAGCCACCAATCCCTGCTGGGGGATGGGATGGGCATCAGTCAGCACATGGTGAGCAACTCTACTGTGAATTACTTGTTTCTCTTGGGTTTTAGTTCTCTCTCTCATTTTCATTACAATTAGTAGTAGTAGTAGTAGTAGTAGTAGTATATTTTATTCTGTTTTAATTATTAAATTGTTCGTGTTTCAACCCTAGGGTTTGCTGCTCAGGCAGTGAACCCAGGGGGAGGCAGAGGAGAGTTAAAAGGATTGAAAGATAGCAATAAGAGCAGTGGCTTGCACTGCACTCTGTGAGGACAGGGAGACCGCTTTCCCAGCTGCAGTTTAAAAAGGAATGAGCTAAAGGTACCTGAGCACCTGCCACAGGCAAGTGGTGTGTCTGAAAATAAGATTTAGAGTTAGCAACTTTCAGTATCAAAATTATTTAGGAACCAGACCCTCACTGAAAGAAAATGTCCACAGCATTAATTCCCTTGCTTATTGTCATCTGTTTCTTTAACTCCTGCATACATAAGGAATTCAGAAATGTGAGGTAACACTCCTCTGATGCCCTGAAAGCTTGATGCAGGGAGCAAGCACTGAACTACCTGGGAAGTTTGTGTTTCTTCTCAATTCATTCAAGGTAATGCAGAACTGGAGGGAACACAGAGTTGATCACTTGTAACACAGAGCTCAAGCCTCCAGTGTTTGCCCTGAGTCTCGGCACAGTCAGGAGGTGAGTATAGATAGGTATGAGCTTGACAGAGCAGGACTTACAGCATGCTCTTAGGTGGCACAGAAATCATGGGCTGAGAAGGAAAGGACCCTACAGTCGCATTTCAGAAATATTTTGGTCTTGTTTTTCAGATGTCTTAATACACCCACGCAACTCAGACTAAGTTGTGGGAATAGTGACAGTGCAGCTCTGGAGCCAAGACCTGGAAAGAGTCCTGAAAAAAGTGAGGAGTCACATCCTGGTTGTGCTGCGGTGAACTTGCACTGACACTTTAGGTTTCACCCTGGATGCGACCATAAATAATGGAAATGACAACAGGCAGCACATACACATGATGTAAGTTTAGAAGAGTTAGAAGCATTTGTGATTAATGACATAACTAAGCACATTAGGAGGAAACTTTCCATTGGGAGAGGTTGTTCTATAATTATCGTCTCTGCAGGCATTTTATCTTCCTTTGAAACACCTGGAATTAGGCAAGGCCCTGGATTCGTAAGCTGTTCTGGAATAGACATAATCATGAACAGAGAAACACAGAGTTTTTTCTACTTTATTCCTGTGTGTTATTAAAATGTGCTAATAGGAAAGGCCACGACTATTTGATAAATACTTTCTTTCCTCCTGACCCTGACTCACTGGTTTCAATCCATTCCTCCTACGAGTGAGGGAAGTTTCTAATACAGAGATTCCTGCAAATCACCTTTCTTAGACCTTTTGCCATTTCCTAAGACCTAATTACCTCAGAATGAGCTCAGTTTAAGCTGCCAAGGGCTTGGTACCAAATGAAGAAGGCAGTGGACGTGTGACTGTTAATAGCTATAATGACAGCCAGCACTGCCAAGTATCCTGATGGCAAAGGCCAAGGCTGTGCCCAATCCAGGAAAAGTTTTGTGTGAAGTTTGGAGTTTCTGGATGCCACCTAGAGGATTATCCTTGTCATTGTGCTCTCTGCTGCTTTTCCTCAGGAAAAGTGCTTTTCCACCTTTCCTAGGCCCTTCAAGGAGTAAGGAACATCTGGTGGGTACCTTCCAGCTTTGCTCCCATTGTCAGCTGAGTGCAGAAGGCTCATGATAAATCAGCAGGTGTAACCATACAGCACAATGCAGTACCATCAGTGGGACCTGGCTGGTGCCCAGAAGGCACCATAGTCCCATCACACCTAAAGATCAGCCCCAGATGGTCTCCCAGACTTAACAGGGCCGCTCTCTTTTCCATTCTGGAGCAACATGGGAGACATGTTCTCCAAAGAACTGCACCTAACATTTGGAAATCAATCTATGCGCCAAAAGGGCAACCCAGACCTGTCACTGTCTTTATATTTAATATATTTAATTTAATATAAAAGAATATTTAATTTCCTGTGGCTCTGGGCCATATGTTTGCAGGGTGCTGGTTCAGAGCCACTAAGGGCAGGGAACAAGATTTATAAACAATGCAGGAGCCAGTCCACCTCTTTGGACCTCCGCTGCTTAGATGCGTTGTCAGTGTTATCAGCTGCAGAACCTAGGAGGAGGAAGCCACATCCCTCAGTATCTGAGTTTTCTGTGGCAGATTATATGCAGAACCACTTAAGAGCCAACACTGTCCCATTGCCGACAAGCTCTTGATGCCGAAGCCACTAAGTGACATTCTCCGAGTAGGCACTTGGCGTGTGATTGTGAGAAGATGCTCAAAGTTCAGGTGGATGAGATACAATCCTGAAAAGATAATATGGGGTAGTGATTATTTCAGTCACATCTGGGTTTATGCTTGCTGTGGCTGAAGCAGCCCTCAAGACCTTGAAGACCAAAGCTGAAGCTTCAGGTTCTGCAGGAACTCTGCCTGTCTGCATCATCTGTAGACAAATCATCAGTGGACCTTTCTCAGCTCTGTTCCCTGATCCTTATACCCTTTAGAATTCAGTAGCAAAACAAATCCAGAATTTGGCTGTTTGCTATGTTTCTCTGGGATTTTTTTTTTAGCCTGTCCCCTACTTGAGAGTGGGGTCTGAGTTTTATGGATACAGAGAGAAAGAATTGAATTACCTTTTACCTATATTTTTAAGCTCTTACAGAAATTGAAGACTGGGAATTAGTGTGTGAATATATTTGTTATATTTTGCCCTTCTGGTCTTCGAAATCTGCAAAATGCCTGGTATTTCCTCTGTGTTGTCGTGTTTCCACCTTACCTGCCAGAGGAGGAGGATCAAACCCCATCTCTTCTGTCCCTATGCCACCCTATCAAAGGGGAAATCCACCTACTGGTTGCTTGCATGGGATTTGCCATTTTAGGAAAGGCATTGTTTTTTGTTGACTGTGACCATTTTTCAGGCAATTGCTTCAAGAAAAGGGGATGAAAATACCAGGTAGGAATCAGGTGATTGCCTAGATCATCTTCAGTTTCCAACTTGGCTGACACTGCAAACCAAATTGTGGTAAAAGCAGTGAGGACAGAAGTACCACCTCCAATGTAAATTAAACATGTCTTCTGTACTTTACTTGTTGCCATCAGCCTTTGTTGTCATAGAAGTCTTTTTTCAGGCCCTTTCTCTTGTTTAATGTGATACTCGTGGTTGTTTTCCCCAAGTATCACTTCTGTGCTTTCTGTCTTTTGCTGCACTGCCTTGAAGGATATTGTCCATTTCCTCATATCTCTGTCCCCTTGGAGTAAAGCCTTGCTCAGGATTCAGAAAAGAGGTGAGGGCTTTTCACCATTTCCCATCCTTCTATAGCCACTTCCTCTAGACAGGAATTCTTGCTCTGGACTGGAAACCAGGAAAAGTATCTTTCAAAATAAGTCAAGATTTCCTGTAGCAGAATCAAAAGTATCTAGGTTTACTGCCACACTCCCTTTAAATTCTATGCAGTGCCCACTAAACTGAGACTGAGAGTGAGACAGATATCTTCAACAAGTGTACAAGATAGTGTTGCTCAGAAGATCAAACCTGGTCCCAGCAGCTGCTGAGAAATTTTCTGGTGGACTTGGAAACCATTCTTGCTTTAAGAAAGTGCAGCCCTTCAAGGAAGCATCTGCAAGAGGAGGCAGACAACCCCTCTCCTGGCCCTGGCCTGCTTAGGAGCTGTCACAGATCAGTAAGATCATGATCATTTCTTGTGGGAGGATAGTTGTGATGGTTTGACATTTAAAAAGGCAGTCAAAGAAAAATAGTGAGGTGATTTTTCAAGCAGGAGCCCAACAGGAAAATGGGATTGCCTACTGGGAATTTTTGGTTTTTTTGCTTGGTTGTAGGTTTGGCTGCAGGCATTTTTTCCCAAGTACAGTAAGGAAGACCATTCAGCCAGCTAAACCTTAGGAGGAAGACCAGAAACTAGAGAAAGCAGCCAGGTCTCCTGCTAACTTCAGCTTGCATATTATACTCAGTGAAGACATCCAGGAATTCTAAGGTCAAATCGATCTTAAACTTGGCCACGTGGAAGGAGAGTCTGGGTTTTCAAATGCCTCACACCAGGACTTGCTGCCAGGAGTGGGTTTCAGCACCCATAAAAAATCTTTAGGCTTTTGAAAGTCCTCAGTAATCTTCATGCTAAGCTCTTCTGAACATCTGGCCCCTTGTTTGCTCTTCTCAATGGGGTTTGAACTTCTTTAAAAAGTCTCATCCCTTATATTAGATTTCCCTTGTCCATAAGAAAGAACAAGGAAAGGAAAGCAGGTTTTGGATTATACAAGGCTGAAGTTTTCAAGACATAGACCAAGGATTTTCTTTTTTGGGGGGAATTTCATGAGAGACACCAGCTTGAAATTGTCTAGAAGATAATTGAACTCAGGTTTCAGGAAACACATTCTGAACAGTGATGTTGATCTCAGACTAATTTGCTATTTGAGGATATGAAGCTTAATTGCTAGTGAGAGGTTCAGGAAGAGGTTGGAGATTAATGAAGAGTGGAACATTGCACACTGGAGTGCAGAACAATGGTATTTCTTCTCCAAAGCACTTTACAGCTATTAACTAATTAACAGTATAATTTACAGGTAGGAGTGCAGCAGTGCAATTCCGAGCACAATACTGTGATGGTTTGAAGGGACTGCTGTTCAATTGTAAATCTCTCACTAGGTGTGTGGGAGTAAATTATGCAGATATTTCCAGGGGATATTTTTCTTCCGTTTTGTTTTCCCCAGGCAAGAAACATTTCATCAGGGGATATGGAAACCAAAATACCACACTGCACAGTTTAACACTTTCCCACATGTGTTTTCATAAGAGAAAGCACTTTAGTCTATTAACCAGTACCCTTCTTCCCAAGGAATCTCAGTGTGCAAGATGGGCCAAGAAAATAATTTTCAGTTTTCTCCTTTGGTAAGGCTTCACACATCCTTCTTATTACATTAGGATGCATTAGGTGTTTCCCTCCAGCTGGAGGCACCTTGTCCCTCTGCCCGTAACTGAAGTCATTCAGCCAAAACTGAGCCAGATAAAGTCATACCTACTGATAGAGTCTGACTCTGTGCTTCCACCACTTCATTCATTTTCTGCTATCCCGTAATAAAAGGTTAGTTTAGGATTAGAATCTGAGGTTGGATTTGATCCTGGTTATCCAGGTTCTGCTTTGGTCAACAAGAACACTGTAATGCATTCCATTAAGATCCAAGAATATGCATTTAATTTAGACTTCCAAAGGCAGCTGTGGCCCATTAAGTAACTATCAATGTATTAAAATCCAGCCATGGGGTTTTGTGGACATTGGAGCCTCCAGGATGGAAAGAGCAGAGTTTTTCCTGCTGCATTTGACTCCTCAGTCATGCAGAGAGCCAACCAGCAAGAAAGTAGATTTTTCCTTCTATCTCCCACCATTTTACATAGTCATATTCCATCTCCATTCTCTCTTTTTCATTGTGGACCCAGTACGGTTTTGCTCTGTTTTCTGAGAGAGTCTTAAATTCAAAAAGCGGGTCCGATACAGGCCAATAAGCCTTTTCACTTTTTTCCTTTTTTTTCCCCCACCACTAATCAAGGTTGGCACTCCATGGCAGCTTTTTTCTTCCAAAGTTTGTGATTTGCCTCTGTCTGTTACACTTAGACCTTTGCTCTCCTGGAAGACATTCATAAATGCTTGCCTCCTTTGCTAAAAGTCAAAAAGAAAGAGGTAAGAATCTTGTGTTTTCATTATATCGTCTTACTTCTGAAGCAGACAGTTCATGCACGATGGCTGGGGAAAAATGAGGAGGAAAGAAAAGGAAATATTGAGGCAGGTACATTTGAATAACAGAAGTATTTCCCTCCCAGGTCTCCCTGGCCAGGTTTTCCTACTGACAGGCTGCAACATCTTCACTTACCTTACTTATGCCAGTACAAGTGCTCTTTAGGGTTCCTTAGGCAAACCAGCCAATTCACATGGACTCTATTCAGCACCTTAGATGCAGGCTACACCATCTATGGCTCTGTGGAATGTGCATCCTTCTGGCTTCTCAGTTTTGAAACTCGGCTGCATTGTGTGGGCATCTGAGCAGTTGAGCTCTTGCTAAAATTCTTCACAGGCAGAAAGGGGAATACTGACTATTCAAGTCTTTTCTGAATTTCCTCTACTAAGCATAATTCCTAATGCATTTCTTTTTCTATAATAAACTAAAGGATAGCTATATAGAATTCTTTTAAATGGAAGAAATAAGTAGCAAGGATCACATTTGGTAATGTAAGCTTTCTTTTCTTACAGTTGTTTCATTCATCTGTTGCTCCAACAAGACACTACAGCAGGTTAAAGTAATAGCAGGATTTGATTTTCTACCAAGTTAACAGTGCATGCTCCTACCCAGGAGAATGCACTCTCCTTAGGACCACCTGCTTCAGAAATTCAGTTTAGGGCTAGCTCAGGTACCACTGTGGCATGCAGATGTATCACTGAGGAAGTTGGCTGCAGGAATCTCTCTGCACAATCTTGGCAGTGAAAGCCTGCAGAATTCCAGTCATCCTTCCAGTAATGTTCTGCATTGAAATTAATGCAAGATTTCATGCTCTGAAGACTTGATAGCTGTTGCCAATTTGCATGTATAGAAAGTTTAGGTTTAAATATCATCCTCAACTGAAATTGGAACAAATTCATTTCTATGAATATAAACAATTTACACCAGGTAAATCCCTTGAACTCTAAAGATAAATATCATCTAGGTTCCATTTCAGCTAATTCTTCCCTATGACCTGAGAAGAAGAATGGGGGGTTTTTTTGTGCAAGAAAGGGAAGCAGAGAAGAAACTCATAGGGAAACTCCTGTGTCATAATCACAGTTCTGTAGTTAGGGGTGATTTGACTTGCACCTGAAACAAAGATTCAGCTGCACATATGTATGAAAACTTAATGGATGTTCTCCCTGTGAGCCACAGTGCATACTCTCTGAGAAAAGAATTAGTTATAATTCAGTGATAGTGCAAAGTTTTGTGCAGTCCTTGAATCTGCAGTTTGATCTACTAAGCAGAAGTGAACTGCCCAATATGCATAGTCCTTCTCATGTTGTTTTACAGAATACTTTTTGTTACTTTTAAGGAGGGAAAAAACTCCACTCCTATTTCTGTCAGGAAAGCACTGCAGCAGTGGATCTCAAAGTTAAAGTGAAATGCTGCAGTGTTCAGCTTGCATAAGAGGGTCCAAAGCCCTTTGATCTCAACTGGATAAAAGCCAGCACATTTCCTTTGTTTTGCTTGGTATTACATAAATTTATGTGAAACATGCTGAAGGTATTAGTTCTGTTCATTCAGGAGCTGTAGAGAGGTCTAAATGATTTCTTCAACAAAAAAACAAGATTTGAGAGATTGCTTGAAAAGCAGCTATTTTCAGTGTTGTAGCCCTAATTCTGCTTGTGTAATGCTCTCCAGGTTACTTCTCAGCAAAGAAGCAAGTCAAAATGAATATGCAAGCTGCTGCAAAGAAATCAACTTACTTGAAAGCAAAGAGGGATTGGAAACATCTGTCAGGCTTCCTCAACCCTCAAAAATTGAGTGTGCAGGTTGTGGAAACTTAGGGGCATCTCACAGAGCTGTATTCCTGACAGAAGCAGTGAAAACAGAAAATACTTTCATTGGGATGGAGTCAGGCCAAAACAACTGTAATCACTTTGATGAGAAATTATGGGCCTTAAAAACACTGGTTAACAAATTTGGATGCTAAAGAAATTGGCTAAGGCTAGCAGTTGATTGTGCATCAAAAATCAGTGTATGTGAGAAAAAGGTAAACAACTGTATATGTGTCATAGTGTGCTTGGACAAGTCACTGTACAGTTGGGGCCTTTCACACAGTCACATCTTTACATACCCATTTTTTTTGATTTATCAGGGGCGGCTTACCGGCTTTCACCATCTCAGCTTTACAGGTTTGACACACTTTAAAAAAATTCCCAGCCGTTTCTGTGAATTATTTTTTTTTTCAGGTACAACATTTTGTGCTAACAGCAGTCATTTTAGCCTGGTGTATCTGCCCCACACACAAGAATTGGGTTGGTTACTTGTATGTTACAGGCAAAAATAACAGGCATATTCTTGTTTCTTGTTACCAACTTTCCTGTTACCAACTGGGCCAAATCCAGCCCTTAATTTGGGATGTGCTGTTCCTCCTAGGTCTATGAGTTTGCACAGGGAAAGCTGAGATAAAATTTGCTGTGCGTTTCTCCACAGTGTTTTGAAATGCATGATGCTTGTAAGAGTGAGGGGGATTGTTTAGTTGCCATTTTATGCTTTTTATTCATACTACTGATCTGCCTATGAGAAGAGAAAAGAGCTTTAATAACACTGAAATGTTACACATGCAACAATCTTAGTGTTGCATTGACTGCTTTTCTATGGAATATGTTAACATGCACTTTTCCGTCACCTACTTTTTATTTCCTTTTTTTATTCTCCTGACTAGTTGGGATAATTGAATTTTTACAGCACATAATAATCAGAAAAAGAAACCTATAAAATATACGCTCTAAGTTATACTGTTGCATATGGCCTTAAGATGCATGCAGTGTTTAATGAACTCGTTTGGAAAGAGCTCTGTAAATGTCAGGTTTTTAGAACAACGTGAGACGGTGGACAGCTGCTTTTTGTCTCAAATCAAAACAAACTCAGGTTTCTCTTGAGTAGCAAAAATTAATATGCTTGTGTGTGCCTGTCAGGCGTATGCATGAGAAGTGGTGTGAGTCATACACCGTGCATTACAGGCAACATCAGGAGGGTTTACTGTGTTTGGTTTTTTCCCATTAAGAGCTACGAGTGTTTAAATGTAAATAATAGTTGGGTTTCCCCCAAATGGCACAAGACAGTGACTTCAGTCTGTTTCTGTATAGTGAGATGAGGTTATTCAGCAAACTGCAGGGTCAGACCCTATTGAATTTTTGCTTTAGTTAGGAACAAATCTTGCCCGAGCTGATGTCAAAGGGAGTTTTACCCAGACGAAGCAGGATGAGGGTCAACCTGGCAATTGCTGCTTGCAGAGCCTTCAGTGTGTTTGTGCCAGGCCAATCTGTTACAAGCTTTTCAGACTGCTGAGATGCAGCATAAAGGTGCAGGACTGGGCTTTTTATACATTTGATTTAATTTTAAAGCTTTGCTTGTGATTAGAGCAGTCTAATCTATTTTTCTTTTTTTGAAGCGTGGTCATTTTCTCTAATTAAGAAAATTGCACAATTGTTTCTCCATGTGTTTGCCATTTTAAAGTAGACCAACAACACTGTGCACCTTTTTCGGTTTTAGTAAGGTTAATTGCAGAATTACTTTCTGACTGGGATGGCATGAGCTGTGCATAAAAGCCTTTAAGTCATCCATGCAGGAGTTTATGATGAAGTAGCTGAGTCTTTAAGGGGAAAAGGAATGCTTCTCTTTATTAGGAGCTGTCCCAAAGAAGCAAGCAAGGATTTTTCTTTTCATACTAGTTCCAAAACAACTCAGTGATTAAGTTTATATTTAAAAGGAAGTATCTGCCTTAAATATTTTGAAATCAGGGCACTATAGTGTCATAGGAATTCATAAAACAGTTGTTTAAATTATCAGTAACACGTTTTGGATACCAGATACTGGACTTAGAGTAAAATTTCAATGTGCTGAGGCTGAAAAGTGGTTGAACACAGCTGAATATTCAACCTGTCTGTGTTTATAGATGATCTCAGTTAGCTGTGACTGTCCCTGAGAGCTCAGGGCTAGCTAGGATAGAAAAGAATTTTCTGCTGATTACACAAGGTGGCATCTTTCTGTTTGCCAATTCATTAATAGCTTTGGAAGTGACAGAATATTGGAGATGACAGTAACACAAAAGAAGAGGAATGAAATACTGCTTCCATACCAGTGGAATTCATACCAATTGTATTCTTATACTTGTCTCAGAGGGCTTAGCCCTACCCTGGCATACACTATATTACAGTTCCACTGATCTGTGGAGGAATTGTCTTAATGTACACCAGAGGAGAACCAAAGCTGAAGTGTTTTGCACTGGTCCTCTTTGTTACTCTACAGAAGAAATGAACAAGAAGCTAGGTGTGTTAAAGTCATTGCCTCCTTTCTACCAGAGTTTTAAAAGGGAAAGAAAAATGGTTTCTGCTATAGTTTTCTCTGTGTGACAACTAAAACTAGCAACAAACCTCTGAGCTTCATCACCAGCAGGGTAGATAAAGTATATCTGTGTTTTGTTACCATGCTGCTGAAGAAAGAGTGAACAGGGAACATTTCACTATTTTTTTCAACTTCTGAATTGCATTTTCTTGTTTAACACAGTATGCATGTGGGGATATGTCAAAGCTGTAATATTAATACCTTTTTTAATAGCAAGTGCGTGTAAACATCCCCCTTCTTTAAACAAGGCAACAGACCTGACTGAAAAAGCAATACACTAGAGCTGTATTCCCTGTGCATAAACTATGTGTGTGCTTATGGGCTGCAGGGGTCTGTGGCCATCCTTCAAACCCCAAAAGGGCAGTTTCTCATGGTGAGAAGCAAGGGGATGTGTTCAGACTTTGGGCATTAAAGAGAGGGTCTCAGAACTGGTGTGAGGATTACACAGCAGAAGGGAGACTGCAACAGGAGTCACAGCAATGCAGTAACCTCAGGATGCTGATAGACAGGTACAGGTACATCTGCCTGAGCTCTTCTCCTTCCCCTTTCTTGAATGTAAACAGCATAATATGACTCGGGCCAATATACTCAACAGCCACAGCTCAGCTTCTGCTAACACGGTGGTATCCGACACCATGGTGTGAGCAGCACATACATCAGGGAAATCATAGTCCAGATTTTTTTCCATCTGAGATGAATATGTCCCATATGCAACACAACCTGAGCTGAAAATGGGACAGAGCAAGTCCAGAACACTTGTTTTATGTTTTGTGCAAACATGGGAATAATCTCACATATGGATTATTTCATTAAATTCCTCTCAGCAGCAACTGGAGAAGGTTGTTTCATTTGGACGAAAAAACTAGGAAAAGAGATTCTCCACGTGCTTCTAGTTACTTCAGGATGATGTGAGCACAGCTTCTTCTACTTAAAGCCACTTCTCTACAAACTATTCTGAGGTGCCCTTCTGTAGGGTAGCATTGGTTTCCTGGAGAACTTACTAACTTATTTTGCCATTATCTTTTGGATCCTTGTTCACAGGTTTTGGAGGTGGGCCTTAATATCACGGAAATGTTTGGCTGGAAGGGAACCTAGAAGATCACCTACTCCATCCCCCTGTCCTATAGCAGGATCAGGACTTGCTTATTCCAAAGCTTGCAAACTGCTGTAAGAAATTATTTGCTCTGCTCATGTGGCAAATCTCAGGGATGACATTCTTCCCCATGTTCAGAGGGTCTGTGTTATACAAGATGTTTTATTTCAGGTGTTCATTTTGCTTTGCTTCTTTTGTTGCAAGGCTGTAGACACAGTTGAATTCCATATAAGCAAGCTGGTTCTTTGAACAATTTGGTTGTCAGATGTGGATATTTGCAATGTCCTCAATAAATGCCAGTGCATAAATATGTTTTAATAGCAAAAGAAGTTGAATTTTCTTCTTTTTTAGGCAGGTTCTTCTTGTTTTGTTTCTGCACTGCTCTGACCTGGCATGCCTGCACTGACTGATGCCTCTGAAATTCCACTGTCTATAATTCATCACTTCCACGCACAAAATATGGCCTCAAGCTGTGGGGTGCTATAAGTTAAGCTAACTTACCGCCCACTAAATGTGTTTCTGAAGTGGATATTTCATGGTTTCCCACTGAGGTGTCACAAATCAAAAAGGAGGAAACCCCTGCTGGGTTGGGGTTTTTTTCCTTTCTTAATTTTCTGAGGTCTTCTATTTAAAAAATGCTGCCTCTCTTACTTTCAGCAATCTACTCGCTTGGCAAGAAATACAACTATCAGGTGTTTAAAATTAAAGTTGTTAAAACCAAATTTGCAAAAGGCAGGAGGGTTTGCCCCAGTGTCCTGGAGACAGTCCAACTTTGGTAATTACGTCTCACCTAACTCAATCTCTCTTGCAGCTTCCTGGCGTTCTTCCTCTCCCGCTGAAATCTGTTACGGGAAACTGCTGTGACACGACATGTTAAACATCTGCCTTGTTTTTACCCAGGAGCAGCTATGCTTCAATGTGAGATGATTTATAATATATGGCATACATATACACTGATTTTCTTTTTTACAGTGACTTCTACTGAACTGGAGGAGTTACTTAGAAGCAGCACTTCTGAAAAAAAATATCAGCTCAGGAACCAAATATGGATTTAAGGATCTGATTCTCTTTCAGATGTCCCTCTTTCAGATGATCTCTTCCAAACCCATCCCTTTGTCTTATAAGGTGGTGCTGAGAAGTGGTGTGTTCATGTGATCAGCTGTGTTTATAGGATAATAACCTTCACACTGCCCAGTAATCCCCTCCATAAAGGCAAAGAGCATTCCAAAGTGCTGAGCAGCTTCAACGGTCAGGGAGCAAAGCCAGCACACACGCACCTGCTAAATAAATATTTTCCCCAGCTTGGTATGAACACACCAATTTTTCCCACAGAGTTTGGTCGGCGGGAGCCTGAAAACAGTGGTCTGCCCAGCTGCAACACCGATGGGCCAAGGTAAGCTGGCCGTTGGACAGGAGTGCCCCAACGTGTGTTTTGCAGCACTGTCTGGGGACCTCTAGTGGTCCCTGAAACTTCAGGAAAGGATCCATGTACCACCTCTAAAATTAAAGGAACTAAGGACATTCTCACAGCTTAGCAGCAAGGGGGCAAAATGGAGAAAATGTGCAAAGACCAGCCCGATGTTTAGCTGCTGTAAATGAAACTGTTGTGGCAGTGGTTATATAATTGGTCTGCTGACCCATTTTCATAAAAATTAAGGTGGTTTTTGGCATGAAGAAAGTGGAGAAACACTTATTATTCCACTGAAAAAGGGAAACTCACGGGATTTGGGTGATGTATATAAGTTGCTTCTGGTTTTAAAGGCTCAAGCAAATTTACAGTTTAAAATCATATGATAGTGAGCAGAAAAGCTTTATTATGAATATTTTAAAATCTCTGTCTCAGGTACATCCTTGGAGCTGGAACCATGCCACTATGCATATGATGGATGAAATCCCTTTAAAACTTTCTGATAGGAAAACTCTAATTGTTTCAGATTATCTGCATGCTGTGTTTGCCTACGTGGGGTAATAAAGGTCATCTGTCTCCTCGCTTTCCAATATATGGATTTATATCTGTGTGCGGAGCTGTTTTCACTAACACAATGCTCAGACCCTCCCAAATGCATGTTAAAAAAATGTGTGTACCCAGGAATGGCCAAACTTTCTGATCTTACAAGCCATTTATCAAGTTCTTCACATGACTGCAAACCACAAGATGCACATTTTGGTGTGTTGAGGAAAGTGGGGAACTCCAGGAATTAATGGGAAAAACTACTGACTCCCCTTTGTTTTCACCAGTCTGTCAGGGCAGAGGGATGGTTTGGGTCCTAAAGCAGCATCTGTCACTGTCTCCTCTAATGGGAAATGAGACATTATCTGAATCTCTGTCCTTTTGTAGGGTTTCATGCAACCTCCTATAGAACCCACTTGCATGTGCCATTGTGGCCAGGCAGACACATGCACACAAGATCTCACTGATAATGTCAGGGCACTGTAAGGAGTCTTGGGCTAAAGGAGGAAGGACAGACCTGAAGACAAAGGCTGGAGAGGCCCATCAGGCACCTGAGTTGTGTAAAAAGAGCACAGAGATGTCACCAGCCCTCAGAATATAAAGGTTTATTTCCGTTCAAGAAAAATTTGTGTGTTTCAGTGCATTTCCTCATGGTTTCAGAGTAAAAAGGTGCAGTGAAACTTCCTTTTTCTTAAAACTCAGGTTATTTTAAAAATAATTAAAATCAATCCTCTGGCTTGTCTGGCTGCGGGGCAAGGACAGCACCGGGGGTGAGGAGCAGTGTATCACCCTCTGATTTCACCTCTGCCAGGCACCACCTCTGAAGGTTTCTTAGCTAAAAAAAAAAATGGCAAGAAAGTTATTGAGAATTGTAAATCAAGCACAGTGGGGATAAATAAGCTTTTTGGTGCAGCCACATTAAGCTACAGCTCTCCTTTCTACAAATACACCTTTTACTGAGATATTGCAATAGTAGACTTCAAAGGCAGCCAAGCAGTGCAGTACATTTCTTCACTCAGATTAAAAACATTTTTTAAATTCTTGTGGCTAGACAATTTGTCTTGTCCTTAAAAAAAAAAAAAAAAAAAAAAAAGGAAGCCATATTAACAGCAGAGCAGCACAAAGAGACTGGGATGTAGGACTGAGAGACTGCAGGGAATTTTTTTGCTCACCTGCTACAAATCAAGATCAGCCTTTTTACCTTTCCACAATCTTTCTCTCTTTGTTATTTGTGGTTACCACAGAATCTTCTTCAAAGATTCTCTCAGATGTTAGAATTTGATAATGTCTCTGGAAAAGGGTGTCACAGTCTGGATAAACATAGCCATGAATAAAATATTTTTTGTAACGACACCTTTCATCCAGCAAGGCTTCAGGGGGAAAAAAAAACTATAAAAGCTCATATTTATTATTTAATAAATAATAATATGTTTTCATATCACTATATAAGCATATAGAGATACCAATGTATTTGCATCTTAGACTCAAACACTTTTTGGCCTGATACAAAACAATCCTGTTCCAGGGATGAACTGGAGCAGCAGGTGGGTAACATACAGCGCTAGTGATGCCTTTTGTATAACAAGGAAGCAACACAAAGCTTTTCCTGAGAGAACTTTGCAAAAGATGTGTAACAACTTTCCCCAGGGCTTCCAAAGACATCCATGACGGGATTTTCTGGTGTCCAGTGGCACTTGTTTGCATCCCAGGCCAAACACAGCATGCCAGGCTCAGCAGAAGTGACTGCAGAAAAACCTGTGATGTTTTAGTGCCTGTGATTTTTTGGTCTTACAGTCAGCTATATGTCAGGGAAAGAACTAGTTTAAAAAAATGGGGATATTCACATTTATAATTGTCCAGTCTGGAGAAGAATAGAGTTGTTATCCATCTCCAAAAAGCCTGGTGATATCAACCTCACTAACCTATCTTCCATGACTGTTGAACCTCGGGCAGTGTAGCAGGGGATAGACAGAATTCACTAGTCAGCACATGTTTAGGCAAAAGAATACCTGAATAGAAAAAAGCAAGAAGCCACAGGAGCATCAGTCTCAGCAGTGAAGAGGAGGCTTTGCCACTAAAACCTGAACTCCACATGTTCACCCACTCACACACTTGTCATGGTGTCCAAAAGACAACTGTAACATGATTTTCGTGATAGCACATTGTTTACTATTTCCATGTCAGTAACTATTTTGCTGTGTTTTAACATGGAAAGAAATTGTAATTTGGATTGCTGAGGTATTAACCTCCTTTCATCTGCAGCCTGCTTTAAGGAGATCCACACGAACAACTCAATAATATATATGTAAACTTTGGCATCTAGCAGATCAGAATAAGCAGATACATCCATGCAGCCAGAGACTCATTTAATAACATCAATTGTATAAAATGCAAATCTTACTCGTGCCATTTTTCAGTCCCCACAGGTTCCAGCAGCGTGCCCGTGCTCAGCAGAGCTTTAGGATCCAGCTGCAACTTTGGAATTCCACATGCCACAATTTGCTTCAGGCCACTTCCAGCTTTGTTTTTTTAAAAAAAAACCTTCTTCTCTTAGGGAACAATAATGAGATCATCTGATAGTTTTGTGAAGGTGAGTGTCTGATCAGTGTCTGAAAGGGAGGAAATGACAAAGACCCAAGTTCTTGTTCTCACAGAGCAAACCTTTGCAGTGAGTATGCTTGTTCATTTTTCTCAAAAAAGCCTCTAACGCAGGGTTTCATGCTAAGTGCAAATGAGCAGACTGCTCTGCCTTGCATATTTGTACATGAATCCAGCCCAATGGAAAAAAAAAAAAACAACCAAACTATTGAAGGCATTGAAAAAAAAATAAAATCAGTGTGTGGAAAGGGGCTTAATACATTCACAACGTTATTTAGCTCTAACAAAGAGCAGCAACCCCAGATGACCTCCTGGCTCCTGCCTCCACCCAAGCTCCTGGCCTCTGTTCAACGTCCTGGCAAAAGTTGCAGACATCCGCAACACAATGCCAAGTAGCTGTTTTGTCTGTAGATATGTAATAGAGATTAGCCGAGTGGTGGTGGGGAGCTGCTACACATAAACCAGCACCTTCAAACAGGGAGCTGGCACACCACTCCCATCAAAGAACTCTTTTCCCCGGCAGTACTGAGAGCTTCCCCAAGTCTTCGGTGGATGGGTGAGAGAGAAAAATTTCCACCACTTCAGCTCAGGGGTTTTGGCGCTGCCCTCCCCAGCCCACTCCCACGTCAGTGCCCAGGCGACTCTTTCATGTCACTGATTAACTCGATGCGACGGGGGCTCTGCCGTGTGATGGATGAATTGAGTGCAGGGCCCATTACATCATACCTTTCTGATGTGCTCAGCCATGGATCACTGACTTGCCTCCAATTGCAAGCTAGCAAAGCTGACACTTGAATGGAAAAGAGAATGTAACTCCGTGCACATGGCTTGTTAACACCTCCTGTGTGTGATTGCTTTTAAAGAAGTGCCTGAACTGTGCCCATAATGGAAACGTCTTTAACGTCTTTTGTTTTCCAGTAGTAGGCTTTAAAAGAAAAATCTCATTTTGATTTTAAATACTTTTTCTTTTCCCTCCCTTTTTCCACGAGAGACAGGAAACAGTTCTTTCATGCATTCAGAAATGCAAATTATGATTGGCAGAACATTACAACGCAGAAAAAGAGCTTTTGAAAGAGATCCTGGAGGAGTGATCGAGACAGACTAAAGGTTAGGCCCTGCACCTAGCTAGCCAATCTCTCTGAGTCACACACCTCCTGCTTGGGAGTTTGTATTTTTATCAAAGAACTGGATAGACCTGCAAATTCAGTAAAATGCAAAGTGGGAAGGGAAAAATACTGGGCTCTCCTTCTCCTTTTCCTTTTCTCCTCCTCCTTCCCCTTTTCCTTCTCTCTTCCTTCTCCTTCTCTTTCCCCCATCTCTTCTCTTTTTCTCCTTCTCCTTTCCCTTCTCGTTTTCTCTTTCTTCTTCATGTCCTTTTTCTTCCCTTTCCCCTTCTGCTTCTCCTCCTCTTCCTCCTCCTCCTCATCCATCGCTGAGGACCTGAAGAGCCAGAAGACTCGTTGAAGAATTTGTCTTTTCCCCCCTCTCAAAAATGGTCTCCACTACTGATAACTGGATACAATCATGGCATGAGAAGGGGCACTCTCTGGAGTGCATCAAAATTGCTTGGCAGAAACCTTACTGTAATCATTTATGCTTTGTTCCTGTGACTAAAAAAAAACATATTTTTTGAGAAAAATATAAAAATAATTTTATATAATATATAAAAATAAATAAAACACTTTCATCATTGGCTAGTAATTTGTAAATGGAGAAGTGACAGGTGACAAACTCACTTGGCTCCTCAGCCTAAAAGCATGAGTAATTCACTGTCTCATCTAAGAATGGGGGAAACAAAGATGCAGCAAGTGAGTAGAGCTGCTCTCCCTGCCCCCAGGCTCCTTTTTCTTCACCTCTAAAACAGGTTGGGATTCATCTGGCAGTGCAGCTTCATGTGGGAGAATGCTGTGTATATACACTCCCTCTAGGAATAATTAACCAAGGTCAACATTGCTGGATCCTTGGACGGGAAACCCTCAAGAAAAACACAAGCACTACAAAAGTAGTTCCGGTAACTCTGTGTGTGGGAAACCATCTCTGAGTTAGAGATGAACCGAGCCCTTTACACAGCAGTAAGGACCTTCATGCAGCTATCATTCCTGGCCCTTAGCTTTAATCTCACACCACACAACATTGACACTACAAACCTGGCAGCAACTCCAGACCCTGAGAAGTCTGATGAGGTTCTGTGCCTGACACCAGCACTCTTCCCTGCCTCCTTCCTCTGTATATTGGGCATTTATTCAAGTGGGGGAAGTCCAGCATAGCCATCCTCAGATGTCCTGTTTCTGACCTCCAGGTACTCCAGTGCCTTCCTATCTACTTGTATCACGCCTAGATAGGAACAGACCAGGCTGGTTAAGCAGACTGACCCCACAGTCTGGGTAGCTTTAGTGCAGGATACTGGATGCTATCCAAGTTGGACACAGCAGATTGTGATGTGATGTGATGTGATGTGATGTGATGTGATGTGATGTGATGTGATGTGATGTGAGCACATACAATTCCACTTTTTTTTCACATCGAATTAGCAGATGGTAGTACATATGGGGGAAAGCTGCTCACTTCACTTTGGCTGCTTGAGAGAAACTTCCAGTATCTCCCAAATAGCTCAGCAAGGACAGAAAGTGGAGACTCCAACAAGCACATTCCATTGTGTTTTCCCCTGAAACTGGCTTTTGAGACTCTGAACCATCAGTGAGCTGTAATCCTGCCTACTCAGCCCTCCCCTGCTGCATTGCTGTTTGGGACAGCATCTACCTGATGCATTGTGTTGTATACCAGGACAGCAAGCACAGCCACTGTGCTTTTTCCCAGTGAGATACTAGCATTTTGGTTTTTGGAGAAGTGATCTGATTCAGGTTGTAAAATGCTTCTGAATCCTTTGAGAAGGAAGATGTCGATAAATTATTTCTAGCCCACTATAGTAATTCCTCTCCTCTCATTTTTTTTCCTGTTTCCTTTACAACCAAAAACGTTCTTCCTTCCTTCTTCTGAACAGGGATCGCTTGATTTTTTCCAGCTAATAATGAAAACAACAAGTGCATTCTGGAGACTCAAAGAGAACTGTGCTTGAGAGCACTGATACGTTGTGAAGATGAGAGGGTGAGAGAAGAGACCTTTGGCTGTGATGAGACCCAGATGCCCCATTCTGGATGTGTCCAGCAAAGTTACTATGTCGAGTCTTTGTTTAAAGTGGGTCCCACTGCACAAGCATATTTATTAGCATAACAAAGTAGCAAAAGCCAAGGAAAGTAAAAAAACTTTTGCTTAATGGAAATGAATTGTGCAGCATAACCTGGTAGCACATAGGATTCTATCATGGTATTTAATGTCTCTCCCCACACTGAAAGAAAGGGTCCTGACACAGGCACCAGTAGGTCTGTAAAGCCATTGGTAGACAACCAAGGCATACTATTTAATGGAAGGACATCATAAAATATGCCTTTATTTTTATTACTTTTATTACTTTGTAATATTATTATGCAGTTGAAATAAATCACAAGTTGTTTTTAGTGGGGTTCAGTCACAAGACACAAAAGCAGTGAGCTGAGGGTCTTGGTTCTCAATCTCCCTGTAAGCAATCTTCTGTACTCTCTGTAAAGAGCAAAACTTTGACATCATGGTCAGCCAATGACCTTTTGCTCTTTCAGTATTTATTAAATGCATTGATAAATAAGTCCAAGTTCTTGAACTCCCAGGATCAACTTCTAGGCTTCTACATCCCAAGTCTGCAGGCAAACATGAATGGCATAGTCCCCAGACCAAACTAGGGGAACAGGAGAGGTCTTGTGGAGGCCAAAGTTGTTTCAGCCACCTTGTCTAGTTCCTGCATGGCTCCCACATCCACTCCAGAATCAGAAAGGTATAAAGGTGCTGCATGCTCACCTAAGTAGTAAGCTGTAGTGCAACATCAGTGAACTGGAGAGGGAATTTCAGCCTCCCACAACTAGGTGGGTAAAACAGGAAGTCTTCAGGCAGGCAGCAGAGAAGTTGAAAAGAAGATGTAAAAATCTGTGCTTGGACGTTCATCAAACCATCTGATTGCCCTAATAACCCACTCCTCACTTCCATACATCAGCAAGGAGGCAGTACATTGTTTGGTTTTCAAACAGATAGACACTCAAAGCTTTTCCACACAATCACAAATTTTCTCATGCAAGTAAGGACTTCATGGTGCAAAATATTCTGGAAAAAAAAAATGCCAGCAGGACATTGTTTGACATCACGTGATAATTTTAGCTTAACACAGTTTGTTTTCACCCTGCTCCCAGTCCCCTCTGCTATGTGTGCAAGCTCTCCCTTGAATGTTTTTTTTTTCATTTGCACATGCTCAGATTATTTCAGAGGGAAGAAGAATGGCAGACCATGATTTAGAGAGTACTGTTGAAACACTGGCATTATTTGTGTAAAACACCCATTATTTCCTTCTCATCACCTTTAAGATGCCTTTTTCTTTCATTTCGCCACCCCCCCCACCCCCCCCAGGTAAATGTTAACAGGAAGTTTATCATTAACCACCTTTGGGTTTTTGTTAAGAATTTATATTATTCACATAATCAGTGCGTGTTGCAAGATTCCTTTTTTCACTGTTTAGATACAAATTATTCACAGTTTGAGTTTTGTCTAAGTTGAAGCCAAACTGATTTCAGTTTTCAGATAAGCTCTGCCTCAAAAATGAACCTCAAAATGCTTCAGTTTAAGTCCAGTTAAGAAACACATATCACCTGCGTGGACACTGAAATGTGTGCAGATCAAAGAGATGAATTATTGTGCTTCAAGTTCAAGAAGAAATATTAACTGTAGGATGTTGAATTTGAGGAGAATATTCAATTAATCTGTTGCATAAGTTTAGAAAAAAATCCTTATGGCCTTCTCCTTTCTGCAGTGAAGTTGTATCTCAGTCAAGCCTATTCTTACTGTGGCAAGTGCAACAGGTGGGCACAAAAGTAGATGTGACAAACAAGTGTCAGAATGGAGACAAATGAATGCCCTTACAAAATTGCAGCCCATACTTTAATACCTCTGTGAAAAGCACTTCTATTTGTAACCAAAAACAAACCAGAAGAGCTCTGTTAGTTTGTATTCAGAGACTGATCAATCTCTTGATTTCAGCAAAAGTGACATCCCTGGTTACTTCCGCGTGTTTCTCTGTCAGCAGCACACAGCTCAGGTGCACCACTGCTCAGATGTCAGCAGCAGCAACAGCCACAGAATAGACAGAATCTGCTCATATTTTCTTTCTAAATGAAAACGGATTGTGGAAGAGACAACTCTGAGTGGCATGTCAAAGTGAGACAGTAAACCCTCCAGGCCCAGTTGCTGATTAGTTCTGCTACACGTCCCCAAATCATTTTATCTCAGTGTGCTTTAGAGTACCACTTTAGGATACTCCTTCATACAGCCACAGCAAGGAGGAAGCCATGAAGAGGAGGGAGGAAAGCTGTGGTAGAGACACAGCCACTCCATCAGCTCCCCACAATCAACACCGTGAGAGAGCCTTTGAAAGGACAGGTCTACATTCAGCATTGGCTACCAGCATGGGTTTCACAATTAGTCCTTGGCATCCTTTTAGGGAAAGGAAAGTTCTTTCTGTATTTCTTTTTGTCCTGCAGCTCCTGTTTCTGAGCTGGTGGAATGTCTCCTTACCACGTCTTGTTTGTAACCCTCTGCTATGCACACACACACACACACATGCACACAAACAAACACACACACACACAAAACCACAAAGAAACTTCTTATTTGCTTTTGGGACACGGATTAAAGAGGGATTCTGTTCAAAAACTAGAGAGACCTGTGCTCCCAGGACAACAGTCTCTTCAGAGCACTAATTTCCCCCTCCTTTTTTTCCTATGTTTGTCAGTGGAAAAAATTAGCAAACCCTATTTACAAATATTTTTGCCTCTTGGCCCTCTGCCTGATGCTGTACTATTAAGGCTGTCGTTGTTCCACTAAACAATTGCAAATGTTTTTGCACGCATGCATTGGCTTGCTTTTGAGTTCAGATATTCTTATTCCACCAACTGCCACTGCCACCCTTTGCTTAATTCAAGATGAATGCTCTAGTCTTCGAGCTTGTCAGAAAATTTCCCCTTTATTACACCACCAAAATAACTAATAATTGTAAAAGTCCTCCATTAAGACGTTTCCTTGCAAATAGTTTTTCTGCCCCAGTCTCTCCTTTCATGATACAAAATGCTCTGCTGACATTGGAGCAGTATGCCCCAAAGCCTTACACTTACATCAGACAAGGTCAAAGAGGCTGTAGCCAGTGAGACCTCAGGGGAATTTGGGCACCCAATTACAAAAACTATGTCTTGGAGAGACATTTTCTCAGCTGAAGCCTGATCCCAGAAACAAGTAATCTCCTTTTCTGCATGCCCAAAAATGTCTGAGCAGCTTGGTGTCTAAGCTGAGTTATGATCAAGGAATAAAATATTTCTCCTCTTCTTTTCCCTGAGACTCCTGATGTAGTAACCATTCTCAGAGCATATTTTCAGGATTCTCCTCCCTCCAAAAGGTCGTGGTGGCCAACACTTTCTTTTGAAGTGCAGAATGAAGTAGTAGACCTTGTTCACCTTCCTTTTTCTTTAACCCCCCTCCCCACATTGTTTATAGAACTGGTTCAGAGAGGTGGGTACCTGCTTTCCCTTCTCCATCTGCTGAGACTCAGACTCTTGAGGATGCCCTTAAGGAGTATTTTCCACCCAGCTGGGGACCAGAAGTCCAGATAGCCTTGTTCCTCATCACTCTTGCCAAACCTGGGCCAGCATTGCTTAGAAGACTATGTTACACATGCCCCATTTGAAGGATCATTGCCATAATGATTACTTCTTTCTGTGTGTTCTAGTTAGTGGAGAAGTCTCTCAGGTCTACTCCATGCCCATACAGGCCATTTTGGTTAGAGATTGATGCATTAATGTCTGATGAGCAAATAGCAGATGTAGTGGTAATGATATGTGCTTCAACACAAGCTGTCCAAATACACAGCCCACGAATGGCCTTTCTTTTCTGCTGCACATTAGCTTGGTACTCAGACAAAATATGGACTATATACAAAATTATAACAAATCCATCCAAAAGAAAAAGGAAAATTCACAGATGCTCATTCAGTCTTTAATTTCTGTGCAAGTAAATTCATGCTTCTCTGTGTGGTGTTTGGTCCCAAATGTGAGAATGATACAGTTTACTAGCTTTTCAACAGCAGCTGAAATAGCCAGTGATAAATGGATGTTGAAGAGCAGTCAAAGCAAGCAAGTTTTATATCTGTAATTGCAAATGGTAGCATGGGAAATGTGATTCTGAAACAACAAAAGAAAGATTTATGTCTCTAACAAAAACAGATCCAATGTCAGACCCAGCATAACTTCCCAGACAAGATAAAAACACAAGCATTATCTCCAGAAATTACTCAGTGAAATATTCTGAATAACAAATGCAGTTGACAAAATTGCTTGGGCAGTTTGCAAATAGGAAAAAAAAAAGGAGGATATAACAGATTTATTAATCATTATTGTTTATGCATCTAGCCTTGCTAGCAATGCAATATAGTAAATTAAAGCACAGTCAAGATTTCCCCACACTGTTTGGTTATCGAACCTTCATCATAGTCTGAGGCACTGCTGCTTTTAGACCTGTCCTGCCGAGGCCAGCAGTGTTTCTGGGATCATGAAGCGCCAACGCATAAGATCTGTGTGGTCTTCAGAAGGAGCATTCTAAGCACTGACCTCTGTCTTTGCACCTGAAAACTGATGGTATGGGAGACATAACTGCAAGTGCATAAAGGCTTGTCTGTATGGCCTAGCCTAGATAGTTTACCCTAAGTTAACCCTAAGAGGGAAGGGGAGCCCACGCAGCTGTGAGTTCAGGTAGCAGCACAATATTTTGAAGGACCACTGACTCTTATCTCAACCACATACCAAAGCCCAACACCCATCCAGTCCCTGGCTGGAGCATGTGGAAATCAGACCTCTTCCTTTGCTATGTGAAAGTGTCATATATCATTGCCACCTTCTTGGCCTTCTGGTTTGTCAGCACATCCAACTATGCTGATTTAATCCTACTTCTGCCCTGAGGAGGGAGGGGACAAATTAAAATGTGCTCCTCCTTTTATTTGATTGTTCAGTCATAGCAAACACAAAGTAACCAACCACACTTATCTAGACAAAGCCCTTCTCTTGGAGTTGGACAAAGATGTTTTTTCTCCTGAATTCCCTCACTCTCACTTGTCAAATATTTAAGTGAATACTCATCTTCACCAGAAGGATAACAAAGCCTTTTGTCCAGGTGTCAATACATCTGGTGGAAAGATTGCAACATGAAAAATTAGTTCTGATTCTTTCCATGCTGGGAAAATTCTAAGTGTCCACTTAAGGAACACCCATGCTGGGACAGGCTGTGAGGCAAAAGTTTGGAGACAGAGCCACAAGGACTATTGAATATCTTGGCCTTCACCATCCTGCCCATCTGTTCAAACTCTGCTCAGAACTGCGTCTTTAACTAAACAGTGACAACTTAAGACCAAAGTTTGTGATATTTAGATTCATATTAAGAAAATGTATGATTTGCAAGAGACAGGAATTGGGCAGGACTTAGATACTGATTCAGAGTCACATGAACACAGAGCCGCCCAGAGACTCTTTTTATTGTGTTTCCAGACTGTGCCACAAAACATAAAGATAGAGAACACTTTCAGAATACAGACAAAATCTGCTTGAGTCTTGTGAAAGAAACACAGTTATTCTCAGCAGGGATTAGAGTCAAACCTTATTCTGTAGCTAACTCTCCCAGCCTGGCCTGAGTTGCCCCGTTGTGACCAACTGTCCTTAATTAATGAAAAGGAGCAGGCAGATACCCACTTTGCCAGCTCCATCATTACCTCCTTTTTATGGGTGCTGCCAGACTCTGCATGCATCTTTGGACAAGCCTCTGTCATGTCCAAGAAGTGGAATTTAACCTTCCTGGCAACCTAATCATGGCATCACCAGAAACAAGGCCTTATAGCTTAGAGCCAACCAGCCAGCTCACCCTTTGCATTCCATTTCTTTCAAAATGACACCGGTGTAATTGTCCTAGTTGGAAATGGAGGTGATTTAATGCCTTAAGAACTGAGTAAAGCTCTGTAACCTCGCTCCAGCCCTATTCAAGCACTATTCCTAATCTACTGGAGTGAAGAGGACTGTGCGGGAGGTGCTTCAGTCCAGTTTGACAAAACAACTGTTAAATAATCAACAGTAGTTAAAAACATACTGCCAGTCAGCACCTGCTCCATCCTTGCTGCATCCTCCTAGACTCAGGCTGTGCACTACTTCAAGTCTCCCTTAGGGTTGCATCCCACCTTCCCCAGAACAAACATCATTTATCTTTCTTGAAGAATTTGCATCATCTCTGTGTTTTAAGGCTGAGGCAGAGCCCAGAGACTGAAATCAGGCTGGGTGCTGTGAGCAGGGAGCCTAACAGAGCCTGCCCAGCACAGCTTGCACTTTGGTGAAGCAAGGCAAAGGCAGGTTGGCTGTACACCGGCAATGTGTCTAGGGTGCAAGTTAATGCTGTTATTAATTAAATCTTTCTCCTCCCTCGTGGAAACTCTCTGTCCAAGGATCCTCTGCAGTCCACTTCAACAGCTTTGTGAGAGACATCCCATCACCATACTCCTTTACAGCCCTAGCTTTTAAAGATGATCCCAAACGCTTCTATCGGTTAAAAAACAGAACACGAGATATTGTAAGTAAATGATATTAAGTAATTTCCTTTGCAGGAGGGGAAAGGGTAAAGCCTGAGGAATTTGCCCACAGCTTAAGCACTGGTATTGAGGTCTATCATTTCCCTACCAACCTTTCACAGTGCTCTTTTTCAGGTCTAAATCAATCCCAACCCTCTATTACTCTTCACAGATACATCATGTAGAGCCCAAAATGAAAAACAGACATTCAGACTACCTTGTTGGGAACAATTTTAAAAGATTTTTTCCTCCTCCATCCCAGATTATGTATGCAGTAGCTGTATACACAGACCTCTACCATCAGCTATTAGCTGGCTGAGAAATAGGGTCACCCCATGATGCACCCCAGTAGCTACAGCTCAGTGATACAGCTCATCACTAAAGGAGAATTGTTGAGTGTCAGGTACACTTTAGCATATAAAACACTCCCCACCAAATACAGCTCAAAAAAGGTAAAGCGAAACAAAAAGGGTACAAACGATCACGAGCGAAGCATTAAATCAGCTGGGGCTGGACTCCTTTTTCAACCTTATTGCAATGCAGCTTCTGGAATAAAAAGATTGTGTTGAATTAGTGCAAGTGGAAAATTGGTTCGACCAAAAAAAAAAAAAAAACAAACAAAGAAAAGCAGGGGAAGGAGGGAGCCAAGTGGGAAAGATTCTTTGAATAATCTTTTTTTTTCCCTTAATTGGAGAATTGGAAAAGTAAATTAAGAGGTTAGCAAATTTTCATCAAAACATTTCAATAGCCAAAGCCTAAATTCTGGCTTAAGTTTTCTTCACAAATGACCATACCCTCTGAAGAAATGTCAATAATATGAGAAAAAGTTGATTTTGTTTTCATTTTCCACAAAAAAAGCCGCATCTTCAGTGCGACTCTCATTTCATTCTGTACCAGTCACAAGCTCCATGGGCAGATATTTTCTCCCTCAAATAACTCCTCTCCATTAAAACTTTCTTGGGGAAGAAGGGATAAGACAAAGAAGGATAGTAATGGAGTCCCAATAAGGGGTAGGACAGAAGAAAAGAGGATGAAAGTACCCAGCAAATTGACAGAGAGAGAGAGTAGGAAGTGTGAAAGAAAGAACAGTGTTGTTTTTGTCTCCCCCTTTTCATTACAGTAAGTTTAATTTTCTTAATCCATTATAGAAAACTCAACATGTTTACGGTTTTAAGTGGTAAAGACAAAGCCTGGGAAGGGAAACAGAGTAAAGCAAGTTGTATTAGGTCACAGCCTGTTTCATCTCCTGAATCCAAGCCCACACCTTTGCCTACAGTACTTTAGCTTTTACTGTCATTAACTGATCTGCTGCACATTAGCTTTCTAAGCAGCCTGTAACAAGGTAACAATATAGATACAGAGAGATATATACAGCCCATACAACTTTTCAGTTAGTCAAAGGAGATCTAATATTTTGAAAACTTCTACCCACATACAATAGTTCAGAACAACGCTGTTTGGAAACAGAGGGTTCAGGAACAGGGAAATGTTTTCAGTAAAAAATTATCTCTTCTACACTTCTTTCAGAAGAAGACATTTTTACAGACAACCAAAATGGATTCATGCCCTGTTTTCTTTGCAAAACATTGTTTCTTCCCTGAAAATACATGTCAATTTTTGGTAGAGGCACTTAGCCTGTGCATAGTATTGACTATTTTTTCCTTAATACGCCTATGCAATTTATCCCTCAAGATGTCCTTATCACAAAACCATCCAGTCATGCAGGGTAACTGAAATACTACGAATGAAAACAAATACGAGAGTTTTTTCTGGGCCACCCCTTGCCCTGCAAAGCTCCCTTAATCCTTCCTGTGCAGATGGAAAGCAGTCCGACACTGCTGCCAAAGAAACTTTCAGAGCTGCTAGCAGAGCTTGTTGGCTGTCAAAGACCTGGCTTCGATGCTACTGGACAAGTGCGCACAACAGGGCAGCACTGGGAGCACTCTAGGCACTGAGTATGTACCAGTTTTTGGAGGGCAAAATAGTTATAAAACCTCATTGCTGCTTGGCTGCCCGGCTGATTCAGGTGCATCCCTGCAAGCTCTGGTGGCTTGTGAAGCACGTGGGTGAAATGTTTGCTTTGTCCTTGACTCGGCCCCGTGAGCACATGGCAAACACCCCTGGTACACTGGGCTCCTCCTGGAAAGGGTATGCTCCATTCTCCTGAGAGCTTGGCAAGGAGCAGCAGTGAGCTGTGGGCATTTGTGCCCAGCTCAGCTGAGTGACGTGCCTGTGGCGCTGGTGCCCAAACCTTTGGCTCAGCGAACAAATGAGGCAGCAGGCTCTGCTGGGGACACCATCACCCCGACAGCTGGGTGGCCTTTTATGTCAGGGACAGCCCTGCTCAGAAACCAAGCGGGGAGCTTTTCTTTCAATCTTTGAACAGTCCTTTGGCAGAGAGCTGAGTGTTTCAGTACACAACTTCTGGAGTCTGGAAGTAGTTCAGATCTGGACTACAGCATGCAGAGACACCTTTAGAGTCATAGGGCATGGGGACTGTGTATGGTTTAAGTAGAAATCTTCTAAGCAAACTTGCTTCTGATTTAGTGGTTCCAGACTGCAAAATGTAAAAACATATATCATCCAATTAGCCATAGAAAGAATTCTAGGAAATACCTTTCAATGTTTTACCAAAATCCCCTGTTATTTAACTGCATTTTCCTCCCTTTTTTTTCCCCACAAATATTGCAAATGAACATACGTTTCCCAATAAGATTTCAACAGGTTTTCACAGAAAGTGAATTTACCACTCCTGGCTGTGGGTACTTTTGATGAAAATCTCAGGGTTGCAGTCGTAGCCATGGAAGAGAAATGACATTTTGACTATCTAAATGCTCATAGGCAAGCTACAAATAAATGATTATACACAGAAATTACAAGCAGCATTATTTCAAACAACAAACACATTCAAGAACATCCAGGCAGGCTCACAGGCAGTTTGCAAACAGATAAAAGGCCAAACACTTCCATTCAGTAACTTGCTGTAGATTATTCACGCAGCTCTAATAACAGTCCCCTGTCTCCATGAGACTGCATCAGATGCAGTCCAAAACTGGGATGGTTGTGAAAGCTTCCACTCTATCACTATGAAAACCAGAGTCCAAGTTGGTTGTTTTACCCATTCATTTCTACAAAACAAAAGAAAAGGATGGGATTATCTTCACAGAGTTTGGTTTGGAGTTGCTTCATTTCAGTGGTATGCAGATATTTTCCCTGTGGTTTTGCAGGGTGACCAGGAACACCTGTTAACTTTAAAAGAAAAGCACAAAATCCCTGCAAAACTGCGGTTTTGTTTGGTTAGGTATAATTTTTTTCATCCTATTTCTGTTTTTTATGTTATGACAGCAAACACAGCTTGCAACGAACATTGTTTGGAAGCTGTAAAAAACCAGTAATTGCTGTTGATGGGTGGCTGGTTGCACAGCTATGACAAATGGCCTCCCAACGGCTACACTTAATGCAGCCACCAGGCTCTTGGCCAAACCCCCTCAGCAGCTCACTCCCTCCCACCAGCACTCCTCAGAGGTGGCATCCACCTCCCAGCTGTTCCCCTTTCCCCTGCTGATGCCATGAAATACTTCCACACCATGCCTGGGCCTCAGCCAGCTGGGATGCACACCACGAACATCCATCAAGCAAGAGCAGCGGGCACTCTCCCACAACGTAGGGAGCTGAAAATGAGCCCTGCCAGCCTTTGGGGATTCCCAGTGGGGCTTCTTTCACTAGAGGCAGTTGAGGATATTGATTTCTCTGGTTCAAGCCCGTCATCTTCATCCTTCGTGGTCAGTGTGGCTAAAGAAAATAGTTTAGGCTGGTGGCATGCACTGCTATTCACCTTGAAATGCTCCTGTCTTTCTCCTGGATTTGTTGGTCACAGCTTCACATTTTCCATGAAGCAGAGAGTGGTTTGACCTCCTTCAGCCTGGGGGTTTTTTAGCAGCAATTCATCTACATGACTGTCATATATGGGTCAATTTGAGAGCTGAATGACCATATCACCATAGCCCTGGACCCAAACTCACATCACTGGCTCTGCTCTTCACACCAAAGCAGTACAACTATAGTGCTTCTATGCTGGCTCTGGTTAAAGCCTGGCCCACTCAGCAATGCTGACAGAGGCATTGCTTGAAGGATTTGCTAATAAGCCTGAATTAAATGCTACACAAGCTTGTGGCTTTTTGCTACAAGACAAAAAATACGATGCATTTGAGCACTTAAACAATGCATCCGCGCTGCCAACCAGCCTGCCAACAGTGTCCAGGGGCCTGCCCCTCAGGGCAGGCATACGAGAGGATATGTAAGTCATCGGGGGTCAAGTCAAGGGTGCACATTTGTCCAAGTCAGTTGTACAAAACTTTAGCTTATTTTTTGGACTTGCATGGGTGAAACCCAAAGGCATCCTTTCACTGCATGTCAGCTGGGCTGGTAGAAGAGCAGGAGAAGTGCAGGTGTGGGAAGGGCTGACAGAGACTTGTCCTGCCTCAGCCAGCTCCTCTGCTAAAGGAGCACAGCACACGCAAGGCACTTTGAAAAAAGGCTGTTTATCTAAGCAACTGTTCTGTATTTCCTCCATTTCTCATGCCACTGGCTTCAATGAGCCTACCTTACATGCTATGTGGGAGAAATCTATGGTAGTTCTCCACATCCAGGAGGGAATGCCATGAAGTCATTACTGAGGGCTGAGCTGCCTGCCAGCCCAGGTAAGAGTGTCCATAAAGATTTTAGCCCATGGGCTCAGCCAGTTCAACTTAAGAGAGCTGCCATGGTCAGGTGAGGAGATCTAGAGTGCTTGCAGAGAAAACCAAATTGTATTACTCTAGAAGGGGTAGGGGCTTCCAGGTCCCTCTCTTCTCCCACTAGCATTTTGGAATACTTACTGTCCTCCCAGGACAATATTGCCCGAGATGGTCATGACTAACTTGCTCTGATCAAGGGTGAAACTTCTGCAAGGAGATCTATCCATCAAAGCAGCCACACTTGTATGGATGCCATTACATAAGGGTGGAAACTGTCCTGTTCAATTAAGTCATACCTATATATGAGGCAGAGGCTCACGAGCTGTTCCTTGGGTCTATTGCTTTGTGTTTCAGCAAAGACAGTCTCTGGTAACAGAGACTAGAAAGTGCCCCATGTGTTCCAGCAGAGCAGGTAGCACCATTAGAGAGCACAATTGCTTGCTCTCCAGTAGGTCTTTGTAAAAACGATGAAGCAGGATATGTTAAAAACATGTTAACTTGCTGAGATTGCTCTCAAGTTCCTGTTAGACCTAGACTTTTACCAGTTGGCCTATTTTAAAGAGAATCAAATTACATGCCAAACTGTGTTTAAAATCTTAGGCAGGCCAATACATTTTCTAATAGGGCTTGTTTTCTTCCCTGTTGCCTACCTCTTACCTACTGGAACAGAAAAAACAGTTTTAGCTCAAGTTGCAGGATTACTGCATCAAAACTCATTTTGGGACCCCATAGGAGACAGACTCCTCATTCACTGCAAAGAGAAAAAAGAGAGAAGAAGTGAGAAAAACGGAAAGTGAGCTCTCAGGAACATCATATCTGTTGTCTTGGGCTGGGGCTTCACCTCCTGCCCACTACTGACACAGTAGCTGCTTCAGCTGAGGTAAGTCATGGACATGTAAACAAACAAAAAAGACCTACCTGAAAACATTTCAGACTTTGAAGTTCTGGGATAAAGAAGTGGGAAAAGTTTTTCACTGCATAAGTCACCAAAGTTAGTTCTTTGTTTGTTTTGTTTTAAAGCCATCTTTGCTTAACTATTGCTCTCCTAAATGATGAACAGCCATAAAGGCACCACTGCCATCCATCCTGTCCTCTGCCTCTTGGCCTGGAACATGGACAGCTTTTGTTGAACAAGCGCTGGGCACATGGGCTACTCAAATAGAAAACTCTTCAGAAAATGGGAAGTTTCCAAAATAAAGTCCTAATTGTTGAAAAAAAATCTTGATAAGCAAATGTTTTCTCACAATGACTATCATAAAAATGAAAGCCTTGCAGATGAAAGTTAATAAATGTTTAGACCAAAAATATTTTATGAGGAAAGCAGGCATTTTCTGGAAAATACTCATTTAGCTGAAAGCATGATTTTTCAATCAAAAAATTAACAGTGAAGCAGCCAGGCAGAGCAAATTCACATTACAATCCAAATACTTTCTTTGTATGTCAAGAGAACTGGAGACACAACAAAATTACCTGTAAGATCAGCAGCAGTAGGTTAATGCTTAACACAGGGAGGCTGTTCAGGAGCTGCCATACAAGAGAAACATCTCCCTCCCCAGCCAGCACACACCAGCTCTTTGGTGGCAAAGCCAGTGCCAGACAGCAGGATGTTTGGACAGTTTCAAAGCAATAGAACTACACTGAACCGCAAACAAGTTTGGACAACACAGATCGACTCTATGTGGAGCTCTCCTCCTCCTCCATCACATCCTTTGGCCAGCAGAATAACAGCTGCTCCAGGGATGTGGAGGGAGAGCTAAGTTTTGGAGCATAGCATCACAGGGGTTGGCACTAAGTGCTTCATAAACTGCATGGGCAGCATAAAATATACAAACATACTCACACAGGGGAACCGTGTGATGTTGCTTAGGCATTCCCAGTCCAAGCAGCAAGCTCCGGGTCCCAGAGGAGGGAGGGAGGAAAATGAAAGTGACCTTTTCTTTCTGAGCTGCATTAAGTCTCCTCCCTTCCTCAGCTCCAGGACTGAACACAAGGCTCCCTCTGCTGAGTCTGCCACACAACTGATGTCTGCTGGATCCAGCATACTGAGGGAGTTTCCAAAACCCTCCTATCTCCTACACCTTCAACTCACCACCTAGGCAGGCAGCAAACCATGGAGGATGGAGGACCTCTAGCCCTTCCACAACTGGGGAAGAAAGAGCTGGAGGTGTAGAAAAGGACAACACAACGAATTTTTCTCGGATAAATGTGTATGTGTGTATGTATATACCATGCCATGAACACTTACACATCTTCAAATTCTACTAAAGATCACTGGTGCAGTTTCACGGAAGGATGCTCACTCAGTCAGCCTCAGTGCCTGGGCTGTGGAACTGCAAGCAACTGCTCTAACAGTCCTCTGGTTAACTGCAGAGATGCTATTACCAAGACTGGGATAAAACAATCCCTCAGTTTTAAGGCAGATGTTGGAGACTTATGTATCAGATGTAGGACAAGTGTTATCCCAGCTAGAAGCTGAAACATGGTATGAACTGGCAATTTTATTTTGTGATTCTTCCGTGTTACCCCAGGAAAATAAAAGAAAAAATCAAAGTTAAAAAAAAAAGTAAGAATGACCTGCTGTATATGTAGAGCTCTTTTTTTCTCGTTGTTACATCACTCCTCACTTGGCTACACATCTTCTTCATAAATGTACTCTGCTGGTTTCAGAGCCTTACATTTCTACATATCCTTCACTTCCATCCCTCTCATGTCATGGTTATTCAAAGCACAGTCCTTTTCCACCACTAAAAAAAAGCGCCTTACACTTCCCCAAGTACATTCTTATCTTTCCATACCCCACAGAAAAAATTGAAGTTACACTATCCATTCCCTTTTTCCTTCTTTAACCACGCCCAGGTCTTCTGGTTTCCATTTCTACCAAGTAATCTAGCTAATCTCTGTAAGAAAAATCTCGTGCCTAAGCTTGCTAGGAAATCCAATTGAGGCATTAAGCTCCATATTAGATCCTTTTTCTCCTTAAGTCAAGGATTCGGTACCCACAAGTTAAGTGGATTAATCACATGCTTTCTATAGGGTACAGTACAAAAGAGTAAAGTTCCAAAGTACTGTTGCCCATAAGAGTTGTGCTGCAGGACCCCAGATTTCTGTGACCTGTACTCATCCCTCATGCTCAGAAATGTCAAGATACATCTTCAGAAGGTGCTGTGGTTTTTTATTATTTTATGAAGGCTATTTGAGCAGATGAGTGATTCATGGTATTTTTGGCAAGCTTTCTGATACCTCTGTTCCTCAGCTCCAGACCTTCAGAGCTCAGTGCTGCAGCAGCAGACTGTCTGTAAGCTGAGCAGGTTTTCCCCTCAAAATCCATCCACACAGCTCCATAACCAGAGAGGAAGATCGGGAGCAACCTTTTTGCCCATTCCCTGCCCCGCAGCCAGGCTGAGCAAGTCTCCTCTGTCTCTAGCCCTCCCTCACTCTGTTTCCAAAACACACACTAGCTTAAAATGCCAGGTCTGGAAATTTAACAGTAAATAGTAATGCCCTGCCCCTATATTTTGGCAACACAGTAACAAGATAGCAGACAATATCCCTGTCCTTGAAATATTTATACTGCCAGCATGGCTGCAAAATATTCCTATCTGTATCTTAAAAAAGAGGGAGCTGAGGCACAGAAGGATTAAAGGCTATAGTTAGACCATCTACCAAGGCATCTGTAAGAGACGTATATTTCTGTGATTCAAAAGACTGAGGGAGTGTTTAGACCTCCTGTTGCCAGGCCTTGGCTCCCTACAAGAAGTCATTAAAAAGAAGCAAGAGTTGTATTTGGTTCCCTTCTCTGAGTAGCTTAGCACAATGCAACACACCACCTCATTCACCATATAAAAAATTTGTCTCCTGCCTGGAGAGCAAGAGCTGAGAACCTCTCATTGCTCCTTTTAGCCCAGATCCTGGAGCTCATCTCCCAGCAACCACAGCTCGGCATGATTCACCACATGGCGAGTCCTGGTAGGAACATATTCAAACCCCATCTACCTCTAACTCAGTCCTTCACTGTCAGTGACATTTCATTAGCTTGCCACTTCAGGAACAGGGTTTTGCACAACACAGCCCTGCTGCATGCAGCCACTTCCAGCCCAGAGCAGAGCAATCTTCACCCATTCACTTACTTAGTCTAGATCTCGAAAGATAGTCGCCATGGGTTTCACAGCTTGTTTATAAAAGCAGCATTGCTCCTTAAATATACTTCCCAGCTCTCTTTCCAAGCCGGTAAAGTGGTCTTTCTTGCAGGTCAGTCCAAAGAGGGTAAGAACACAGACACTGGACAAACATCCCCATCCCGGGGCTTATCTCTGCTCCTACTGCATTGTAATGGTTTGAATCAGGTGTAAGACAAGAAACGTGCTGTAGCCCTGGGACACCAGAGGGTGTTACCAGCTTCATTTTACAGATGAGGAAGCCAAGGCTTGTGAGGTGAAGCCATCTGCCCAAGGCAACAACATATTGGCAAAGCCAGGATAGGTGAGTTTGTCTAAAACAGCTGGGGGAGATATCTACAATACTAAAGAAGTCAGGAGCTCAGTATGGTTTAACCAGTCACTAAACTCCCTCCTGCAGTTCTCCACAGTGCACAGCCCATGTGTCGGTGAGGTTACTCAGACTCACCAAGGAAAAATGCCCCAAACATCACTTCTCTCTGTCACAGTATTGTCCTTGTACTCCAAGGACATATACACAGATTCCAGGTATATTGCCTAAAAAATGTACAATCCACTGTAAATGGAAAGGTAGGATTTAACCTTAAATGAGCAGAACACTCACTCGGTTATAAGCAACACAACCCAGAGGCAACTCTGATAAAAGGTAACCCCTTTCATCCCAAAAGACAGCTATGCACTAATATATGCCATAGCCAGGTGTGCTTTGCTAGCGAGCCAGAGCCCCACCTGCAAGCAGGTTAATCAGCTCTCCCTGCGTTAACTTGGGTCTCACACTGCCTTGGTGGTTTTCTTATCATTCCACTGCTGATATCCTGAGGCTGGTTTCGTTTTGAGAGGTAAGAAGACAGCTTTTAGCTCTCTCAGGGTCGCAGCAAAATCCTGACCCAGGCATTTAGACTATGGTGGCAGAAAGGAAAAAAGGTGTAATTTGATACCCACCTTTTAATCCTTTTTGAGCCAAGTTCACAGTTCAAGGGAGGGCTGAGCACTTTGAATGAGTAAAGTCAGCAGTGTTAAATCTACAGTCTTCTTCCACAGGAAAAAAACAGTCACGTAATCTTCCTCATTTCACGAAAAAGCCCACTAAGGATACTTCCTTCCTCTCCTTTTCCCTGAAGTGCTCACAGGCTAAATGACACACAGGAGAATATACAGGAAAAAAAGGTCAGGCGGTATTAACAACAGGGGAGACATCTATCTCGATTTTCCTTTCCTGAGAACTTAAAAATTCCCATAACTTCATTGCTACAGAACATCAGCTAGCAAAAACCAGTGCAGCACCACTGATTTCAGTGAAACTTTGGTTCATTCAGAAACCAGGACTGGTATCAGCAGAGGGGTGGTTTTTATTATGCTCGTTTGGAAGAAGAGAAATAGCATCGTCATTGTGAAATGCATGCTGAATTTCATCAGAACAGGCAGGCCCTGGAGGAAGAGGTAGCATGAGACCTGGGTTGTTGAGGTGAGAGAGAGAATTCATTTCATGCCCCAGCACAAGGTTGCCAGCAGTGAACTGGGGCCTTGTAGGTTTAAAGCCAGTATGTACGCACAGAGTATGCACAGCAGTTATGTGGCTAATGTGCCCTTCTTATTTCAAAGGTGGCAACCCAAAACCAGCCTTAAATATAACCCTAACTATATATAATATTATATATAATGCATTTTAATCTGCTACAAGTATGGTCCCTCAGCATTAACATATTTACATGCCTGGCCATTTCTCAGCATAAGTAATACCTCGCTTGGGCTTCATTTTTCCTCCTGTGAACTTCACATCTGATAAGCATTAAAATCCGGTCAAAAAACAGAAAAACTGCTCCTGCAAGAATAATCTTGTCCTCTGTAGAGACTCCTTGTGACTCTTGGCTCCCCTTCCCAGCTACAAAGCTGGGGGACAGGCAGAGGGGAGAGATGATAAATTTTACCCTCAGATGTTGATGTCAGCAGGATTTGCATATGAGGACAGAAGTGAGCCTGGTGTCTTTCTGACCATGGCATTCAAGATGTCTCTTGAATCAGACAGGACTCTTGGTTCGCCTGCTGCTTAGCTACAGTAAGATCAATTATGATTGTTTTATCTTGCTTATGAAAGCTCAAGTAGAGACAAACTACATTGAAACAGGTAGGCATATGGTAGTGTAAATGATGGCAGAGACTGGGCCTCTTTTATAAAAGCAAACCCATAAATGCCCCTAAAATAGAGAAATGTGGTATGAGAAGTCAGACACAGAAATGCTACTAAAAAAGAGAAAGGTTGGTTGGAACTGTTGGATTTCACTCTGTCTTGACTGAAATTTTTATGAAACTCTTCATCTGCTGCACTTTTTCACGTAATTGCAAAGCCAATTTTGCTCTCCAATACAATGGAGTCAGTCTAAAGTTACTTTATTTATTTCAGAGTGGTTACTCCAAACTTAAACTTAGTACAGAATTTAGCCCTGTTTAATGCACCACCACTGCCCTAACTTTCCAGCTGTCATCTAGCATAGCACATTTGTTTAATCTACAGCTGCTGTTGTCTCAACATTCCTTCACTAAAAACCCTCCCTTCCTGAAGTCTCATCATAGCAGTGCAGGCATCTCTGGCCCTTGGTGACCAGCAGACACAGGTCATTAGAAGTGACCTGGAGATTTTTACTACAAGGAATGTGGGTATATATGTGAAATAGGGAAGATAAACGAGACAGCAAGGCCGCTTGAAGAGCCACCACCTCCTCCATCCAGTCACTGGGAAGGCCTAAATATAAATAGGCAAATGCAGGGAAAAAAAAAAGGGATTCAGGGAAGTCTGGTTGTGGTTGGCACTATCATTACCCAGAGGCTGTGCAGGCACAGATGGCTGTTCAGGCTCCTGATTCTGCATTCACAGTCCTGAGTTTACCTGCTACTCAAGGGAAGAAGCGTATTCCTCCAAAGGGCAACGTCCAACAACTCAGTTAAGCTGTTATCCTTCTTTGATTTACTAGGTGGGGCTTCAAACTCAGGTGTCAGAACAGAGGAGGTGTGAAAAACCTCAGTGTGGAAAACCTATTGCCTAGCGGCTCTCTCTTCTCCCTCCGGAGCAGAGAAAACATGCGAGGAGGCTGACGGACATCTGGAGCATCCTCTTGGCACAGAGAGCCCGGGGCCGCGGGAGGGCAGCATTGATTTGCTTTCCGAAGCGCCGGGCGTGGGAGCACAAATAAGTTCATTCTCCAGGGAGCTTGTAAAATACTAACCGCGAAACTGTTGTGGATTTTTGTCTGTGAACGTGTGAAAAGTTACAAAGGAGTGTCGCTAAGAAAGTATAAGTGCAGCCTTTGCAGATTTTTGCTGCACGAAGGCAGCACCTCTCTTCTGGTTTATAAACCATTCAAGTCAAATTTATGATGGTAAAGCCTTCTTGGCCAGGGGACTGGGACAAGGAACAGATTCCTCTAAACATCACTGTCCCAAAAGCATATTAACTATAGATAGTAAATAGCAATAACCACCTGTGACCACTGTTTTCTGTGTCTCTTTTGAATACATTTCTCTCTCGTACAGTTTTATGCATATGAGAATTCTCTTCGTCATGACCGTGGGAAGATAGGGGAGAAGTGGAAGTCCCTGCAATGTGCACCCTTCTCTGTCCTTCCCCAGGGCAAACTAAGAGCTGCCAGGGCTGCCAGACCACACATCTCTGAGCTCTCCCAGCTGCCTTCAGAAAGTGGCTCAAGAAGAAAAACCTGAAACCTGCCCCAGAAAGGATTAGTGAACTAAGTGCTCAACTGATGCTCAGAGAGGAACTATGCGGAGACATAGGTGTCTCCCCACCAAATCCATTTCAGGTTCTCCACAAACAGAAGAGTCGTCCTGGTATCACCACCACCCAAAGCCTCGCTGCCCCCCAGCCTCGTACAGGGGCAGAGCCGGTGTCCCCATGGTCATTCCCACCTTCCTGCATCATCAGGATGAATTCCTTTGACACTGGGAATCACTGTGCAGCTACTGCTTCACCCAGGGAAGAAAAAGTCCAGTAATGCCAGTGTTGACACTTCAGAAGGGTGATTACTTTTAGCCTGTTCCCAGTGAGAGAGGATTCAAACTAAGGGCTTGAGGGTTTCACAAACAACTTCATTTTTTTGCACAGTGGGAGCAAAGATATTACCATATCCCTTCAAGTAAGAAAATCTGGTGTATAATAGACACATGTAATAGTCTCACAGCCATTTTTAAGAGCAAATTCAGAAGTAAGGGGAAACAACAGCCAATATGTGGCAAAACCTGGTGTCTGTTCTCAGGGCTTCTCCATCATTTGTAGTGGTTTTATTTGAAATAAGTGTATCATGTTCCTCCCCCTTTTTTTACAGTGGTTAAAGATCAGCCAGAAAAGAAGTTGGCTTTCCAACGACAAATTGTTCTCCAGCCACGAGGCTTCCTGTCTTATATTCTCCAAGAAATACATTTCACAACTGAGGTAACATTTAATCTGAATGTTCCTCAGATCTCAAAAATTACTTTAGTTTCCAAATTTTTTGCACAGCTTTCTGACACGAAAGTTACTTGTTTTGCTAGTAGAGACTTATAACGATATGGCATTTATAAGTAGATCATAAAATGCTGATGGATAAGCATGTTATGCCTGTCAGCAACACTATCATGGGTGCTGTGAGAACATCAGTCAAGGATGTTTTATCAGTTGTCGTAAGAAACCCTTTGACCTTTGGGGCCCTGTAAGAATTGCCTCATCAATTATTTATCCCGTAATAAGTTATTTGTGTAAGTAATTTTAAGACAAAGCTTGACCTTGTTTCCTTTGCATAACTCAAGCAGACAAATCCAGAGTAGGAAATGATTTCCCTATTGAAGTTGGTGGGAGTCTTTTTATTGATTTTAACGAGACTGTCATCAGGCTCAAAGCAAACACACCTGTAGCACTTCTTGGGTGTGTTTTCCTCGTGATACCATTTGAATTCATCTTTTGGAGGGAATAGATGGGCCTAATTTTCCAGCCATCATCATCAGCCAGGCTCGACCAGAAGAGTGTGAACAAGGACAGTTGGAACACCAAGAACTCCTAGGCTCAAGGCCAAATTTGCTAAACAAGCTCCATCACAACACAGGCAAGTGTCTAGTTGTTGAAAAAGGCAGCATGAGAAAGGAAGTGTATAAGATGAGAAGGTTATTGGGACCCCATATGGTTTCAAGCAGTATAAGGGAGTCACCAGCTCTCCTTCACTGAAGTAGAGACAAGGCAAGGATTTTCTTAAAAATATCTGAAAATAACCAATGCATTAAACATGAACATGTAAAAATGTTTACGCGAATTTTTATATGAAGAATCTTAGTGATTATTCAAAAGACTAAAATTTCAAAATTTAAAATAGTCCTATTTCTTTTTCCCTAGACCAAGTGAGAAGCATGCTTTCTATGTTGACCTGATTGATAAGGGCAGTTCACAGCTCTACCATTTCACTTCCTTTTCCTTCTGTTTCCCAAGCATAAGACAGAGCTCATCAGAGTTTGGCCCAGACTTTGGAAATCTATTTTATCACTGCTCTTCTAAATACAGCAAGCCTCTCATCCCATTTTCAGGAGATACTTCAGCACCAAAGAGACTAATTACCTTTACTGCCTGCCCATAGGGCTTTATCTCTTGAATGCCCACTTCATTTTTGGCTCACTGGGAAAAAAATTTATGTATAAGTCTTAGCTGGGTGAAAGATGCCGAGGACTACATGCTACTGTCTGACAGGATGTGGCAGGACACTTCTATGGCTACAGCAGGTCTGTGTGTTATAAGAGACAGCTCTGTAGTAAGAAAGATTATGTGTTTAAATAACCCTTGAGTTCTTGCCCACAGCACTGAACCAGGCAGAGCCCTGTGCTGCTGTGCTAAGCTGTAGTACACATTCAATGGCTGGACATGACCATGGTCTGACTAAGGGGCTGTACAGCAGGGCTTGTGTGCTGGTTTGAAAGTTAACCAGCAGAGGAAACCAAGCCAACTCAAAGAGAGATTACAAGTCAGAATAACAATTTAATAAAATAATACAATAAGTACGACCACACAGACAAGCAACAGGCACTAACCCACAAAGCCCAAATGTACAACCCAGCACCCCGGGGCACAAACAAAGCGGTGCTACCTGGGCTCCCCCTTGAGTCCAAAGCAAAGGGAGAGGGGAAAAACCTGCTGGTGGGAGAGCTGCTGCAGTTCAGCCAAAAGTGGTGATTGTAGTCCAGCCGAGGGTGGTGGTGAGCTGCAGTCTGGTTGAGAGCGATGACCTGTAGTCTGGTTGAGAGTGACGAGCTGTAGTCTGGTTGAGAGCGATGAGCTGCAGTCCTCCTCTGGATCCCACGAGTGGTAAAAAGGTTCCGAAACTCCAGGTTTATATACTCTCCAGTTCAGGCAGGAATGTTCAGTCCTCCCCTCAGAGCGGGGAATTCCATAAAAGGGTATGAGGGTGCTCAGGAACATTCCCCCACACACACCTCGCAGGCCTCTACTGACAACAGTTTCTGAGAAATGGCATGGAGGGCTATAGAATACACAGTTTGGGCTATACCAATTCAGTGATGAATCGGTCCCAGCTGTTCTAACAGGACAGCTTGTAACACAGCAGCTAAGACCACCCCCTCCTCACCCTCCATATGACTGTAAAATTAGATCTGCTGTCAGGAAGAGTATTACATTTTGGAGTGTTGATGTATAGCCAGTTCACATCCCTGTGGCAAACTAATCCTGTCTATTGATAAGCATGTTTAACTTATAATGGGGATAGTTCTTCTAAGAAGAGCTGTAGAAGCCTGCAGTGATCCAGTTGTTTTATCTGAAGGTAGGCAGATTGGAGCAATTCACAGATTTGGGGTTTGGTGGGAGTTGTTTTGCTTTGGTTTGGTTTCAGGCAAGTTCACATCTCCAGTTCTGGTCTAGGCAAGGCTCCCAGGCTACAATGACTGAGTCTGATCCATCCTGAGTTCTGTGGCCCTATCAGGAAAGTAAAACAGCTTTTGTTATGCAAAGCAGAAAGTAGCCGCCCTAACAACCAAAAAAGATCTCCCATTCAGTAATGTTCAACCAAGAGCCTGTATCAGAACAAAATAATAAATTGTGACTATTTTTTCCTTGGCACTGGATTATCCATGCTTCCTGTGGTTTCCACAGCATCACCCCCTGATGCCATAGCTCCCTCCCTGTTTGGGATTCCCTGACCGGCGTTGCCAGAAATCCTTTCTGTCCTAATCCTCTTGACCTTACTTGACATGATTGAAACTGTGTCTGAGTAAGAGGCACGGTCAATGTCTCCAGGGAATAAGTTCCTCCTTAAAGCAGGTGCAGATCTTACCATTGCTTCTTAATGAATGGTTCAGCATCAGTGCTTCTCTGTTTCAAATATAAGCATTAATTTAAGAGTGTAGGAGCTATGGTAGCCTCAGACACAGAAATCTGACTCATCCCAGCTGCACTCTGTGCATGTAGGTCATATGAAATGCCATCCATTAGAATGCACAATGCCGTATATTAACTTCAAGGGCCAGTGATTGCTGCTTTTCATGTATTGCCTGGGGAGGAGACAAAGTAAACTAGTTCATAATAAGCTTTAATCAAACAGAAACCTAGACATTGCCCTACTTTTCCAAACACCAAGAAAAGTGAGTCATATTTCCTCCAGGCAAGTTACTATTTTCCACACCAAGTACATATAAGGTGTCCCCAGAGATTGTTATCTCAGAATTTCACTTTCATTTCATGTCTGTGCTCAGACCTTACAGGGGCAGGGTCAGACCTTACAAAGGTCTGAGCACAGCTAAGCAAAGCTATGGTTTTAGCTCAGCCATGGGAGATTTCTCACTAGTCTCTGAACCACTTTGGGATTTAAACAGGTGAAAACACAGTGAAACAAAAAAAAAAACCAACCCTACTCTTGGTGGGCTACCCTTTAGTGGCACAGTTCACACTAGATCTAAAAGTCTTGAGGGATCCTGCCTGAGGGATACATAGTCACCTAGTCACCTTGTCCATCCCTCAAACAAAACCAGCCTGAAATGTTGCGTTCTTAGAGAACATGGAATCATTCTCAAGGCCCTGTGCCAAATTCAGCCCTAGGACAACCAGTGAAGACATGTTTAACTGGTAAGTGGTTGGGCTCTGCCATGTGGCTTCAGTGGAGTCACTTTGAATTTAACCCGGTGCTCCTGAGCTGAATTTGATCCAGAGACGCCAAATGATGTATCCCAAACTGCATGTCTGAGACATCAAAAGAGGCAGGAATTTAAGACAGACTTTTTCTTGTGCAACTCCAGAGCTGCCTTCAGCCCTCCAGGGCTAGTGACCCTTGTGTACCAAACTCAAGAGCCTGATCCCACTGAACAAAATGGAAAAACTTATGATCATAGAATATCCCAAGTTGGAAGGGACCCACAAGGATGATCAAAGATGGATCAGAGTTTGACCCCATGCATAAATGACAATACTTTTCCCCGCCTGACCCTGCAAACACAGACTCCACATGCAGCACAGGGAGTACCTCAGCCATAATGATCCACACACACAAAAGGTACAAAACGCCATATATTTCAATTTGCACTTATTATCTCTTATCTGTTCATATGATTTATTTTTCTGCTCCCCTCCCCACAGCAAACTGTCTAGTGATGAGTACACAAAATGCCCTTTTGTCACCAGTCAGGTGTCAGTTGGGGTACCTGATCTGTCTACCTGGGTTTATCTCTGGATTCATTGGCAGGAATAAAAGCTTCTTTAATAGCAGGAATATGACAGGTGTAAAAAAAATAATCTGAGATTTACTTCCAGCTTTGGTCAAACAAATGCACAATAAAAACAGACCGATGCTGAGTGAAAATCATTTGCCCTGCAAAAGTAGTTCCAAAATAATCACCAGCAACTATGGCTCTGGCATTGATATCAGATTTGGAATAACATGGGTCATTCAGGACAAACTCGAGAAAATGCTTTGGTCTTGTCAGAGAAACAAGTCTCCAAATAATAAGGACCAATGTTTCAGGCTCTCTGGATATGCTGAATGAGGTGTACATCCTCATCCAGTTTATCAATACTGAAATTATCTACTTGGATTTTATTATTTATTGATTAATCCAACATGAGATCTAAACTCACAAAAAACTAATATCACTAAATATTTCAAGCCTTGATCCTCATGTCTATGTGGCAAGAAGGAGAAAGTGAACCCCCTTCTTCCAAAACATGGTGCATTTCCCACTGCCAAAGGCTCCGTCCCTAAACTAGAGCAACTAAGGTATGAGTCAGTCCAGCAGTTTCCATCTCCCTGTGCAACGCTTCATGAACACAAGTGTCAGGTAACTTTCCTTCACCCTCCTGCACTGTCAGGAAAACCATAGTTTGAAAGAAGGTGAAAATTAAGGTTTTCTTTATCTAACACTGACAATCACAGGGCGGAAAACAGTGTGTGGGGGGGAGAAACTTGCTATTCAAAAATCAGCAAATTTTTTAAATAAACTATGTGAAATATCTGGAAATGTATGGTCAAGCTACCATTGCCATTGCCATTCTCTAACAGGGCAAGAGTATATTGTAAATGTATTTAGAAAGTTACATTCCCAGCCTAAACTTTATAAAATTATTGGTTTGGTTATAAAAATACCTTTCACTGAATCTCAGTACAATACTTTCTCTCCTGAGCTCAGACGATTTTCTGAGAGGAATGTGTTTTATATGTCTAGAAAGTTTTGTTCTATTTACCACTTTTCCAAACATTTGTTCAATCCCCCCTTAATTTCACATGGAATTCTGCATCCACATCATCCTTTAGCAAGGAACGCCAGGAAGTTATACCCATACTGTCAGAAAATAACCCCCCCTTCTGCATGTTCTGAACCTTGTTCCTTCATCTGATGCTCCCTTCCAAGTTCTTCCATTGGAAGATCAACAGACAATCCCTATTGACACTCTCTATGTCATGCACTCTATCAAATCTGCCCACACCTTACTTTTTGCTAACCTAGATCCTTCTTTGTGTAGAAGTTATTCTATGTTTCTAACTTGATTCCCAGAGTACCCGTTCCATTGCATGTAATGTAGCTTAAAAATTTAAAAATATAGGAAATTACATTATACTAGAGTAGTTGCCATTAAAAAACCCCCACATTGTTTATTTCAACGTTCTTCCTTGAGAGTAGTTTTCAATAAACAACTGTACTTTTTCTCCTCTGTCCTAAAGTCATCTAGTAAAAAATTATAAAAATATACTTGGAGTTGTACACTGAAGAATGAGGGAAAATAAAGGAAAATACCAATCCTTTGAACCAGCCTTTGTTGGTACAGTTTACCCATGCATTTCAAGTCAGAAATCCTGAAATAACAGAAATCCATACACCAAACAAATTCCTTGGTCAGTTCACAGGCAGAAAGTTTGTCAGGACTAAAATGGTATCTTCCTTCCTAAACAGTACAGTGTAATATAATTTATGGAGTTGTTGTACTTCTGTAGGGAAAACATTTGTGAGAGACGACTGATTGAGATTTGAGGAGGGTTGTTACTATTCTGATTTGTTTAATAAAGTGTATGTGGCAGAGAACATAAGAAAGTGATGTCGGTGCCATTCTCCACAAAATAAAAAGGTGCCCAATTTTAAACAGGGGGACCAGGCATTCTGAGTTTAAGAATCCACACGGGAATCAAAAAAAAAAAAAAAAATCCCAGAGGAAGCTAATTAAATATTCTCTCCACCTCCTTCACCTTATTCATTCTCTCCATTCCTTTCAATTGGCGGAGTCCCATGGCGACCATCGTGGGAGAGAAGCATCCTCTTCAGCCGCCACTCCTCGCCATGGCAACCGGGACGTCAGCGCCGGCAGCCGAGCCCCGCCGCAGCCCCCGGGTGCCCTGCGCTGCTCCTCGGGGCCCTGCGGGGCCGGCCCATACCCCAGGTGCCCTGCGCTGCTCCCCGGGGCCCTGCGGGGCCGGAGCCGGAGGGACAGCGGGCCGTGCCCGCCCCGTCGGGGCGCGGGGCGCTGTCCGCGGTGCTGCGGGGTCCCGGCCCGCACGGACCCGACGGGGCGGCGGGAGGAGAGCCCCGGGCAGCCGGGTCCTGATGGGGGGACAGACACATGACCTGCATCCCACATGACACAGAAAGGAACTGAGCGGCAGCCAACCTGCGAAACGTCATTTTTCCTCCGTTAAAGAAGAGGGGCAGGACACCCCATCCCTCCCTGCTCAAGCGGCTTTGCAAACATCTGGGCAGAGACAGCTACAGACGTGACGATACGCCGTGGTTCCCGGTATGACTGGGACCTTTCCAGAGGTGCCTTCACTTGGGATAACAGGCAGAGCACGGAGGAGACCAGCGCCTCTGGGACTATGCTTTGGAGCAGGTATGTGGATGGATAGGTGCTGTGCTGAACACTGCTGTAGCTAAAGGGATAGTTCTCCCCGTGGAGACAAATGAGATGATCTTTTCCAGCAATTTATCTTATGCATATTTACTTATACTCATTTAAAACCCTTGGGGTTTGGCAAGGAGGACTCATTCCTCAGGAGAAAATGCTCTGTGGGGCTTGAATTTTAAGCTTATTCTGCTGAAAGCAGAGAGATGTGTAGCATGACTGCAGAATAACTCCCTATATGTTCTGCACAAATCTACGTTCTCCATATTCATTATTTTTCAATTATGCTACTTATTTGTTTAAAACAATCCCCTTACATCATCAGTTCAATGGAAGCAGAAAATTACTTTTATGGTAGTGGAGAAAACCAATCTGCTCATCTGGTTTTTTCTGTCTCTAGATACATTCAAACAGCTTCTTCTTTCCTCTAAAACAGCTGGTTTTGTATTTTTCAGTCATTAATTTGAAATCATCCTTTCTGAAAACGTTGTTTCCCTTTTTCTGTGTGGGTGCCTGGATGCAGCTACTTAGGGAAACACCACAGGCACAGCAATTTTTGCTTATCTGTAGCCAGCCTAGGAAAGGGAGCTATTCTGGTTTTACTAATTCAGACACATATTCTCTAAGAATCCATGGCAATATTTCTCATTTTTCCAGCTGGCTTCCAGCCAGTATGTTGGCTCCACAGAGTAATGGAGAAGCAAAGCTGCCTTCTACTTTCAAAAGACCATTTGTGTGTATGAGGCAGGATTCATAGCCAGTTCTTTCTGGCTAAGATTTTAAAATGTGGTTCTTGAAGATGTGTTGTTAAAGTCGCTGTTAATCACTTTAAAAAGTGTCTTGGTTTGCAGAAAAACTGGTTGCCAATCCAGAGGCATCCTTAAAAGCTGATCTGTATTTGGGTGTCTAAATATGGATTTTTGGAAACTTGATTTATGAGTAAGCTTGATTTATGATTTATTTTAAGCATGCTGGTCTCAGATGAGTCAGTAAAGGGAGGAATTTCTACACCTTAGACACGTTTGGGGAGCTCTGCTCCTTATCTTAAAGTAAGAGCTTGCAGACTCTTACTCCCCCGCAGTTCTCCTGTGAAGCCTCTGTTTGCAAAGCTGTGCAGTGCAATTCCCCCATCTGGGCCACACCGTATTATCTCCATCTGCATTTTCCTTTGCAGCCTCACCAGGCATCCTGTCTCAGGTGTTTAACAATTTGGAGAGCAACTTCAATCAGACAATGCAGAACAAATCCCTAACATCCTCAAGTGGAGTCTACTTGCCATACCTACCACAGGCAGTTGTCCCAGTGCCAAAACATGACATAGAGCTTGTGCACTTGGGATTTCTTCATTCCAGCAGCTTCCATAATTCCCTAGACTTACCCTCTGACAGGCAGCCAACACAGTTCTTGCAATTGGCACCCTGTCTATGAAGATATCTCCAGTTCAGGGCTTATCAGCAGGTTGACATCTTGCCTCAGTGGCTTCTCCTGGGCTGCTTTTGTCCTCCTTGAGTCTAGCTCAGCTGAGAAAACCCCTTCCCACAATCATCTCCACATCAGGCATTTCCAGGCATTTCCAGGCATTTCCATAGGCTTTGCATGGCCTTCAGCCTCCCAGTTTCTTCAACAAAGTAACTATAGGCAGACTATGAAATGCTCTCACTAATCACCATGTTCTCTGGCAGAGACTCGTGGGAATGTTGTTCTATTGCTCATTCAGGTCTCCTCCTCTTATTCCTATCAGATAAGTCCTCCTGGAAGCATCTTAGGATCTCTGGCAGCCCTAATTATTAGCCACCACTGCCACCCCACTCTCTCTCACTGTGTCTGGCACAGGTGACCTGTGTCATGTGAGCACAGTTCCATGTTATTGAGTCAAGAGACATATGACAGACAGTCTCACATCCCAGCACAAATGTTTGAACCAGTGCAAAAATCCTGCTGCCATATTAACTTTTCGTGCGATGAGAAAGCAATTTTCACAAGATTTAATATCAAGAGCTCCTTTCTACATGACCTTTCCATACAAAAGCAACAAAAAAAACTCCTGAGGTTCTCCTGGAAGAAGAACTTGTGCTCACTGATAGCGAGAGGGTGCACTAAGCTGGTGAAGTCCTCACTGTAGCTGCTGGCACATTTTCCCTGTGGGGGAGAGGACACTCAGTGGGGAGAGGGTGAGAATTTCCAAGAGCTGGGAATTGAAAGCAGCCAAGGGCGAGATTCACCACTGCTTATCTGTCAGCACCCACCATGGCAAACCACCCCTGGTAAGCACTGCATTCCTCACATCACACAGAAGACTGTGCTGTGTTGTAGGTAGGGCCTGGCACTGCCAAAAATTAGTGCAAGCATGTGGGAGAGAGCATCTATTTTTTACCTCTGAATCAGGAAAGGGTACAGCCTAGCCATGTCCAAGGACAAATTCAATCCCCATTAAGGGGAACCAGAAGCCTCCAAAGTTTTATTTCAAGCTTCTCTACACTCTTCTTTGACAATTTCAGTAGGTGGAACCTATTTTGACAGAAGACTTGGAAATTAGGTTAGTCACTCTTCTCCACTTTTTCATGCCCCCACAGTCACACTGGGCACAGATCTGGGTTCTGCTCTCATTTTTAGAACAGTGCTAATCTGGAGTTTTGCATATTAGTCACAGCAGTAGGAAGGCAGAATAAAGCTTTGAGACATTTAAACCTGTGGGGTCTTTCCTTCGGGGAAGAAGAGTTAAAACCTTTGGGTCTTTCCTTTGGGGAAGAACAGTTACGTCTATAACAGGAGACTCAAACCCTTGTGTACATGTTTGTAAACTGTTACACTGGTTTGCTCATGAGGTAGTAGCCAGAGCACCGTTCTCTCTTTATCCCCTATGATTAGCCAGACTAGGCTGTGGACAAGAGCAGAGGAGACAGGTGGAAGGAACAGGCAGTCCAAAGGTCTTGGCAAACCCAACAACTCTTTTGGCATAGCCTGGGCCTGTGGAAAGATGGCTGTGTCCTGCCTGGGCCCTACAGACAACCCTACCCTACAGCTACTGCAGAAATAACTTCTCACTGTGAGTGGCCCTGCCTATCTCTCCAGAAAGGCCTCCTTTCTACAGATCTGAGTGTTGCCAACCTCATGTGTCCTTCAGCAGAGCCCTGGTTGAAGAGAGTTACAGCTGTTACCTCGCTCTGGTGAGGTGAGGGTCTGTGTCTGGGTAGTATTGAGCACAAATCTGGCTCATATTTTACCACTGTCTGCCCCTGAACCAGAGCATGATGTTGGGTATAAGTGGAATCTGCAGTTACTTTAAGGGCTCCTTCTCCCTACCAACAGAGAATAAACACCTTGGGGTTTAGGTGCACAAATAATTACTGGGTCTTAGCAGCTCATCTCAGGTTAATAGTCCCGCAGTGACTTCTGGTATGTCAGTTTTAACCCACAGAAAATACATGAGAAAAATTCATTGACTTCAGATGCAGGAAAATGCCATTGCTCCTAGAACCTTTAAGACCAGAATGAGCTTCAAGACATGGCAACGTCTATTAAGGAGACTAAGCCAATATGCAATTGTGACTTATGAACGGGTTTGAGTCCTGCTTGTTCATCAAAGTTATGCCTCGTGGATTTGCCCTGAACCCAGTGCTACAAGCCTGCTGCCAGAGTAGTTACTCCAGATGTGAGCTAACAGACCCAGAAGCAATAGATGGACCCTGTTCTTGTTCTAGTTTGTTACTGCATATCTCACCCATTACTTAGGTCAGTTAAAAGGGTGAAGCTGAAAAAGGATTCTTCCTCAAGCAGCCAGTACAAGAAATGTAAATTGATCCCAATCTCAGCAAGTGTTGCAGTATTATATCCTTGTCCTCAGTTTTAATACCTTATGAAAATAGTCAGGAAAGAACTTGAAGAGTCAGTGAAGGTTGATGGCAAAGAGGCTGCCTAGTTGCCCTTAATTTCCTTAAGCATAGAGCAAAAAAAGTCTTGTTTAGATTCATGCTCATGCAGTAGCCAAATATAAGATATATTCTGTAGATGTGCTGGAAATTAGAACATTTCCTTCTTTTATTTGATTCCATCCATACTTCCTGCTCCCACGACCTCACCCCGCAATACAGGCTTGGCCCTCAGATCCTAATACAAGACGCAGTAACACATATCAGCTTACACAGTCAGTTCAGGTCAGAAGCTTTTACTGAAAGCTGAGCTGTGTCTACACCAGCACTGAAAGCTTCATCCATGAGCCCATCCACACTTACATCATCTTTAGCTAGGCATGCTGCAGGATAAGAATCTCCAGCAGCTGGGTGAAGCTCAGGAACAGACAGCAGCATATGAGATATGGGTATGGATCTCAAAAGTTTTACTGAATTCAAAACACTTTATTCTCCTGATAAAATAGGGGCAGATGTTTTCTATCCTCATGCACTGGAATGCAGAGACTGAGGGAGAACACACTTCACCTGAAGAGATTTTAAGCTTTGCTCAGAAAAGCTGCTCAGAGAAAGGAAAAGCCTTTGTCAGAGGAACAGGGCAAATAGCTGAGCACTTTTATGAGCACTGGACCAGAGAAAAGAACTGGCAGGGAAATGATGTACTTACAAAAGCATGTGTATCTGCATTCCTCCACTGGAAGCAGAAGTACTAAATGGCCTCAATATGCACACAGTCATCTCCACATAGCAAGACACTGAGAGAGACTCCACTCTTCTATAAAGGGATTTTTACACTGACACAATGAGCACATGGGGTAGGTAATTTGAATTTAGGCAGGGATGAGTGTCACCTTCTAGCATCTTACAGTCAGACAAAAGCCCTCCCTCCTCCAATCTGGTTCAACTTACTCACATTTCTAATGTTGATTAAACTCAGTTAGATGAAGCATTTCTCTTCCAGTCTGGCAGCTATTCCCAAGATACTCTTCAGAGAGGGAAGTTTATGGAGTAAATGACCAGTTTAATGCTTTTGAAATAACTTTCTGGGCCAATGTTTGCCTGGTGTTTTGCAGTTATGATGCAGAGAGGCAAAATATGTTGAATAAAAAAGCCCCTCTGCTAGTGCTAGGTCAAGTAATGTGCAATGATCAGTTTCTTTAGCTGCCTTTTTAATCCTGAAAACAGTAGTTGGCAAACAAAGTCTTTATTCTTTTGATTAATCATAAAAAGAACCCCAAAGCAACAAAACATTTATTGCATTATTTTGTGAATCTCATTAGGTTTTGCTCTTCCAAATTGGAGTGGACACTGCACTTGTAGATAGGAGAGTAAACATGCAAACACACAGTAACTATGCCATATGAGTTTTATGCAACAGCAAAGTATATGTGGTGGTGATTTCATGAAGTTCTTGTAGCTCAAATATTTAATCTCTAAGTAACAGATCTGTTTTGGAGAGTTAGCTATCAACCCAAAGGGATAACCCTGAAAATGGAGAGATTTGGTTTCCAAACTGCAAATTAAGGTCAACAAAATGGAACAAGGCACAAGGAAATCTCTCTTTGATAATTATGAGTCATTTCACACACCCTTTCTTTTGCCAAGCAAATGCACATAAAGTAGGTTTTAAAACAGAAATACAGAAAGTCCTTGTATCAGTTTTAAAAGGATTCCCACTCTAAAATGTTTGAAAGACAAAGTGAGGTAAAATTATTCAAAACATTTTTGGTAACTAAAATTGTAATTAGGCCTCACATATTCACTATATGTAATTTTTACTTCTTGTGTTTTTAAATTTCTGCTTATTGACCTGCAAGGCAGAGGGAGGTGACAGAGCTCATCACTGTTTTTTACAGATCTGATATTCATGAGTTGAGTGGCTCACTAACACTTAAAACATATTTCAGTAAACAGTGAAGCAAACAGGAACATGGGAATTGAGGATAAATAATGTAGCAAGTTACAGAGTCTTCAGGTATTTGCATCCTAGACCCATACAGAGTTGTGCATTTGCTGAGATTTCATGGTCATGGTTCCTTTTAGAACATTACTTATAATGCAGAAGTTCAAGTCTCCACTTTAAAAATAGACTTTCCTACAGAAGAAAAATATATGTTGGGCCATAGATTCTAAGGTTCTTAGTGCTAAATCAGGGCATGATTCTGATCTCAGTGCCACCTAGGGAAAATAGGCTTGAATAGAGATCCTTTAATATAAAAGACATCAGTTTCTGATCCATTTGAAAGAAAAATTATCTATGCCTAAGAATGCAGAAATCTCAGAGCACATTGGTTAATTAGATAGCATTTACTTTTTTAAAAAAATAAAACAAATAATTGCTGTACAATGAGAGAAATCTTATGCTCAAGTTAGTTAAACTCCCTACAGTTACACCTGTACCTTGTGGGCAATGTGCTGAATGATCCTGAATTTTTCCAAGGAAGAAAGAATCACAAAATATAGTATTACTTGCACATGTTTTGGTACCTCTTCTGTTTTACTCACAGTGAGGAAACTACTGCCTCCAGAGTTGCATAACCAGACATTTTACCTCTCAACACAACAATGATCTTTGGTGAAGGGTGGCATATGGAACGGGCTCTTCAGCTCATATATTGCTTCCTCTGCTAGCAAAGCTCTAGCACAAGACAGCTGGATACATCTCTTGCCATTCTCTCTCCTCTGTAGGCACCCACTGGTTAGCTCTCCATACGTGTCCCTGAGTGGGTCACATACTGTTCCCTGTTGAAGCTGCTGCATTCCTGGCTTCTCAAAGGCATGTTTGCAGGTAAACCAAGTTCTCCAGTCCTCAGTGGCTGGGCTGACTTTTAGGCAAAATACATCAGGAAAAAAAGTACTATTTGAGTACTACAACCCTATAACTATTTTCGGTTTTACCCACCTGCATAACTAAACATTTCAGGTCTGAACAGACACAGAGAGCAGATTTGCCCCACAAGGAGAAATATCATGAAAACAGTGTTAGCGAGTCTGCATATTTTAACAGCTTAAGAAGGTCATTGCATTCTTGTATCAGACTCTTCAGTACTGGTCAAGAAATTTTATCTGGTTATTCTTCTATGAAGCTTTATTTGTAGCTGGCTATTTTTAATGGCACATACTTCTGCACAGCAAGAAGGGAAATCAAGGAAGAAAATTAGCCTATAATGTTCTTTTCTATCTGGTTAATAGGCTCCACGTGTATTATTTTATGACAGATAATTCTAACACATAATTGAGTGGGTTGTACTGTCAATGCATCCTGCCACTCTGCCAAAGATAGCAGCCCAAATGCCCTGCCAACAGCTGATGACAGCAGGATATCTCCAGGGGAGCAGATCCACCTGACAGAGGATGGTGAAAGACAAGTAGGAACTCTTTGAGAAGTCAGGAATCATCTGCCAGGCAAAGCCAGCAAAAAAAACGATGAAGGAAGGCAATTAAGGATGAGGGGGAAGGCAAGGCCAGGCTGGGCAGCGCCCACAGCCCTCCAGCAGAAGGGGGGACAAGGGGCAAAGTACAATCTGCTGATGGACCCCCTTGCAGTTGACAACTCAACCACCACTTCTCAGTCTCACTACTGATGTCCCCCCAGTGTTATTCTGGTATGAGGGTGCCATGCAAATATTCTTTGTTTAACCAGCTCCACTGAAACAAACCCAGTTGTTACTACCCTCAAACCGTTTCAGCTACAAGTCATGCATGTCAAGATGATGACTGAAAGGACATCAGACTGCAGCAAGGTGCTTGTATACATATAGCCACTAAAACTAGCTGTTTTCCCATTTTGTCCTTGTGATAGGCTAAGACCAACCCAATCATCTGGCTAAATTCAAGACTGGAAATTTTGTCTGTTAATATATGCATTCTTGTCTCTTGCTCCTCAAAACAGGAGGTCATACCTATCACATTCTGTGGTGTGTCTGTCATGAAGGTACAGTAAAACATCTTCACACAGATAATGCACTCAGACAAACTTTAATTCTCAAGCAATGAGAGATTAACAGGTTCTAGGTTTGGTGTTACCAGCTGGGGATATTATTACTCCACAGACAAGACCAATGACCTGAACTGTGCCTGTGCTCGCACACATGCTAAAGGCCTGTCCTTCTTCTGGGGGGATGGTGCTGGTAGTGAGGGAACTCAATCCCAGGAAGTCTCCTTTGATGGCATCCCAACCCCAAGGAAAGGGCTTCCCACCACAGACATGCTGCTCCAAGGAAAACAACACAAAAAAGGTGGGTTCCAGTGGGGGTCTCATTTATAACCTGGTCCAGTCAGGGGTTGTGGGCATCCATGGCGATGGTCCAGAACATTCTCTGGGCTGAGGCTTCTCGTTGCCTGGGGACTCCATGTGTTAACCAAGTGGTCCTGCCCTTCTCCTTCCCTCCTTCCCTTCCACCAAGGCAGGGATGGGGTGGGGCTGTAAGGCACAAAAACAAGGACATGAAAGGCTGGCAGCCACTACATGTCAGTGAGGGGGATGGGGTAGGGTGCTTCTTACACAAAGGACCAGCTACAATACAATCCCAGCAGCTGTATTTCAGTGTTAACTCAGAAATACAGAAGTCACATGAGCATCCACGCGTGTATATTTCTGCCAGTTTCTCTGAAATTAGGGTATACTACTGAGAATTCTCCTGTGTTGCTTAAGGTGGGCTTTTCACACAGAGCTGTTGAAACCTTTTCTCTCCTCTCTTTTTGCAGCCTGAGCAAAAGACATGGCCAAGTTTGCCCAAAGCATGGATAACAGCAGCAGTCCTTTCCTTCTCCCTACCCTACTGCTCCTGCTGCAGAACACGAGCAACCCCGAAACCTCCATCCCTCCTGCTGGCTATGAGATGACAGAATCGTCACCCACAGGACCTGGCTCAAGCAGGAACCACACTCTCTTAGACTACGGACTGAGGCCAGGGGAAATTGCAGCAGCCAGCATGGTTTGGGGAGTGTTGTGGCTGGTTTCCATCTTGGGAAACTTCCTTGTCTGCTTAGTGATCCACAGGAGCAGGAGGACACAATCCACCACCAACTATTTTGTGGTCTCCATGGCTTGTGCAGACTTGCTCACCAGTGTTGTGAGTGCGCCCTTCCTGCTGCTCCAGTTGACCTACGGCAGGTGGATGCTGGGGAACGGGATGTGCAAGCTGGTGAGGTACATACAGTACCTCACCCCGGCAGTCCAGATCTACGTGCTCTTCTCCATAGGCGTGGATCGATTCTACACTATTGTCCATCCCCTGAGCTTCAAAGTGTCCAGGGAGAAAGCCAAGAAAATGATTCTGGCCTCTTGGCTCTGTGGTGCTCTGTTTGCATCACCAGTTTGTTTTCTCTACAGCTCCAACAGTGATCACCACTGCAACTTTTTTCTACCCAATTCTTGGCAAGGAACCGTCTATAGTATCACCCACCTCTTGGTGGTGTTTTTGATCCCATCCCTCCTCATTATCCTCTTTTACAAGAGAGTAATTAAGTACATTTGGAGAATAGGCACAGATGGAATGACTGTCAGGAGGACAACAAATATTGTCCCAAGAACAAAAGTGAAAACCATCAAGATGTTCTTAATGTTAAACTCGATGTTTCTCCTGTCCTGTCTCCCTTTCTACATGGTACAGCTGTGGCACCCACAGGAAACAGACTATAGAAAGAGCTCCTTGGTATTCCTGGCTATCACCTGGATCTCTTTTAGTTCCTCAGCCTCTAAGCCAACCCTCTACTCCATCTATAATGCAAACTTCAGAAGGGGGATGAAAGAAACTTTTTGCATGTCTGCCATGAAATGCTACAGAAGCAATGCATACACCATCACCACCAGTTCCAGGATAGCAAAAAAAAATCATGTTGGTATTGTAGATATTCCAGCGACGGCCAAAAGTGTCACCAAAGACTCCACCTATGATGCTTTTAACAGAGAAACCAAGGAAAGAAAGCTTGCCTGGCCTATTCCATCCAATCCCCCAAATACATTTGTCTAGTGGACTTCATTGCTTTGAAAAGTTACCTTGTAGCCCCAGAAGAAGTAGTCTTCTCTCCTTTTTGAACCAATGTATAGTTACATATTTTTAACACAGGTTTTAGGGGGGAAAAAAGAGATGTTTTATTTTATTAAATGCTTTGGGTTTGATGTATTTGTTCTATTTCATTTCAGTTATCATGTTCTGCTTTGGGGAACTTCTCTCCTGGAACCACCAACAATGCTTTTCTACAAAACAAGAGTCCTTATACTCTCTATCTGTAGAGAAAAAAGGGAAAGAAAAAATACTGTTTATATTAATCCCCACACAGGATGGACCACAGTATATAAATACCTAAATCCACCCAAAGCCATCTAAACTTCCTTCCGTTATGTCTCTGTGAATACCACTGCACTGTGGTTGTCCCTCAAGTTGAGACCCCACAGGTAAGATGTCCATACATGGGCCCTGTTGGCCTCAGCCTGAGCCTACTGACCTCATCAGTGGCAAAATTCCCACTGCCCCAGCAGGGTCAGCATTGGGCCAGCCCTGGATGCCTTTGCATCTCTGTCCTTGTGCCTCTCCAGAGGTCTCACAGCCCTAACTGCCCAAGAAAATTCCCCTCCTTGGTCTCGTCCTCCCCTCCTCCTCTCAAGCTGCTTCTGCACTCAGCCTGGTGCACCCACCCAGAAGCTGGGCCTGGGCACTGCCAGGGAGCAGACCTGCTGAGCAAAAGGAGCCATGTGTGTGACAGGTACCCAGGGCCTTCTCACATCTGAAACTGAGTGTGTTCCCTGGCCTGCATCCCTTTTGCTGAGGCACAGCTGTGGCACTGCAGCAAAGAGTGGCCTTTCCCAAACAAGAGCAGGAAAACGAGCTCTGCGGTCCCACACTTGCCTGATGGCATCCTCCACAGGGGTGTGTTCAAAGAGGTCCCTAATAGGTGTCCCAGAAGGGACAACCTGCCTGGGAGCTGTGGATGTAGGTGGAGGCAACTCCCGCTGCTCATTCTCTGCCAGCACTGTCCCAGTGGGACTGGCTGGGGCTTCAGTCCTGCTAGGAAGGGGAACAACACAAGCTGTGCAAACTGGAGACCAGTGGAGAGAGGCAGGAGCTTCTTTGCACCACCCTGCCTGCCACAACAGTGACAAACTCAAGAGAAATGGGCGCATGCAGTGCTACAGGTTGGGGGAAGAGTGGCTGGAAAGTTGCCTGGTGGAAAAGGACCTGGTGGCCAGGACTAGGAAAAATTTCTTCAACCAAAGTCATCTATACTTCCTGAAACACAGGGCATTTTTTTTCCTTTTTTCTTTCCCCCAGTTGTCAATCTCATTAGGAAGAATTGGACTGAGTCTGTGTGGGGAATATTATTTTTTTTTTCCTCAGTTCTCACTGTGTTGCCCAGAAGTACAGTAGAACACCCTCAGAAAACACAGATAACTACATATCCACTAAATTAAGTCAGCACTGGCATCTGGTTGGTGAATTCCCCTTACTCTGTTGGATCCATGTGGTCCTGTGTGCTGTAGCCCTGGAAGGTTCAGCTCAGGCTGCCACACTGCTCGCCTGCAAAATTTTCCTTTCTCTCTTTTAGGAATATTGACAAGGGAGTCAATCAGACTGGAGGTCCATCCATCCTAGTATCCTGTTGTTTATTGTAGCCATCAGTGGGTGCTTGATGATAGCATGGAGAAAGCAGAGACGCTACATAGAGGACTCCTGATACATCCTTCCAGCCTCCAGCAGTCACTGGTAGGAATTAATACCCTTCATAGAGTAGCTGCCAAAGAGTGGTGCCATTCAGTAAACCAGAGCAGGTGCAGAATGACCTAGTCACAGAGCCTGAAAGACAGGACTAACTGCCCCGCTCTGCTTGCTCAGAACCCATCTGAGCAGATTTCAGGAGCTTTTTGCCTGAGAATCAAGGATTTGACCTCTTTTCAGTTGAGAGTCTCAAGTACTTTTTTCGTATTCTCTATTTTCTTCTCAACTAGCTCCAAAAAAGTTAGTACATGGTGAACAGCTGGTCCCCATCCACTCTCTCTGTGCCAGTCTTGGGTTTGTAAATCTCTGTCACGTATTCTCAGTTATTTCTCTCCTGAACTGAGGAGTCTCATTGTATTCTGTCATTTCTTGCCCAGAACTGGCTCCAGATCAGCCTCTCCTTGGAGCACCCTGATGTAGCTGGCAGGGCATGGCCAAACATCCTCAGGTCCAGGCTATCAGCAGGCATTTCACACTGAAGTCATCCTAAAAGCAGTGTGGATACTTTGATCCCAAGTGTAAAACTAGGAAATAGAAGACAGTATGCAGGTGTCAGCTATCCCTCTACATACTCCTGTTTCAAAATTTCAAGTTCCCTGCTGTCTGTCTAAAAGAGACATCCCTTGTCACAACCTCCTCAGAGAAGGATTATTTTTTTCTTCTGCTTTCAGAGCAAATGTGGCACACTTGGGGTCCTGTTCATGGCTGGAGCCTGAAAGTGCAGCAGTATTAAAAGTTAATAGAACAAGAGCAGCAAGTACTACAGCGTGTAATAAACATGCCTGAGTATCTCCCTTTTCCATCAGCAGGGAGCAGACGTACACATGTGTTGGAGCCCCAAGCTGACATCCTCTGAAGAGTCTCTTGTGCTGGCAGTGTGGGAGTGGGGAAACCCCTTTGTTGAGAAATAATCCTACACATATGGTAGAAAACTTCCTTCCTCCTCTACAACACAAAGTATGGTTGTAAGAACCCTCGCTGACCGCAGGAACACTTCCAGTATGTATTTCACAAATTCAGAAATCCCCATTAAATAAGGATCTGATATTTCTTGTAAAGCCATTAGCAAAAAAATTCCCATGAATTAGGAGATGAGAGGACCTTGAAAAGGTGTGGTTCATGTTCTGAGCAGGTCGTTTCTCCCTGAAACATGTGCTTAGTTTTTCTTTGCCATTTAATTGCCTCTGATACAGTAAAATCAGATCTCGGGACAGGTCAACTTTGCAACATTACTTTTAATGTTGGAGAATGTATCAATCATATGCAATGAGTCCTTGATCAGTTGGACCCCAGAGATGTTCCAGTGGATGCTGCCTGTGCACAGCCAGCTTTTGGCCCTCAGATGTGAAGCAAGCCTCAGACCATTATGGATCCCAAAGGAAAATACTGCTGCAGCCACCACAACGCAGGGGCTGCTGCCTTCAGAGTTGCTCCATTGCTGAAAAGGAACTAAGAGTGAGGCAGTCCATCCCTACAGCACTATTTCCACATTGCAGACCCACAGCCTGCCAGGTGTCATTTTATGTACACAGACCAAAGAACTCACCAGTGGGTGTGAAACCAGAGACTTCGGAGCAACTTTCCCTCTTGTGAACTCAACCACATTTTCCTGCCTTCCAGAAGGTGTAAAACTACAGAAGGTGTCCAGGAAAAGTCCAGAATTGCCATGACACAACAGCTAGGGACATAATGTCCCCAGGCTGAAACAGCTGGTAGTTCTGCACTGAAATCATGGGCCTACCCGGCCCTGTGACCATGAGGGAAATCTGGAGGTTGGCTCCCTTAAACCACCTTCCCGCATCAGTAAAAGCCCAGTCACAGTTGTCTCAGAGTGAGCATGACTCTGATTGCCATAACCAAAACTGCTACACTGTTCAAAACATATTCTCACCAACATAAGCTGCTTTTGAACTTGGAGGAATGTGCCCCTGCAGCTGTGCCCTTATGCAGCTGTGCCCTTATGCAGCTACACTGATAAACCTTCCTGATTTCTATTTGCAATACGATGCAGCTTTCAGCATGTTCCTCTCCATCCTCTATTCCATCAGCCATGGCTGCTAACCAGGCTCATGCTTTGGCGAACATTGTGCTTCTGGAAGAGGTGCCTGAAGGAAGAAAGGCTGTCTGAGCTGCCTTGGCAGCTCCAGCCCTCCAGGTGACATCCAGCCACTGGAAGTTTGGTGTTGCTGTGTGAGAGCTGACAAAGACACCATGCTTACGGGTGCTGAAGATGGAAAATATCTGGCAGCTTGGCAGTTGAAATGGCAGCTACTCCATGCTTAGGGTTGACTTTGGACACCTGTAATGAAATGCATGGACATTAAAAAGTGCTGACCTGGTGCTAGAGCAAGAAGAAATCCTTTTCCCTCCTTCTATCATTTTAGGACAGGTGATGGATGGGTTTGACAGCACCAGTGCCAAGTACCTCCTGGTCTGCCAAGGCCCCAAAGGTGCCAGAGACAGGAGAAAAATCATGTTCCAGTGGATGCTGCCTGTGTGCAGACAGTTTTTGGCCTGCAGATGAGCAAATCTGCAGATCTAAGATCTAAGCAAGAAATAGAAAATGCTGCAGGATTTTTCTGATCAATATAAACATATGTCTTCACACTCCCTCACTGCCGACAGACTGTTTCAGTGATATATCCAACAGAATAATAACGTTAATGAGGAAAATAACAGAAGATTGGCGAGGAAGTTTATAAAAACACTGAAGTGACCTGGAGCTGAGGTGTAGAAAAAAACATATACTAATTGTTGTTTATCCTTGAGCGTTGGACAAGTAGAATTAAAACGAGAAGATGCAAAAACGAGCTCAAGAGTCAGAGACACATCCTCATAGAGGTACAGCCAATGCTCTAACTTTATTCCAAAAATACACACATTATCAAGGGTCCTACAGGGTTCACACGCTCTATTCTAACTTTCTATTGGTTACATTCACTTTCACACACTATATCTATAACTTTATTGGCTCTACTAGCCAAGGCACATTTCCAGGCCCCCCCATCTTCTGGTTTCTCACACTCTGGATAACAACCTCCTTCCTTGTTTTCCTCTATGCAGCTTTCTGATATCTGCTGCTCAAGGACACACATCTGCTGCTGGAGAACACAGGTCTCTGCCGTCCGGCACGCAGGCCGGATTGTGCAAGCAGGCCTGAAGCAGTATATGTCCTGCATCATCTAAGATTCTTTTTATGAGAGTATAACTTGGAAAACAGGAAAACATAAACATATTTCTGCCTCACATTCAATTCAAAACCCAAATACATACAAACATTCTTATAATTTAAAGATAAATATATACTCCTATTTTTACAGCAAAACACACACTTCTCTATGCAAATGGGCTTTTGGACTTCAAAGAGAACTTGTCAGTAGTCACTACAAAAACTTCAAAAGCTCCACTTCTCCACCACGTTTAAAACAATTCTGGCTATTTAGGCAAGCAACCTCAAGAAACAGTCAGCAAGACCACCTCATGAACTTATCTTTCCTCACTCCCCCCCTTTTTTTTTTCTTTTTCTTTTTTTTTTGTACTGAAATTAAACTGTTAGGCTAGTTGTTGCATGTATAAAAAGCTTAGCTTTGTTGACTTTGAGCTTAGTGTCCCGTGTAAGGATGGGTCTTTATATGATTTGCCTGTGGCGTGCTGTATCTCGGGGGTCTGTCTTAACATCATCTTCTTTTTCACTGTTTCTGTCAAATGTTTTTGGAGAGTTGTCAACTAATAGCAAAATACCAATTAATCTCAAGTTATACAAGATGGTTGTTTCAGGGACAAAGTTCCCATCTATCAGCACTTGCCTCATCCAATGAAGCACAAATACATTCCCACCGCATGGTCTGTGGTTGGACCATGCCATTGTTGAACAAGTTAAGCAGCATATTGATGAAAAACAAGGAAAACAACATAGAATATCTACAACAAAGGACTAATAGGAAAAGGGTAGACAATAATATCTTTGTAATCATATCCATCTTTAGTGAAGAGATCGGAATAGGCTCTAGCTGTTCCTGCTTCACTGGGTCAGCCAGGGTCAACTTGCATGCTATGCTGTGGTTGCAGGTAATCATAATCTCTTTGTAGTCAGCATACAGGGGGTCAGCATCCTACTGTTGAATGTAGATGTAATCTCCAAGTTGGAATAGATGAACAGGAGTGTTTCATCTCACGGGTTCGGATTACAGAATGAATCTGTGGAATTTCTGCAAAATAGAGCCTAGACTATTAAACAATTTTCACAAAAGAATTTCAAATTTCAGAATTTTTGTAACTTGACCATACGAGAGGAAAATAGGTTTTATAGTACAAAGTGGTTGGCTGTCAGTTACTAATAAAAGGCTGCAGAGAATCATGTAGGACAAAGCAGGTAGTGCAATACAATCAGGCACCAGGCACTGTCACTGCTTGTGTTAAGTGGTCAAAGCCTGTGTGCTGTGAAGAACCCAAGAGCATTAAGAGCATAAAGAAAAATATCCAGGACATGATTAAAAGTCACTCAACTAAGGCATGCAGTAAAGGAATGCACAAGTTAGATAAAGCATTCAAACAACAGAAACCATCATGCTATGAAGTTAGCAGTCTATCAAAAGATTGTGGGCATGATGTGAGCTAGGGCCTATGGGGGGAAAAGGAGGGGGAGGTCCAAAAAACATCAGCCTTTCATTTACAGCTTTGCTAACTAGTCACTGTCTTGCTTTCTAACACAGGGCTCTTTTTCTGTGAGGCTCAGCACTTCATGCATTGTTATTTATAATCTTGTGTGGAGTTGTAAATTAAAAGATTTCTTTTATATGTTGCAGCAGTCAGAGAGGAGAGAGAGAGATTTTAAACAATTCTTGCCACTTGCTATAAAACTCCTGGGATAAAGCATATGTAAACAATATCAAATTCCATGAGAGACAGTAGAAATATAATATCAATAACTATAGTATTGTCTGGTAATTTGACAGTATTATTCAAACTATACTAGCAATCCATTCTTTTAAAGTTTTTCCAGTTTGGATATTATGAAGTAAATTCACTGAAGATATCTCTAAAGCTAGTGAGAGATCTTCAAAAGTCAGTTGATATAGAATTTGGAGTTTGTTTTCAAATTCCAGCTAAATTCATAATACAAATTTAATCATATTATGACTTTCTATATTGGAGTCAAAATGTAAGTTTTAATCCTAACTCTGATTCTTGTTTACGAGCAATACAACATAGAACAATAAGTTAAAATACATTGTTGGTATACCAATCTAAGAAGCAAAAACCTTCTTAGCTCTGGTAATATTTATTAAGGCAAGAGACCTGCTACATAAGAAAGAAAAAAAACCAGTGTATTTTGTTCTTTAAGATACATGGCCTGCACTGAATGGCCAACGTATGGCTGTGGTTGTTGTCCTGATTAATAGAAAAAATGAAAAAGTAACTAGAATAGTTTCCTTAATTTACTGTATTCTGCATCATCTTCCCAGCTTCTGGTCAAGTTCGCTGGAGCCACAGACTGGCTCCTCTATTCATGAGAATTACTAATGGCAGATTGAGAATGAATACATTTTTATTTGTGACTCTTTTCATTAATTTTAATATTATTTCTAACTTTTTTTTGTTTGTTTGTTTTTGTTTTTTCTTTAAATCTCTCCTGTGGTATGGGACTCAGGTTTCAGTTTGCAGTGTTTCGCTTCTCCTCCCCCTATCCTGTAGGCAGGGAGATTCAAAGCGAGATAGGAGAGGTTTTTTAGATTTTTTGCCCTTCCTCCCACAAACCGTAAGGCAAAAATATTTCTTTCCCCAATCAGAAGATTGCAAAGTTGCAGCCTCTATAAAGCAGGAGGGTTCTACACCCCCTTCTTTTTTTTTTTTCTTTTTTTTTTTTTTTTTGAGTTTGGCCAGAGGAGGTCTCCTACTCAGTTGCTCGGCAACAAACTATCTCTATTGTGAGAGCCACTAACACCTTATCTCTTTCTCTGCTAAGGCAAAGGCAAAGTTTTGCAAGGCGGCTTTTTATCCTTTTTGTCAAAACCTTGCTTTTTGCTTTTTTTCTTTTTGCTGAATACGATATTTTTTCAGAAGGGTTTTATAGGGGTAAAACAGCTAAGAATAAGGCATTTCACTAAGATTTTCGTACAAATACTCATTTCCCGGAAAAATTCCCTAAAACTGTCTGCATACTAGCTTGCAGGTAAACGCAAGTCTTTGGGTTTAAGTTATCTCCAAGTGAGTAGAAGGACTAAAGAGAGAGATTTTGCGTTCTTTTCTCGACCGCTTGGTTTTCTTTCTCACTGCAGCCTCTGCTGCTGTTCCCGCTCGCTCTCCCCCCCTACCCTCGCGGGGGGGGGGGGGGGGGGGGGGGAAGGGAGAGAGAACCCGCTGAAGTTTTTTAGTGTCTGTTCTCGCTGCTGCAGCCCCGAGCCGCCTCTCCGCTGCGGCTGCCGGCACCGGCGGCAGTTTGAATAATCTTAAAGGCAAATTCCTATGTTCCTGTGTCATCCGAGACACCTCTTCCGGACCCTCATCCCTGGGTTTTAACAGTTACTAACAAACCCATGGTCGCTTCTCCACACACACGCACAACCCCTAACACACACACACACACTAGCACGGCATAGTTTAGCAACACCGTGAGCCCACAACGACACACTGGACAGACAACAGTCAACACGAGAGTTAACAGAAACACGGGAAAGCAGCCTTCTAGCCTGCTCCCCTTCTCAACAAGAAGTGACACTTTTCCGGGGTTGCTCCATCCCAGTTTCCCTCTGGGGCCGCTCCTGGTTTTTTCTTGCACCGTTACTGCCGGGTTGCTCTCCTGCCGGCTCTCGGGCGCTCCTGCTTTACCCCCGCGGTGCTGCCTCGCCCTGCTCTGCTACGCCGTGAGGGTTTTCCGGCCATAGCGTCTCTCCGGTGTTCGTCTGCACCACGATTCTGCACGGGGTGGCGGCGGCCACGGTTCGAATTCACACAGTTCGGTCGGGGCAGTGTGTGCCAGGCCGCGACGCACTCCCCTGTTCAGCAGGATGACTGCACGGCCGAGAAGTTTCGTAGTAATAGCGAGGGTAATCAAGTCCCAAAGTCTATCTCCCAAACCCCGCCATTCGTCAAAGGCGAAAAGGAGAGGGGGCACTTTAAAGAAACCGTTTTCACAGGTCCAAGCAATAAGCTTGTCGAATACCTTCTCAGCTACTGTTTCACCTTGCTTAGCAAGGATAGCTAACAGCAGCTTTTTAGCTGCATCATCTAAGATTCTTTCAACATAGAATATCTGTGATTTGATAACCCATGATAGAGTCAGCCTATTGAATATGCTTGAGATTCCCTCTGTGCTGTGAGAAAGATTGAAACACAGTGGTAAACTACACCTGCACGAATCCCTAAAATACAGGTGAGAACAGCAGGTTTGATGATCCTCCAGCATGGTCTGAACTCCATAGTGCCTCTGCTCAGGTGCTCCTTCAGGGATTCCCTGGCTGGTGAGGTAACAAAAATAAATATACTCCTTGCATTTCATCCACAGTTTTGTGGTTGTTCCTGTGTCCAGCCTGTACTGGCTTACACAGAGGGGTGAGGAAACTTTAACACTAGACGAGCAACGCTACTCAGGTAAAGGCAGCTTGAAGAAACACATTTTAATGTGGGAATAGCCAGCAACTGCCTCTAGGGCTTCAAAGACCTCTTGGGACACCCCAGTAACCCATAAAGGTTGGCCAGGTGCCTGGGATGCCAATCACTGCTCCTGCATGGGTAGGCATGCTTGTCCGTGAGCTTTTGTGTAAGCAGAATGGAAACCAGCGCGTAGACGTGGACTGCAGCAGGCAGCAAGGCACTAGGACAGGTTTGGCACTTGGCAAACAAAAACTTCCAGTTCACAAACACATCTCAGCCCCATTTGCAAAGGAGAAGCTCTAGGAGAGAGGACTCCTGGATCTCTAGCCCATCTGCCCCTTGGTTTTAAACGTTTTCTGTGTGAGAACACAATACATACCAAATATTGAACAACTTTTTTTCCATTAGGCAGACACATGTTAAGTGGAAACTCCATTGCTGCCATTTACTTTTGCTAATAAGTGACTTGCAGTTGGGAATTACTATTACAAATTGTCAAATTATGTCACTCCCTTTTTATTTCAGCAGAAAACTGGATTTTTGGTTAAACATCTTTTAAAAGCTTCCAGTTGAAGGGGTGGGGGCTAATGAAAAACAGAGAAACACATTTTATCTATTTTTCCCCCAGCCTCCCAGAGGTGATACCAAAGTGGCTATCATCCATTACTGGACTTAAGAGTTTCCACATACCCATTTAAGAATCCCCTGAGTTTTTCAGTCTCCTCAACTCAATCTGTTTGACTTCAGAATTAACTGACATTGATTTAGGAGTTGGTTTTCCAAGGTGTTGAACACACACCATTGATTTCAGCTGAAATTCTGAGTGCTCAGCCCTTCCCAACATCAGATTCCTCTCGTTTAAAAGAACAAAAAGCAGATTTGAGATTTATTAAAGCCAGGCCCACATGCTAAAAAGAAGGGTTATTAACTCCCTAAGTTGTTCTGTAAGTTAATATGTCTTTATTAATTGGCTCTCTTCAACCTAGCAAGTGTTGTGGAATAGACCATTACAGATTACATAAGCTTTACTTGAACTAGTATCTAGTAAAACATAACATACCTACTGGAAGATTGTTATATGTCACCTTCTGATGAGCAGCCTGGACTAAAACATAGACTTTTTTCTACACTACTGCTAACACACACAAAGTCCTCTTTCATTTTTTTCATGAAACCAGTCCCTGGATAAAATTCTAGGTGGCAAAGACAGTAGTAATTCCTTTGTGTTCAGCATCCCAACCATTTTACACCAGCTCTCGATTTGGTCCTACATTTTCAGGGGAATCAAAAAAGAAAAAAAGATTACATCACCAAATAATTTAATTTGTTCTTGTTTCATGCCCGGCCAGACACTAACTTTTTCTCTGCACAGACAAGTAAAAGCAAGAGATGCTTTTGTTTCTATGGTTTGGGGAGGAGGGACTGATCAAGGACTTGAATTTTTTTGAGGCCACATAGAATTAGACAGCAGAGACCACATACAGATGAGTGTAATTACCCATCTTATTTCCAAAGGCATCACAGCACTTCTCTTCAGCCCTGGAGACTTATACTATCTCCACTTCCATACAGACTTCACAGAGTCCCTTCCCGTATCAATCCAAATACAGGGAGGAAAACGATTAAGTGATATCCAGAGTTAGCAAGATTTCAGATTAGTTACCAGTTAGCTGTAAATGCAGCAGGAGTACCCCAATTTCCTTATTAACTCACAGCACTGCTGTGAGAGCTGATCTGCTGTCCAGCTTTTTACAGACTCTGAAACAGTTACCTAGTTGTGTCTTCAAAGACTGCTTCCCACTTGCTGATCATGTTAACTGTCAGAAGAAATTTCTATTCAGGTAACAAATCACTGGAGATTTGTCTTTAAGGGAAATATTACCTCTTTCCTCCACTAAAAAGAAAAAAAAAATCATACAAGTAAACACTTGAGTATTGTAATTCAGGTATTTGGTGCCATCGTGGAGGTTTTGCTTGGGAAAGGACATAGGAGGAATGTCTTTGATTGAAAATGACCCCTTTCAACGGTCTACCAAAACTCTCCATGGATTTGGTGCAGTTGCAAGGGTGTAAAGGATGTACATGTTGCAGTGGCTTTTGTAGTATAAGCAAAATGTGTGCATGGGATCTATGATACCACCAGCGTTGCACAGTTCCAGCTTGCACTGCATGTATGTAGGAGCAAATTCACAGCAACCTCATCAACATGCAGAACGCTTCCTGGGAGGTGGCACCTCAATTTAGTTTTCTCCACTAAACTGTTTGGTGAACAGAGAAACAGTGATCTGTACAGAGAAAAGCTCCTCGCAGAGCCCAACCACCCACCTGCCAAGCTGATCTAGAAATAAGAGCATTTCTCATCCTTTACAGAGCACCCTCTATAACTTGTTCTTTACATCCAATATTTTCCCCTGTAATTGCTTTGTGATTGCAAGACCAGTAGCATTCTCACCTCAGTTCTCAGAAGATGGTTTTCTTCTAAATTTCCCTAAAAACATCCTTTATTTCTCTTTTAACTCCAAATAACCACCACCTAGCTTAAAAGAAACATAGAGCATAACTTAGATTAGGACATCCTATTCACAAATATCCCTTAGGAAGTACCTGAACAGTGCCAAACCTTCTGTTGCACACTTGCAGCAGGAAAGTTCATATAAACAGGCTGCAATCCTCATTTAATTTATATTCTCATTTAATTATATACAATCTTCGGTTGGTAAAAATCTGACCTTTAAAACTGATAGCACATGATAAGAGTTTTCCAAATATTATAGGGGCAGAGACTGTGTAAGAAATTAGTAGCAATGCTCCTATTTCCAAGCCAAAGTCATAAAAAATGAATACTAGAGTTTCAAGCTCACCTGACTAGACTTTTATCAGTCATATATTCAGTTTTAGCTAATATTTTTTTCAGAAACCACTTCATCAGCTTAAGTATTCTATAGAAAATCTCAGAAGTGCCAATTGAGAAAATCACAGATTTTTCTTTTGTTGAGAAATTTATTACATACCCTACATGTATAAAACTCCTTAAAGAAAGGTTTTTCAGCCACCAACATAAGAGAGATGTAAATTTTGAAATCCCAGTGTAAGTGAGCAGCTGATTTCAGCTTTACAGAGCAATCTCCAGACTCTTCAACCACTCTGATTACACAGAAGTTTTCTCTCTTAGATGGACTCTGGTCAAAATCAACCCAAAATGGAAAACTAGAACCAAGAATCTCTCAGACTTTTGGGTACACCAAGCTTATTTAGGGACTTGTTTATCACCAGCCTGGTTTTCTGAGGAACCAGGGCTTACGTAATTCTGTTTGCAGCCAGCCTGCATCAGCAACATATGGATCCCTTTACCAATTCCAACTCAGTTTGAAAGGGAAGTCATAAAGCCAATGCAATTTGGACAATCAACAAATCTAGGGCTGAGTGGACTAACCTATCTACTTGCAGGGGAAAGCAAAAGAGACTCTTGAGAGCAGCACACCAGCCAGACAGCACGTGTCCCCGCTTATCCACCAGTCAACTGCAAGTGTCCCTAAAGATCAGCCACAGCCTGGCTGTCTCCTACCCACAGCAGGGCTCAGGGAGTCAAAGAGGAAGGAAAAGTGGATACTGAGTGAAGGAAAAGGAAGAATAAGGCAAAGATCACAAGCTCAAAGGAAACCACTGTTGAGACTTCACAAACTGATCAACTTGCTTTAGAGTGACACAGTCAGAATCCCTTCTCATGAGACTTTACCATGCAAACATTTCTCTTAATTTCAGTGTATGAAAAGAGCACAACCAAATATATTAACAATATGAGACGAGGAAAAAAACAAGTGTACTACGTATTCATTCTTCATCCAAATGTTGGTGCAAAAATAAAAACCACTAGTTACGCACTTCTGTATGATTTAAGTGTAAGGTTATAAGTGATTAAATTGAAGCAGTTTAAGAAGCTTCTGCCTTTCAGATGAGGAAAAAAACCTGACTCTAAATAGGTGCAGTCCAATCAAAGCCAAAGGAAAATAATCTTATGAAAACAGTGCTTCAGTGGCCCCAGCAATACCAGAAACACTCTCTGTTGAAGGCAACAGTATTTTAATCTTCAGTGATTAAAATAACAATTTAAAATGACAGTTCTGTCCCAAAAAACCTTGAATAGGAAAGCAAAGCTGGTATACAGGTAGGAGGAGAGCTTGGAATCTTGGATTAATTGTTTAATGAAAAGCAACTCAAGTTCTATTTTTCTTTGGAGGGCAGGAGTTTGCAGGGGTCCATGTCACTACCCACAGCACAAGCAATTGCTGCCAAGCACTGGCGACCACAGTTGATTCTTTCTTGTAGCCTGATCACTGCAGGAGAAACACTACTAAGTTTTCCCTGCCCCTTGCTATAGTAAAATTGTGTCCTCAAAAGCTCTCGATGCTCCTTGGAAGGCTAGCAGTCAGCACCCGATAACAGAAACAAAACTGGAGTGCATCAGTATTGATCCTCCATTCTACTCTTACCACCTCCATGTAGATCTCCAAACCAAGCACGATAGAAAAATGGCACACATGGAAGGAGTTAGCACTTAAAAGCATCGCTGACAATCCCTGCACTTGTCTCCATCCTTTCTAATTAACTTGAAATTGCTACTTTATAAAATTTTCCCTGATGTCTGAAAACAGGTATATACTAATAAAGACAGGGGAAAAGAAGTTTTACAGTAATAAAGACAATCATTTTAATCCATGTTAACAGGTGATAAAGTCACAGTTGGTAGTATTTCTGATAGACCAAGACAAAGCTGTGTTAATAACAGGCACATTTGTTTTGTTTCTATGCCTTATTTCATACAAAGAACATGATTCAGAAAAAAAATGCAAGGTGAATGCAAGCAATCACAAGAGGCCATTCATCATTCTGCCTACATTCTTTTATTAATACATTCACAGAACTGCAACTGTGCTCATTCCACAAGTAGTCCCTGGCAGAGGGATTAAAAGAGACAACCTTTATAATTGTTCTTCAGCTGTCAGTCAGCCTTTTTATCTGCCAGCACGTGTAGACAATATCAGCTCCATTACAATGTGGATTGGATTGAAATGATGACAACATTAAGTGGGTTCTGAAAAAAAAAACATTACGTAAATTCAAAAAATGGAAGTAGTTAATTGGCTGCTTCTCAAATACCCAGAGCAATCCTCTTCGGTTCCATTGGTTACTACTACTAAAAAATTACTACTTTATTTCAGAAGGCAAGAAACCCTAAGAATAAAGTAATGAGAAACACACCTTGCTGAAGTGAGTGCTCACACTGATACATCCCTGACTGAGCCATCACCTTGAGAAGGTTTACACAAATACTTGTCACAAGAGTCAGCAGCTGATCAGAAAGCCAGGCAAACCTCCTTCCCCTTTTGCTATCCAAGATCGCAGACAGGACCTCAGATTTAAATGGAAAACCAACACTGTTATTGTATTTACTTTGATGAAACCTTTTCTCAATGATGTTCATGAGATAAAATCACTTTGGGCCAAAATTTTTAAAATTAATCCCCACCCCTAATTCCATAGGCTGTTTCAAATGTGTAAACCTAAGCTAAACTTCTCCCTTTGTTTGAAAGCACTGTCACTGCTGAAAATGCCGGGCAACTTAGAATTTTACAGAAATACAAGTAACAGAGTCATCTAAATCCCAGTGTTTCAAGTTAAAGACGACTTACCAGTCTGAGAGGAGCAGAACTGTTTCCCAGCATCTACATGCTGGAAGAACATGCCCATCATCTACAACTGAACAACATCACTGCTGTCTGCTAATGCTGCTGCTTTCTTCCTGATCATACAGCTTATCAGAAAAATGCTTGAGCAAGCAAAAAACACTCTGGGGGGAGCTGCTACCAGCTCTGCTTGCGCTCGGCTGAGAAACAAGAGGGTCCTGAGCTACAGAGGATGATGATATTATTAAGAGCTTGGAGTGCAGAAAGGATATTTACACTGATGTTACTGAGAGCTTGAAATGCAGAAAGGGTACTCAGTATGAGTTGGTGGGTGTGGTACAGAGCGTGTGCGGAGGCAGAAACAGCAGAGTAACTCATGTTTTTATATAGTTGTCTGGAAGAGGAACCCCTGGCAGCTTTTGAAAATAGCTGCCAGGCCACTTGGGGAAGAAAGGAGATTCACAGAATACACTTTTCCTGTAGGAAAAAGGGAATGCATACTGCAAAGTGGATTTCAAAGGGGAGAGGAAAAAAAAAGCCCAGAAATGCAAAACAGAAAACACTGACCTAGCAACACGGCCAGATCTGTGTTTGATATAGAGTAGGAAAGAATTGTTCTTACATCAGCAGGCATTCACAGCATACCACATAAGGAGATGGTGAAGTTGGAGGCCACTGCTGGTATGCTCTACCCCAAGAACATGGAGCATTGCTGTCGCCAGCACCATAAAACTTGATCAAAATGTATTTTCTACATTGCCATGAGAAAGAAGGCACGGAAACAAGTCACCCCTCATGGCAAGCTGTTTCTATTCACACTGAATACAGTCTCATGAAAACACATTTTATAACCCACTTGTAGTCTTTTATTCACAAATTTATTTCATCAACAGAACACCTATCAGCTGCAGCATAGTTAAGAATGTCACCAATACCCACCCAAACATATAGAGATCATACAGAAGAATTGCTTGAAGCAGCAATCAATGTTAGTAGCATTCATTAAGCCAGTTGTGAGTTAACGCAGATACCCAAAAAGCAGAGTTAATCCTGTACTTTTTATAAAAGCAAAATTCTGCCTTCCAAGTGCTTTTTATGGAGGAAAAAAAGAAACTGAAAATCATTTGTTTAGGTTCTTTAAATTGTTTTCTTTATAATGAAGTCCTGACGAAAATCATTAGCTGAACAATGACAACGTTTTCTAGTTGCAATTTAAATATTGCTCAGAGCCCCACCCAACCTGGTCTTGAACACATCCAGGGATGGGGCATCCACAACTTCTCTGGACAACCTGTGCCAGTGCCTCATCACCTTTACAGTAAAGAATTTTTTCCTAATATCTAATCTAAACCTACGCTCTGTCAGTTTGAAGCCGTTCCCTCTTGTCTTGCCACCACAGGCCTTTGTAAATAGCCTTTCTCTATCTTTCTTGTAGGCTCCCTTCAGGTACTGGAAGGCCACAATATATCTACACACACAAATCTTTACTTTCCATAAATACAGCACCAGCTGAATTTTAGTTCCCCGATGTGCTATTCTGTATGTGATACCTCAGATTTTACTGTGGATTAGAAGTTTGTTTTCTCTCACAAATTCACAACAGAGTCATATAAGAAACTCAGTTTTTAACAGAGAAATTAATGCTCAATGGCACTAGCAGCAGTAACTCACAAACTGGTATTTTGCCTTGCTTGCCTGCAACAAGGATTTCTACATCAGCTGATATCTGTCACTCATGCTGCAACTCATGAAGAGAAATACAGTTCTTATTTCAGCTTTGCTCTGATTTCTCTGCATTTTGAGATTAGTCTCAAACATTTGGTTCTTATATTGACAGTAATTTTATAGGTAACTATAGAGATTACAATTTCTTGGACAGTAGGAACTGGAACTATGATCCCAAATCTTCTCCATCTCTTCATGGGATTCCAGGAAAAACTAGATTCATTATTGATGTAGATTAATCTTCACCCTAAAATGTAAAAAGGAAAAAAAAGAAAAAACAGTTACAGGCACTTTCTCAAAGTTAGCCAGGTTTCAGCTGACAAGAGAAAGCTTTCTGAAATTTGTGTAGTACATTAAAAAAACCAAACCTCTGTTATAAGTTAAAATAGTCTTTGAAAAACACTTAACAGAATACTGATTTTTTGACAAACACTTATCAGATTATGAAAGCAGACTTTGATTTTTTGATTTTTTTTATTTTTTTTTTTTTTTTTTTTACACACAATTTCAAAATGTTCTCAGCTAAGTGACAAGTCAATTAAACGTATCCGCTTCACTGTTCAGGATTCTATGCACAAAGCATATAAAAAGGACTTAATGCATGTTTTTCTTGTGAAGTTGCCACTATCTAGTACATCCTTGGGTTACATTCCCCAAAAGGATTAGTGTAACTGTACAGTGCTTACTCCATCATCATCAACTGAGTTCAGTCTCATTACACTTAACTGTAATTACAGTTCTAGTGTTGTTGTAAACACCAAATAGTAGACAACCTTTTCTGGAGACTGCATAGTTTCCAAGAGATACCCACCTTTAGCTGGCTCTAGCTGAGCATTAGATTTCCACAGAAAGTAGGAAAATGAAGCATTTCCAGGCTCATTTCCTTCCTTCAGTATGTGTGAGAGAACCAGCTGTGCTCACCAACTGCAGCAGTAATGTGAGAAAGGCTGTGCCCGTTTTGCACAAGGAGAGGATAAGACTATACCATCCTTCATTATTTAGGGTACTAGATGAGACTCCTAGTCAGAGGACTTGGTTGTTATCACTTTGAGGAGCCACATCAATGTGGATGAAGACTGTAAGCATTAGAGTAGCAAACAAACATGAACCACAAACATTTGTTAGTTTTCAAGAGGAACTGCTAAACTTCAAGCTCTAAAATGAAGGGCTCCCAGAGATCCAGCTAAGGCCAAAAAATTTATAACACAGCACGATCTGTCACATGATGGAAGCCATGGAACTTTAATGATTGCTGCTAGGAATCCTACATTTTGTAATAAACTACATCTAAGAGCAGATTGAAAAACTACAGTTAAAGCCTGCAACTATGAGTCTCATATTTTTGCATGGAGGACAAACAACAAAACCATTGAAGATGATGCAGGCTGTAACATGCCTCATGTCCATCTGCACGAAGTACAAAAAACCTGTTAGAACACGGATGTGGCACTATCTGTGCCACAGAGCTGGACTCACGCTTGCCAAACACAATCCTGTAATGTCAACTGCTGATTAAGCCAAGAAGCAGAAGCCATCATGATGGGGAACAGAAAAAAATTGTTGCCCATCACACTGAGAAATTCCAACTCACTGTCTCCTTCAGAAAATAAAACTTTCTGCTGAGAGGCTTCTTGTTTGGTGAAACACAGAAAGAGGGAAGAAAACAAACAGGGTATTTCTGGCAAGATCAGAGCTGAGTCTGTCACATTACCTAGTGCTGAGTGGACCTGTTCTTGTCACATACCGTAATTCCTGTGCATGTTTTCTACATTCCTGATTCAGAAAGACACTTAAGCATACACATAAAATTTGAAATATATGTTTAAGTACAATACATTGTTTACATCTGAAAGTAGACTGTGCAAGACTAACTCTAGCCCCAAGTAATACATTACACTTCTGGTATGATCGTGTTACAAAATCCAGCTACAAGGTTCACAGAGTATAGTTCTGAACATTTGGCCTAGGATTTTTCTTCCTCCAGAAAATGGACATGCAAGCATTCAGTACAGACAAAAATCCCCAAACTTACATGCTGGCTTTATTGCTATCTTTCAGGACAAACTGCAGTTCCAAACTTCAAACACCACGGGGTGGATGACCGGGGTCAGGACATGGACAACAAAACCTGAACCCCCATATCCTCCCCATCTGTACTTCAATATTACTTAACCTTTCATAATAGTTTCCTGTATCTGTGCAACATTTATAGCGATTGTTAACTAAGTGCATGCTTGGAGGGTCTAAAGAATAAACTTAAAACCATGCCTTAAGGTTCAATATATAAGTGCTTAGAATGGAATTCTGAAAACAATTGTGCTGTACACTGAAATTATTTTCAGTGCTTTCAACTCATCTTGAATTGAGGTAACGCTAAACAGACCTAATTAGTTCAATAAAAAGAAGGCAACATTCAGTCTAGCAAAGTCATTCATTATAATATTTATTCTATGAAACAATGAAGAAAACATAAGATTAAAAAACGTTCCATGCATTTCATAAAATACAGAGAAAGACACTGCCATAAACAAAACAGAATAAGCAAGCCAAACCCCCACTGAAAATCCAGAGAGCTCCACTCTCCATGTTACATCATATGAATATAAAAAGCATATCCAGGAGAAAGAGCAGTCTGAAGAAAGTGGCGGGTTATCCGTAAATAACCAGTATGAGTAAATCAGCCCACGAGAGTTTTGCCATTACCTTTCTTATAAAACTGATGCCACTTGGTTTCCTTGCTACCAGTTCTTGGCATTATCTTTGTCTGGGAAACCAGGACAATGCAGCAGAACCCATTTTAAGTTGCTGTCCAGGAAAGTACTAGGGCCCAAAATGTAGGGAGCTACAGAAAGATACAGAAAGATAGCAGGGCCCAATGGGTGAGAGGGAATGTCTGGAAGCAAGATGCAGGGACATGCTTTGACTATCCTACCAGAAGCATGAGAGTAGAAAATATATTCAGTGAAAGAAGTATGGGCAGAAGTAGGTAATATATCTAGTACCTCTCTTGAAGAATCCCTATCACATATAAGACATGCTGGATTACAGAAGGATGCTGAGAGCAACATCTTCATTTAGGTTACAAATTACATCGCTATAAACCTTCTTACTGAAAGCTTTTGATTCATTTCCTTCTCCCTGACCTACAGTACTCTGTTTGGCTTTAGCAAAGTTGTTATGAGATCCTTCTCTTGCTTTTACTTTACAGAACCTCCCAGACTCCCACAGTGGTTAACAACCACATAACTACCAAAACCAAAACCAGTCTAATTCTGGGCTCTGATATAAAAGCAGCCCCCATTTCATAACAGGAATTCCCAAAAGCTGCCATAGCTGTATTTGGGGAGGGTGGTGTAGCGAAAGAAAGAACAATGCTCCACTTACACAAACACCTACTACCCCAAAAGCCCCACTCCACACAGCCTTAGGAACACCATCAAAGAGTTTCATGTGGGGAGGAGCAAAGAGAAGACAGCAGACTGGGATCCTTGCCCCTGCACCTGGGGATGCATCCGCTTCTCAAAACAGCATTCTTCTGTGAGTTACCGAGGTATCTCTGCTGCAGTGTGGAAGGTTCTGCATTGGCCTCCTGTCAGTGATGCATCACAGGGGAAGACTGTTATGGTTAAAAATGTGATTTTCATGTTGATTCTTTCAAACATAAAGCTAGGAATTCCTATTTTTAAAAAAATTTCAGTAGAGTGTAATCTAGCCTGTAGCATGAAATATTACAAAATTAGAAGTAGTAAGATATCGAATTGCCCTTTGCTACATCTTAACTCTCTCCCTTTGCACATACATATCAGGAATATGACTTTCTATCACATGATCTTTTCACCTTCCAATTCCTGGAATAACCTTATTTCATTCCCTGGACATGCACAAATGAGTCAGAAAGAAGACTCCATAGGAAACGCCAAGTCCAGCATTTCTCACTTCTGAGTGCTTACGGCCAGAATACTGTTTTTTGACAGAGTTTTTAAAATTCAATTATGCTTTATGTGCTCCATTCACCTCGCATTAAGAAAACAGAAAATGCTGTAAAAGATTAAAGTCTCAGGTCTTCACGGGCCTTAGTGAAACACAAAGATTGAGTTTTCTTTTAAAATAACTGCCCAGCTTCCTACCTAGTGTAGTATATGTGTTGTCCATGTAAACATTACACAGAGTCTTTGTACCACCCACAAACCTCTTTGCTTCAATCAACTATTTGTGCCCAAAAGCACATCCTTATGTTTCTTCCTACACCACAGCCATCCTCCTACACCACAAAAGATGTAAAAAACCCAGGAATTAAGCATAGGCTGGATACTTACAGGGATTGCTGCTGTTTGCTTCTGTCTTCCCAGCCTTAGCAAGTTTGGTTGAGTTCTGCTGTGCTTTGCCTTGCTCCTCTCCAGTTAGCAGGGCTTTTATTTCAGAGGGGATTTTCCCTTGGTCCATTGCCATGCACCACTGCTTGTACTGAAATATGCAAACACATTAGGCATTAGCAAACTGCCAGGATCACATTAGCAGACAAAACAGAGCTCTAATCTTTACCTTCCGGTATATTCATTTAAAGTCTGAATTTACTGAGCTGAAGCCTCTTATGAAACTGCAGAGCACTAATGAGCTAAGCACATGTCCATGGTTGCATACCTGGCCTCAGCAAATCCTGTTTCAATCAATAAACTGCTACTCAGTGGCCATACTGGACAGAATACTGTAATTATTAAACAACATGGAACACTTTGTGCAATTTCTTGCTGCTGACATGCAAGAATACCGTTCTAGTTCATGGCCTATTAAAAACAAATATTTCACATGACTGTGCAGCTGATGGACTATTAAGAGGTCCTTTCTGATTGTGCAAGGCACAGTTGCAGCACATGTGCCTTATTCCTAGCTCCCTCAATCTTAAATTCTTCACTGCCAAACCCAGAAGCTCATCAAAAAACCTGTGGGCACCTGGCTGACTTTTCACCTGATCTTAAACCTGATTAAAACTTGTGCTGATTAGCCCTGCCTACTCAAAAAAACCTAAAGCCAGGTCAAGGCAATACCCTCAGCTCCAGTGAAATTTCAGTAGCACCTCAATACCACTGAGGAGCTGTGTCTGATTTCCAAATGAAACATTCTCTTTGGTTAACATTGCTTATTTGGCCAAGACACCCATCTTACATGTGCTGGAAAACAGGACAGCTGTGCAACCATCTATACAGAGAGCATGCCGCAAGAATCAACTTCCCCAGCAGAGAAGCAATGACACACTGTGTATGTATGTTCCCCCTTGATATATTAACACATCTCTTTCCACCATCTACCTGTTTCTACATCTGCCAAAGGTTATTCAAAACAAATATTTCAAAGACAATAGACTCAAATGCAATGGCACTTTCTTTGCTTGCTTTTTGTTCAAAACCAGTAGATAACGTGTGACATGAAATTCATATTCTACACACCGAATAAGCTGGATGCATCTGATGTTTTGATACCTTCTGGTTAGCCAAATGCCACTGTCAGTCACCATGATTTTGAGAAAAAATGTTCATGAGCACAGGTCCCAACTAATACTGAGGATTAGGTTCAATGATAGTTTCTTACCATTTCAAGCTCTTCTCTGAGAGCGCAGATGGCTCGCTCTCTGCTTGAAACCAGTTCCTCCAGGTACTGGTACCTCAGCTTCTTCCTGGCCCTGCACTCTCTTGCACTCTGACGACTTCTTTCAAGTTTTGCCTTCAGATCTATTTTGGCCGGTTTACGACCTCGTTTGCCTGGTTTCTTTACCTTGCCTCCAACCACCTGGAAAAGAAGGGCACAATAAAGATCCTGTTCTGCAAAGGTAATGCTGTTACCATATGATTGCAACCACTCGGTGTCTCAAGAATAAAATCTTGCATATACATTCACTGATTCTGAAGCAACAGAGAAAATATGAATGCTGATGTATGAAGTTTTCAGTAACGGCATTAAAAACAAAAGAGAGGGATATGATTTCACAGTGAAGTAAGTGCTTAGGCAGTCCTGCTGTAAATGCTACTAATCTGATTTGGAGCTCCACAAGATGGCTGAGGTTGACAAGGACCTCTGGAGGTCATCTGGACCAACCACTCCAGCTCAAGCAGGGCCAGCTGGGGCTAGCTGCCCAGGACCATGTCCAGATGTCTTTTAAATATCTCCAAGAAGGGAGACTCCACAATCCCTCTGGGCCACCCATGCCAGTGCTCAGTCATCCTCATAGTAAAAGAACCCAAACATTTCCTTATGTGCAGATGGACCCTCCTGTTTTGCAGTTTGTACCCACTGCCTCTGGTCCCACTTGTGTACCACTGAAGAAAGCCTGTCTCCACCTCCTTTATACCCTCCCTTTCAGGTATTTGTACACATTGATGAGATCCCCTGAGCCTTCTCCTCTCCAGGACAGATGGTCATGGCCTTTTCAGCCTTTCTTCACAGGAGAGATGCTCCAGTACCTTCATCATCTTAAAGGCTTTTTGCTGGACTCTCTCCAGTGTCTCCATTTCTCTCTTGGACAGAGGAGGCCAGAACTAGATACAATATTTCAGATATCTAGGAGGGTATCTGGGACATTGAGGAAGCATAGTCAACTTGTAGTCAAATCAAGTTTAATATCACCAACAACTCATGCTCTAGTACTTGCCAGAAATATTAGAAAAATTATATTATCTAGAAATATTATACTATGCAGTTTAACATTTTATTTTGGAAAAAAAATATAATCAATGCAATCCAAAACTTAGTTGTGCTGCAACCAACAGTTTCAGCCTACTCCAAATATGAAGCTTGTCAGAATTATTCACTAGCCATCTGAGCTTACTCAGGCCATGTTTCTTTCAGAGGAATCTTCTGAGGAGTTTTACTCAGTCACACCAGGTCCTACTTCTGCTGCCTCTGCTCCATCAGTACCAAACCACTCTGGCCATGATGGCCTCCAAAACATTATTACACAGCCTGGTGTGAGTCTCCTCATGCAACCTATCAGTGTTCAACTCTCCCTGTACCTAATTTAGATCTCCCTTCCAGAAACAGAACTCCCTAGTTTCTTGCCCTACGGAATGCAGATTTTGCAATAATTTTCCCCTCTTCTTTGTGCCTCCTTTTTAAGAGGTCTGAAAGCTTCTCTTGCCACAATTAAAATAAATTTTTTAAAAAAGGAATAGTTTCCTCTGTGTTTACTCTATGCTTCCCCACCCAAATATTTTACTCTTAGCACGGGAGCATGGCACAAGAAAGTTTTAAACAGGCTCTGAAGCTTATTTCACTGGTCATTGGGTCGTATCACACTGTAAGCATTACATAAGCCACACACCCCAGCTCCCCTCTGAAGTGAGGATTTCTCTTTATTTGCATTCTAACCACACTGTTTGAATGGAGGGGGTGTGGAGAAACACAATTAACACACACACACACACCTGCATAGAAGAATTTCACTGCTGCTTAGTATTTCACCATACTGTATACAGACAGGACTTTTTCTAATAGGCAGTGATCAAAATATCAGAGTTCAAAATAAAAAAAAAGGCACTTTTACTGTGTAATGCTACAAAATAAATAATTTTCAATATTCAAAGAAGTCACTTGTTCTACAAACTTAGCAGGCTGTAATAAAAACAATTCACTAGGGTGAATTGATCTGCTAGAATGAAGAGAAAAAAAGGACTATACAATTCAGCCTATTCTTTCTTTGGAAAGTGAGACAACAATCACATGCCAACATAATCCTACCCCCTCTGTATTGCCTCTCCTAATTTATTCAGGAGTAGCAAGCTATCATAAGCAAATGAAGGAACAGAAAGTACTTAATGGACATCTATGATAATGAAACAAACACTACATTCAGAAGAGCAAAGAAAACAAATCAAGCTCTTTTACACTATAACGGCTGAATACAGTTTGAATAATCCACTCACTCCACCAAGTACTTCAATTCTTGAAGACTTTTAGCACCTGAAGCTTTTCTGTGCCAGTGCAAGGTAGTTCAAAGTAAATCTTTGAATTCAAGAGCTAGATAAGGTCTTGTAGAGAGGTACACTCCAGCTCTCTTAAAAAACCTTTGCCACTGAGTTCTGACCCTCTAGAAGTAGAGTGAGCTAGCTTTTAAGGCTGGAGCCCCAGCACACCCCACACTGGTGTATGAACAAAACAACTCGAGTCTTAGTCCAGCACAGGAGCAGTCACAGCCATGCCCTTTCACCACAATGTCAGGCAGGTGAATAGTTCCCACCACCCTGTTTCTCACACACAGCAAGTTAAAGACTGCTTAGCACATTGCAAATGCATCCTGGATCCACCATTACCAATGAATTGCTTTCCCTTTAGTTACTCCAGAGAGCTTTCTACAGATTGGTGTACTAATTGCTCTCTCTCCAAGATCTTTTACCACTGCAGTAATCCTGCACACAAGCTCTCTTATGGCAGGAAAAAGGCTTGTACCTTTTGGGGTTTTGACCCTAATAATGTGACTTCACACCATCCCTAAAGAACTCATACTGTCTTTATGGCTCCTGGAGTTCACCATACAATTAAGTATCACACTGCAAAGTTGGTTTGGTAAGCCATTTAATCAAATCCTGCATCATCATCATCACTTTTCCTTTATCAATATTTAAAAGCTCCTGCTGTAATCTTAAGCAACCCAGCTGGAGAAAAAAAGGCCTGGGAAATCCTTTGCCCCCATCCAACATTACCATATCCCCCTGGCTTCCAAGTCATGTTTGCCTACTCAGTTGCTATGCTGATGTGACAGAAAGAAGACAAAGCAGAAGTGATAGTTGATGTTGAACATGGCAACAGACCAAGAAACAAGCAGGGAAACATTTTTTGTCCCTTTGTATTCCTCTGGAGTTTATAAAGGGATGTGATCTATTAGCATTCAGCAGTAGGAATCTGGTTTTTTTTCCAGAGTCATGAGTCATAAGCAATCAAGACCCAGAACAACATCAATTATAAAATTTGACATAGAAATATTAGTAATGACATGCATTAGTTAGATGTATGACCAAGCCCCACTTCAGTTCGCTCAGACTTCAGAAAATGGAAAAACATAATTCTTTCCCCAAGGTACATGGTGTGATTCTTGGGGTGTCCTGCGCAGGGCCAGGAGTTGGACTGGATGATCCTGATGGGTCCTTTCCAACTCAGAATACTCTATGATTCTAAGATTTTCTTTTTAATACAGTACCTAGATCATAACCTAATTCTTATCTGCCATCAGTGTTCAACCACAAAGTTATGTGACCTGGAATTGGAAATAGCTGCAATTACTTGACCTGACATAGAAAATCCCTCACATTTCTGGATTTTTTTATTAGAAGGATACAGCAGCTACAAAAGCACTTCCAGAATGCATGACAGAGAGTCCTCCTTAGGAAGGAGATGCATACATAATACAGTTACTAGCACTCACAACCCTGAGGAACTGAGCCCCTCGGATGGAAGATTTTGATAAAGTGGCCTCATTGTGACATCTGCAGGTTTTAAACAATTCGGCAGATTAAAACAACACTATCTGAAGTGTCAAAGCAACACTGATCACATTGACCAGTTCAGCATTTTCCAGCAGCTCAGAGTTCATTCACCAATAAATCAGCAGTTCTACCAAACAGTAGTCGAGATCCAGCTCAAAGAATCGTCTTAAGTGGACTCTTCATTGCATTAGCAGCTGAAGGTACAGGTGTGCAGAATTTAACTTAACATGGAGCTGATGACCATATACAGAATTTACATAAAACTGTAAAAATTATTAGTAAGAAATAAAACCTAAGTGCTGCATTACAGCAGAGGGAGAGGAATCTATTCACGCTGGCAAACATTTTCTCAAAATCAGAAAGCAAATGAAGTTAGTCACAAGTCTGCTAATAAAGACGAAGTTTTCTGATCTTCCAATTCAAAGCATACCATTTACAGCAGCAGTACAAAACCCAGCTGGAAAGTATGCTTGTTATTCCTCCCTTGCATGACATTTTATATGCTTAACATAGATTTAACTTTCACTAGCAGACAAAATGCTTCCCATAACGATCCAAAAATGTAAGATACTATTTAGTGAGCAAACACTTTGTCTTAAACTGGTATGTCAATAGACATCTATCTTAAAACCCTAATGATACAAAGTGATTAACGCACTAAGAATGTAATCTTTTGTACAAATGTATAAAGACTGTCTTTGCTGCAATGTCTATTTAAAAAAGCATAAGCTAGGAATAAATATCAAGTGTTTTCATAAGGTGTTACACAGGCACCCAGAAGTAAAGATTAAGGTTCAGGGCAGCAATCAACCAGATACCACCTTCCTGCTCAAGAGGTGAGAGTCCTCCTCTTCTCCCAGGGAAGGACCTACAGCCTCACCCATGGAAGCATGTCCACCAACGTGCTGTACACATTCTGCCAGTTCACAGTAACAGAAGCCAGGCACTTCTTTAAACCTGTCTCTCTTAGAGTTCAGAAGAGACACAGGGATGGTCAGCTAACTCTACCATGTATAGCCTCCTAGTTCATTGCAACAGTGAAATAAAACTGCTCTAGCTATTTTATAGGGTTTAAGCTCATCCATTTTACTCATTCATTGAAAATATGAGCAGACGTGCCATCTGAGCAATGCCAAGCAGCACCTTCTTAAAACATCTAATGACTTAAAATTGCTCATATAAAATTATAACCAAAGGTTTTATTTTGCCAAGCAAGCAGCAGTGAGAATGCTTTATATTCAGATATGATCCTGGGTGGAAAATTTCTCCAGCACATTGCAAATCTACATATTCTGAAAAAGCTCTGCAGGGTGAAAACTTAGTGGCCCACCTCCTTAACAGCTGAAGTCACTCCACACTAGCTCTCAGTCCCTGCTGTGGCATTCAAAGCATAACCCAGAGTAGGCTCCAGGATTGCCTGGGAGATCACTCTCTCTGTGATCCTTGTCACACACAACAGCAAGGGCCACAGGCAGACACCTGCTATAAGACATCTCATGGATGAAGACTCATCAGGCTCTCTATTTGAAGCACACCTGCCTTACTCCCACAGTTCCTCCAAGGGACATCTGTATCCCCATAATTATGACTCAGGACCAGACATGACTGAGTATTTGATGTTTCAAAGGTAGGCTTGTAGAAAGCAATGCAACTCCTTGCGTGCAGCCTTTTGCAGTGGACCTTCCCCTGCTCTAGCACCAAGCACTCCCTTAAAATGGAAAAGCTGTATGAACACCAGAGCAAGGCATCAACAGATGCTCAATCCATAAATGTAAATGCCCCATATAAACAGTTTATCTAAGGGCTTGCTTTTTCAAACTCAGGTAACACCTAAAAACACGTCAAGCTTACCTATTTGAAGGCTTTTCTTTCACTTCACACATTGCAATTTTGTGGAAGTTTAGAAAAAGTCAGACTTCAAGACCAACATCCTTGCCCAAGCCCCTGGAACCAGCCTAATGAAGAGCAAACAATCTGAGCTGGAGACCTGGCTTTAAACAGCCACTGCTTCTTTTACAAGATTAAAGGAATTTGCTTCTTCATTTAGAGGACGCAGCAATTTATTTACAAGCAAAAGAAAGTCAACAACCAAGAACCAATCCCTTCAAAGTTGAGAAGGTGAGATTGAGATCTGCTCTCTCAAAAATCTGAAGAATGGACCTGTCTATTGTCATCAGAACTGGGTAACAAAAGGTTTTCCTAAGCCTTCCTTTGTATATCCAACACATGTAAGTATCTGCCTTGAACTAACAAGGCTTTTAAAAATACTGTTGGGTGCATTTCATTGAATTTTCATTCCCCTTCAAAAAAAGCAATCAGTTACTACACTCCACTGCTAATATTAAGAATGATGCACTATACATTTTTCCTCCCCAAATCCCACTTTAAATTAAAAAATAACATTTAAAATATATTTGTCTCCAAAATGCACTTTTTTCTTAAAGGTCAACCTAATCATTTGGTTCAGTTCAATTTATTTTTGAAGAAAAATACATTTCATCTAAACTTTTTAAAAACTAAAGCTATCTTTTCCATACAAGGCAAGAATATTTGTAATAATAGAGGGTAAACCCAATGGGTTTTGGTGGTGGTTTGGTTTTTGTTTGCTTGGTTTTAATTTCACTGGAATAACAAAAGTGATCTGATGTTAAAACCTTTTTTTATTTCTCATTTCCAGCTATAAACTGAAAAGTTAATTACCCAAATAAGTATTGCCAGAGCATTCCCTATAAAAACTTCCAAAATTAATACAAAAGATTGCAGTTAGCTATATAAAACTTTATTTTAATGGTTTCCAACTAGAGTTATCAGCTAACAAAAATATGCAAAATACTTCTTACCCTAGTTCAAACTCTCTGCTTCCCAATGTATATAATAAATAATAAGTTATATGTAGTCTTCCAAACTAACAAAGTAATTTCACCTATAAACATTGAAACTACTATAAGAGTTCCTCCTTTTTCCTGTGTTTAAATACTTCAGAGGTGCACAAGTGTTGTTTTAACAGGAATTAATTGCCAAGGAACAGCTACATCACTAAACTCTTTCCCTTACACAATCAATAGGTCAAACTACAGCAAGAAGTGAGACCAGTACCTGAACAAGCCTTAGTTTCAAGTAAGGTCTACAGCAGAAAAGAAGGTCATATTTTGGGGTTGGTTTGGATTTTTTTTGTGTGCATAATTTAAGAACATCCTTCAGATGGTTACTTCACTACTAATGAAATTTAGTTGTCTCTGTTCTTACAGGGAAATTCCTTTCATAGTTGTTCAGTTCACAGACAACACTCCAATTAGGCAGGCCAACTCCCTCAATAAGGAGGAAAGCATGACTCAGTGGAATTTTTAGGAGATTTCAAGGACACGATGGCTCAAGGTGTAAGACCGCAGCGGCTACAAAATGAGGTATAAATACTGCTTACCTCATCCTGACACAGCAACCTGCAATGGAAAGAGCCCTCCCAAGAGAAATGGCAACTCGGATGGAGTCACCAAACCCTCAGGGCAACCTTTAGTCTCTCGACTTGCCCTAGCCCACGTCTGGGGCTCTACGGAAACACCAGAACTAGCATCCAAGAGCTGCAACCAAAGGAAAAGAAGGGGGCAACCCCTCCTTCCTGGCGGCTGCAGCGACCAGAACCCTTCGAGAGGAGATTTCAGCAGGCTCCTTGCACCAAGAGCCTCGCCGGCTGCCCTCAGTTTCGGCTCCAAGGTGGGCCCCCCAAGCCCCTACCTTGCTGTCATCCATGTGTGCCGCCACGAGTCCGCCGCGCCGCAGCCCGAGCCCGGCAGAGCCGCCGCCCGTCCGCAGCGCCGGCGGACAGACAGCCGACACTCAGGACACCTCAGGACCGCCCGCGGCCTTCGCCATCACTCGCCGCCCTGTTTGTTTACAGCCGACGGGCGCGAGGGCGCCGGCAGAGCGGTGCGCGGTGGGAAGTGTAGTCTTGCCCGGCCCCGCCGCCTTTGGCTACTGCTCCGCTGGGGGCAAGAAGAACCACAACTCCCAGCAGGCCCAGCGGAGAGAGAAGCGGTGATTGGCCCTCGCCTATCTAAGCGGGGGGACTACATTTCCCAGGAGGCCCCGCAGCAGCTTAATTTGTTGTTTCGTCAGTTTTTGGCCTTTTTTTCTAATGCGCCGTCCCACGGCAGCTCACCGGCCGCCTCGGTGGCTCTGTGTCGATGACCAGGGGCTGGTGGGGGCTGCCCGTCCGACCCTGCGTACGGGCTCTCGAGCTCTGAGCCCTAAATCGAACCCCAGTTTTGCTGCTCCTGTGACCGCCCCCAGTGCCTCCGTGTCCCCGCCGGCAGCTCTGCCCTCACCGGCCCCTGGTCAGCGTTACAGAGCCGCGGGCTTGGCAGCTGAGCAGCCGTGTAATGGCTTGAGCATTAGATAAACAAAAAAATAACCCAAACCACAAAACAACAAATTAAGTTTTCTGTTATTGTTTGCCTAGCTTTATCCTAAGTGTTCCTGAAGACAGAACGATGTCTTCCAAGCCCCCTGGACACTGCATGGTGTACTGAGCTCCTCAGCTACCGCAAGGCTGAAGCAGTCCCTGTAATCCTTTGAGAATACCCCGGTTGCTCTCATTTTCCTATCGACACATGGCAGAGAATGTTAATATTGAATGCTTGATGCAAAGCCAAGCCATGCATCGTCCTGTGTCTGCCCTACCCAACAGGTCCCTTGAAATTAGCCTTCTGCTTGCTCGAAAGACACATGTAGCTCAGTGAACAATTTCATAAACATGGTCAATGTTTCAAGTTGGCAGTGAAGCCTGAAGCTAGGCATGTTTCATGTTGCTGCATGTTTCTTTTTATTCATGCAACTCTATTCACAGGAGTTTCCCATGACTTAATCTCTCTTACATGCAATTGTTAGGGCTAAAGGCTTTGTCATGGGATTTTCCCCCTGAATCACAGACCTTCCTCTTGGAAGGCTATGCTTTCTAGATGGCAGAGACAAAGAACTTTCAGAAGCTTTTTTTCTCTTATATGCTTTTCAGTCGTCAAAGACAAGGCAGTTTGCTCACTTTGTATTTGCCTGTCCAAAACCAATGAATCAGTTCTGGCAACTCCCCTCTGAAATAATAGCAATAAAAAAGCAGGGTTGATCAGTATGTTGAGCAGGAGGCGTCAGCTAATAAAGTAGCAGGAATAGCTCAATATGAGTTTGCCTAGGTTGCCTCCTGTGATCCCTCCCCTGTCTTTGCCTTCAAATTCTTCAAGAAGGTGGTGAGGTGCCTCATACCGCCTTTGGCACTATCCTGGGGCCATAAAGCTGACTTTAAAAGTTAGTTGGGGGTTTCCCCAGTGAAGGGAAATATTGAGTGGCAAAGAGCCAACATAGCTCACTTAGGCAACCCTCTGTTGCAACATGAGTAGAGGAAGGAGATTAGACAGAGCCCTGATGCTGATTCAGAAAGACCAGAATCCTTTTAACCAGCAAGTTATAGCTGCATCTTTTCTTTCCACTAGATTATCCCACACTACTCCTTCTGCTTTATATCACTTACAAAGCAGAGCTCTCAGCTTCAAACCAGGATAAGCACAAGTTCCCTGCCTAAGTACTTAAGAGCTTCTATATTTTAGCACAGAACAACTCGAAATAGGCATTTCAGTCTACTTTCCTACTATGGTTATGCTGTCCCCCTGGATGAATACAGACATGCAAGTTCAGTGGGAGTCTGTCAGGAAGAACAATTGTGAATAAAACCGAATATTATATATATGCACATATATATAGCACATAAGATTTGAAACTGATTTCAACAGCTAGAAGTAGTACTTCTTTACACAGCATATAGTGAACTCTTGGAGTTTACTGCCAATAGGACACTGTAAAGCAGAGACTACTGCAAGTTCATAAAAGGATTAGATATGTTTATGTCTCATAAAGAGGTACCAAGTGGATGTATTCTCCGTCATCCCTAATCTAACTGGCATACTGGGGATGTATGAGAGGAAGAGATGCATCAGAGAGCAGAAAAAGGCCAAGTTCACATATTCTCCCTAAAAGGTGTCTCCTCTTAAGGACCAGTAGTCTGACTCAGCAGGTCTTTTTTTGTTGTTGTCTAACAGGTCACCATTTTGACCCCCAAAGATTCACAAATGATAAGATTTTTAAGTAAAACCTCCTTGGTTAAATGCAGTGTCACAAATCATCTTATGTAATAACTATTGGCAGGTTCATGCTGAAAATTAGTTATTTTTATTAAAAGAAGGGTTGTGCTTCTGAGATCCAGAGAGACTTCGAAGTATATAAATAAAGTGAGTTCAGGCAATACAGTGGCAATCGGGGTATAGTTTAAATATCACTGCTTATGTCAGTGTGACTTAAAAAGATATATAACTCACAGGGTGATTTTGCACCATGTGCTCATATTTGCAGTGATGTCAATAGATCCTTAAAGGGTGTTTATTCTCTCTAGAACTGGAAATGTTTTAATTTGGGCAATTCAAAATCTGTTCCTATGAGAGCCTGCCTGAAACAAGAATAAATCTTGCAATGTTTTGGTATCAAGGCTCGGCATTTTACTGAAATTGCTTCTCTGTACATTTGTGGAGTCTTTAGAGATTCAGAGCCTTTGAGATTAGTTCATTTATAGATATAAAGGCAAAGATTAAGATATTTTCTTGTTTGTTTTCCAAATATACTGAGATGCTAATTGCTTTAATAGAGATGCTAACTCATTTGCCATGGGGCAAAGACATGAACAGCTTGTCTTTCAATCCCTTGGGATTTTAGAGGTCTTTTTGTAGAACTGATAGAGAAATTGCATTTTTCTACATCCTTTAATCTGACGTCCAAGAAACATTTCTGGAAATACAAGAAATTTTCTGTCTTTCAGTTTGTAGAGTCTGTTGATATCGAGACAGAGAACACCTTTAACTTTTTGTTTATACTCATCAGTAAAAGTATTTGTCACCAAAGAGTGGCAAAAAAAATTTTTTTATTTACATAATATTCTATATCTTATTTTTTTTAATATAACTATGGTAAAAGTATACCAGTTTATTTGTTTGGATTTTTTTTTTTTCAGTAGAGAAATCAGCTATATAGTCTAAAGCTCCAGAAGACCTGGTAAATACATGAACAGCACACGCTCAGAAGCACATTGATTGATCACCTCCATTGGTGATGATTAAAAGAAAATTCTATTTAAAATAAAAGCTCTTTGAAAGTTGGCTTTTAAATCTAATCAGTGTTTGAAGGAAGCACAGCACATTGGAAACCTGATCTGTGACTATTTCCTATACACTGTATAATTAAATGTTGATAAGGGGTTACTCTCATATTTGCTAAATATTCTACATTATGACAAGATGAGGGCCTTCTGTGGTTGCAAATGCTTGAAGTCAGCTCTACAAGGGGAGTTCTTCCTATTTAGCTATTGCGAATGTACTTCTCAAGTAAAATGGACTCAAAATAAGATAATTTGGAATAATCAGCTTTTGTCCTGTGCATACACACACGCAGAAAAGTTACAGCTTTATCTAACCAAACTAACTTTCCCACACAAGCAAAATCTTGAGACAGTGCTCATGATGCTTTTATATTGCTGAAGGGATAGACCATGTGTAAATTAAAATATTGCATGAATATGCTCATGCTGCAGTTGGAAAGGAGCTACTTCATAATTTCTAGCTCTAGTAGAAGGGAGAAAAAGAAGTCAGACGATCACACATATAATTGGTAGTTCCAAATACGATATGTGAGGAAAACCAGGAATGGTTCAAAAAGTTATTTGAAAAACATGGGTTTCGTGCAGAATTTAAACTAAATATAAGAAACTGAGAACCATAGAGCAAGACAAACAAATCACTGATTAAGAAGATGACAAAGAGTGGGTCAAAGTTCAATGAGGTGCACAAGTGAATAAAATTTAATCTTGTTCCGAAACGACAAACAAACAGAGCAGCACAATATGCCACGTTCAGGAATGTGAAAGCCATGTTGTATCTGGCACTTGAACAACAGAGAATTATTGCTGCTGATATGGTAATTGCAGAGGTACAGAAAAAAGTGGGTGGATCATGTGAAATTCATGAAATACTTGAGGTGAACTTACAGCAGGGTTAGTCTTTTAATTGTGTACATTGATCTCTATGCACAACTGGTTTACTAAAAAGACATATTGTTCATTCTCAAGAGGTTTAAAAATCCACTTCAGCTCGGTGTCTTATTTTTTTGGTTCATAAGATATTTTGCAACGTGCTCCTCCCCTTTGGCCTACACGAACAAATATGCCTGCATAGCCATACCTATTAGAGCCAGTCAAAATCTGCTCTTAGTAGCTGGCCATTCTGGTAAGAGCATTTCTGGTTACCACAACACATAACATAATTTTAAACAGTTTTGTCCAGATCCAGATTCTGTGGCATGGGCTGTGCTCACATGCAAAACATTTACTAATCTAAGTCTGATACTGTTGTCTTGTCCAAGGGCATAAACAAGGTTTCTGCATAGCTTAAGCAAAAACTGAAGGACTTGTATGGCAAGCTGGATCTGCATTGTAACTGGGTCAGAGGACTTCCATGATGACTTTGACTACTTTCAGAAATGACATTGTCCCTCATGTGAAGGTTTGGGTCATCAGATACAGAACTTTTCCCTGGTCTGCACTGCTCACCCCATCTTAAGTCAGCATCATATCAGCTAATTTCTGTTTTGCAACTCTATTTAAGAGTATTGGATTTCCTAGTATTGTTGTAACTGCTGATGAGCTGTGGATTTGTGTTTAATGAGACTGCTCAGGTGAACAGAAGTTATTTACAGGATCAAAAGCTGCACCACAAAAAGTGTTGTATTAATTTGTAATAAATGTAAATGAGGAATGCACTCCTGGATAACACCCAGTTGTTCACAGGGCTATTTCAAGGAAATAGGCAAAATATGCAGCAGGTTATTGGGAGCTGGCAGGCTGCCTGCCTTGCCCATCCATACAGGGGAAATAGAAGTGTGTTGTTTCAGAAATACACAGCAAAAAGCACAGCTACCCTCCCAGTACCTAAAAGGGGCTACAAGAGAGCTGGAGAGAAACTTTTTACAAGGGCATATAGTGATAGGACAAGGGGGAATGGCTTTAAACTGACATAGAGTAGGTTTAGATTAGATATTTGGAAGAAATTCTTTACTGTGAGGGTGGTGAGGCACTGGCAAAGGTTGCCCAGAGATGTTGTGGATGCCTCATCCCTGGAAGTGTTCAAGGTCATTAGATGGGGCCCTGGGCAACCTGGTCTACTTGCTCACTTTGGTCTTGACATCAGTGGAAGAAAGGACATTTAAATTCTCAAGTCAGATGCTGGTTCACAAATGATCATATCAAAAATCTAACAATCAAGAGGATTGACTACAAATGCACATAAATATCTACTAGTTTTCTCATTCACATATCTATATATAAAATAACTGTAAGCTCAAAACTATCTCCGACTTGAAACCATAACTGATTTATGGCAACTGTTTGAAGATTTGGAGGATTAGCTATAATTGTAAGATAAAAATTAGAAAATACTGACTAGTTTGCAAAAAGCATTAAAGTACAAGATGAGGGCAGGGGTGGGCTGTGTGTGTATTCCCCTGTGTCTAAAAGGACTGTAATTAAAAACCTACACATTAAATGTTTATTTTTTTCTTTTAAATTTTACAATACTTTTAAACAAATTTCAGACAAGGTTGATCCAAGAGAAGAAGCAAATGGGCTTTGTGAAACATCAGCACTGAAATCGAGTTACCTGTTTTTTCTAAGCAAGTGGTCTTTTTTAACTTCTGTCTCAGGATTTCCCTTTAGAATTCGGGACTGGGGACTATACTGTCCCTCCAGAAGTAGGGACTAACACTAGAGTTTCAGACAACTGTGCAAAACATCTTGCCTCCTGTACGTCCCCGCTGTCTTGTGTTACAAACCACTCATGGTCAGACTGTACAGGGTAGTTCTGCACACAGCAGAAGCTGTCTGTGGCACTGTGCTCCTTTCCTACATGGTCCCTGGCAGGCTTGCTGTCAGACCCAGGAGCAGTACATTAAAGTTTACTAATTCCTGAATGGCTCCCCCTCTACAGGTCTCCATGAGAGACTACTAGTGGTTTCTATCTACTGAGCCATACCTCTACAAAAGTGCTAAATGATGCTATGAAGTAATTTAAGGGTAGTAAACCTATAGCAAGAGGAGCTTTCATCCTCTCCACAATACCTTGAGATCCACAGCTATGTGTTTACAAATAGGACATTTAGGAGTTTTCTCCAAGTATTTTCCGTGACTTTAAGGCCCAGGTTAAGCTACAGAAGAAAGCCTGACATACATATGTTGATGCCTACATTAGGTGTTACTCTGTTTGGTTTCAAAGGCATCTCCAGAAGCTGATTTGAAACATTTACATCAGCTCAAAATCACTGAAACTTAGAGGTAAGTAGATAATTATAGATGCTGTGAACAGACCCGTCAGTAGTCATTTCATAGAACCAAGTGATGTCATGCTACAGAATAGCTTTGCCATGTGTTTGACAGGCGTTTTACAAAAAGAAATGCAGGTGGGGGATTTTCATGTGTGTTTGCTGTAGATATTTTTTGGTTTTTACCATCTCCAGTTCTTCATGCAAATGAGTTTTTTATTAAACAACTGCTACAATGTCAGGTACAAATACTAACCGAGGAAGCAATGAATCTATACAAAGATTGACAGCTGTTTGCTAAGTGTTCACTTTGGTTGCATATATATAGTCCTTAGCTCTCTAATTACTTGTCTAATTGCAAGAAGCATCAGCCCCACTACCTCTGCCTTTGTTAACATCCTTTAAATTTCTAGCTATGTCAGGGAGAAAAAACCCTATTGCTGAATCTGAGTTGAGACTGCTATGGAAAATTTTCCCCTGACAGTGTCAGAAATGTTATTCAGAGTCTCACAGATAGCTACAGAATTCTTAAATGGAATATAACTCACACTTTTCCCCCTTTAATGTGTTCAGCAGACAGGTGGCAACCCAACTGCTGGGAAGTTCCTAAGTATTTATATCCTTTAACTCTCAAATGATATGAACAACTAATAGGAAATGTCATGCACTGAGTATATGAGTAATGTTCCCATTAATCAATCTTCCAAAATAATCTGGATTATTATGTCTGTTTGTACTACACTGTAGCTATTTGCAGATAGATGTACTAAAAAAGCAAGATTGATTTGTATCAGCTCCGTTCCATGTGGAGCTTTGCAGGCAAAATCTCTTACAAGTTCTTTCCTTTTCCAGATGTGCTTTGGCCAGGCACAAGAGAGACTCATAAATGTAGAATACCACCAAGATGCAATTGTCTGCTTTCTGGTGTCAGCATTTAACTCCCACTTAGACATAATTTTCAACTGAGTATAGAATCTGCGAGGAAATGAAAAATGAGATCTTTAGTTGCTCTGAACTAGCAATCAGACCAAGCATGTTTTGGAGACAAGTGGGATTTTGAAGTCCAAACAAAACAAACGACTTTTTAATCATTCATGAACAATTTAGATGGCTTTGTTCTTAGTCTTTGTATGTTTTTGGCTTATATATTTCATAATCTGGCTGCACAACTGAGAAGAAATGAGTATAATACATCCCTTTTGCACCACTCTAGAATTGTTAAGAAACATTTAACTGGAAGTAAATATACCCTGTGCAGCTACACTGTCGACTTATGAACAGCTATGAAGAGTGAGGTATGTAATTCAGAATAAGACCTTGGAATTTTTTTTAAGATATATTTGCTTTTGCATTTGTTACTATGGATTTTGTTGTTGTTGTTGAAGGATGTCATAACTTCACTCCTTAAATTACACATATATGGCCTTGACTCATTTTATTCCAGGGCCTTTTTTCACACCCCTACCTATGTGAAAGGACCTCTCTATGGATGTAAATGTGATCTGCTACCATAAAAATATCCAAATGCTAAGTATAAGAACAACTTTTATCAATCCAATAAAATCCAGCGGCCATGCTGCACCACAGGCATGCCACTGAGAGACAAAGTAGAGAGAGGATGAGTATGTTTTTACATCCACTGAGATTAATCCGTTAAAATACACTATGTATTATACATATTGCCAAGTCTCTCTTCAACATAAATTTAAGCTTGTTTGTAAACTTTATGTGTACATGTTACTGTAGTGATTTTTACAGTAAATTCATATTCAGTAACCTAGCTTTAACATGTTTGGTTTAGTAACAATGAGATTAACTTTACAAAAGCTGTATTTTTAAAGAACTGACTTCCTCCTGAAAACCTCCTAAAAATGCAAACACATAAATTTATACACTGAAATTTCATAATAGTGACAGGACTATCTGAATGTTTGACAGATAAATTTTCAGCCAGGCATACTGATGCACTGAGAGTTCAGAATACCAGATACAGGAATCATAAATGCTCCCTCTATACCATATAATAAATTAGGTTGGAAGGGATCTCAGGAGGCCAGCTGGTCTAACTCCCTCTACACAACACAGCCAATCTCGACATTAAATTCAACTCCTAAGTTAGATCATGTTGATCAGAACCTTGTCCATTCCAGCACTTGACTATCTCCAAGGAGAGGAAAACCTCTCTAGGCACATCTTCCAGTGTTTGACCACCCTCAGTCTAAAGAGCTCTTTTCTGTTGTCAGATGGCAAATGTCAACCTAACGACTGTCAAAAAGAGTATCTTGCTGTACTGCTGTTGGATAAGCAAGACACACTAACTCCTGCTGCATTATAACAATGCCAGATCCACAGCAAGGATCACAGTAAGAAGCAGAGGGTAGGAAACCGTGAGCTAGAGCATCACCTGATAGATGGGCTCAACCAAGGCATCTGTTTGCACCTTCTCAAGCTCTGTACACCCATGCCACTGACACATTGGTTCACTCTTTCTCTCCCAATTGCTGTGCATCCTTGTTTCTATTTTGCCATCTCATCTCCAGTGGCTGAAGTCTTTGTTCATTCACACGCCATTAACCAAACAGAAACCACACTCTTCTTTCAGTGACGTCCAGCTTACAGCATTTGTGCAACTGCATCCTGATCTCCTGCTGGCATTATATGGTAAGAAGGTATTTTAAATGAATCATCAGTTATAATAGCCATTTTTCTTAAACTGTAGCTGACATCATTTAATTGTAGGTACTAGTACAAAATAACAGATGAATAAACATATAATTTCTGCAACTTAGTAATCAGACAGGCCCTTTGAACAGCGGCTTCTTTTTCCTTTTATATTCTGGAACTCAAATCACATTTACCATTTTCCTATAACTGTCTCCACTGACTGGCTCACAAAAGACTGCGTCCTCACATGTTCCTGTCTAGGAAGTTCTTCTAAGCTTTCACAGCTGCTGAGAAAAAATGTCTTGGAAAGTCATGTCCTTTACTTAAAACTCCACCTCTTCAAAAACTTTCTGTCCCCTCTGATTTCATAATACCCATTTAGATTTTAAATGGTCATGAAGAGGCACATTCTTCAGCATAAATTTGTCTGGAACTCATCATCATTTGATCAATGGCTTGAAACAATTTTTAATGACTGGAGAGTCAACAAGCCAAATTTATATCTAAAGTAAGCATATGCAGCTTCGAATAAGTCATAAGAATTCTGAGGCAGACTTTTACAAAGAAAAAAAATCATATTTGCAGCCCTGTGCTTTACCCACATTGACTTTATCCCCTTCTTTTTGCAGGCCAAACATAAATCAGGGTTTTAAACGTTTCTAATACATTAATGATTCTTCCCTGGCTAAAAGGAGAACAAGTGGCAAACTGCTTTGAAGCATAAACGTTCTCACAAGATTTTCGAACCCTCCGTAGAGCTAAAAGAGTTGTACCCATACCTAATACACAGAAGCCAGGCTGTTCCTGAGCATCAGAAGGGTAGTCAAGAAGGCAATATAAAAATAAACCAGCAGTCCTTCACCTCACCTCCACCTTGCATCTAAAAAAAAAAAAAAAAAGACATGCTCTGAGATTTTCTCTGCTCTCTGTTGTTGACAACTGGGCTAGTATCAGTGACAATTTTCTGACCAGTGCATTCAACAAAATAAGATACTGTTGCAAGTTAACAGTCTTTTTTCCAAAGAATCTATTTTTACTGTAAGGCCAAAATATTGATGTTCTGGGTGTTATCCACTTAAAAGTTTACATGAATGAAAGCTTGTAAATGCAGGTCATTGTGGTGCTATGTCCTTCTTTCCCACAGCATCAGCTAATACTAATTAACTTGATTTTCTTTCCCATTTTAGATATCAAGATTATTTTTCATGTCCATTAAGGGTTTGTCTGCCTTTTCCTTTTTTGATATTAGGCTTTTTTTATCTATTACGTACATTTTAATGATTGCATGGAATAAAAATCTCTCTTACAATCCATTTGAATAACAATGTAGTTTCACTTGCATATTACTGCAACACCCAAACTACATCTTAGAAATAAAATAAAAAGTAACCTCTCAAATCCACAATGTTTAGGTTACCTGTAGGTGTCAGAAGCTGTTAAAGGTACACAGAAGCAACAAAATGGATCAGGAGCAATGGTGAAGACTCTAAAACTGTCACAAAATTTCTTCTCCTGTGTACATATCTTGAAAAGAAAACTGTCACAAAATTTTTTCTCCCGTGTACGTATCTTGAAAAGAAAAATATTTTAAAACAAGTAAATATAAATAAACTGGTCTTCATTACCACAGGTTATACATTCTCTTTCTACATTCAGACTTTTAAACTACTTTCCTGATTGTGAACTTACTTTAGCATGCTGTCAGTACAGTAACTTTGTACTTATTGCTTTATATTGACCCAAATGACATTTCATGTATCAGAACTTCTAAACATTTTATGAATGCTATCCTTTTTTTCTTGTATCCTTGGTACTCTTAGAAAAATACTTCACAAGAAATTTAAAATATATTTAAGGCTGGTAATTACTATATCCTACTTCATTTAAAGTATTCAAACAGTTAAAAAGAAGGATATGAATAGTCAAAGACCTCATACATTTTATGTTGCCTTCATAATAAACACAAATACATTTTACTTCTGATTCCTGATTGGCCACAAACAAAACATGAACATACAAAACTACTCTCCAGATAGTATGAATTAGCATAGCAACTGAAGTGTTAGTTGAGCAATGATGATTTACACCATCTGTGCTTACAGCCCATTACTAGTTGCTTTCAATAGAAGTATCCCAGCCTACAGACAAGTGACTAACAGTGAGCAAGAGCTAAAAGTAAGTGAGGTGGGTGTTTATTGTGACAACTATCTTAATTTCTGGAATGTGTTTGGGATTTTTTTTTTTAATGTATGAGCTTTTTTGTTGGTTTTATTTAAATATTTTCTCTTTAGATATACAGAAAAGTGAGAAATGTTACTAGTTAAGTTTTTCAGTTGCTGTAGATTTGCCTGAACTTGTTGTTTCTTGAAAGCAGTATTTCATCAATCTGTTTCCTGGTGACAACATGTTATTATGCTCCTTTTCTGTAAATAATATTTATTATGATCTCCAATTTCAAATGCCTCCTCAAAACTTAATCTTGCTGTTTTATTCAGAAGTGGCTTGACCATGACTTTTTTCTGCTTAAGATGATTAGAATTTATCAAAACCCCCTAAGCTTCAAAAAGGCCATTCATAGAACCAAAAATTATTACTTCTTCCTTTATCTTTTCTCACTGTCTTCTGTTGTATATCTCACTTATAGTCTTTGTATGTGTATGTGTCTCTCTGTTTGCAAACTAAGCAACAAACTTTCATGCAAGTGCTTAATTTTAATAAATCTGCCTGCTTATGTAAGTAAAAAAAAAAAGTTACTACTTCTTTTGTGAGATGGAAGAGAGGAGAGGGAAAAGAATGAGTTAGTGGTTAGATTTGGAATTTAAGAGAACTTGGTTCAGTTCTCTGATCTGCAACCATCTTGCTATACTATCTAGGATGAGTTACTTTATCTTAATAAGTCAGTCTTATATCCATAAAACATGCATTCATGATACTCTGTCCCACAAAAGACTTGGAAAAATAAAGAGTACTCAGAAACTATAGAGATAGGAATTATGTAATTTTCTATTGAGTAATGAATATAGGGTTTGTGAAGTAAGAAGATACAGGGAAGCAGACAGCTGAAGCTCTCTTTCACTTTTTTTCTGCACTTTCTGCTGCTCTAGTTCCTGTAATTCTCCTTTTCTCTTCCACTGCTCCAAATCACCCACTGTCATCCTACAGAGAACAAGAATATTGCTTCATCTTGTCCTAAATTCCTCCCAACTCAAAGACACATATCTGCATTGAACCTAGACCTCTCCACTTGCATACTAACTACTCTAGCTCATTTGATGTGCTGTGAATCTGGCAATCCTAGAGAAGCTATAGGGAAGTAGAAGTATGAAAACTATCTGCAGTGACTAACTAATGAGGCTATTCTTATTTAACCATTTTCCAGAGGGATAGAGCTTCCCAAAGTCTGATGCACACATGGAAGGGAAGGAAGGGAAGAATAGGGAGATACTGGGTGTTCTCAACTTACTGTCTTCCCCTGAGCATTGCTACTTGGCACCCTACATCTTTGATGTCTGCATTTCTCATGCAACTCAAATTCCTCCTCTCTAGACTGAGTTCTGTGATTTCCCACTGATCTCCAGCTACAAACTTTTCTCCCTCTTCTGCTTTCCCCACTCTCAGTCTGACATCTTCTATTCGTACTGGCTTTCAAATCCTCATGTTCCCATTGCTGCTCTCCTACAAACCTGTGCTGCTCTTACTGCTGTACCCTGCTCTATGTGCCAAAAAAGCCAGTGCTATCTAAAAATGCTGTGTTTCAATGTGGGTATCTCGGCAACGCTTCTAGTTTTAAATACCCTGTTGGTAGCAGTCTGCTCTGAAAGCAGATTAGGCCAAACTACCCCCTGCCCCTGAAGCTGTCCATGAAAATGTCATCAACTCACTTCCCATCTTGGGTTTCCCCTAATCCAGTATAGCCAAAACAAACCAGTGCAGCTGACTTCTACTATTTAAACTGCTTAAGCTGCTCTGGTTGACTTTGGCCAAAACAGTTTTGGGAGGGATTGAGTGAGCAGCTTATAGGTAGATAGGGGAGGGGGTAACCTTTGGCAGAAGACAGCCATGATGGTGACTGGGAACGGTCTGGGAATGGTAACCTCTTTAACAATTCCACTTCAGCCCATGGAGGAAGTGAGCACCCACAAGGGGATTTTAAAGCATAGTAGATTCTGTGCTTAAAGATCAATTCTCAGTTATTTCGCAAGAGGTTTCTCTGGCAAACCACTCCTTTCCACTGTGCAGAAAAAACGATGACGTTACTCTGGCTGTCGTTCATGTTTCCCCTGTTTAATCACTGCTAACTGATTAACCAAGTGAAGTGCCACAAAATCCATTAGCTGGAAAAGGAACAAAAAGCTATGCTAGCTTTCACGAATAAAAAAAGAGAAACCTTTGTAAACAAGGTGCATGACCTCCAGCTCTTGAAAGTACCTACCTATTCCCCCTCCCTGGCCCCCAGGAATAGAGGCAGTGAGGGGTAACACACTTGCAGTGTCAGAGTTTGAGGGCTGTTGCATAGCCTGCTGGATAGCCACCATAATACATTTTGCCCTTGTTTTACCCCATACAGACACTTCTGGTCTTCTTATTTCATGAGCTTGATAAGGAGGCGCAAGAAAGGAATGCTACCTTTAACTCCTTTGGTACCATTTTGTCAAAAAGGACCGGTGAGCTGAGGCCAAAAAACCCATCAACAGAAATGTAGCAAAATACATTCCATAGAATGGATGGACCTTTGAAAACTTGGGAGGGAAGCTCAGCAGCCAGGCTGGGTACTCCCTTTTCAAGGTGGTTCAGGTGTTTGCCAAACTAATGCCTGACTCTCTCCCTGGTTTGCACCTGTAGTTCAGGTCATTTCCAAGAGTCTGCTGTGCAAGTGCTAGGGAGCAGTGAAAGGCTTTCAAGGGGAAAAAAAAAAAAGTTAAGCTGTACATGCAAACAAGTTCCTGCTCCTACAAGAGGTATGTCAGCTCACACTTTGTCCATTGCAAACAGGAGGTAAAGAACATGTCTCCTGCTCTCAATGAGGTGAGGTCTGATGCTGCCTTGAGTCCTCCTGATTTCTTCTGTTTGTGTCTTCAGATTAGCAACAAACCTGTCCAGTTTAACCCTGCAATGTTCTTCCAGATCAGATTCTCAGATCAAGCTCAGCTGAAAAGAAAAAGTTATTCTTAGTAACTATTTCAACATGCAGGAATTGTGATATCACTGGTTTAGTCGCACCTTTTATTACATTAGGAAAAAGAAATAACCTGACTCTCTATTGAAAAAGCTTTAACTTTCTGTTCTAGTACAGACTTTTTTTGTATATATCCTTTTTTTTCAGCTAAAAAGAAAAATATTTCAAGAAGATCACAAGTACTTCTTATTCTTACAATTTTACAGTCATGAAACTTTTACAGTCCCACAATTTAAAAAAAAAAAAAGAACCAGTTACATAAGGTGTTACCAAGCTGAGATGACAAAAGGGAAGGGAGCATTGAAATGTCTTTCCTCCTCACCACGCACCTCTCTCCACTGCTCCCCACTTCTCTTTGTGAGGATAACCGTGCTGGAACTATTTGTTCCTGCACTTCTCTGATCTGAATAAGCTGGGGCACTGGCTGTTACCTCCAGTTTCTCTGGCACGCTCTTCGATCCCCTTCATCAAAATGGGTCAGTTCTAGCTCTCTTAATCTCCAGTTAATTGTGCAGATTTTTCATACTGTGGTCACTTCGGGGGTTTGTGAAAGCCACCTTCAGGGCCACTGGTCAATTGAGACGAAAGGGCAAAACTGCTCTTCAGTTACCAGAAGACAGACGTGTACAAAATAGTGAACAAACAGACTGATGTTAATTGCTTTACCATAATTTCTTCACTGCTTTTGATCTTTTGTCTCTGTCTTATGGAGCTTGGGCTTCTCTCTCTCTCCTGCATGCTTTGCACTCCATTGCACAGGACGTGACTGTTCAGTATGAGTGCCAACAAGGCTTCCTCATGAGGGGACAGCTCACAACTCCTTAACACTAGGCCCTTCATCAAGGTCGTTCTTGGTCAATTTTGCCAGGACAGAGACCACCACCATATAATTTGTTCTGAGTTGCCTGCTTCCTGAAACACCAACCACACAGACCATTTTACTGTGATAGTCATGTGCCTTTCCGAAGGCACTTTGTTTGAAGAGATAGCCACCAAGAACAAAGGACCCATGCAGTTAATTCTCTCTCTCATGATGTCTTCCAAGGGTTTCTGGCACAGGGATTCAAAAGCCATCAGAGGTGACTGACTGGAGTTTGGTGTGCAAGATGTCCTGTGCACCCAGCAGTGGTGGCAGGCTCCCTGTAGTGATGATGCCTATGAGGAAGAAAGAGAACTGCAGAATATTCTGGTGTACCTGCAAGAGGGATGTATAAGACAGGTAGGACCCATCCAACCCCTCGCCAATTCAGGTTGGTACTAGCCATAACAGATACGTGTTAAGACAAAAGGCTTCTGTGTATCTGTGCAGATTTTCGCTTTTTGCAAGTTATTGGCTGCAGATTTTTAATTTTTTTTTATTTAACAAGGTTATTTAAAGGGCAAAGGTCCTGAACGTTCCACGTGGCCCACAAGGTGCTCTGCCCACATCAAGCGAAGGGACTTGACATTTTAAGGTCCCCTTCCTTCCCTGAACCACTCTGTGATTGTATGATTCTATAACACCACCACTGGAGGAACCGACGCCTTAACACCGTAACAGTTCAGCATCGCACCGCACAGCGTCACAAGGCAGAAGGCCAGACCGATATTTACGGAGCCACCCGGGGCGCTTGTCCCCTCGGCTGGTGGCACCGAGGGCAGCGGGACCGCGTCCGCCAGGCCGTCGCGCTGCGCCACACGGCCGCGGCTGCCCCGGCCGGGCATGGAGGGGCCGCTGAGGCGGGGCGGTCGCTGCCGAGAGGGGCCGGCAAAGAAGCGAGGGCCACGCGGCGGAGCCACCTCCCCGTCCCGCGCCGCGGAGGCGGCTCGGTGGAATCGCTCCGCGGCCCCGGCTCCTCCCAGGGGCGGCCCGGGGGCTGCAGCGGGAGGCCGGGGGCAGCGCGTTCCCCTCGGTGACAGCTGGGGCGGCCCGAGCGCCCCGCCGCCATCGCCTACCAGCGCTTGGGCTGCGCCGCCGCCGCTGCCTCCGTGTCCCCGCAGGGATCCTCTCTCGCCGCTCCTCCTCTTTCTCCTTCACCCTCTCCCCCCACCTTCACCCCCCGTCTGAGTTCATTCACTGGGATTGGTTTCAAATGACGCCATCGCTTTATTTTTACACCAATGACCTCATCCCAGCAGCTTGAAGTTTACTGACCAGCAAAACTCTTTCTCTCGTTCGTTCCTCTCCTTGTGCCTGCTCTTCCCGTGTGTTTGTCGTCCTTTGGGTCATTCTGGAAACCGAAGGCTTTAAAAAAAACCAAACAAAACCAAACAAAAAGACCAAACGCACACACAAAACCCCCTAACCCCCAAACTTTTCCCGTCCTCTCTGGCTTTTCAGTGTGTGTGTCCCCCTCATCACTGTCCCCTTTTAATTTCTTCAAGCCATCTTGGTGGGGGGTGGGGGAAGGAGAAGGAAAGAGAAGAAAAAAGCTCTAAGGCTCCAAATGTTTCCTTTTTCTGGTCCTCTCCCCTCCCACCTTCACGCTTCCCACTCTTAAAAAAAGAGCCGAATGTATTTTTTTTTCTGTTCCTTTTTAATTTTAAAATTGCTGGGGTTTGGTTGGTTTTTGATTTTGTTTTTTCTTTTTTTGGTTTTCTTTTTTCTTACTGAAGAAGAAGGAAAAAGAGGAGCTTTCCTAGAGACTGGAAGCAGACAAAGTTGTTTCGGGCGGCAGCCGCGGGGCTGGTGGCAGTTAGTTTTATCCTTGCCGAGGGGACAAACAGACAGGCGGGGGTGACACAGTAAGTGCCGGGAGCAGTGCACGGACCGGCGCTCCGGGGCCGCCCCGTGGAAGCCAAGTCGGGAGGGGGGCGAGGGGCGCGGGGGGGGCCGGGCACGGCCGGGCCGGGCTGGGCGGGGAGAAGGAGGAGGAGGGGGAGGGAGGTGAGGGAGAGGCGGGCGGTGGGAGCCCTCCCTCCCTCCTCCCGCATGCCCTTCCCCGCCGCCCCCTCACCTCCGGAGGAGAGCGCCCGCAGCGGACAGGTCGCTGCTCTGGCCCGGGCAGGCTCCGGCCGCTTCCGCAGGTGGTAAGAACGGGGCTGAGAGGGAGGGGGTACGGCACAGGCACGGCACTGGCGGCCGCCCCGCGCTTCTCTACCTGCTGCCGGCACCCGGCCCCCTGCTGCCCGCGGCCGCTCCTGTCTCCCCGTCCCTTCCTTTTCCACCTCCCGACATCCACCTGCCTCTCTTCGTGAGAGGAGGAAGCCGGGCGCTGTTCGTGCCCGGGCCGGAGGCAGCCGCGGCTGGAAGAAGGATGGGTAGGAGCCCGCTGGCTGCCCCGCAGAGGGTTCGGGGGGCTGCTCATGAGGCGCGGCGTGCGCGGCTGCCTTGCTAAACTTAGCCAAGAGCGCTGGCTCCGAACAGGGTCTCCGCTGCTTAAAATGGTCGGGGATGCTTTAAAGCCCCGGAGGGCTCCCGAAGAAACGTTGAAATTCTGCCTTCGACTTGGAAAACGTTTAAAATTGAGGCAGTTGACAAAATGGAGGGCTGCCGCGGCGTCCAGGAGCGAGGCAAATTGCAAATTGTTAACCTGGCATCGCGCTCGCCTCAGCTTCCAGCTCGGCGGCTGGCGCCGGGACGCGGCCTGTGACAGATCCCCGGTCCCAGCTTTGTTTCCCTCCAGCCCGAGAAAGCGGCGGGATGCAGAGCTGAGCGCGCATCGGTGCCTGCCGAACCAGGTGTATGGGATGTGCCTGTTGCAAAGTCTGACCAATGGCAGGATTTTTCAGCGGCCAAAACCCACTTGGTTAGTTGACAGATGAGAAGCTGGGTAGTTTTTTGTTTTCTTGGGGTTTTTTGGGGGGTTTTTTTTGTTTGTTTGTTTCTGTTTGGTTGTTTTTTTTTTTTTAAGAAAAGAAAAGTCAGAAGATTTTACTTTCTTTAATTGTCATTTTAGCTGGTTGGAGTAGAAAATCGATCTTTTTGGTTTTCCTTCAAATAAAGAGTGTAGTCAAGCGAGCTGTATTGTCTGACTAACTTTTTTGGTTCAAACATTTGGTGTATACCCAGCAGAATAAACAGATATATGCTGGTTTTGAAAACTAAAAGCATATTAAACTGTTCCTCTTTGCAAGGGTGTGTGTTGGGGTCTTAAAAGAAAAAAACCCAACCAAACCCCCCAAATGATTTTGTAATCCTTGCTTTGAGATTTGTGCTATTCCTGGCAGCGTGTGGTTTGGTAGATACAGAGTTTACGAAGTCACAACTGACTAAACAGGAGTTGGTTTAGACTCTTGTGTTTTGAGGGGAGGTGGAAAAATAGTAAGTCTTAATTTCTTTTTATGGTGTTCATCCCACAGCCCATTGGAGATTGAAGCATTCATCACAGTTGTTTATGATGGTTGTCTGGGAGTTTCTGCTCAAATGTAGAGCAAGTATGCAACAGGGAGGTACACGTGTATTTTTAGCTTTCATTTTTAATGACAAAAGATACAAAGAATAGTGATATTCACAAGTCAGTCCTGTGTTTACTGAGTATGCTTATTAATATTTTGAGGATGGAATCTATAAAAAATATCTGAGGTGTAAAAATTCTGGTCATTATGCTTGTTACAGTAAGTCTTAATACACAAGTCCCTTTTTAAAGGAACAAAGAAGTAAAAACAGCAGAGAAGGTGTTAGTTCCTGTGCTAGAGGTGGTAGCTTTATGGTTTAATACATGTGGAAAGGTCCAGAAAACCAAACCAAGCATTTAAAAATGCAAAGTGTTGTATAAAGATACCTAAATATATCCCTGCTCCAGTAGGTCCATTTTTGTTAGCTACCTAAGCAGATATAATGAAACAAAATCACACCAGAAAAACTTCTGTGGAAGATAGTGAGCTCAATTATACTTGTTTCTGTGAAATGCATGCTCTTCTTTCAGCGGAGGCAGCTACTCTGGCAAGGATATTTGCTTTTAGATAGAATAGCTTCAACTGCCCATAGGAACGATATTGGCAGAAGCTGTGCTGCTGTACTCATATGTTGAGTGAAGTCATCATATGGAGTTAGTAGAAATTGGATGATGAGATGGCTCAGTCACTCTTCTGCTTATCAGGTTAGTGATTCGTGTAGGCCTTATGAAGCGCTCAAAGGCTAAATTCAGGCTCTGTTCTAGACCTTCATAAGAAATGCCAAATGGACAAATTAGCCCTTGATTTCTGTTACTCGCATTAATCTGCAGTTGAGCTCTGCTCCAGTGCGTTGAGCAGTAAGAGATGTGTGCAGGGTTAGGGCTTTGCTCAGTCACCTGTCTTTTTAAAGTTTGACGCCTTAATCCTCAGGCCTATTCACCAGTTTTCACTGTTTTCAAAATATGATTTTTCTAAGATATACAATAAGCACAGTATTTTTTCCTTCTCAAAAAAAACTGAGTTAGGATGATAGCTTTCACCTTACATTATGTCTGTTGAATTTTCTACTACTTTTTTTCTTTTCTTTTTCCTTTCCTATAACAGCAGTCAGAAAAGCACTATAGATATTCTTCAAGTGCTGACAGTCCTTAATAGCCAGATGGCGTAGAGTAGTTACTGTCAAAGGATGAGGTGTGGAAAGATTGACACACCCCTTCCTTTTTCTTTTCCACTTTTTTTCCCCCCTAGAAAGAAACATGGGTTTGGCGTGCGACTCCAGTGAATCTACCCCTATGGATTTGTTTTTATCATAATTACTAAATGCTTCTTGCAATGTTGCACTATTTTGTGCTTGGTTGTGTAATGGTATATCCATGATTATTTAAGAAGAATTATCCAGACGCTGTTTTTCTGGGTAATAGAAAAGTAAGCATGTCCCTAATGTGCTAAGTTCTTGGTTTGCTTATGGATAGGGCCTGTTGGCTGCTATCGTGGTCTCCAGTGGAGATGATGTTGGCCACCAGTGAATTCTACACCAGTCAAAGAAAATCTGCATTTAGGATGTGTATATGGAGGATGAGAGGGAAGATGGGCGTGAGTTCAAGGCCTTGTGTTTCCTTTTGCTTCGCTATGTGGTCTGCTGCTGAGCCAAGACTGACCTACTCAGAATTGGCTCTGGGAAGGCTGGCAGCTTTCCATGTCGTGTCCCTATGAAATGCTCCAGCAGCTGAAAAAAAAAACCCAACCAAAATTAATAATTGGCCAAGCTGGGAAAGAGGGGAAAGAGTGTTTTTTCAATGAAGGGAGGTTTCTGGTGGGGCTGTGGGGATTCAGCAAGGACCTTCCCAAGCTCCCATGGTGCTGTTTTTCTGTTTTCACTGCCTGAAGCTGCAACATATATGAAAGGAACTCCTGAAACAAGGTTCTTCTTTAAAGGGGAATTCAGTTACCTCTGCTCTCTCTTGGTTAAAATAGGACATATACATAGCCAGTAACTTATACAGCTTTCCTTTAAGTGTGTTCTTGGAACTTTTTCCCTGTGTAGTATGATTTTTCATGCTGTTCCTCATAAACTATGCCTCCTCAGGTATGTTTGCACTCTTGTTTGGTTTCAAGCTGAAGATACAAACTTTTATCATTTGTTTAGCAAATAAAGATACAAAAGTAGAGGTGTGCAGAGGCTTTCATTAGTTGAGAATAAACTTAATTTTTTCTCCTTAAGATCTTTTTACGTGCTAGCCAGAGTGATAGTTGGCTAAAATTATGTGAAAAAACTTCTTCATAAAATCATAACTGTGTTCCATTACATTAGTTTGGCAGAAAACTGACACATTTTATAATATTGGGAGTGAAATAGCATTACCCGTTTTCGTTGTGCTTGACTTACTTTTGCTTTGCTGTAGTAATCTATGAATTGAGCCTGTTGACTAAATGATAGATCAGTGACTTGTACAGATAGTCTCTTTTTAGACATCCATCCTGCTTGTCTGATGTTTTTTACATTACTGAAGGCATTGTGGGAGGCAAAAAAATGAGTCTCAGTGTAGCAACACTGGAATGAGAACTTTACAGAGAGCATAAACTGAGGAGGACAACGGGGACTAATTGTATGAAATTCCTTTTATGCACACGTTCTTGAGTTTGAATAACTAATATGCATTCAGCCTGCTGTATTAGAAGGCTTTGGCTCTGCATGTGTAGCATAGATGTTGCTCTCAAAATAGGAAAGGAACTCTCCCTTCTTCCACACTATTCCAGATAAAATTGATTTAGTACTGCATTTTGCTTCTGCTGAACCCCTAGTAAAGCATGTTTAAAGGCTGAATAATTCATAATGTTAGAGATATAAATGCCATGCTTTTAATAGCCCAAGTTGTTTGTGCTTCTTGATTGCTAGGTGTAAGACTCATTCACCCCAGACTTTAAAGACTCAAATTCCGTGCCAGGACTTGGGTTTCTACCTGCAAGATGGTGCTTGCAGGGATGTGCTTTTCTCCACAGTGTGTATTTCACAAAGTTTGTACAGTCTCTTAAGCATGAAAGCCGTCCATCTTCTAAACACTATCTTACAAGTACAAGCAAAGAGTCTGAACTACACTTCAAAGGGCTTTTCTCGGCATGCCATCCTGCTACTGAAACAAGCCTTACTTTCAGAGGTGATTTGGAAGCATCAGAAACATTTGCCTGAAGAACAGACATGAGATTACTCTCCACTCATTCTATTAATGCTGTCTGGAATACTTATAGATCCTATCACCTATACAGTTCCCACAAGTGTTTTGTTACAAGTGCTTAGGTGTTGGGATTTCATACCTCCCTTCTTTAAAAATCATGCTTGGGACACAGCTTTGCTGTCCCTTTTCTTGGTAGTCTGTTTGAACTCTGGAAGACTGGGAGGGAAGAGAGGTGGAAGGGGAAGAAGCTTTGTGTTACAGATCTTTCTTCTAACTCATATTCTAGTCATATTCAGAAGTGCCTTTAGAAACTAAGAGGATTTAGGTAGAGGCCTCATATTAAAAATACTTGGGGAGCAAATAGAATCATCTTCAGCCCGGCTTCCACAAAGATTCATAAAACTCTGCCAATTTTTAAGCAAGAAGAAAGACTACTCCAGCAAAGGACTACAGCAGTAATCTTAGTGCACTGGGTTGACATGTTGTGAGGTCCAGATAAGTTTAAAAATATGCACTAGATTGAATCCAGATTAACAGAAGGCAAATGGTGTCACCACTTCAGTAGGGCTCCCTCTGTCTGTCACAAGACCCTGTGTGCGAGGCAGGTGCACTACGAATTGGGGATAGGCTGTGAAAATCTCTCCTTCTGTAGTCTGCTTGGAGTTCTGCATTGGTGGCAAGTCTCTTCTCATAGCAAGAGGACCCAGTACCTTCTTCCCTTTTCTCCCAGACTACTCCCACGTCATTTCAATTTCCTAAAAGCTCTCAGGCTTTTACGCAGTGAGTATTCTGAGGCCTTACTGAGGAAAGATAATCTACAGTGACTGGTCTGTAGGTTCACAGTCCTGTATCTCAGGAAGACAGGGCAGCTGAAGGCAAATGGGCACAGTCCTTATGAGAGCTGGTAAACTTCATGTTCTCCGAGCTGATGGGAGATTTATTTAAGGCATGTTTAGACAAACTAATAAAGCTGCTTGTACTTCTGCTTTCCGCTGCTACCTTGTTTGTTTCTTACTATCTCACTTTTGTTTTGATTTTACTTGCATGTAACTTTTCAGCTTAGTATGTATGGTGTTAGATTTTTCTCGGTCAGTGTGGAGTGAGGTCTCTTGTCCAGCTGATGAAAATCCCTGACTTCTCCTGGTTGACATGTTGTGAGCATGCTGTCAGCTTCTCAGTCCTCCATTCTGCTTGTTAGATAGATGATCCGTGTTTGGTTACCATCCAGTTGACAAAGCCTGTTTCCTCAGTGTGGCTCACTTTGCCTGCCTACTGTGATTTCCAGGTGGACCTGTTTGAAGATGCTTGAAAAATCTGTTTATCCAGCCCAGACATGATTGTATGAGTAGTCCATCTGTTGCCTGTTTCCTCTCAAGATATTACTGAAAGAAATTAACTCCTTCAAGCAAGATATGGATGAAAAAGAACACTACTACAAGTTCAAATCTCCAAGATACTGGACTCCAAGGACAGCAAAAGCAAAGTGGTGAAATACTGCTAACTGTCATTGCACATTTTCCCAAGATACTATTTTCATGAACAGACACACATCTTTCTGCCCCCTCGGATTTACAGGACTGGAATATTTTTCTTCATCTGAGGCTTGCATGACTTGCCAATGCTCCAGCAGGTGTGACCCGTTGTGAAATGAGGAAACGTATAGTGTCTTTTCCCCTGCTGTCTCATATATGGTTAAACCTATAGAAAGCTGAGGAGGAAGCACAGGCATGCTGTTCCTCTGACAGCCTTCTGCAAATACAAGCTATTAATGACCATTGCCTTTCATGGGCAAAAACAGTCCTGGCAATTCCTTTGTGCCCTTTATTTAATGGCGTAACAAGCAAGCACATTAGCTATTTTTATTCAAGCCAGACATAAGCCAGTATGGTACAGTGGCTGTGAAGTGTCTGCATAGCTAAGTGAAAATACAGCTACTGTTTAACACTAAATCTTTTTCTTTTAGTTACAGGATATTGAGAGCTCAACTAATGATCGTCCAGTCTTTCTAATTGAGCTGTGGTGAGAATTTTGAAGATTCTGCATTAAAATAGGCATAATGTTCTTTTCAGTCACTGACTTTTTCTACTGTTTAGGTCACCAATAAGGAGGTAATGTAGTAGGGAAGGTGGGAGGGTAGGAGGAGACTGCTTCAGGGTAAAGGTTCAGGTCTTGTCCTTTCAGAAGGTTTTGGGACTTTCCGTTCGAATGTGCTGCATAGTGGCAGGCACAGGAAAAAGCTGAATACTGTGACACTGTTGGTAAATGCTAGCTTAGAAAGATGCATTGTTTGTTTTGGGAATTTTTAAAGGCTGCCAAACCCTTTGATGGTGATTTTTCCTCTTTTTTTTCTTTTTTTTTACTTCCCCCCATTCCCTTGAGGAGGCTGTATACTTTTACAGAAAAATGACTTTCATAGCATGATGAATAATTTAAAAAAAAAATTAAGACTGTGTTGATGATTTAAGTGTTTGAATATTTCAAAGACAAGAATTTATATCATGGATTAACATGGGAGGAATGTCGAGCATATAATTTTTTGTGTGTGTGCATGCTCAGCATATATATATATATATATATATATATATACATTCGATACCGTACTGATGGAAGTCTATTCAATCTAAGGCGACTGAAGGCCCACATCAAGACCTTAAACCATCTTGTCCGGGAGCTGCTTTATGCTGATGACGCCGCCCTTGTTGCCCACACAGAAGCAGCTCTGCAGCGTTTAACATCCTGCTTTGCAGATGCTGCTGTGCTCTTTGGGCTGGAAGTCAGCTTAAAGAAGACAGAGGTCCTCCATCAACCTGCACCTCAGGAAGTCCCCCATCATCCCCACATCACCATTGGCCAATCAGAGCTCAAATCAGTCCAACAGTTTAATTACCTTGGTAGCCTCATCTCCTCAGATGGTAAGATCGATGGAGAGATAGACAACAGGTTAGCTAAGGCATATAGTGCCTTTGGAAAACTCCACAAAAGAGTATGGCGTAATAAACACTTAAAGAAAAGCACCAAGATCAGTGTTTACAAAGCCATAGTCTTGTCTACTCTCCTATACGGCTCCGAATCATGGGTCATCTACCGCCACCACCTGCGTCTCCTAGAACGCTTCCATCAACGCTGCCTCCGTACAATCCTTAACATCCACTGGTCAGATTTTGTGACCAATACATCTGTACTAGAGCAAGCAGCTGTCACTAGTATTGAGGCCATGTTACTGAGAACGCAGCTGCGATGGGCAGGGCACGTCTCAAGGATGAAGGACCACCGCCTCCCTAAGATCCTGCTCTATGGTGAACTTGCCACTGGCTGCCGCAAGAGAGGAGCCCCGAAGAAAAGATTCAAGGACTCCCTGAAACAACATCTCAGCCTTGGCCATATTGATCACCATAACTGGTCTACTCTGGCCTCCAATCGGGAGGCCTGGAGACACACCATCTATAATGCAGCTGTCTCCTTTGAGAACTCACGCAGGATCACTCTCGAGGAAAAAAGGCAACGCAGAAAGAACCATTTCTTGCAAAATACACCATCTAAGGAGTCTTTCTGCTGCGCCTTTTGCAATCGGATATGTCTGTCACGTATTGGCCTCATAAGCCACCAGTGTGCCTGCAGCAAATGTGGATAGTGCCTTCCCAAATCTTCGTTCGCGAAGCCCAGCCATGATGATATATATATATATATATATATATATATATATATATATATATATATATATATATATATATATATGTAATAGACCCTCCCCCCCCGTAGTATTGACATGCATTGTCTCCAGTTCAATTTTAGTTTAAAAGGAAAAAAAAAGAAAACAAACCTTTGAGCATAATGTAGATGCTAGAGGTCCTAAGGAAAAAAAAGACATCACTTATTATGCTTTCCCTGACCTGGAACCTGCCTGATACTGGAGCAGATATCCGGTAGTAGCATTTTTATATATCTTTGCTTAATTATAAATTATAAAGTAAACTTACAAAAATCTTATTGTTCCATCTAGCAAAGTATGGCATTTCTGTTCAGTGCTTAGTATTTAGCCCAACTTGTGCTACTACTTTTCTGTACAGTTGGACATTATGCTTACTTAGCTATTTATTACTTATTTACTTGGTTTTTCCATTTATGTTAGCAAATTGAGAATATACAAGTCCAACTTCCTCCTTGAAAGGTCTCTACCTTTCAAATTGCAGTTGTTGTACGTGAAAGCACAGCTGGAGAAGTCTTATCTATTGGTAGAAAACAGAATTACTTTTTTTTTTTGAGGTGAAGTTGGATTGGTGTTAAGTAGATCAGCTGCTTTGGGATAAAATGAAGTAATTAAACTGCCAACATAGAACCACATCTTTCAGCTTCTCTAACAACAGAAGAATAGGTTTCTATCATGAGTTGCTATTTTTTCATGCTGTTCGTAATTGTTGGCTCTTTTAAAATCTGGCATATATGGAATTATTCTAGATGGAAGAGAAACTTATATTAAAAAAAAATTGGCAAATTTTGTGTTTGCTTCTAGGATATGTTCAGTTCAGGAGGCCGATGTCCTTTAACTGTGTTGTAGGTGCATATGTACCAGCTTCCCTAGGCCCTTGCTGTTTCTCTTATTTTGAAGTTATCTTATATGCTGCCACTGGTGTAAGTGCTTTGCAAGTACAACTAGTCAGTACCCCAAGGAACTTTAACCTAAATACAGAAAGCAGAACAGTAGTCTAAAGACTACTGACAAGTGTCTTTTTCCAGCTGTGTATGTAGAAAAAGTTACCAAGTCTGGCTGTTTGACACAGTCCCTCTGCCTCTAGCTGCTGCCCTAAACCTGCTGCTTAGGGTAGTTTTTGTGCCTGTTCGTACTTCACTTGAGGCCACTTCAGTGAAATGAACTCAGGTTCTGTTTCATGTCTGTGTTTTGTTTGAAGCAGACAAGAAATCCATCGCACTGTTTGCTCCATAGACTCTAGGTTGTTGTTCACTCCATGTCAGATCTTAAAATTACCTACCTTTTTAACACAGAGACAAAGCTTGGAAGGGAAATACTCTGTAGACTGACCTTTCCTTTCTTCTGTGTTCTGCCCAACTGCTGTTACCCTCGTCCAAAACAAGTAGGTTTAGTCACAGTAGAAGTGAAAGTGTGGAACATTAGTGTAGATCCACTGACACTGGTGGAGCTTTCTCAGGGTAGTGCAACCCTGTGTGCCTTTCTGTGGCAGGTAAGATCAAATGCTTGCAGGTACTGTGATTCTTTTCTTGTCTTCCCAGCCCCATCTTTTCAAACTTGCTCTTTTAATGGCTGTCTGGATCCCACAGTGAGCCAGAGCTGGGAAACAGAAATGGCTGAAAATTGTTTGGATGTGGTTTATTGATGCATTTGTTTATTCTACTTGTTTGTGCAGTTGGTTTGTGACTGACATAGCTCTTTGAGTCAGCTCACTGAATTAACATGCGAGCTGGCATAAGGGACTTGGGTGCTCTCTGATAGCCCTGACTTAGCTTGTTTTAGGCTGCCATGGAAGGTACCCCCTCAACCTTGTCTTCTGCAGAGGCAGCAAGAAGTGTAGTCATTACATATGTGAATTTACCAAGCTCAAGCTATTGAGCTGATTGCTTTTTGCCACTGCACATGCAAGTTGGCTTGGCTTGGCTTCCCAGGGTTCCAAGGGCTTTGTGCTCCATTGTAAACACATACTTGTCTGCCACTTGACCAATTTAGAACTTGGGTTCTGTCTGGATGCTTTTTCTTTAAAATAAGACCAGGACATATGCATATATGTATGTGTGGTTATATATATATATATATATATATATATATATATATATATATATATATATACTGATACACAAACTGTGTATCTATTCATACATGAACATACACATATGTATATATACACATATACTCTGTCCAGAGCAGCTTATATCTTAAAAAACTTTCATGCAATGTGACTTTTTTTTTTTTTGATGATTTATATGATAAGAAAAGCGATTAATTAGCTAGTGATGCAAAATAGCCTTGCAAATAAGGGTTTGTGGACTCTTTCTAGGTATAATGAACAAGAGAATGTGGATACATGGTCTTCACAGAACAGGTACTATGTAGTTTTAGTAGTAATAGCTATCTGAAGTAGTAGATAAATTTTGTGCATTTGGTAGGTTATGGTGTATCTATCTGATCAGAAATCACGAGCATATTCATTACTTGGTCTTTCAAAGGAGAGCAAAATGAAAACATCATAGCTTTCTACTAAAAGCTTGAAAGCATTTCTTTTTTATCATACTTATTTGGTAAAATGAAAAATCTCTTTTCTGCTTTGAGAATGCTAGTAATATCTATTAATTTCTTACCCTGATTTTTTTTTCCCTTTTCTCCTCATATTGGCTTTAATGTGTTCAGAGTTGTCATTTTCCTTGCTTGTTAATTGCTTATGTCATCTCTGCCCACTGCTTTGGGGGAAGTGTTGACTAAACCTACAGTTCCATTTAGTATTCTCATTCCTTTTCAAGTAGTGGTATCTCTTTTCTTTTTAATTCTAATGCTGTATTTTTATATACTTTCAATCCTTTAGGGTTTTTGAGTGTTCTTTACATTTACTTTTAGTATACTGATACCAGGACCATCTTCCTGGGGTCTTGCCTTGAGTAAAAGGGTTCTGCAGGTTCAGCTGGAGCTCTGCAGGAGCTCCTGGTGCTGTTTGGCAGCTTGCACTGCTGTAATGCAATGGCCTCTACATTGGAAGAGGTGATGCTACAGAAGGTCATGTGTAGGGCAGATAGGAATCCAGAGCATCCTGCTGATGAAACTGCCATCCCTACAGCATGTTGGTAATAGTCTTGTTACTGGTGACGTTTTTCAGCTGAAGGCTTTTGTCATTCAGGTAGGGGAGGCTTTTTTTATCCCCCAGATCATGGAGACTGCATTTTGCTGACTTACGACAAGTTTGCATGTGAGTTTGTGCAAATAAGTCAACTGAAATAGCCTGTATGTCAACACAGCTCTGCCTTTCAGCCAGGTGCAAAGCCAGGTGCGAAGGTATTAATTCCCAATGACTTTATCCAATGTTGTTTCTATCAAAAGAGACATCACTTTGTCTCTACTACTCCTCTGAGGTTGTTTTTTTCCATCTCAGTGGTGGGGAATGGGTGCATGCATGTGGTTGTATGTATTATGTTTATCTTAACATTTAGATTCTTTGGAGCTTCTTATTATAGACTACAAAGTCTAGTAAGTCTACATAAAGTTCCTTCAAACAGTTGAGTTGACATGCTCAAAGACACATGGTCAAATTTGATGGTGAGTTTTGGTCAGATGGAGAAGCATGATTCTGTGTCCTACTTCATTTCTTGCCATATGCTCCTTTATGCCTGTCATAAGGTCTGTGTGGCTACTTTTAAGTAACTTGTTATGGTGCTGAAGTTCAGCAGTCTTTCTGTCTGTCTTTTTTCCTGTCGTGTATAGAATTTTTTACAAACACTTGGTACCTGTGCTGGAATAGCTTGCTTTAATGAGCATTACATATTTCTGTTTTCTGCTCAGCCATTAAATTCTTTAATTCCCTCTTAAATGTTGAGAACATGGTGGCTTACTGTTTATCAGGTTTTTTTTTTACTCTTCCTCTGATACGTCAGTCCTGACTTAGTCCATCTTGAACTTATCTTTTACCAGCATTCTGTGTAGGAGAGGCTCTTGCAAAGAAGCCTGGTTTTGCTTTTTTCAGTTATTATTGTTGCTGGTATTAAATTTAATTGCACCCCTCAATTTTTATGCACCAGCTCTTGGGATTTTTCTTATTTTTTGTGTTTTCTGATCTGATACTCTTTGCTCTTCTAAAGTCTTTATCTTTTTTTTTTCTTTTTTCCCCCCCATCTGCTGTCACTTATACTGCTTTCTGTTTCTTTACCCAGGCTTTGATTCACATTTTTCTGGGATATGCTCATTTGGCCTGTGTAACCTCAAGAAAATGTTACCATTTCAACATAATGACTCTTTTCTTTCATGGCTTCCTGTTCCCTTTCCTTGTGAAGTGGTATGTATACCTTCTGCAACTTCCAGACTCAGCTGGGAGCTAAACATGCAGCTTTTCATTTCCTTTCTCTTCTTGCATTGAAGATCTTTTGGACCAGCAGTATCTTAATCACCATTTCTGAAACACGGCAGCATGGTACGAGTTTTGGTAGGAGTTCTTTCATGAGTATGGTGAACTTAGGTTGTGTTATGGGCACTGTCATTTAGCAGTGAACTAATGCAGTCAGTAAACAGGCTTTCTGACATAGTCTAAGATCATTCTAATGAGGAGCAGGGGGAAAGCTTATTTTCTTATTGCCAGGTAAAGAACAAACATGCAACAAAAAAATGTCCCTTGGCATGTCCTGTAGTGGTTCAAAGACGAAACTGAAATGTAGATTCTCCATCAAATTAAATTCTTTTGTGTCTGGCATGGTATTCCTCTTACTTCCTTCTCTAAACAGTTGGCTTGACTCTTCCCCCTTTTTCACAGTAACTGTGTGATTCCTTGTTTAGTTTGTGAGAATTGCAAAAGCTGTGATGTTTTTCTGAATTCAAGATGCCAGATTTGTAGTGATTTCTTCCTCCTTCCTGTTGTTCATCCCCTCCTCCTGACAGACTTATTTCAGGATTTGTTTGTTATTTTCCCCAAGGAGAAGACTCTTCTTCATCAACCTTCATGGCAGCTTATGGTTCCTGGTATACAGAGGGTTTAGTTGACTTCAAATGTAATACCAGTGCCGTTTTACCAACTGAAGTAAGAAAGGCTGGACTGCAATATAGTGTGCTCTCTGCTTCTGTATCAACTCTGTTCCTTTCACTTGGGGAGCATAATTCTCTGAAGTCCTTCTTGATAGGTTTCCATTTTGAGATACACTCTGTTCGGAATGACACAGCATCTCTGCAGGCATAAAAATTGTTATGAAACGCTAATCACAGAGAACTTGTTATCAAAATACTCGTTTCTTCATTTTGTTATTGTCGTTGTTGTGAAATGGAGTGATTAAGAAGTGTTACTCCAGAAGTAGAGGAAAGGTATTGGAGGTTGCTGCTTTTTTTCTGCAAAAACAGTGCTGTCTTGAACCCCAGTTATCCAAAAACAAGTTGTAATGAAAATATCCTAAAATCTTTAGCTTTAGCTTAGTTGTGTCAAATACTTGGTAAAACTCCAAGGTGGTAAATAACTTGGTTATTTTCTTTTTGGAGTACTAATCTTGTTTGCTTTGGCATCCAAAACGAAAGACAGCTTATTTTTACTTAATATACACTTTTTTTAGAATATCCCTTCCATGCAGTAATAAAGATACCTATTACAGAACCCAGGAGGCCAGTCACAGACCATAGGTTCTGCTGTGTTTGGTGGTCCCAGAGGCAGAGAGGAGCAGTGTTCACTTAGGCAATTCTGGTTGACATAAATAGTCTTAGTACTGATGCCGGAGTCCTTGTACACATTTTAGCAAAGTAGTGGTTTTGAGGCAGTGTTTGGAGGGAATGTGAGAGAGGTGACAGTCTCATGTTGTGTTACATGGCTTAAGAAGAAAATGGAGATGCATCTGGACAAAGGAACGGGTCTGGAAAATTACGTTTGCTGCAGTGTTCTATGGAGGTGTGAGCAGCACAGTTAAGGCCAAAAGAAATGCTACTATACTAGAGAAAAAGAGATTGAGTGCCTAGGTGAGTGTTTTTCATCCATATCTGTGGTTTAAAGTGTCTTAGTACCAAGTGGAAAAATGAGCTGGATACAACTTTGATGTAGAAGTGTGTGATGAAATCCATCATGTAAGATGGTGTAAGAGAAAAAGGTGAAAAAAGGGGGAGCCCCTCAGTTGTAGCAGATAGTTGAATTCCTTCAGGAGGGTACTAGAAATAATTTAAACATGCAATGGCTTGATTTGTTGGTGAAACCGTTAGCTAGTGCCATGTTTGGCCATCAGTTAATCACGTTTTCTTTCTGTCACTGTTTTTTATTGCAACATGTGGTGGTTAGAATCCAGAATGTGTAACAACATCTTAAGTTTCCTGTCTTTTCAGTTACTTCTGTTAAAAGCAACAATTTATTTTTGTTGACCCGCACAAGATGACATCTTCAAAGTAGGTCTTTAACAAATAAACCCAACTTTTTTCTGTAACTTCTGGTGTAAATTTCTGGTTTTCTACTTTTTCTCTTGAGATTGTATTACGAGCAATAGTGTAATGTATGATATGGTTTGCTGTGGAGGTTTTAACTGTGTTAAATTTTGAGACAGCAGCCTAAGATGAGATGTCAAAGTGATGGGTTTACACGAGGTTCCTGACAGTCCCCAAAAAACCTCATGTAAACTTGTTTCTGCTCCATCAGGACACATCCCTTCAACCACTGTTGCTACTGTGTTCTTAGTGAAATAATACACATGATGTGTGTTGAATTGAGATTTGCTTTCAGTATGAGAAAACTCAAAGCTACAACAAGTTGGCAAGTTTTCTGATTGCACTTTCAGATCTGACTGTGTCTTTAAAAGGCCAATCATATGTAATGCTATGTGTTCACTGAACTGTTTGTATATGATGCTACAAATCTATTTCTTGATGAGGATGTCAACCTCAAACAATTTAGCTATGTTTATAGTTTTATAACAGATTAAGTAACTCTTGTGGCTTCAAAAATTAAAATTAAATCACAGTTGATCATGATAATATAAATAGGGTACCAGGCTTTACAGAAGGCTTAATCTCTTGTTCTTTATGGTTTAGTTGAAACCTGTGAATCACAAAAGGTGGCCCAGAGTTGCTCTTCTCCTTCATATTTATTTAAGGTTTTCTTAGTTGTTGTGAGACGCTCAGAAGATGCCTATCTCAGCAAACCTGATGGCAGTGTTACCTCAGGCTCTACATTGGCAGTTCTCTGTGTGAAGTTCTGAAGGCTTCTGCCATGGTGGGTACATCACCATTCCTGCATGGAGCATCAGTAGTCTTGACATGGATTTTGAAAATTTGTCTGTGTTTGAAACTATTGGTAATCTAATTGCTGGGTTCAGACTTGCTCTTTAGAAAAGCTTTCTCATGGATAAACCTGGATACATTTGAATGTCTGAAAAGAGCAAGGGTTGGGTGGAGTACCATGGGAATTGCCTTTAGCCTTGCTGAATGGATAGACGGTCTGTGAAAGGCCTCAGGAGGATTCAAAATACTAAAAGAAGGTATCCATATTTAAATTCTTAGTCTGGTCCTCTGTGAACACTTATCCCTAAAAAGAAATGTAAATTCTAACTCAGTAAATCATTTATTTGATGTCAGTTGTTCACCAGAGAGAATTCTGGATGTGACTGTGGCTTTCTCAAGCCAAGCATCTTAAAAGACACTTGCCTAGTCTGTTCAGCAGCCTGTCTGGGAGCCACTGCTCTCTAAGTCATAGTTGTTATATGCAGCAGTAGGTGCCAAGTGTAGCGGAGAGGGCCATTTTATTTTACATCTCTATCTTTGTTGAGTGGTGACAGGGTGAGTGTGTTTTCAGATGTTCTTGGAGCTGGTGAGCTTTGTTCATTCCTTTTGGATGAAATACCTCAAATGCTTTTAAGTAGCTAATGCAGAAAGGGATCATGCTTTTCTATGGTTAGCTCAGGTGCTGCTCGTAAAGATGTTTTCATAGGTAGGCAGAAAGAGAATCTGATGTTCCTGGGTAGATCTGTACCACCTAAATTGCTATATGGAGTGGGGCAGTTTCCCTTGGGAGTCCTTTTTGTCTTTGTGAGGGGCTAAAGGTACAGCAAGAGACATGTTCTTCCCTGCTGCTTTCCTCATTCCAGTCTACCTGAAGCAGAGTAACCAAGGCTCCAAAGTTGTCATTAAGCTTCCTAAGAATACATTTATTAACTGTGATTGTCTGTACAGTAGTTTGACAAGATTAGCAAAGCATGGAGTGCACTTCCTACTGTTAGTTTTTTCTTTTAATGACAAAGTTCTTTGGATTTGGCACAGTCTGTCTGCTGCAAATGTCTGAAGTGCAAACAGTGAGGACTTGGCAAGCAGTACAGCACTGGTAAGAGGATGTTTGGGCCAAGGACTCCTAGCCAAGCTCTTACCTTTTGCATAAAATTTTCTTTAACGGGAAGGCAAAGGAGATGGGATTGTGGTTAAATAATTACTCCTTGATTGAGTGAGTACTGCCCCGAGGAAGGTGCTTATGTAATGAAAGTCTCTATTGTGCTGTGTAAGAATAAGGACTCTGTGCTGAGATGGTGTGAGCAATCATCACGCTGTTGCTTTCTCATACTTGACTCTGCAAAACTGTGCTGAAAAGAATTATTAACTTGAGTTTTACCTTAAACACACCAAAAAACTATGGCAGTCTAGCATAAGGGGCAACATTGTACTTCAAACTGTGCTGCAGAGCTTTGGATCTTTGTGCCCAGGCATCAGGCACCATCTTATTGGCACCCATGGAGTAGGAATTCTTTGTGGCCAACTTCCCCTTTCCAATCCAAGCAGCTCATACTTTGTTTAAAGCCAAAGGTGTATCAGCTCCTGGGCAACATGGCGGATTCGTATCTGGTGGCTGGATTCATCTTTTTGGAGCACTATTTTTCCCTCTCCTTCATACTTCTTGCTCAGTTCTATATACAGACTGCTGCTGCTGTCTGCAGCAACCTATTTGTGCTGGTGGCAAGATTATTTTCCATTCCTTACACTCTTTATGTGTCTTAGCAGGAGTAATAACACAAGCTTAGAGACATCTGCTTTCTCCAGTGTTTGGTACTGTAGTGGCACACAGGAGCAATTGCAGAACAACTCCTGGATGTGGCAGTCAGGGAGACAGTGCAGCTGGAGATGCTCAGTCTAGTCCACGTACTGTGTGCTATGGAGTGCCATGGAGGAAGCATTTAGCCTGGATGTGAAAAGCTCTGTAGCTGTGCCACGAGGTGAGCCTGCACAAATAAACCCTCCTTTATGTGAAGGCCACTTTGAGCACTAGACTGGTGGTTTGGTTGAGGTAGCTCAGGACTCTTAGATTTAAACATCTCCCCTGCACACTGTCCCTGCACTGAAGCCAAAAAAACCCCCCAAAAACCTGCAACCTCTTGCTTTTTTACTAAAATTCATGCATGTGGCCTTAGGCATACCAATAGGCATACCTTTGATGCCAGGTGGTCTCCCTGCCAAACCTAAAGCTAGCTCTCAATAAGATCTTATGTGGTTATGCTTTCAATAGAGTGCCAGAAAGCTGAACCTTGGCAAAACTGTACATTAAGCTGATGGTGAGAACAAAGTTAGGAAGAATGTTTTAGTCCTGGATGGGCATTGTAACTACAGATAGACTAGATACATTTTCTTCTAGATCTAAGTCATAAATTTTATTTATTTTGCCTATTCAATTGTAGTGTAAGCTAAATTAGAATTTAGATGTTCTAAATAATTATTTGGATTTGTCCTTGATTTTTTTCCCATCTCCCAGGTAATGGATTAGTTGATTTTGGAAGCACTTGCCCTAGGCATTACTGCTCTAATTTGAGCCTGGTGGTGTGGCTGCAAAGGAAGAAGCCTGAGGAGGGTGGGAGGAGCACTTCTCCTTCTCCTCTTTCCTGGTGACCTCCACTTCTGTGGTTGCACTCGACTCTTTTCCTGCACATTTTGACCTGTGCTGTAATCCTATCAGAGGGGATAATTGCAGTCAGGAATGAAGTCTTTTCTGGAAAAGATTTCTTGCTTAAATCTGCACATATGAAATGTTTTTGACATTCATTGGTAGAAATTGGCTCCTTGTTGTTCAAACCGTCAGGGTTAGTCTTTTCATGCCACTCGGTGTTCCTGTGGAGAACCTCACTGCATACAACATTCTAGGAGGCAAACAAACTAGCTAACACTTCTTTGCAATTCAAATAAAGTTAAAAAACCAAACAAAATTACCCCAAGTAACAAACACATCAACTACAACTATCACTGTCATGATTTTGTAAAGGTAAGTGTGTCTAATCTCACTTGTCAAATGCACTTAATCTCACCTGCTGTTTTTGTCACCAATACCTAAGTCAACTTGGAACTGAAGGAAGAGA